>NC_064633.1:201707998-202332998 GCF_023864275.1 Schistocerca cancellata
ACCCCTTGGACCTTCCCAGTCTGGCGAGGAGTTCGTCTAATAGTTGATATTAAAATAAAATATTTCGAACGTCTAGGTATGAAGGAGACCAACCTTGCATTTACTGTGAATGCAAACTGAGATTGGAATACCTTCATTTTCGCCGGCCGGAGTGGCCGTGCGGTTTTAGGCACCTCAGGCCGGAACCGCGTGACCGCTACGGTCGCAGGTTCGAATCCTGCCTCGGGCATGGATGTGTGTGATGTCCTTAGGTTAGTTAGGTTTAAGTAGTTCTAAGTTCTAGGGGACTTACGACCTCAGCAGTTGAGTCCCATAGTGCTCAGAGCCATTTGAACCTTCATTTTCCCGTTTGGTAAAAATGAAGCAGGGATCTCCTTCTTATTGTGGTGCGAAGTGCCAACAGCTCGAAATATGCTTTTCCTACAGGTTTCATTCGCCGATGGGATTGAAGTAAAATAATTGTCCATTGTCAACTTTCTGGTTGTTCTATAAAGTGAAGTAGATAATTTTTTAACAATTTGACTGATGATAGGTTCACAGCTAGGAGCGTCTTTTTTTTAGCAATGTAAGGTAGTGCGCCTATCATATAGAAAGTTCTGCTATCGCACATGGTATTTATTTTAATCCTGTACTGATCGGGCTCGGATGTTATGTAAACCCTACATGTGCAATGTCCACGGAAACCTAACAGCTGCCTATCACCTGTACAGCAGGCGTGAGGGACATAACTCTGGGTAAAATTATCTATAAATGCTTCCCAAACTTTAGGAACTGGAGAAAACTTGTTTTCTTTATTTCTTACAATTTTGTCGTCAAAAGGAAGACATGAAAGTAAAAATTTAAATCGTGGTTCGCTCGTAGTAGCTGTATGTATTCTTGGCCCATCTTTAGAAAACATGTCGCTTATACAAAAGTAAGAATTTTTCTGAGATATACAGGAGGCCAATTAATGCAATTATCTCATTGAGATCTGTGTCACATACATACCTTGTTTCTCGTCAGTAACTCAGTTTTTATCTTCCGATTACTTGGTTTGTATGAAACACAATTTTTCGTACAATTTCTTCAGCAAATTACATTTCTTGCTTATCCACAAGCTCCAGACCTACTCAAAACTTCGTTAAGACAGTTTCGGTTGTAGGAAGTTCTAATGTACTCAATGTACAACCATTGTGACCAATAATAATGTTATTTTGTACGTAGCTTACTTCTTTATCAGGTAGATTATCATTAGATAATCGATCACAGTGTTCCAATAAAATTTCGACACTATTCTCAACTTCACTCACAGTTTCGTCCTGTTCTGATTCAGATTCAGCTAACCATTGCTGAATAGTATTTTAGAAATCAGTATCTATTGGATATACTATTCTTTTACTTGCCATAACTGCAAGAAAAAGACTGCACTATAGTTCTTTTTACAATCATACATGTGTACAGGGGTGTCTGGCTACCCAACATCCTTTTTCACACCTTCAGACTGGAACCATAGCACTGCACGTGTGTTTACCTGTAAGCTTATAACCTCGTGGGAGAATAGTTAGCACACTAAGCACTACCAACATATCAAAAACTTCTGTAGAAGTGATATTGTCTGGGGTAACAGGTTTCCCCTGTATTCATTTGAGGGTTAAAGAATTAACGCACTGTACTGAAATCCAGAGAGCTGCATGATCTGCGTATGTCGCTTGAGTAAGAACAGACGGACGGCTTTACTGGCACCCTGATTGCCAACAGCGCAGTGACTCACGAGGCTGTCCAGTCGAATGGAGCACATGACGCCAACTGTTAGTGACGTAGGCTGGCCTACAGCTGTTCCTCAGCTGGCACTCGCTGTGTTGCTAGGAAACGTGCGCTGTCATAGAGAGCGTGCGAATGCGGCAGTTGCGACTGCGAGTATGTATAGCAGCACGAGCGGAAAATTTTATGAATGAGAGACCGAGAGCACAAAACACCAAAATATCAGAAGCGCAAGGCCCGTTTTACGATACGGAAACAGAGACCGACTGTAGCGCTCCGAATGGCGTGGCAGTTCACTTCGACTGCGGGAAAATACCGCATGATAATATGTATTCTTCCTTTCCAGAATATGAGTACTAGATGACAATATTTTTCATTTATATTCCATGGTTAGCTTTGGTAGTCTGGTGATAAAGTATAGGCATTGTTGTTGTTGTTGTCTTCAGTCCTGAGACTGGTTTGATGCAGCTCTCCATGCTACTCTATCCTGTGCAAGCTTCTTCATCTCCCAGTACCTACTGCAACCTACATCCTTCTGAATCTGCTTAGTGTATTCATCTCTTGGTCTCCCTCTACGATTTTTACCCTCCACGCTGCCTTCCAATGCTAAATTTGTGATCCCTTGATGCCTCAGACCATGTCCTACCAACGGGTCCCTTCTTCTTGTCAAGTTGTGCCACAAACTCCTCTTCTCTCCAATTCTATTCAATACCTCCTCATTAGTTATGTGATCTACCCATCTAATCTTCTGCATTCTTCTGTAGCACCACATTTCGAAAGCTTCTATTCTCCTCTTGTCCAAACTATTTATCGTCCATGTTTCACTTCCATACATGGCTACACTCCATACAAATACTTTCAGAAACGACTTCCTGACACTTAAATCTATACTCTATGTTAACAAATTTCTCTTCTTCAGAAACGCTTTCCTTGCCATTGCCAGTCTACATTTTTTATCCTCTCTACTTCGACCATCATCAGTTACTTTGCTCCCCAAATAGCAAAACTCCTTTACTACTTTAAGTGTCTCATTTCCTAATCTAATTCCCTCAGCATCACCCGACTTAATTCGACTACATTCCATTATCCTCGTTTTGATGTTCATCTTATATCCTCCTTTCAAGACACTGCCCATTCCGTTCAACTGCTCTGCCTTTGCTGTCTCTGACAGAATTTCAATGTCATCGGCGAACCTCAAATTTTTTATTTCTTCTCCATGGACTTTAATACCTAATCCGAATTTTTCTTTTGTTTCCTTTACTGCTTGCTCAATATACAGATTGAATAACATCGGGGACAGGCTACAACCCTGTCTCACTCCCTTCCCAACCGCTGCTGCCCTTTCATGCCCCTCGACTCTTATAACTGCCACCTGGTTTCTGTACAAATTGTAAATAGCCTTTCGCTCCCGGTATTTTACCCCTGCCACCTTTAGAATTTGAAAGAGAGTATTCCAGTCGACATTGTCAAAAGCTTTCTCTAAGTCCACAAATGCTAGAAATGTAGATTTGCCTTTCCTTAATCATTTTCTAAGATAAGTCGTAGGGTCAGTATTGCCTCACGTGTTCCAATATTTCTGCGGATTCCAAACTGATCTTCGCCGAGGTCGGCTTCTACCAGTTTTTCCATTCGTCTGTAAAGAATTCGCGTTAGTATTTTGCAGCTGTGACTTATTAAACTGATAGTTCGGTAATTTTCACATCTGTCAACACCTGCTTTCTTTGGGATTGGAATTATTATATTCCTCTTGACGTCTGAGGGTATTTCGCCTGTCTCAGACATCTTGCTCACCAGATGGTAGAGTTTTGTCAGGACTGGCTCTCCCAAGGCCGTCAGTAGTTCCAATGGAATGTTGTCTACTCCCGGGGCCTTGTTTCGACTCAGGTCTTTCAGTGCTCTGTCAAACTCTTCACGCAGTATCGTATCTCCCATTTCATCTTCATCTACATCCTCTTCCATTTCCATAATATTGTCCTCAAGTACATCGCCCTTGTATAGACCCTCTATATACTCCTTCCACCTTTCTGCTTTCCCTTCTTTGCTTAGAACTGGGTTTCCCTCTAAGCTCTTTATATTCATACAAGGGGCTCTCTTTTCTCCAAAGGTCTCTTTAATTTTCCTGTAGGCAGTATCTATCTTACCCCTAGTGAGATAAGCCTCTACATCCTTACATTTGTCCTCTAGCCATCCCTGCTTAGCCATTTTGCACTTCCTGTCATGTCTTCGGGAAAAATTACATGTGTAGTTTCCCCTTGCTTTCAGCCGTTCGCAGTACCAGCACAGCAAGGCCGTTTTGGATAGTGTTGCAAGGCCAGATCAGTCAATCATCCTGACTGTTGCCCCTGCAACTACTGAAAAGGCTGCTGCCCCTCTTCAGGAACCACACGTTTGTCTGGCCTCTCAACAGATACCCCTCCGTTGCGATTGCACCAACGGTACGGCCATCTGTATCGCTGAGGCAGGCAAGCCTCCCCACCAACGTCAAGGTGCATGGTTCATGGGGGTAAGAGTATAGGCATACTTACTTGTAAAACCCAATACTGCAATTTCGACTGTGTGGGTATCATCAGGTGGAAATTATGTTCCCGATTACGGCCTTCTCGTGTGTAGTGCATTCTATGAATTGCAGAGTAAATATGTTGCTCGTATTGTGCTTAAATGCTGCTGTTATCCGTAATACTGCGTGGGGTAAACGATTCCATATTTATAGAGCTTTTCGGGTGATTATCTACGGCTGTTAAATAATTTGGAAAAAGCATATTTGCGCCATCAGTTGTAAAATTTATGTTTATTCTCTACCGATTTCGATTGTTACAGTCATCTTTAAGGAGAAAAACATTCTACATCAGTGGATGAACTTGCGTTTCCGTCATAACTGTGTTAAGACAATTATCACAGTTATATGATCAATTTTTATGGCTCACATATGACAGAAATGTATTGTTGATCCACTGATGTACAATGTTATTCTCCTTGAGGGTGATTGTAACAATCGAAACTGATAGAGAAGAAACATAATATTGCACAGCCGATGCCATAAATACGCTTTTTCCAGACTCTGTTTCAGTTTTCGTTGCATAATAAACAGAAGCTGGTTTCGTCGCTCGCGATTCTGTGGACTCATGTCTATTTGTTACTGCTTACGAATCTGTGTGTGAACTACACAATTTAAATGCACTGTAAGTAAATTGATCATATTCTACGTTATTTTTTTCTCTACCGTTTTTCGTAAATCTACATCTACATGGATACTCTGAAAACCACATTTAGGTGCCTGGCAGAGGGTTCATCGAACCACCTTCACAATTCTCTATTATTCCAAAGAATGGACACCTATATCTTTCCGTACGAGCTCTGATTTCCCTTATTTTACCGTGGTGATCGGTCCTCCCTATGTAGGTCGGTGTCAACAAAATATTTTCGCATTCGGAGGAGAAAGTTGGTGACTGATATTTCGTGAGAAGATTCCGTCGCAACGAAAAACGCCTTTCTTTTAATGATGTCCAGCCCAAATTCTGTATTATTTCAGTGACACTCCCATATTTCGCGATAATACAAAACGTGCTGCCATTCTATGAACTTTTTCGATGTACTCCGTCAGTCCTAGCTGGTAAGGATCCCACACTGCGCAGCAGTATTCTAAAAGAGGGCGGACAAGCGTAGTGTAGGCAGTCTCCTTAGTAGGTCTGATACATTTTCTAAGTGTCCTGCCAATAAAACGCAGTCTTTGGTTAGCCTTCCCCACAACATTTCCTATATGTTCCTTCCAATTTAAACTGTTCGTAGTTGTAATACCTAGGTATTTAGTTGAATTTACGGCTTTTAGACTAGACTGATATATCGTGTAACCGAAGTTTAACGAGTTCCTTTTAGCACTCATGTGGATGACCTCACACTTTTCGTTATTTAGGGTCAACTGCCACTTTTCGCACCATTCAGATATATTTCCTAAATCGTTTTGCAGTTTGTTTTGATCTTCTGATGACTTTATTAGTCGATAAACGACAGTGTCATCTGCAAAGAACCAAAGACGACTGCTCAGATTGTCTCCAAAATCGTTTATATAGATAAGGAAAAACATAGGGCCTATAAAACTACCTTGGGGAACGCCAGAAATCACTTCTGTTTTACTAGATGACTTTCCATCAATTACTACGAACTGTGACCTCTCTGACAGGAAATCACAAATCCAGACGTATAACCGAGACGATATTCCATAAGCACGCAATTTCACTACAAGTCGCTTGTGTGGTACAGTGTTAAAAGCCTTCCGGAAATCCAGAAATACGGAATCTATCTGAAATCCCTTCTCGATAGGACTCAACACTTCATGTAAATAAAGAGCTAGCTGTGTTTTACAGGAACGATGTTTTCTAAACCCATGTTGACTGAATGTCAATAGACCGTTTTCTTCGAGGTAATTCATAATGTTCGAACACAATATATGTTCTAAAATCCAGCTGCATATCGACGTTAACGATATGGGCCTGTAATTTAGTGGATTACTCCTATTACCTTTCTTGAATATTAGTATGACCTGTGCAACGTTCCAGTTTTTTGGTAGGGATCTTTCGTCGAGCGAACGGTTGTATATGTTTGTTAAATATGGAGCTAATGCATCAGCATACTCCGAAAGGAACCTAATTGGTATACGGTCTGGACCAGGAGATTTGCTTTTATTAAGTGATTTAAGTTGCTTCACTACTCCGAGGATATTTACTTCTACGTTACTCATGTTGGCAGCTGTTCTCGATTCGAATTCTGGAATATTTACGTCTTCTTTTGTGAAGGGATTTCGGAAGGCTGTGTTTAGTAACTATGCTTTGGCAGCACTGTCTTCGGAAGTGTCTCCATTGCTATCCTGCAAAGAAGGCATTGATTGTTTCTCGCCGCTAACATACTTCACATAAGACCAGAATCTCTTTGGATTTTCTGCCAGGTTTCAAGAGAAAGTTTCGTTGTGGAAACTGTTATAAGCATCTCGCATTGAAGTCCGCGCTAAACTTCGAGCTTCTGTATAAGATCGCCAGTCTTGGGGATTTTGCGTCTGTTTAAATTTGGCATGTTTGTTTCGTTGTTTCTGCAACAGGGTTCTAACCCGTTTTGTGTACCAAGGAGGATCAGCTCCGTCGTTTGTTAATTTATTTGGTATAAATCTTTCAATTGCTGCCGATACTATTTCTTTGAATTTAAGCCACATCTGGTCTACACTTATATTATTAATTTGGAAAGAGTGGAGATTGTCTCTTAGGAAGTCGTCAAGTGAATTTTTATCTGCTTTTTTGAATAGTGCCCGCCGTAATTTTCATTGACTTCTGCTAAAATGTAGGCTACTTTTTGTAGTACCAGTTAATAACCTGTGAAAACATCTACGCCACTATTGTCGCATTTTTAGCATTTGCAAGGAAGAACGCTCTAGCCGCTGTGACTACCAAAGCATACTCATCTGTGTTTGCATCCATACTCTCCAAGTCACTGTGAAATACCTGGCGCTCAGTGGCAAGAAGCAAAATCGCCCAAAGCAGAATTATGTATTCATTCTGTGACAAGATGTAATAAAGCTGAATACCAATACTGTCAAAATCTGTTTACATGGAATTCTCCATTAAATGCGAGAAAATACAGAAATCTGATGCAAACAAAAATAACGTGGAATACGAGAAATATTGTACTTACAATGCATTCAAATCGAGCAGTTCACACACAGATTAGTCAACAATATCAGGTACAATAAGTCCGGAGAACACCATCCAACGAATATGCTTCTATTTTATATGAAACAAAAACAAATATGGAGTTATTTATCCGACCCAATATTATGGATGCTAGGAGAGCGAAATCAAAATACTAGCGACGTATTGACAGTGCTGTTCAAAGAGTGCAAAACACACGAGAAATTGCAATCAGAAGCACAATGATGACAACATGTATTGACTATGAAACGAAAACGAACATGCACTAAAAATGAGCAAATAAGGAAACAGGATGGTGGACTGATAAACTTACAGTGCTCCAGGTGGCCTGGCAAGGAACTAAGGTCGTGTTAATGGAGGTCCCTGTATGAGTTTCTCCCACTTGGCAGGTTGTAACTTGCATTCATTTAAAAGTGTATCTTGGGAGTAGCGTGTGGGAATATTCAATGCTAGCGGAGAAACCCGGCACTGCCGAGGTATTTATTTATAGCTGAGCATATCACACAGCATCTGAATCGGGTGTCGTACAATGATATAATTTTGTACGTACATTCAGCGCCATATGTGAATACTGTTTGCACACTTTGTTGCGAAGTGGAGTTAGTAGCAACGAAGTAATAAATTCAAACGTCATGCATGATGCGGCAGTTTTTCACGCATCTCATTGTTTATGATCTCATGTCTCCTAAACTGTGTCGTACAACGATATAACGTTACAGTTACATTCAGTGGTATATCCGCATTCTGCCTGCAAAATGTGTCACGAATACAGTGAGTAGTAAAGAAGTAATAAATTATAATGTCATGAATCATGCGATACTTTTACTGCTTTACAAATACACTAAGTACAGGTTGCACACTTCTCACACTATATTTTCCATTTATATTCAGTCACTGTATCACTCCGACTACTCACACTTCAATGTTTGTTTTTATTCTTACTGCACTACTTTTTCGGTTCCTCCCTTCGTCATTCCTTCCTTCGTCACTGATAAGAAACTGACGTTCGAACCTACGACGGGTCTTGAATTTTATACCCCTACAAACGGGTAGACCCACCAATGGTGAATTCCAGAACATGTCAAAAGCCTTCGAACAGTCCACATGTTGCAGAACATTTCACAACATTCAAGAGTGTTCTGGAATGTTAAACAGTGATGTGGGATGTTCCCGAACATGGTGGAATTTTCCCGAGTATTCTAGCCTCTTCCCGAACATTCCAGAACATCGCGGATAATTCTGGAACATCCGGAACATTCTGGAATGTTGTGAAATGCTCTAGTATACTCTCTCATGTTCTGGAATGTTCTAGAATACTCTCGATTGTTGTGGAAGGTTCTAGAAATTTCTAGAGGGCGCAACTTCCCAACCCTTATATCTCCAAAAGCATGGAAAGTTCCACAGTGATCTGGAATGTTCCCGAACATGGTGGAATTTTCTCGAGTATTCCAGACTCTTCCCGAACATTCCAGAACATCCCGTATCATTTTGTATCATCTGGATTGTTGTGAAATGCTCTCCAATACTATCTAATGTTATGTAATGTTCTCGAATACGCTCGAATGTTGTGGAATGTTCTAGAAATTTCTAGAGGGCGAAACTTCCCAGTCCTTATATCTTCAAAAGCACGCCCTTTAGGTAAAAACGGGAACCTTCTTCATGGATTGTGGTTAGAGGGCTACGACACGGTATAACTCGGCTCTGTGAAGGATGATTTGGGACTTAGGAAACCCGGAGTGTACAAAATCCCGTGTCAATGTGGGAAAGCTTACGTTGGCCGTTCTATTCGCACAGTGCATGACAGGTGTGTGGAACATCGCCGTCACACGAGGCTACAACAGCCGGAAAAATCGGCCGTAGCAGAACACTGCCTAAATGAGGGACACAAAATGAAATTTGAGGAAACTGTTGTGATTGCCAACATTTCCGGTTTTTGGAATAGTGTCTATAAAGAGGCGATTGAAATTAGGTTGGCTGATAATTTAATCAACGGAGACAATGGGTTTCCTCTTAGCAAAACGTGGAATCCCGTATTATCTCGCATCAAAAAATGAACGTTCTTCGGTGCGGCATGGATTGCGATATATCGCTGCCAGCAGTGTTTCACTAAGGGCGGCGCCACCTCCCTGTTTTGTAAGGCAGAAACCGTGATGGGCGGCGCATGCGCCGTGTACTGAACGGTGGCCTATATAGGACGTCGAATTGCAATCTTGCGTCAGTTCTCAGCGGGACTCATCAGCAGAAGCAGCATTTCCTGAAGATGGCGAACAGTTGGATCGCCGAAATATCGAGTCAAGTTGATTTTAGGATCCGGCAGCAAACCCGAAGAGACTTTCACGATATAACTCACTTGATCATACCGGGACTCGTTTCAGAGTTTGAACAGCACGTACTTTGTTCAGTTATTTTTGTAATATATTTTGTTTACGATAATGAAAGTTGAAAATTTGTCGATGCCACCAGAACTTTAATACGTTTGTCTCAAAATCAGGAAACTAGATGTACTGTTCATTTTATTAAGAGCCAGTCCAGCATCAAAGTTTGCACAAAGATCGCGGAATCTAATCACCACTCATCGAGCAACGCGCATGTCACAACAGTCCCACACGAGTTTGTCGACATCTAGAAACGGCAAAAGAATGTTTCCGAGGCAGTTTTAGCTATCAGTTTACGCTTGTGGTAAATAATAAAACATCCTCGATACACACTTAATCCCGCTTGAAATACTAGCCACAGACTGTTCAAAATGGCTCTGACCACTATGGGACTTAACACCTATGGTCATCAGTCCCCTAGAACTTAGAACTACTTAAACCTAACTAACCTAAGGACGTCACACAACACCCAGTCATCACGAGGCAGAGAAAATCCCTGACCCCGCCGGGAATCGAACCCGGGACCCCGTGCTCGGGAAGCGAGAACGCTACCGCGAGACCACGAGCTGCGGACCCACAGACTGTGTTTACAAACATTTTCGGAGATAGGTTTAAACTTTAACTCACTTTTAATTACACAATACTAGAACCTGTAACGCTCACATACCGTCAATGTGAATGTTAGTCACGAACTGCGTGATGAACTACGTTAGTTGATGCTCTGAAAGCATGTTATAGACTGCCTAAGCGAGCGAGCCTGTAATATCGCGCCTACCCGCCCAGGGCGCGCTCATGAGAGATCGGCTCAGCGCACCAATGATAAATAACGTTAAATAAAACATTGAATTAATTTTCGAGTGTGGAATTAGAGCCATTCAAATCATAATTAGTAAGCCAGCAGCGTTCATAAAGTCATCAGCCTAGGTAGAACTCTACACAGATATTTAAACACTAAACATAAATCATAAAAGAAAGTGCGATTGGCGGCAACGCTAACGAGTGAATCACACAGCTTTCTCCGTGTACGCTTTAGAACGACTCGCCCGTTCTCATGCTCTCCGATCTTCTATCGTTTGTAACTCGCAGCAGTGGGAGCTTTCATGCACTGCATGATAAAATATAAGAAGATGTGGCTTGAAATGGGACATAAATGCCACAAGTGTCCTTAATAGTGAGATTTGCAATAACAGTAAAAGGATTAGGTACGCTAGCTGCTGGAATGCAATCAAAGTACGCCATAATTGTATTTATTTTCACTAAATTATTTTATTGTTGACTGTAACTAAATTGCTGCTAGTTTCTGAATCACTTATTATGAGGTGTCTGAACCAAAGCAATTAACATCTTTCCATCACAGACTAAGATAAAAAAATAATACAGTATAGGGGAAGCTGGAGCAGAACGGAACTGTGGGTTTATTTTCGCTGCAAAGTGGAGCACTCTAGAATAGTTTTCGGAAACTATTATCAAAGTGGCAAGGATGGAAAAAGCCCTTGATTTGAATTTGTTTTTGATATTGGTGCCTGTAACGTGTTTGCGACAGTTTTTTGCTGTGCATACTGCAATATTAGGAACGCTTCACCTGCAAGGTAAGCAAAAACGTTTTATCTACAACTTTTCACTTTCTTAAAATCTTAAAGCGCATGCTAGGCCCTTTATTTAAGTGTATTTAGAAGATCTTTATTTTCCACAGTGCCCTGTGGGTTCTGAACTGTACCTAACCAAATAGGACGCGGCAAAACGGACCAAGGTTCCGTTCTGCCCCACATAGCGTGCCATTCACTCCTAGTATTTACTTTTTAGTACTTATGTTTATTCTAACACTTCTACAGGTGAAATACATTACTACATTTTAGATTTTTCGTTTTGTTGCTAGTGAAGATTCTTCTTTTTTCATGGATGGTTGGAAGATACGATCTCAAAACTGATCATCAAAGTTGGAAGAGGCAGTGACCTGTTGTGAAAATGTAAATAAAAAGGATTTATAACCTCAAAATGAAACTTCTCAAAGTGATAAGTCAAAGGGAATATTTTGTCGTGTTTTCTGGAATGAGAAAGAGTTAAGAGCTTGTTGGTTATTTAAAAGATGTGGATGGAAGATTGTTTGGATTGACAGCGAAGGACTTCAGAGCGTTAGTTTTTCAGTTTTCAGGGAAAAAGAAACTGAAGCATCCATTTAATAAGGGCGGGTGAAGACTGGATGACACAGTTTCCTTCGAGGCATGTAACATATTGCCACTTGTAAACTGATATGCTTACTGTATTGCGTACTAGTAAATTTTTAGAAAATATGTTTACATTTAAAAATTAACCTTGTAAGGAAATGTAAATTAGTAACAGCTCTTCCAGGCTTGGAGTACAACAGACCAATTGTCAGCCTTTTTTAACAATTTTATACTGATCACTTGTGCGCCTTATATCTGATTTCTTTGTTTCACTGTTTAAAGTATATATTAAATGTCATATAAAATTTTTTGTGGCTTTTTCTTTGCCATTTTAGTTGAACTGTGCCCTGCTCCGGGTTCTTCTGCCCATTCTATTAATATATACCTGAAAGCTAGTTTTCCTGGACCGTCTTGGTGCTTACGCGAAATGTACGTTGACGGCAGTAGAATCATTTTACCGTCACTTTCAAATGTCGGTTCTTTAAATTTTCTCAATAGTTTTCGTGAAAAGAACATCCTCTCCCCCCCCCCCCCCCCCCCGCAGGTATTCCAATTTGAGTACACAGAGCATCTCTGTAATACTCGCATGTTGATCGAATTTACTGGTAACAAGGCTAGTAGCCCGTCTGCGAATTGCTTCGATGTGTGCCTTTACTGTGACCTAGAGGGGATGAAAACACCCAGGCAATAAATATGTATAAATATTAATTTTAATTTTAAAAATCAACAGCCTCAGTTGCACAGATTACCTAGATTTACTTAGGTTTCAGTCGGGATAACCCAACCTTCTTCAGAATAAAAGTAACAACCCTTTGTCCATAGCGGACATCGTCAAGCTAAACCTACAAATCCATCGACTATTGTCAGACTGTAAAAACTTAACTGGAGCTGCCTCGGCTCCACTTCGCGACCGCGATGGGAAGGCCCGCCTAGGTAGGCGGACACAATACCTTGCGCCTGTGCATAAACTGTGTGATGGGTACTTGTTGGGACAAGACGCGAACCTAACTCATGATCTTGAATATAATAGTAAAGTGAAATAAAAGAAAGGTACAACTGAGAAAAAGGGCGTATATGTTATCCTGTGCAGAACGTACTTAGATCGACTGTCTTAACACACATGATGTCTTCCTCATATCATGACCAACGAATACTTCATAAGATCTTCTCGTCTGCTATTAAGTAGCTATTTTCTGCTCCTAAAACGAGACATTAATCATTAATACATACGTAGTTTGCAAGTGAATCCTGACGATACAGTTTAGTAACATGATGGTATATACCTCTCAGGATCCTTGGGAAAGCTAAAAAAGACAGATGTGGTGTCTTCTTCCTCTTGTTGTTGCAATGTATTGCCCTACAAACGCTCCCGCTTGTAAAAACCATTATAGAAATCAAAATAAACAACCACTATTCGCTTTCACGATCGTGCCGAAGTTTAAGTTACTGGCCGCTTGGGGCGCTTCTGGCGCGGTAGGCAACGAAGTCGAGGCGTAGTGTCGCGACTGTTACGTTAGAATGTTAGACTGGTATAGTCGTCGGCAACTGTCGATAGTTCGCTGCTATCGATAGTTCGCTGCTATTAATAGTTCGCCGCTAACGAGACTTTTTTGTTGGTTTGCGTTCGCTTGGAGAAGCTTTCCGAACAAAAGAAGATGGAGATGTCCCAGAGGAGTCGGCTCGCTGTCGGAACATGAGACAGAGCATTGTAATAAAACTCGTATTATGGTAGTGATAAGTAATTAGTTGTCGGTACGTGTACGAGTACGCTACAGAACGGGTCAGGCAGCGCAGTTTGGTGTTTATTTTGAAACAATTCGAACCAGAAGTGTTTTATATCCGTGAATATACGGCGCGCAGCGTTATCTACACTATCTATATCGAATTGTCTACCGAACCGCAAAGAGTAACCTCGTTAATATTGTGTTGTTCGAGGTATGCTAATCACAAATTTGATATCGTGATATCTGATGTTGAAGTGAGTGATTACTGTGACAGTCAAAATATCGTTATGCTTACGAGGAATAAGTCACTAGACTTATGTGATCTGACTGTAGCTTCAATGCAGCACGGAAAATTAAGGAAATTCTTTGCTCGACCACCGATCGGCTACGACTGCAAACGTCGGGAGTTTACAGTATTGAGTGAGAATGTGGAATGCAGTACACTGGACCGACACAGCCATGCAAAAAAATGGATCTGAGCCCTATAGGAATCAACATCTGAGGTCATCAGTCCCCTAGAACTTAGAACTACTTAAACCTAACTAACCTAAGGACATCACACACATCCATGCCCGCGGCAGGATTCGAACTTGCGACCGTAGCGGTCGCGCGGTTCCAGACTGCAGCGCCTAGAACCGCTTTTTTTATTTTCATTTTGTTCACTTTAGTTCGTTGCATCTGCTCGGGGCGGATATCGTAAGACATCCATTTAAGTTCGTTGTTGATCTATTAACTCAGTTGCCGGCCGATGTGGCCGTGCGGTTCTAGGCGCTTCAGTCTGGAACCGCGTGACCGCTACGGTCGCAGGTTCGAATCCTGCCTCGGGCATAGATGTGTGTGACGTCCTTAGGTTAGTTAGGTTTAAGTAGTTCTAAGTTCTAGGGGACTGATGACCACAGATGTTTAGTCCCATAGTGCTCAGAGCCATTTTTTATTAACTCAGTTTTTTTTATTACAGAGGGCATATTACCCTCTGACCGAACACGTTGAGCAACCGTGCCGGCGCTCGGCCACACCGGCCGGCACAACCATGCCGCTCACATCAGAAACATTCGACGAGGGTAGACAGACAAATCTGCGAAGGCAGAGCATGGCATCAACGAGGAACAAACATAAGATTTTGAACAAGTGAAGAAGTCATGTAGCGCCAACGAGTTCCGGGACTCGATTGTAGTCTTCACAACAAACTAATAAACCGGGATAGCGAAGTTTAACTCAGCACAGCGTGAAATTCTGCAATTGTCCAAAACTACAGGAATACTCCGTTCTGAAGGGAGCAACGCCCGGAGACAGAGCAGACAGACACCGGAACTCGGTACCTGTGTTCGGTACGTGTTCTCCCACCATCGGTGCGAAATGTAACTGCCAATAGTAGGGGTTATGAAGGGTTGTGAGATCCTTCATTGACAGACTTTCCTTAAGATTAAAAAGTAGTTAACGAGTTTTTGGAATATCAGAGTTTCCATTACTTTTGTGTTACTGACGTGTGAGTCAGTCTTGCGTGCAGTTGCGGTGTTGTTCTTTGGATACAGTTCATTTCCTCTGCTTCTTAAGAATGGAATAGCTTTCACACACTAGAGTCGGATTCCAAATAAAGTCGTTCAAAGCCATCATCAACAGTCATGTTTGTTAAGGAGCTACATTTCCTCTGTTACCAAATAGCCGTAATTTACTTTCCTTCTCACTGAATCCAATGGACCACTCCATTCTTAGCCCTACGCATATTTCGACGCAGATATTTCTGTCTTTACTAACTTCAGATTTGACTCCTCAGTTCTTTTCAATAGCAAAATGTAAAACTGTTGCACAAAAAAGTACATTTGCTTAGTTGTAGAAAAGAATAACCTGAGTTGATATGAAATGTAAGAGCAAGGTATACAATTTACTATAATGTACATTGACTCTACAGGTACCTGACATGAAATTTTCACACTGCAGCGGAGTGTGCGCTGATATGAAACTTCCTGGCACATTAAAACTGTGTGCCGGACAGAGACTCGAACTCGGGACCTTTTTCTTTCGCGGGCGAGTGCTCTTTCAGTAGAGCACTTGCCCGCGAAAGGGAAAGGTCTCGAGTTCGAGTCTCGGTCCGACACATAGTTTTAATCTGCCAGCAAGTTTCAGGTACTAGAGAGTTCTTACTACCGGATTCTTCCGTTTTTTCACCAAAAGTTTCTTCTTGCGTTTATTTTTTGTTCGCAGTGAACAATTCACCGTTTTTGTATTCGAGTTTGTTTCGTGTTATACTTTATGGAATAAATACACTGAATAGCCAAAGAAACTGGTATACCTGCCTAATATCGTGTACATCCACAGAGAGCACGCAGAAGTGCCGCAACACGACGTGGCATGGACTCGACTAATGTCTGAAGTAGTGTTGGAGGGAACTGACACCACGAATCCTGCAGGGCTATAAATCCGTAAGAGTACGAGGGCGTGGAGATCTCTTCTGAACAGCACGTTGCAAGGCATCCCAGATATGCTCAGTAATGTTCATGTCTGAGGAGTTTGGTGGCCAACGGAAGTGTTTATACTCAGAAGAGTATTCATGGAGCCACTCTGTAGCAATTCTGGACGTGTGGGGTGTAGCATTGTCCGGCTGGAATTGCCCAAGTCCGTCGGAATGGACAATGGACATAAATTGATGCAGGTGATTAGACAGGATGCTTACGTACGTGTCATCACTCCAACTGCACACGCACCACACCATTACAGAGCATCCACCAACTGAACAGTCCCCTGCTGACATGCAGGATCCATACCCGTACAGCCGGCCAGGGTGGCCGTGCGGTTCTAGGCGCTTCAGTCTGGAACCGCGCGACCGCTACGTTCGCAGGTTCGAATCCTGCCTTGGGCATGGATGTGTGTGATGTCCTTAGGTTAGTTAGGGTTAAGTAGTTCTAAATTTTAGGGGACTGATGACCTGAGATGTTAAGTCCCATAATGCTCAGAGCCATTTGAACCAAGGCATAAAACTTTGTGTCGTGCAGTCATAAAGGGTACACGTGTGGGCCTTCTGCTCCGAAAGCCTATATCGATGACGTTTCGTTGAATGATTCGCCCACTGATAGTTGTTGATGGCGCAGCATTGAAATCTGCAACAATTTGTGGAAGTGTTGCACTTCAGTCGCTTTGAATGATTCTGTTCAGTCGTCGTTGGTCCCGTTCTTGCAGGATCGTTTTCCGACCTCTGCGATGGAGATTTGATGTTTTACCGGAGTCCTGATATTCACGGTGCACTCGTGAAATGGTCGTACCGAAAAATCCCCACTTCATCGCTACCTCGGACACACTGTGTGCCACCACTTGTGCGGCGACTATAACACCACGTTCAAACTCACGTAAATCTTGATAACCTGCCATTGTAGCAGCAGTAACCGATCTAACAGTGTCGGTTAGTACACCGTTTGTTTGCTTATTACACATTTTTACGAGCTTCAAACACGAGCGACTTCTTTTCAGTTACCTTTGTAGTTACTAATATATTTTTGCAATTTCTTGCGTGTTTGACCGCTTACTAGGAAAAACCTTTCATTTCATTTTAAAAACAGTGTAGCGTACAGTACCGCCATTGCTATAGACCATTGTATCGATCCTCGTATCGTACCGGCTTAGAACAGCTCAGTGTCGGTTAGCCTGTCAGTGAAAGAGCACCGCGAGTTCCTGCCGCTAATAAGGCGAGTACATGGTTTGTTTATTACGTATCTTTACGAGTTTCAAACAGCAGCGATTTGAGAAATGGAGAGGCACTGTGATTGCTGTGTGCAGATGCGAGCTGAGTTGGTGACCCGTCGCTCACAGCTACAGGCAGTGTTGGCTTCCGTCACACAGCTTGAGGCTGCTGCCAAGGGTCATCATTGTGGGGGTTCGGACGCGGGAATGCGAGAGACGTCGAGCACGACTCATGTGTTCCCCCCCCCCCCCCCAATCGATCCAGTGCTGTGGCCACCCTGGGTACTGCCTGTACCGAGGATGAACCCTCACCCGTGGTCGAGTTGGAGATCATTCCAAAGTTGGCAAGCAGCAAAAGACTTTCTGTGGGGCCGATCGTAGGGCCTCCCCAGTTCGATTGACGAACAGGTTTCGGGCGTTATCTATGGCTGACGAAGTCTCTGAACCGGATGCGGTCGTCCACCCTGTTCCAGAGGAAGCTTCTGGGCCTGTAAGGTCTGGGCATTCAGAGAGGGTAGGTTTGAAGGTAGTTGGGTGCTCCAACGTTAGGCGCGTAATGGGGCCCCTTAGGAACATGGCTGCCAAGGAGGGGAAGGAAGCCAGTGTGCACTCCGTGTGCATACCGGGGGAAGTAATTCCAAATGTGGAAACGTTGCTTCCGTATGCCATGAAGAGTACAGGGTGCAGCCAACTGTGGGTGGTAGCCCATGTCGGTACCAATGACGTGTGTCGCTTTGGATCGGAGGAGATTCTCTCTGGTTTCGGGCGGCTATCGGAAATCGTAAAGACTGCCAGTCTTGATTCCGAGATTAAGGCGGAGCTCACCATCTGCAGCATCGTCTACAGAACCGACTGTGGTCCTTTGGTGCAGAGCCGGGTGGAGGGTCTGAATCAGAGACTCAGGCGGTTCTGTGACCATGTTGGCGGGTTTCCGGGCTCCGCTTAATAGGTCAAGAGTTCACTACGCACAGGAAGCGGCTACACGGGTAGCGGGGGCTGTGTGGAAGGGACTGGGCGGTTTTTTAGGTTAGAGGGTCTCAGGAAACCACAGAAATGGCGTCCGTCTAAAAGGGGGCAGGTAAAACACAGAGAGGTAGTTGTAGAAACGATTGGTATTGTAGATGTAAATTGTCGTAGCTGTGTTGGGAATGAACCAGAGCTCCAAGCCCTAATAGAAAGTGCTGAAGTTCAAATAGTTATAGATACAGAAAGCTGGCAAAAGCCGGAAATAAGTTCAGCCGAAATTTTTTCAAACGATCTAACAGTGTTCAGAAAGGATAGATTAAATACAGTTGATGGTGGAGTATTTATTGCTGTCAGAAGTAGTTTACCTTGTAGTGAAAGTGAAGTAGATAGGTTCTGCGAAATAGCATGGGTGGAGGTTATACTTGACAATCGGACTAAACTATTAATTGGATCGTTTTACCGCCCCCCGACTCAGAAGCCATAGTTGCTTAACAGTTCAAAGAAAATCTTATTTCAAATAGATACCCCACTCATACAATTGTAGTCGGTGGCGACTTCAATGTTCCCTCGACATGCTGGAAAAATTATACGTTTAAAGCCGGCGGCAAGCATCGAACGTGATCCGCAATTGTACTGAATGCTTTCTCAGAAAATTATTTTGAGCAATTAGTTCATGAGCCTACTCGAATGGTTGCGAAAGCATATTTGACCTCTTAGCAACAAATAATCCTGGACAAATAGGGAGTATCATGACGAATACAGGGATCAGCGACCACAAGGCAGTTCCTGCTAGGCTGAATACCGTAACACCCACAACCGCCAAAAAGAAATGCAATGTACATCTATTTTAAAAAAGCTGATAAAAATGCTCTTAACGCGTTTTTAAGAGGCAATCTGCACTCCTTCCGATCTGATCATGTAAGCGTAGAAAAGTTGTGGAATGACTTCAAAGAGATAGTGTCGACGGAAATTGAGAGATTCATACCACATAAATTAATATGTGATGGTACTGATCCCCCATGGTACACAAACGGGTCAGATCGCTGTTGCAGAAGCAACGAAAAAAGCATGCCAAATTTAAAAGAACGCAAAACCCGAGGATTGGCAAAGTTTTGTAGAAGTTCGAAATATAGCGCGTACTTCAATGCGAGATGCTTTTAATAATTTCCACAACGAGACTCTGTCTCGGAATCTGGCAGAAAACCCAAAGAGATTCTGGTCATATATAAAGCACACAAGTGGCCAGACGCAATCAGTACCTTCACTGCGCGATAACAATTGTGAAGTCACTGAAGACAGTACCACCAAAGCAGAGTTGTTAAACACGGTTTTCCGAAACTCCTTCACCAAAGAAGACGAAGTAAATATTCCCGAATTCCAATCAAGAACAACTGCTAAGATGACAAACATAGAAGTAGATGTCCTCGGTGTAGCAAAGCAGCTTAAATCACTTAATAAAGGCAAGGCTTCTGGTCCAGATGGTATACCAGTCAGGTTTCTTTCAGAGTATGCAGATGCAATAGCCCCATATTTAGAAATTACATACAACCGCTGTAACCTCCCCACAAAAATTTAAAAGAAATGACAATATTTAATAAAAATGGAGCCAAGTGAAACCTTCCCACAAAATGTTGACCGGACAATAATTTGAATGTTAACAAGAATACAACCTAACGTAATCTCCCAGCAAATAAATTTACTGACAATGACAATTAAACAAAAATTAGCAATCTGACCCAAGTATAAGCTCGTCACAAAAATAATGAAAAACAATTCAGTGCTAAGAAAATGTCAGTGATAATGATAATTCAATTAAACCGAAATATCGGTCTTTGGCCCTGTGCAAATCAGAATTAAATTCTTACCTCATTGTAACTGCTAGTCAAATTTCTGCTCTTATTCTTGCGCACAGCTTGGAGGAACTGCATTGCAAATAATAATATTCGTTTTTTTTTTTTTTGTAATTTAACTGATACTTGTCTTTAAGGGAAGTGGAATGAAATCGTTAATTCAATTAAATAAATTTTTTTTGTAAAATTGCTTTTGAAATCAAAATTATTATTGGGGCACTTGTTGGAAATTAATTACAATAAATAAACTTTACATTATCTGATGATTACCTTAATTAACAATATACCTCATTCAGCATCTTGACCAGTGTTGCCGACAGACTACATCACACAACCGCACTCGGCTGCTACTACTGACCGACCGCTCTGCATGACGACTACTACAGAACTGCTCTCAACGACTACTGACTGAGTACTGCTCGCAACACTCGCGTGGTCAAGCGCAGACTAACTACGATTATAGGCTCTCTGGTCAAAGATTTTAACGTGCCTCACCATCGCTGCTATGTTACATACGTGTTTCATAACCCTCCACTGGGGGGGCAAAAATTTGGCAGCGATGGTGAGTCATTTGGACTTGCCATCGCAAGAAATTTTTACAATTTACAGAATATTCAAATTTAGTACATAAATTAAATGTTGTGCACATGCACCGAGTACAAAATATATCAGACGAAGACAGGATGTGAGTACAAAACATAGCAGTAAATCAGAAAACTGTATATACAAATTATTTGACAGATAGCAAAGTGCACACGCACTGAAAAAATTCTTTAGCATTTTCAGAACAAATAAACAGACTGGCAAAAAAAATTATGTTGACAAGTGACATGAGTGCACATGCACTGCAGTTGAGAACATATCAGTAAATGATGAAATGTATATACAATGAGTAACAAATGACATAAGTGCATACGCACTGAAGTATTGAATATACAGAATGAGTACAAATCATATTGAAAAATGAGAAAAGTGCACAGGCACTGAAGTTCAGTAGAAAACATATTAACACACAACATAAGTGCACATGCACTGTAGTTCAGAACATATCATTAAAATAAAAATAATAAAAAAATGTATATACAATATTAAAGACAAGAGTGCACATACTGTACTTGAGAACAAATCGAAAAAATGTCTTAGGCATTTTTGCAATAAATAAACATAATGGCAAAAATCATATCGACAAGTGACATAAGTGTACTCGCACTGGAGTTCAGCGAATCAAAAAAAAATGTATAACCCATGAACATAAATAATGTTAGCAAAAAAATGATTTTCACTATGTGACAAGAATTAGGATAGGAAAGGGAAGGATTGCATCATGGTTGTAGCACTTTAGATTGCACACAGCTGTTCTGAAAGTCCATATCTTTCCACAGAAGTACAACACCAAGTGACACAATTTGAAGTTTCTTTCCCATCAGAATTTACCAGTGTAGCCAAGACACTGAACTCTCGTAGTAACATTTCATGTTCTCATTTTGGCAGTACATTAGGTACACCAAACAGTGGGACCATAATAACGTCTTCATCGCCCACGGTGGTGGACAGCATGTCGTGTCAACACCACGCTCTTACAAGGCACACCAACGTAGAATTAGTGCAAAACCAAAGATAGTGCTCCATGATCACTAGGATAGACAGGACAAATGGACATTCAGGGTAGTTAGCTCATGAGGTGAAGGACATTAAGTCACATAATATTGACAATTACAGTCTTCATTAGTAGTTTGCGGCATTCATAGCCCAGTGATTGAACATTTCTGTACCAAGTATGTAGTATTACAGAAAAATGTTCATTAATTGTTTTACATAGAATCAGTATCCTTCTTTTCCTAGTTACAAAGCACTATTAAGTAATTGCATTCTTTTTCAGTTACAAAGTATGGCATAGTTAATTAATTATTTGTCATTCCAATATAGTATTAATTATTAGCCTTTTCCTAATTACAAAGCATTATTAAACAATCACATTCTTTCCCAATTATAAAGCATAATTAATCATTTGTCATTTCAATATAGTAAGAATCATATTCTTTTCCAGTTACAAAGTATCAACATTGAAAACAAGAGCTAATTAATGGCATAATTAACAACATAATTCATTGAGTGACATTAATTATTGGCACTCAGTGGCCATCAAGTATCGAATAGTATAAAACATTGTTCCTCATTCAGTATTATTCAGATTATTAAGAAGTAATAACAATTCATTGAGTGACATTCAGATCATTACGAAGTCATTATTAAAATCAGCTAATTACAGTCATAGCATTAATAATCATACACATTATAAGTAGTCTCATTACAATAAACAGTGGAGTTATTATAAGGGAAAGCAAGAAGAGAAAAAGAAAAAAAATTGGTTCTGGGTTGTTCCTGTAAATGAAAAATGTGTAACGTCATTCGTCATGAGTCAGCTGTAGCAAGGTTGTGAAACAAGGCAGTAATGTGATCACATGTATAAATGATAGACACAAATGGGTAAAAAATGTAAATGCTAGTACAGGTATAATAAGTAACAGGTTTAGTAAGTATCTTGAAAAGCTTCTGCTGGGAAAAAAAATACAAAATGGATTATTGACCTGAAAGAAGAAACGCACACTATGCTGAAAAGTAGTGAACTTCGAATTAACAAGTAGTGAAATGTGTATAAACATGTGTTCCATAGCTGTCCTTTCCAAAACTTTCCGTCATCCTACTATGCAATATAACACCTGCTGTCAGAACAAACTGCAACAAATACTTAAACAACTACGTAGTATAAAGACATAACTTCAACATTATCCTCATCTGCAAAGAAAAAACTTCATTATTCATCACTTCATTATTCATAACTCCATCATTATCATCACCTGTAAAGAAAAACTTCATTATCCATAGTAGCACACTCTTCATCATTATTCATCATCACTCATTATCATCTGCAAAAAATCACTTCATTACTCATTACACAACTATTCCTTATCTCTAGCATATTTCATCACTAAAACTAAGATGTGTAGTTCTGTCCGACAGCCTGCATCAATCACCTTGTATTCTGAAAGAAAAAATTAGTTAAGACTGCTATTCTACGATGAGGATAGTATATTCTTGTTAATGCTTGTTAATCCTGATCCATTTACTCTTCCTCATAAAGTTATTGCATCTTCTATCGTTTATTCCGTAGGTGAAATTCCCATTTCTGTTGAATTTATTTCTTACACGCATCATTTCTTTCTGAAATTGATGAACAGAGATTAACGTCTTGCATTTAAATCATATACCCACTAAATAATGACTGGTTTATGGTGACACAATTAACCATACAGCATAACATTACAGACAACGTAATATGTCAAAGACATTGACAGTGTTCAAAGCCAAAATGTACAGAGAATATCACAATGCAGCAGTAAAAAATGTAAAAGTCACGATGTTGAGATGTCATAAGGCCAAAAAAAAAAATGTCAAAGTCGACTGGTGTGTGTTATATCTTAACTATTTCACAGTGCATATAGACAAAACTGGAATACAATCGTACATAAAAAAAAATGGAAAATGTGCATGGTCTGATGTGTAACGACAAGAAAAGCGACCTGCTAACCTTACCTTGTCGGGCACTTGCCAAGAAAAAATACGATAATCATCAGTAATTAGTCAGGTGAAATAATTGCATTAGTAAATGGCATCATAGCATGTTACATCATAAAGTGACTTCATTCAATAAACGGTTTAATGTTTGAGATATGGTGATTGCCTTTCGATTTTCTGGTTCTCAAAGTTTCGACGTGTACAACATTGGGGTGAGGGATGCTGCGAATCCGATATGGACCTGCGTATAGAAGTTCAAATTTACTGCACTTACCTTTTAATTTGCTGGATAAATAGTGTGTACGTACTAATATTTTCTGTCCAACGTGAAAGTCTCGGCGTGTACAAACCTGTTTTTGCTGTCTTCTCCGGCGCTCTGCGGCACGTTTGATGTTGTTCAGCGCAATGTCAATTATTTCGTGGTGTCGTAAGCGACGAGATGTAGGAAAATTTACAAATTCTTTAATTTTGTTTGGTGGTTCCACGTTTTTCAGTGTAACAGACGGAGATAGCATAGTGGATTCATTTGGAATGGAATTAATTACATCTTGGAATGAGAGTATGTATGTATCCCAATCAATATGTCTTTTGTGGCAGTATATTCGGCACAGCTTACCAATTTCTTTCATTAACCGTTCACAGGGGTTCGAAGAAGCGTGGTACTTGGATATATAGATCGGAGAGATGTTTCTGGCTCGTAACATGTGTGTCCATATGCTACTACGAAATTGAGATCCATTGTCAGAAATTACTTTCATCACATGCCCTACATGAAATAGAAAATGTTTTACAAATGCTTTCGAAACAGTTTTAGCAGTAGCTTTGCGTAACGGAGTGAAAGTAACAAATTTTGAAGTGAGCTCAACAGCGACAAAGATGTAGCAAAAACCTCTGTTAGTTCTCGGAATCGGACCAAAAATATCTACTGCGGCCATGTGTCTTAATTTAACAGGTACAATGGGATATAAAGGAGGAATATGTGAAGTGGTGTCTGATTTAGCTTTCTGGCAAATTTTACAAGACGCTAAAACTCGTCGTATACGTTTCTCCATGTTGTTAAAATAACAGTTCTGTCTCAGTATAAGAAAACATTTTCGTGCTCCGTAATGTGCGTAACTTAAATGAGTGTACCAGATTAATTTGTTAACAAGTTCGTCAGGGATGCATAATAACCAATTGTTGCTGTCAGGATGAGAACGGCGAAACAGAATGTCATTGCGTACAGTGTAGTGGTTCCTAATCGTAACATTTTTCCTATCTTGCCAAAGGTGTTTAATTTCTTTCCACACATTGTCTTTATTTTGTTCTTGTGCTATGTCCTGTAATGACGATGAAATAAAATTTTCAAATGCTACTTGCTGAATGTACATGACACTGAAATTTGTTTTGCAGAAGTTGGTTGCTACGTCTTGCTGATTGTTGCCGAGAGAACGCGATAGTGCGTCTGCTATAACATTTTGCGTACCGGGAATGTGAACTATTGTAAAATTAAATTCCTGTAAATAAAGTTTCCATCTGCTTAATCTGTCGTGAGTGAATTTGGCCGAAAGTAAAAATTGTATCGCTCTGTGGTCTGTGTACACGGTGGTATGTCTGCCATAAAGAAAGTGCCGAAATCTCGTAAAAGCCCATACAACACATAATGTTTCCAGTTCTGTAACGGAATAATTTCGTTCAGCGGGTGACAAAATGCGGCTTGCAAATGCGATGTTTTCAATTACTGTCGAACCATCTTCTTCAATTTCCTGGAAAATGTGTACGCCTAAAGCGGTGTTAGAACTGTCGGTGGCAATGGAAAAATTTCTGGTAAGATCTGGGTGCGATAAAAGTGGAGCATTCAACAAAGCATGTTTCAGGTTCACAAATTCAGAATGTGCTTGCTTATCCCAAGACCAAATACTGTTTTTACCTGTTAATTGGCATAGTCTGGGTGTGTCTAAAGCGGAGTGATGAATAAATTTACGAAAAAAGTTAATTAAGCCCAAAAAACTGCGTAGTTGCTTTTTTGTCGTAGGAACAGTAATGTCACGTAGAGCTTGAAGTTTTTCCGGATCAGGTGCAATGCCTTCCGCTGAAATTACGTGTCCAAGAAATTTTATAGAAGTTTTGCCAAAGTGCGATTTACTAAGGTTAACTGTAAGTCCTTGTGCACGAAAAGTTTGTAACAGTTGTTCAAGAATCAGATTGTGATCAGACCAGTTAGCTTCTGCGATAAGAATATCGTCTATGTACGTCGTAATTCTGTCCTTAAGTTCTGTCGGAAGTATTGTGTTCAAACCGCGAATAAAAGCTGCAGAAGAAATAGTTAAGCCGAATGGTAATTTACAAAATTGATAACAGTCGCCGAAACAGAGAAAAGCTGTATATTTTCTGCAATTTGGATGAAGTTGAATTTGCCAAAATCCCGATTTCAAATCTAATGTAGAATAAATAGCTGTACCATGAAATTTCTGTAAAAGTTCCTCTAGTGTCTGTGGTCGATCTGTTTCATTAATAATTATGTCATTAATGTGACGTGAATCAAGTACGAGGCGAAGTGAGCCATCTTTTTTCTTAACAATATGTAGCGGGTTTATGTACGGACTAACTTCTGGTTCTATAATTCCTTGATCAAGCATATCCTGCAATTCTTTTTTAACTTGTTCTCTGTGAATATATGGAATGGGATAATGCTTTGCTTTAAATGTGTCGTGCTGTTTCACTTGAAATTCATACATAAAACCGGACATAGTACCAGGAATGTTGTCAAAAACTGGAGCTTGCTGTAAAAGAATTTTGCGTAGTTGCGTTCGTTCGTCGTCTGTAGTTGCACTGCTTTGTCTAACTTTATCGGAAATCATTTGCATTACGTCGTAGTCAATTTCGTCTGGAGTATTATAGTTGTGTACGTACGTATCCGTGAACAATGTGGGATTACAGTCTATGCTACGTGACACGGAAATGACCTCTGTGCGGTTAATTGTTTGTTCTTCCGCAGATAAAGAGTGCTGAAATTCTAAAGCCAATTGTACATTTTCATCCTTTAACATTAAATAAGAATTCTGAAAATCGATAACTGCGTCGTGTTGTACCAGAAAATTCGTACCTAAAATTACGTCTGTTGTCAATAAAGGAACAATCCAAAAATTAGAGTGGAAAGTATGACCTCCAATACAAAATGATAAATGCGTCTGTAATTTAACGTCTACTCCTTTACTCGATACTGCTCCCTTCACTTTTGTTTTGCCTAAAGGTAATGTCGGATTGGTATTCTCTTTGTTGCACTCATTAAAAGTCTCCTCATTTATTACTGATATAGGTGATCCAGAATCAATTACTGCTGAGAATTTTGATGAACCAATTTTAATTTCGATGACAGGATGTGAAATAGTTTTCTGAACAAATGGTCTTTCCTGCAAGAGTGTGTCTCTGATATCGTCAAAAGTAATTACATTTTCGTGAACAACATTTTGCTTGTTTGAAGTAGTGCTTGTATTATTGGAAGATGCGATCTGTACAGTATCTAGTCAGATTCTATCTGACGTGTTATTATTATTAGGAGGATTCTGTGGCATTTCTACTATTTGAACCGTTCTATTACTTCTTCCAGACGTGTTACGCTCTGGATGATACCTACTGTCGGGTTCGTTCATGAGAATAGGTTCTTGTTTAAAATTTTGCTGTTGGTATGTCCGACTGTTGTTAGATGTACGCTGAAAATTGTTCTCATTATTTTTACGCCTGTCGTAATAGTCATTCCTATACGGTGCATTGCGATAGGAATTGTAATACTGTCTTCTCTGTACATAGTTATTTCCTTGCTGTCGTGCGTTACTATTTGTTGTATCAGGGACTATACGTGCTCGCGGCGGAACATTAAAGCCTGGTTGACCTTGTGCATTACATTGTTGGTTACGTATGCTAACCGGTTGACTTTCATGCTGTTGCGGTGGAAAACTTCTATTGTTACCAAAATGTGCTTCCTGTTGCTGAAAATTTTGACGATATTGATAATCTGAATTTTGTCTGTGATTTAAGTTCTGGTAGTTATCGTTTCTAAAGCGTCTGTTATCCCTTCTATTGAAATTACGTGTCTGATCATAATTCCTGTACTTTTGTTGACCTTGGTTATTATATGAAAAATTTTTGTTTACAAAAGAATAATCAGATTGTTGTACTTCCAAGAGCTGTAAAAGATCTCTGAATGCTGAAATGTTTTCTTTTTGCTGACCAGTTAAAAGTGACACTCGTAATGACCGTGGTAATTTAGAGATGCATAATTGTATAAGTGCGGATTCACTGTACGGTTCACTTAGGTACTGGTTTTGTTGTACCATGTGCTCAAAAAATTGCGTGACGCTGGGAAAATTTGTGTTCTCATAATTTGGTAAGCTAATTAACTGATCTTTAATTCCGCGCTGTGTCGTCTTCGACCAGTACGCTGATAGGAAAGCATTCTGGAATTCTTCTACCGAGTAACATTGTCTCGCGATCGGTCTCATACGAGTTGCCGGCTCGCCTTCCAAAAAACTACAAATAAATTCAAGTTTGTGCGTTACAGGCCAAGTCGGTGGAAGAGCAAAGCTAAATTGTTGAATCCAATCTAGTGGGTGAATCTGCGTTCTATCGTTTTTAAAAACTTTAAACTTTCTCACTGACAGAAAATGTTTGTAATCGAAATTATCATCTCTGTGTGATGGAACAGGTTCAGGATCGTAAGAGTATCTATTGAACTGTGGTTGTTCGGAATCTAAGTCCCGTACTCTCTGTAGATTACTCAAATTATACGCACTGCGTGAGTCTGGCAAATGTTCGAAAAGTGGCGCCTGCTGAGATGTGTTATTAACTGAAATATTTTTAATCTCTGTTACTTCTTGCTGTAAACTCGACAGTTTTCTACGCAACGTGTTGTTAGACGAGTCAATCTCATTAATTGTCTGCTGTAAATTTTGAAATTCAGGTGTTTGGTTAAATGAAATCGGTGCAGTATCGTCTGATTTATTATCATTATTACTTTCAATAGCATCAATACGACTGGCTAATTCATCATATTTTTCAGTCAGTAATTTTGCCTGTTCATCGGTTTTAGAATCGGATGCATTAATCTGTTTTTGCAACTTACGTGTAGTTTCACTCAGTTTTTTAACATCAGTTTTTATGACATCGCAATCCTGTGTTAGTTCTAATTGTTCAAATCTGTCTGTCACTGTTTGAATATTTACTGTGTGTGTATCTGTTTTTGATTTAAGATCAGAAATTTCATCCCGTAATTCTGTGTTCGACTGTTTGATGGAATTAATTTCGTCGGACACTGAGGCAATATTGTTGTCTACGTATGTCTTCGCTTTCGCGAACATTTTACGTTTGTCTTCTTGTCTCTGAGCCGTGATTGTTTCCATGACTTGTCGTTTTACTTTGTTTTGATCTTGAATAAATTTGCGGAAACGTGTATCACTATTTTGTATGTGCTGATTAAAGCGTTCGTCAATCTGAGTGTTCTGCTGTTCGAATTTCGCGTCTATCTTTGCGTCCACTGTGCGCGAAAGTTCTGCTGTCATTGCTTTAAACTCGTCGCGTAATTGTGTAGCTTTTTCAGAGCATTGTTTAGCGACTCCGCTAATTTCGTCTCCAAGTGTTTCTGTTGCGGCTGTTTGCATTTCCCTTAATTCTTGCGCAACAGACTTAATTTCTTCGCTATTTTTTTGTGAACAAGCCTCAATTTCCACGCGTAACTGTTCCTTAGTGTCATGACACTGCGCGGCAACGGCTCTAATTTGTTCACTAAGCCGTCTGGAATTGTCGTCTAACTTTTCATTTAACTGTCTGGAATTGTCGTCTAATTTTTCATTAAATTTGTCTTGTTTTTTATCTAGTTGTTTGATATCTACACTAAGTTGGTTCTTAAACTGTAGCATTATTGTCATAAATTGATCCAAACCTAAAGTAGCTGTTGCATTCTCAGTACTCTGTGATGGAGTACATGCAATTGTCACGTTTTGTGTGACCATTTGGTCATTCTTTGGTTCACAAAAAGCTGTCCCTGTCAAATGTACACTCTCATTCACTATTTCGGAATTAAATAACTCCGGCGTACTTGGTGTATCCTGTTCATTTTCATTAGACAAATTTGTCTGCTCGTCACGTGAATTTAGTAAACCGGTTGTATTAAGCTGGGCAGCGTTCCTTACAATAGTGCGCCCATCGTCATCAATTGTCGTCAAACCAACACAAGACACAATCGAGTTCGTTTGTTCATCATTAAGGTCTACATCATTATTAATGGTTGGAACGCCTTGATTGTCAGTGAACGCAGGATTGTCACAATTACTATCGGTCACGTTGTTTAAGTCGGTAATTTCGTTCATAATACCTCGCGATACACTATTCACAGTCTTTCGCGGCATTTTTGCAATAGTCACAATTATTCACAAAACAAATAAGCACAATGCAAAAGCAACACATAAATACAACAGAGCAACGAATTACCGTTGACCTGTAGAAAGAAAGTCACAAGATTAGTAAAAGCGTTGCGCCAAATCCTAATTATATCTAAGCAAATAAGAGCAGATATCTGACTGTTGTTCAAAAGACTCTCAACGAAATACGATCCTGGACTGGGTGTCGCCTAGTGTAACCTCCCCACAAAAATTTAAAAGAAATGACAATATTTAATAAAAATGGAGCCAAGTGAAACCTTCCCACAAAATGTTGACCGGACAATAATTTGAATGTTAACAAGAATACAACCTAACGTAATCTCCCAGCAAATAAATTTACTGACAATGACAATTAAACAAAAATTAGCAATCTGACCCAAGTATAAGCTCGTCACAAAAATAATGAAAAACAATTCAGTGCTAAGAAAATGTCAGTGATAATGATAATTCAATTAAACCGAAATATCGGTCTTTGGCCCTGTGCAAATCAGAATTAAATTCTTACCTCATTGTAACTGCTAGTCAAATTTCTGCTCTTATTCTTGCGCACAGCTTGGAGGAACTGCATTGCAAATAATAATATTCGTTTTTTTTCTTTTGTAATTTAACTGATACTTGTCTTTAAGGGAAGTGGAATGAAATCGTTAATTCAATTAAATAAATTTTTTTTGTAAAATTGCTTTTGAAATCAAAATTATTATTGGGGCACTTGTTGGAAATTAATTACAATAAATAAACTTTACATTATCTGATGATTACCTTAATTAACAATATACCTCATTCAGCATCTTGACCAGTGTTGCCGACAGACTACATCACACAACCGCACTCGGCTGCTACTACTGACCGACCGCTCTGCATGACGACTACTACAGAACTGCTCTCAACGACTACTGACTGAGTACTGCTCGCAACACTCGCGTGGTCAAGCGCAGACTAACTACGATTATAGGCTCTCTGGTCAAAGATTTTAACGTGCCTCACCATCGCTGCTACTGACCGACCGCTCTGCATGACGACTACTACAGAACTGCTCTCAACGACTACTACTGTACTGCTCTACATGACGACTACAAGCGAACTGCTTGCAACACTCGCGCGGTCAAGCGCAGACTAACTACGATTGTAGGCTCTCTGGTCAAAGATTTTAACGTGCCTCACCATCGCTGCTATGTTACATACGTGTTTCATAATGAAAATTCAATTAAACCGAAATATCGGTCTTTGGCCCTGTGCAAATCAGAATTAAATTCTTACCTCATTGTAACTGCTAGTCAAATTTCTGCTCTTATTCTTGCGCACAGCTTGGAGGAACTGCATTGCAAATAATAATATTCGTTTTTTTTTTTTTGTAATTTAACTGATACTTGTCTTTAAGGGAAGTGGAATGAAATCGTTAATTCAATTAAATAAATTTTTTTTGTAAAATTGCTTTTGAAATCAAAATTATTATTGGGGCACTTGTTGGAAATTAATTACAATAAATAAACTTTACATTATCTGATGATTACCTTAATTAACAATATACCTCATTCAGCATCTTGACCAGTGTTGCCGACAGACTACATCACACAACCGCACTCGGCTGCTACTACTGAGCGACCGCTCTGCATGACGACTACTACAGAACTGCTCTCAACGACTACTGACTGAGTACTGCTCGCAACACTCGCGTGGTCAAGCGCAGACTAACTACGATTATAGGCTCTCTGGTCAAAGATTTTAACGTGCCTCACCATCGCTGCTATGTTACATACGTGTTTCACCGCTTGCTCACAGAAAGTTCCGAACCTAAAGAGCGGAAAGTTGCTCAAGTCACACCAATACCCAAAAAGGGAAATAGGAGTAATCCGCTGAATTACAGGCCCATATCACTAACGTCGATTTGCAATAGGGTTTTGGAACATATACTGTATTCGAACATTATGAAGCACTTCGAAGAAAACGATTTATTGACACATAGTCAGCACGAATTCAGAAAATATCGTTCTTGCGAAACACAACTAGCTCTTTATACTTATGAAGTAATGAGTGCTATCGACAGGGATGTCAAATTGATTCCATATTTTTAGCTTTTCAGAAGGTTTTCGACCCCGTTTCTCACAAGCGTCTTCTAACCGAACTGTGTGCCTGTGGAATATCGCCTCAGTTGTGCGAGTGGATTCGTGATTTCCTGTCAGAAAGGTCACAGTTCGTAGTAATAGACGGAAATGAATCGAATAAAACAGAAGTAATGTCCGGCATTCCCCAAGGAAGTGTTATAGGCCATCTATTGTTCCTGATCTATATTAACAACATAGGAGACAATCTGATTAGCCCTCTTAGATTATTTGCAGATGATGATGTCATTTACCGTCTTGTAAAGTCATCAATGACCAAGTATAAATTGCAAAATGATTTAGATAAGATATCTGTGGGGTGCGAAAAGTGGCAATTGACCCTGAATAAAGAAAAGTGTGGAGTTATTCAGATGATTACTAAAAAAAATCCGCTAAATTTCGATTACGCAATAAGTCACACAAATCTGAAGGCTGTAAATACTTAGGGATTACAATTACAAATAACCTAAGTTGGAACGATCACATAGATAATGTAGTAGGTAGAATAAACCAAAGACTGCGATTCATTGGCAGAACACTTAGAAGATGCAACAGATCTACTAAAGAGGCTGCTTACACTACACTTGTCCGCCCTATTGTGGAGTACTGCTGTGCGGTATGGAATCCGTATCAGGTAGGACTGACGGATGACATCGAAAAAGTTCGAAGAAGGGCAGCTCGTTTTGTATTATTGCTAAATGGGGGAGATAGTGCCAAAGACATGGTACGTGAATTGGAGTGGCAATCATTAAAACAAAGGCGTTTTTCGTTGCGACGCGATCTTCTCGTGAAATTTCAATCACCAGTTTTCTCCTCCGATTGCAAAAACATTCTGTTAGCACTCACCTACAAAAGGAGAAATGATCATCACGATAAAATAAGAGAAATCAGGGCTCGTACAGAAAAATTTAAGTGCTGTTTTTGCCGCGCGCCGTTCGAGATGGGAACGGTAGAGAGACAGCTTGAACCCTCCGCCAGGCACTTAATTGTGAATAGCAAAGTAATTACGTAGATGTAGAACAACTGCGCCAGACTCTTCCTTGTCTTATAAAGCGTTGCCGACTGCAGCGCAGTGTTATGACTGTTTACATATCTCTGTAGTTGGATACGTATGCCCTTACCTGTTTCTTTAGCGCTTCAGTGTATAATCTTAAAATTTATCTTCTTTAAAAATTTCATTGTTGTAATTTCTTTCGTTACTTTGAATTCCATGACTGTTGGCAACAACACTTGAGATTCCAGAGTGAAGCGACAACCAACGATACTAATTTATATTAAAACATGTTCGGGAAAGAGGAGTTAAGCGTTACTACCAACGTCGATGAGATTGAAAAGTATTATGTATACGAATGCGATGACGTATATACAGTGAAAAACTAAATATTGTGACGAATAAAACAAAAACAGCTATATCGAAAGCCACAGCAGATTTTTCTCTGAATGAAATGTCATTGACTGCAAAATAAGGGGGGGGGGGGGGTGATGAGATGTGGCCAGAGATATGGTGGCCACGTATACCCGCTAGCGGCCGTCCCGATGAACAACAGCTGTTCGTTCGTAACATTTCAAGGCTTTCCACGTCACGCCCGAGCCCATACTACGTCTGGCGTTCTGACGCGCACCAGTGAAAGTCGATCGAGAGTGTAAGTTAACTTACAAAGTAACACGCTGAACTTTGAACATCGAGCTTCACTGGATAAAAGCCCACAAATGCAGCAGCTGGGTTAAATATATGCAAAATGAAAGCTTCAACTTTTATTACATTTTTAAGTTCCGAAGACGGCAAGAGCTGACAAGTGCGAGAATTATCGCACAATCAGCTTAACAGCTCATGCATCGAAGCTGCTTACAAGAATAATATACAGAAGAATGGAAAAGAAAATTGAGAATGCGCTAGGTGACGATCAGTTTGGCTTTAGGAAATGTAAAGGGACGAGAGAGGCAATTCTGACGTTACGGCTAATAATGGCAGCAAGGCTAAAGAAAAATCAAGACACTTTCATAGGATTTGTCGACCTGGAAAAAGCGTTCGACAATATAAAATGGTGCAAGCTGTTCGAGATTCTGAAAAAAGTAGGGGTAAGCTATAGGGAGAGACGGGTCATATACAATATGTACAACAACCAGGAGGGAATAATAAGAGTGGACGATCAAGAACGAAGTGCTCGTATTAAGAAGGGTGTAAGACAAGGCTGTAGCCTTTCGCCCCTACTCTTCAATCTGTACATCGAGGAAGCAATGATGGAAATAAAAGAAAGGTTCAGGAGTGGAATTAAAATACAAGGTGAAAGGATATCAATGATACGATTCGCTGATGACATTGCTATCCTGAGTGAAAGTGAAGAAGAATTAAATGATCTGCTGAACGGAATGAACAGTCTAATGAGTACACAGTATGGTTTGAGAGTAAATCGGAGAAAGACGAAGGTAATGAGAAGTAGTAGAAATGAGAACAGCGAGAAACTTAACATCAGGATTGATGGTCACGAAGTCAATGAAGTTAAGGAATTCTGCTACCTAGGCAGTAAAATAACCAATGACTGACAGAGCAAGGAGGACATCAAAAGCAGACTCGCTATGGCAAAAAAGGCATTTCTGGCCAAGAGAAGTCTACTAATATCAAATACCGGCCTTAATTTGAGGAAGAAATTTCTGAGGATGTACGTCTGGAGTACAGCATTGTATGGTAGTGAAACATGGACTGTGGGAAAACCGGAACAGAAGAGAATCGAAGCATTTGAGATGTGGTGCTATAGACGAATGTTGAAAATTAGGTGGACTGATAAGGTAAGGAATGAGGAGGTTCTACGCAGAATCGGAGAGGAAAAGAATATGTGGAAAACACTGATAAGGAGAAGGGACAGGATGATAGGACATCTGCTAAGACATGAGGGAATGACTTCCATGGTACTAGAGGGAGCTGTAGAGGGCAAAAACTGTAGAGGAAGACAGAGACTGGAATACGTCAGCAAATAATTGAGGACGTAGGTTGCAAGTGCTACTCTGAGATGAAGATGTTAGCACAGGAAAGGAATTCGTGGCGGGTCGCATCAAACCAGTCAGTAGACTGATGACCAAAAAAAAAGTTGAGTACCTACCATTGTTACTGACTAATTTTCTTCTCTTTTTCCTCAAAGTTGTCAAACATATTAGTCATGAAATAAAAAAGTAGATAAGAATCTATGCGTCGGGCTACTAAAAGCGTGTCATTGGAACTGATTACAATAACAAGAAAAAATGTACTGCCAAAAATAAACATAATCGACAGATTTATGATTTTAAAATATTGTAAATGTTGATTTTGTCAGGTCTAAGGTCCAATTTACACAGAAACGGCTGGTACGGATGCATGGCGATGGCAGGTCAGGGACTTGGTGCGTACGCCACGTGAGCAGTTCACACTGACGTGGCGCTGTCACACTGAGGTACGCGAGACGGTCGTGCTGCGAATGGATCTTCGTAAGACAAAGATATTGATGCAATGGATGTTTTGTAGCTCGTAAACGTTGAGCAGCGAAGATGATATTGGAAATATACGTTTGGTAGAAAAGGGGAAGAAATACGGCACATTCGACGAAATGAACGAACTGAACACGTATCCCGAACGTCTCCCAGCTTTTGGTACAGAATGTCTCAAAAATGTTCCTATATTGCATTAGACACGGTGAAAGACAGCACTGAGACAAGGGCAACGAAACTGGAATGTTCTAATCATTATTCCTATTTTTATATGATATTTTCATTCAAACGTAAGCCTTAATATTACTGATTTAGTGAGAGATGTTCAAAATATTTGGACACTGTCCCAAAATTATCGCCCGTAAATATTTCACTGCTGTAGCCCACAAATTTTCCGATACAGTGCATAGCATCCTACCATGCGACAGAGATTTTGACCTTATAGAGAGAAACGAAACATCCTTTCATCCAGACAGCTGGATTCTGGTCATCGCCAACGCCAAAGACAATATACGGTCTGTGCGAGTTAGAACCAGAGGATTTCAGGCATCTCAGGTTCTCATTTGTTTTCTGTTGTAGTAAATAATTCGCCTTCACTGCATTGGGGGCAAAGATAAATGCATGAGCAGTGAATAAGGTCCTTGACTTTGTATTTAATTTTATCTGTTGTTGACTTGCTAGTCAGTTGTGCAGCGCTGCGACATTCTTGATTGAGACACAGTAGCGAGTAGTTGAGGTTTTCAGAGAAAAAAGATTTGTTATTTGTGAATCTAGGAAAAACTATATGGAATACTTTATGATGGAGATGGGAACTCATTTAATACTTTCTTGTTCTGGATATTGACGGAGAAGATTTTGAAGGAATTTTAAAGGTATATTTGTAGTTTCTTTGTAGAGAGAATTTTGTAATTGGTAGAGTCTTCTTGTGTTATGCAGTCTTTTTGTCAATAATCACAGTTGGATTTCTCATAAACGATTTTCTTTGGAGTAAAACCAACCTCCATTATTCACAGTGGAGTTTTAAGTATTCTGTCGTGTGTGCATTGTACCTTACGCCACATGCAGCGACAGATTGTTTCTGATAAGCAAAAAAAATTCATAGTAGATAATTTATCTTTAGCTTATGCATAACACATAGTCGCCACTATCAGTGATTGCAGTCCTTTAGCATATGCTTACTTGTATTTGCTTTCGAGAACGTCAGTACATCAGGCACAAAACAGCATGCTGAACAATTGGTAAGTCATTTTTACTTCAGGGCATATATCACCCTGTATTCTTGAGTAAACAGTGTGTAGTAGGGATTTTCAGGTATCGTACTTGCAAGCAGATTAATTTTCAGTGAATAATATTGGTAATTTCAAACAGTTATTTTCTTAGTAATTTATTTTTTGTGGACATTCCAAGTCAAAAATTGCACTACATATGACGCAACGTTCATAATGTACTTCGGTACTGAGATTTAGTTACATAGTTTTCAGTGAGCACACAGTTAGTTTCCTTTGTCATTTAATCATTTAACAAATTAATAGGTTCATTTTCTTTATTAGAAATTTTGCATTTCATGAACTTTGAGGTTTTATTTCGAAGCAATGGCCACACACGCCACACAGGACCAACCAACGGTCAGTTTTGCTCACCTATTGAATACGTTATTTAAAGTACACGTTACATGAGGAGAAAGTTTTTGAAATCATATATTCAATTTTTTCACATACGGACAATTTTGTATAGAGAGCTTACAGCTCATTCAAAGCAACTGAGTATGTCTGGCTACGCATTTCATCTGACAACCCTACTAGGCTATTGAAAGGGAAAGTCGTAACACTCAGCAACCGTGGATCTGTCAAAGTATTACAAAAAAGCTGAGAGGTAGTGGAGAAAGAAATCTGCAGCTACATATCATTACAGTTTCCACTATCTTGTGTGACAAAATTCTGCCTGTAAAAAGTGCCAAAATAGGACGTTACGTGACATGTGACACCATATCCCAGCTGAAAACCGGAATTTCTATGAGCAGGTACCAAGAGAATAGTGGATTTCTTTGGTGTCACCGCCAGACACCACAGTTGCTAGGCGGTAGCCTTTAAATCGTCCGCGGTCCGTTAGTATACGTCGGACCCGCGTGTCGCCACTATCAGTGATTGCAGACCGAGCGCCGCCACACGGCAGGTTTAGAGAGACTTCCTCGCACTCGCCCAGTTGTACAACCGACTTTGCTAGCGATGGTTCACTGACAAAATACGCTCTCGTTTACCGAGACGATAGTTAGCATAGCCTTCAGCTACGTCATTTGCTACGACCTAGCAAGGCGCCATTACCAGTTACTATTGATACTGTAAAACATGTACAGTCAAGAGCGACGTTCACCATTAATGGATTAAAGTTAAGTATTCCACCAGCTACGTCCGTTTTTTCTACAGTCTAATTTCCTTGTCCTGTTCCAGACCTCACGCCAGCCTGCGTGAGCTAAAACGCGTGCCTTTCGGCTTCCTCTAGTAAACCGGTGTTGGCTCTCCAGCCAACCCACAACAATTTCCGCGTTTAAATTGGATCTTAGAGGCAAACAGCTGAATGAATCAAAGTGAAAAAGAATCATATTGTCAGATTACTAGCGGTAAGCCTAAAATATAAATTAATCATGAAAAGGAAGGTAGGGCTGAGCGTCTTGTTGCTGCCGAGTCGCCGCGAGGGAACAAAATCTGGTGTGTGAGAAGCCTCGTGCCTGAGCTGAATAACTGGGGTGAAAGGAATGGAAAGGAAACAGGATGGAAAAGAGAGAGGGAGGAAATACGGGCTTCCACTCGCACAGGGCATTGCGGAAATGCAACGGTGAGAGTTGAAAATTTGTGCCGGACCGGTTCTCGAACTCGGATGCTCTGCTTCTCTGTGACGGTTGCCTTCACCGCCTCGGCCACCCGGACATACTTCCCGTCAAACCCAGATTCCCAGCTACCAGTTCGCTGCACCGCAACGACCACCGCCCGTTAACCCCGTGCTGGCAGGTTTCTGATTCCCGTAGGAGTTCGGACGTTGGTTCTACATCCGCACTGAAACTTCTTCATCGAACTGACGTCACACCCATAGAATGTCTGACAGAACAGACATCACTTATTGAGCCGTGGCGGCTGGCGCTAGGGTGTTCTACTTGCATCGCTGATATCGACATTCGGCTGTCTTGCTATCTTTGACTGCCTCCCCCCCCCCCCCCCCCCCCGGCGGACGGTTTTTCGGGTGAACGTGTGACGGGGAGTCTCGGGTCGGCGTTCAGCGAGCCAACTTACAAGACGGCGTCCCTAACCGCGGTGCATGGGCCTCGCCGTACTCACCGGCCCTTGTCTTTTGTCGCGCTGGATGTACGGTGCCGATCATTGGACGCCTTGACGTGCAAAATTGTGGTGGGTTCGTCGTCTCACGCTGAGACAGCTTCTCAGCTCGTAATTTGCACGTTCCAAGTTACATAAGACTTTTATTCTGTGTTTAACTAAGAAGATTGTTGAAACTTATTGTGGCATGGGTAGCTTCCGAAGAGGGTTTGTAAGTAGGCTGTTTAGGTTTTTATGTTGGTAACGCCACGTAGCGCTCTATATGAAAATCACTAACTGTGCTGTGTGCAGTCTGTGGCTGGTTTGCATTGTTGGAATATTTGCTATTGTAGTGTTGGGCAGTTTGATGTGACTGTTGTTGATAATTCTCCCGGGTTATATGGCCGTGGTCCATGGAATACTTCTATTCCTAACGTTTCGTCCAATACTACGTTGGACATCCTCAGAGGTATGGCTGGTCCTGCTGAGTCCTGTCGACTGACGAGTCGGGCGTCGGAGAGCGGCCTAAATACCGAGGAAAGTGGCCGTGGTCTAGCTTGCACGTAGTAGCAGAGAGAAAACTGGTCAAAGATAAAATGTAACTATCGATAATAGTCCGTCATAGATAAAAATCACTTATCGATTCTGTGATGCCACTGTCCATATCTCGCTTAACTTCAAGGCCTCTTCTTTTCTATTAAAATTATCTTCGTGTTTATAAATTTCAATAGCCTCCCTATACAGTCGTGGATAATAGTTCGTGGTAGTACTTAAAACTGTAGTTTCAGAAAACTTAACTACATGGTCACCGGACTGAAGTGCATGTTCGGCAACGGCCGATTTATCTATTTTACCCAGTCGGCAAAGACTTTTATGCTCCTTTACCCTCGGCCGTTGCGGAACATGCACTTCATGCAGATTTTTGTGAAGTAAGTGATTCATGAAAGGTATAGGTTATTGTTAGTCAGGGCCATTCTTTTGTAGGGAATATCGAAAGTCAGACTGCGTTGCGCTAAAAATATATTGTGTGTCAGTTCACTGATGATCAGAATAAGTAAAGAGAGAAATGTCTGAGTACGTTCAGTTTCGCTCAGCTGTTTGAAAATCAAATAACGTAGAGGTTTTCCAGCACTGTCATTTATAAAATTTTTCTAAGGGGATATTTCTGGTTCTGAACTTGGTTCCACAGTGGCTATTTTAAGGAGGCTGATGTTCCTCATTTCGTTTCTCATCATCTGTGGAGTGTGTGTTTTAAGTGGTTTTCATGCAAGTTTTAACTTTTTTTAGGACATACTGACCGCTTGGGGACTGGTTGCCGTTGTGTACGCGCCTGGCAGCCGTAGAGTTAATGGTTTAATCGTTTGTCACGGCAGGATTTGGTATGTTTATTTAATGTTGAAGGTGTCTTAAGGCAACTGGAAGTGATCTCTAAGTTTCCTGAAAATTTACTTCGAAACGGGTAATGTTAGAGTATTGCTCCATAAGAGTTTGGGGGCATGCTTATTATATATTCCAGTGTGGCTGTGATCTGACCTTGTTTTCATTGCAATGTATTTGTGATGCAGGCCATTTGTCAAGTCTGCTCGTTTTCTGACATTGGTGCGCTTATGGATTCTGGTCAGGACCGCTCATTGTGAGACCGGTCGGACTTTATATAAATATATATCGCCTCCTAGTGAGCCTGTGCACAAGCTGTGGGGAGTGAACGCTCGTTTTGCCTGCCGGCCGTGGCGTCATTGCTTCCAAATGCTGCTGTGGGCCTTAACGGTCTTCTGTAAAGATAAGTGAGGCCACTTTTTCAATATTAGCATTTCTGTAAGTTATTTTACTGGTTAAGTTATTACTAGTCATTCTTATTTAACGCTTATGATAATCATTTGTATATCTTTACGAATGTGCTACTTATTATTTCTCCTGTGTGCCAGTTTTGCGATCTTGGTTGGCCCACTTTGCATTTTTAGTGTAAGCATGTTTCACTGTGGACCTTTATGTGGGCAGTTCAGTTTTATTAAGCTTTAAGATCTTTGTTTTTTTTTATGAAGCTGTGGTATTAAGTGGCTGTGTAACTTTATGATTGGGAGTGTGTACTGTTACTAGTCTTTTGAGATATGGTTAAACAAGAACGATTGTTTATGATTGATTATTCACTGTGCCTACTATCTATGAGGATAATGGAATGTAGTCAAATTACGTCGGGTGATGCTGAGGGAATTAGATTAGGAAATGAGACACTTAAAGTAGTAAAGGAGTTTTGCTATTTAGGGAGTAAAATAACCGATGATGGTCGAAGTAGAGAGGATATAAAATGTAGACTGGCAATGGCAAGGAAAGCGTTTCTCAAGAAGAGGAATTTGTTAACATCGAGTATAGATTTAAATGTCAGGAAGTCGTTTCTGAAAGTATTTGTATGGAGTGTAGCCCTGTATGGAAGTGAAACATGGACGATAACTAGTTTGGACAAGAAGAGAATGTGGTGCTACAGAAGAATGCTGAAGATAAGGTGGGTAGATCACGTAACTAATGAGGAGGTATTGAATAGGATTGGGGAGAAGAGAAGTTTGTGGCACAACTTGACTAGAAGAAGGGATCGGTTGGTAGGACATGTTTTGATGCATCAAGGGATCACAAATTTAGCATTGGAGGGCAGTGTGGAGGGTAAAAATCGTAGAGGGAGACCAAGAGATGAATACACTAAGCAGATTCAGAAGGATGTAGGTTGCAGTAGATACTGGGAGATGAAGAAGCTTGCACAGGATAGAGTAGCATGGAGAGCTGCATCAAACCAGTCTCAGGACTGAAGACCACAACAACAACAACAACAACTATCTATGATTTTGGTTGCGGACAAAATATGATTCTTATTCGTGTTTATGTAATCCAGTTATAGTGAAGATTTGTATATTGCATCAGTAAGAGGGCAAATGTTTGAATTGAAGTTTATAATAAAGTCTGTTTTGAGTCAAATTAAAATTGTAAAACAATCACAAGCTTGTCCATTACCAGTGATCCAGGGCTTCCTATTTCCTTTAAATAACTATGGTGAGATTGTAATTTTTGATTTTCTAAAGAATTGAGTAGTACCAAGGTTCACTTATATCTAAGTCGTGGCTTAAAGTGGAAGGAGGGATAGGGCCCGCCGGACGGCAGACTGTCCCACATAGGGGTATTTCGGGCAACAAGTTGGCCAAATTCAGTCTTTGGTTTTTTCTGTACTGAAAGACTCTAGAGAACATATTTGCAGGATAATAATGTATTTACATGCTTTATAGCACGAAATAAAACAAAATTATGATATTTTTATTAGATTTTTTATTTCTTAGCTACAATACTGGGTTTGTTCAGATGATGCTTCCCAGTCTTGTTCATCTGCCTCTTGTTCATCATCATTTTCTGCTTAAGAAACCTGCCTAACACATCCTTTGCTTGAGATCAGTAAAGGTAATATTTCTTTCAAAAAAGATTTGCTAGTTTTCCTTAGTTTCGATCATACCTGTTAGTAATGGCTAAGACGTCAGTAGCAGCCCGTTTATTATGTCCATATTGTATCCTTCTCGTAAGAGTTCCCTGCCAACATGGCAACCGTTTGTCTGCACATAAGAAAGTGCTTCTGATAAACTGGCTGTGGATAAGAGGGCATGTTCAATGACAGTTGGGCCATGAACCAAAATGTTGTGTACAGTGGGAGACACAGGATGCCATGAATCAACATAGAGTCTTGCTGTTTGAACAGTATAAGAAGAAAATTTGTCTATGTGTATCTTATGTCCACTGGAAATAGTTTCTTGAACAATCCTGGATAGGTGAGTTGCAGATCTACACTTGTTATTTCAGCTGATGTTTCAGGGTCTGCAAAAAATCTTTAATTGGCATTTCCATCATTACTATTCACATAGCATTGCTTAAGAACATCTATGATTAATCCCATTCGATTTATAATAAACATTTCTTGTTTGACTTGTTTCCTCTCTTGAACAAATTTCTTTTCCTCTCTTGAACGAATTTGCCACATCGTGATGTTTATTTGATAGGATAAATACAACAAAATTCGAAAAATCTAATTTTGGAGTGGAGTATAGACAGGACGAACTGAAGAACTGCATTTACCACTTTGTTTTTGACAAGTGATTGAAGCACTGCTTATGTATCATCTCACTGTCGATACTGTCCCTGCTGCTGCATTGCAGACCTCTGCATCTAAAATCTAAATAGTCCTTTATGGACAAATTACACTCTGTTCTTGCAATTTTTGTTTCTTGTAATGTTTCAATTTGCCTGTTGATGTAACCAATTTCTTTATTAGTAATATCAGCAGTTTCGTGAATAAATCTAATTCTAATTGGTCTGCAATAGCAAGGAGATGATGGTGTATTAGTTTTCCAAACAATTACGTTCTTATTTGTGCTACTAGTGAGTTGTAGGGGCACAAAAGATGACTAAATCATGATTGCTTTCAAGTTTTTGTTTAAACCGAATTTGCTGTGAACCACCACAATCTGATCCAATGCATTTATGTCATCATTTAGAAGTTCATTTAAAACCTCTTCCAGATATAATATTAAACAATCACATGTGTGGCTAAGCAACGCATGAATCTGAATCTTCACATCTGTGGCAGTTACCTGATAGCATTCAGTCACAGGGCAGCACTGCTTTTTAGCTTCTTGAAGAATTCTGTAACAGGGATAAAAATTCTTATCAGCTGTTTGGAGTGTTTCGAATTGTTTTCTTGTCAGCGAGGCTTCCAAAAAAATTGTCAAGGCTTGGATGAGTGAAAGTCGCTTTTTGCTTCAAAGTCTCTACGACTGCGAGCTAATGCTTTCTGTATTTAGCTCTTCGTGTAGGAGATGAAGTAAGGTCTTTAACCACCTTGGAAACCTAAACATTCCCAGATCCTCGGAGCTACATTTGACTGGCATACGTTAATTCTGCGGGTCGAAAATTCATTCTCAGTAGCAATGCCTTGCACCACTTACTGCGTTCACTTATCTCTATGAACGACTTTGTTGGCCTACCAACTCGAGATTTGCAACGTGGAATTTTAATGGTACTTTGCAGCCAGTTATGGTTATTTTTTAAGAAGTTTTTTCAACTTTGTGTGAAGCAAGCCATCGTTTCTTTAATTGTGAGTTTATATATATATATATATATAAAGATCAATCTTTATACAAACTCTTTTTAAGAACGTCTCTTCATAAGGTCATAGAGGTCTTTTCTTGTCGTAATTTTGAATTTTGAAGGACCCAGGATAAAAACAAAATAATTTCAGAATATTAATTTATAGCTGACAACTCATTAATGACAGTCACACAAAATCAAACTACGCTATTCGGCGGCCAATTATTTTAAATTTACACTAGAGGAATGAGTTTACAATCACACTGTATACAGAAATATGCAGATAAACCACATAAGCAATAATAAAAAGAATGGTTATTAATAAAAGTAGTAAATAATATGAACGAAATTAATTATAGATAAGAGTACACATCCGGACTGTCGGAACCCATATTGCTTTTCACCATACTTCACGTAAAAACACATGCACAAACACAAAGCAATTTCAAGCCAGTAGAGAAACTCAGGCGCACTGAAAGTGAGATGTAAAAACAGACTATCGCGTATTAGCGCACATTCAGCTGACAACACACTGGCTCAGCAGAGCCCCATCTATCACATTACCACGGGAAGTTACGCATTCCGGAAATTACTCGCATTTGAAAAGTTGGCTCTTGTCCAGCTTTTAGGGCAAAATAACCCTACGTGCTCCACCTGTTATAGCAAGCTGGAGATCCTGTGCCGTTGTGTACTCCGTATTCCGGCCCACTTGTGAGCGATGACCTAACATGATTGCGTCAACACAGGAAACCTCAAATATTCATCGAATATACTAAAATTGACGCGAAACAAACTACAGCATATCTGAATACAGTTCTGAATTCGTAAGGAAGAGACGATTCAAATGAAATTTTCACCAGACTGGTTCAACTAATATTAGCAAAGTTATTAACATTTGTGTGAAGATTTGTTTACAGAAAAACGAACATGAAATAAGGACAGATTACGCATAAATATGATACAGCATTTGATCGGTCTCGAAATCAGCTACAAAATGAGCATATTTAACGTGTGTAATAGAGCAAAAGTTTATTTATTATAAATTAATTAGTATATAATAGTTACTAATTGACAAAAAGAAGAGTTCTCAGTTACACGAAACGATGAACCTCGACGTGAAAGATTGAACTACTGTTTCTAGACGTTTTTGTTTATTTAATAAAAAATTGAGAGTAAACATTAGGGTCATGGACTGTGTGGCTGGCCCCGGCGGATGTTCGAATCCTCCCTCGGACATGGGTGTGTGTGTTTGTCCTTAGGATAATTTAGGTTAAGTAGTATGTAAGCTTAGGGACGGATGACCTTAGCAGTTAAGACCCATAAGATTTCACTCACATTTGAACATTTTTTAAACATTAGGGTAATGTCGTGAGGGACTGACAAGAGGAATAAAGTTGCTCACTCGAGAAGTGATTGCCATTCCGATTTGTCGGACGGATAAAAATGAAACTTAATGTTAGTTATTTCTAACGTGTAACTAAAATATACGATTTTTACCTACAGTTGTTCAAATAAGCGTAGTGTAGGTAGCTGAATGGTCAGTGCAGCTGACTCCTTTGTGGGGGGCCTGGATTCGATTCCCAGTACTTCCAGGGATGTTTCTTGCTGGAAGGATAGGTACGGGGCGTACTCAGCCTCTTGGTGCCTAGTGAGGAGCTGCTCAGCCGATTAGTGGTGGCTCCAAGGTCAAGAGACCGGACAACGACCGGGACAGCAGTGAGCTGACCATACGCCCCTCCATACAGCATCCGATGAGGCCATCGGCTTAGGAAGATAAGGCGGTCAATCGGGCCCGATTGGATTGTCTAGGGCTGTGGTTCCCACCCTTTCTAACTCTATTACCCCTATGTGCAATCAGATATTGGATAGTACCCACTCCCCTCCCTCCATCATCAGCAACATTGGTGCCTAACGAAACTTTATGATGAAAAATAATTTTTTTGAATGCTTTTATTTTTTAAATGATCGAAGATAAATGACATTTAGTTTTTGTAGGTGTCTTATTAAACCCAAAAATAATGAATCAACTAGACAATTGGTATAACTAAATTCTAACATTTTATTTATACACTACTGGCCATTAAAATTGTTACACCACGAAGACGACGTGCTACAGACGCGAAATTTAACCGACAGGAAAAAGATGCTGTGATATGCAAATGATTAGCTTTTCAGAGCATTCACACAAGGTTGGTGCCGGTGGTGACACCTACAACGTGCTGACATGAGGAAAGTTTCCAACCGATTTCTCATACACGAACAGCAGTTGACCGGCGTTGCCTAGTGAAACGTTGTTGTGATGCTTCGTGTAAGGAGGAGAAATGCGTACCGTCTCGTTTCCGACTTTGATAAAGGTCGGATTGTAGCCTATCGCGATTGCGGTTTATCGTATCGCGACATTGCTGCTCGGGTTGGTCGAGATCCAATGACTGTTAGCAGAATATGGAATCGGTGGGTTCAGGAGGGTAATACGGAACGCCGTGCTGGATCCCAACGGCCTCGTATCACTAGCCGTCGAGATGACAGGCATGTTATCCGCATGGCTGTAACGGATCGTGCAGCCACGTCTCGATCCCTGCGTGAACATATAGGGATGTTTGCAAGACAACAACCATCTGCAAGAACAGTTCGACGACGTTTGCAGCAGCATAGACTATCAGCTCGGAGACCATGGCTGCGGTTACCATTGACGCTGCATCACAGACAGGAGCGCCTGCGATGGTGTACTCAACGACGAACCTGGGTGCACGAATGGCGAAACGGATGAATCCAGGTTCTGTTTACAGCATCATGATGGTCGCATCCGTGTTTGGCGACATCGCGGTGAACGCACATTGGAAGCGTGTATTCGTCATCGCCATACTGGCATATCACCCGGCGTGATGGTATGGGGTGCCATTGGTTACAAGTCTCGGTCACCTCTTGTTCGCATAGACGGCACTTTGAACAGTGGATGTTACATTTGAGATGTGTTACGACCCGTGGCTCTACCCTTCATTCGATCCCTGCGAAACCCTACATTTCAGCAGGATGATGCACGACCGCATGTTGCAGGTCCTGTACGGGCCTTTCTGGATACACAAAATGTTCGACTGCTGCCCTGGCCAGCACATTCTCCAGATCTCTCACCGATTGAAAACGTCTGGTCAATGGTGGCCGAGCAACTGGCTCGTCACAGTACGCCAGAGTCTACTCTTGATGAACTGTGGTATCGTGTTGAAGCTGCATGGGCAGCTGTACCTGTACACGCCATCCAAGCTCTGTTTAACTCAATGGCCAGGCGTATCAAGGCCGTTATTACGGCCAGAGGTGGTTGTTCTGGGTACTGATTTCTCAGGATCTATGCAACCAAATTGCGTGAATATGTAATTAGATGTCAGTTTTAGTATTATATATTTGTCCAATGAATACCCGTTTATCACCTGCATTTCTTCTTGGTGTAGCAATTCCAATGGCCAGTAGTGTATTTATAGAAAGATGAATTAATTCTCAATGCCTCGCGAGTGATACCTACAACTCCTCCTCAGAAAAGAAAGCTAAGTATCTAGATTGATGGTAGATACTTGTTACAAAAAGTGCTTCTTCCTCTGTACGGCTCCTCTCTCTAGTGACATCTGCTTCACTCACGTCCTGCGACCCCATTTTACAATCAGCTAAGTCAAAGGGTGTACACTATACCTACTGCTTGTGTATCATTACATTCCTGGTCTCCTTACTCCCGAAATGGTAGAAATTGGAAGACCTTAGGCTGCCAATGCTTTATGTCTGACCACAGACGCATAGCAATGTAGTAGCCAGTACATAATTAGTGTTGTGTTGTGATCTCAGTTAGATCGTTTATTGTAGCGAAGTGAATGTTGAAGCAGTTTTTGGTCCATTGTGGGAAATACATACAACTCGGAGAAGGCATTTTCATGAGATATTTAAGCATATATGTATCAATTTTACTGTCACAGATGGATGATATGAAGTATATGAGCAATAGGAGGGCTATATGAGGAACAAGGAAGACGTTGTTCATACATTCGTTTCAGAAGCTGTGTCCTCCACCACATTGTCTCACACTTTAATGCTAGTATTTGAAATTAAAAAAGTGTAATTACAGGTAACTTATGTAATCAGCATTACAGTTTTTAAAATATTGATGATAGTAAGAATGATATTATGAAAATAATTCAGTTTCCATACTCACACACTAGTGAACCCTTTTTTTACCCCTTAGAAAATTTCATTCTACCCTTCAGGGGACAATTACCCTCGGGTTGGGCACTGCTGGTCTAGGGCCAAACCACGGGACTTTTAGCTTTATTTAAACTTGTAAAGAAATGTATCCAGGGAAACAGTGCTCAGGCATGCAGATACTGTTTCGACCAAGGCAGTCAGTCACATGACAGAGATTTTAAATATACGATCAGACCTGGGATTGGGGTCTTCTGATGTTCTACAGTGTTCGGGTAAGATTATAAGGACTTGTGCAGCATGTGAGCCGCTTTTGTTTAATTGGCAGCGTAATGTGGAGTTATTTTGAACTTAGTCTTTTTTCAGTACTGCAGTTTGCAACTCTGCGTAATTATTAAGTGCCAATATACACATCTGTTACTGAACTGTGCTTTAAGTAATTGGTTATTGCAAACCGGTTGAATGTTAGGAAATTGTACACATTAACGATTTGGTGTACTGCGCATTACCGTTGGCATGCGTTAGTCGTCTGTGTGTGCTATGCTAAGTCGGTTATTTCAAATCGTACGTGTTTTACTGTATCTAATATTAACCTGTGTAAGGCCACCTTTCAGTATTCTTATGATAGGAAGAATTGAGGATGAGTCTTAATATTGTGGCCAGGGTACATTTTTTGTCCTAAGGCACTATTCCTGTTTCTTCTTTATTTAATAATTCACTTTAATTTGTGCTTTATAATTTATTCACTAGGCTGGGATGTCATTATCTAAAAGATTTTCATATGGGCACAATGTACAAACAAGCCCCTAAGTTAGAAAACGGACCACTAAGTTGATTTATGGTTGTATACTCGCCCTCCTGTGGTTCTATAACAAGTAATTATTGTCTTGTGACTATTAAGTTCACGTTCCTTTTTCCAAAGCAGGGCCGCCAAAAACAACAGTCCAATTTCTGTTAAAACTTTACTCATTTATATGTTTCCGACATAGTCCATCATCAGAACATCAGGCATAACGACTTAATCCAGACTATCACTTCATACATTGGTTCTTCGACTGGTGAAAATGAATATAGGTTTAGCAAGAAGTAGACTGTTGTTTTTAGCGCCTAAGAAGTAGCCAAAAAAGACTTGCTCAGTATTCGCTTAATGGTCATAGACTCCTGCGTGCCGTTTTTTATGTCATAGTTTAAGCTATATAGGTTTGCCTGTCCTAGTTGAATGATGACGACCGAGGGGAAAGAGGTTCCAAGCGAGCTAATGCACATAAAGTATTTGTCAATGGAATTAACTGACCTTTATCGTACACCTTACAGCCATCTCATAATTACATAAAATTTAGAGGGACTGATAGAAAATTAGCGTCAAAATATTTGATGTTTGCAAGTACACACGCAAACGCTGTAAACAGAACATCGTTGTAAAATGAAATGCTGTAGAACATTTTTGTGTTCTCCAGTGTCAGCGATATGTTAGTCGTAAATGCGGATACTTGTGGCAACAGTGAACCGGTACATTGTGTGCAGAAGTGGGAAGTCTGTTATCATGTGTTACTAACAAAGCTGTCACGCAGATTGGCAACGGATGACCAAGCTTCACATGTTCTTGTAAACATATTGTAGTACTTCCACGGAGTCTGTGACATCCAAAGAAAACGTGACTTGTGGTCTCTTCTCCACAAGTGCAGAAAGGTGTCCCTATGATGTGCAGCCTGTGAAGATGTTTACGGAAACATACGGAGTTAAATTTGTGTCTGGATAGTGGAAAGGTGACTTGCCTAAGCAATGAATCTGTATGAGATTCTTCGTCTGACGGTGAATCGTTGGATACTGCTCGCCTTTTTGCCTTGTTCTTTCTTCCCAGTCTTCTATATGTGTAGGATATATCGACAATCTGTTCTTGGGATTGCAGTCCAGATTTTATGCCCGGTCAAAACAGCTTATTTAGGCAGTCGACAGCTTTCTTGCCAGTATCCCACAGTGTGACTTCACCCAAGCGCCAGGGACCTACTTCACGCATTAATTCAAACACTTCGACAATCGTGTACACAAACAGACGCTAAAATGTTTAAGCACTGTTAGAGGAGATAAAGTGTCACTGAATAGGAAATATAGAGAAGCTGGCATCTGCAAGCAAAAACGAAGTGCCTCTAGTATCAAAGCAAGTTCCCTAATGATGAAACATGCGTCTGGTGGTAATATGAATAGCCCAGACATCTGCAAACATGGTATGCAGTACGCTCTTCTGACAGAGTCACTGGTTTTGGAACCATCAGTATAGATCCACTGATTAGCAAAAACATTACCACCAACTGATTAATAGCTCGTTTATATGCCTTTGAAACGAAATACATCACTGATTCTGCGTATTAGGGGTTTGACAGGTCGTTCGTAGGTGTGTGGAGGTATGTGGCATTAGATGTATACGCACAGGTCATGAAATTCGCGTAAATAACGATCCGCTGATATGCGTACGCGGTGATGACACCCGATAGCGACCCAGTTGGGTTCCATAACATTTACAATAGGCAAATTTGGTCGCCGAGACATCAACGTGAGTTCACTAAAATATTCCTCAAACCACTGTAGCACGTCCTGGTCCCAAGACACGGACAATTATACTGCTGAAAGCTGCGTCACTGGCGCGCTGGGCGTTTCGAACCACCGTTCACCTCGATTACGGCGTTCGTGGAGACGACCACCAACCCAGTGTAGCAGAAATGTGGTTCACCTGAAGACAAGGTTTCCATTGATTGACGGTCGAATCCCGATTGTACGGTGCTCACTGCAATCGCAGTTGAGTATGTCGTTGGGTCAACATGTGAACACGTAGTGGTGGTCTGCTTCGGAGTTCCATGTCCAACAATGTACAGGGTTATTACAAATGATTGAAGCGATTTCACAGCTCTACAATAACTTTATTATTTGAGATATTTTCACAATGCTTTGCACACACATACAAAAACACAAAAAGTATTTTTAGGCATTCACAAATGTTCGATATGTGCCCCTTTAGTGACATTAAGCCGATAATCAAGTTCCTCCCACACTCGGCGCAGCATGTCCCAATCAATGAGTTCGAAAGCATCGTTGATGCGAGCTCGCAGTTCTGGCACGTTTCTTGGTAGAGGAGGTTTAAACACTGAATCTTTCACATAACCCCACAGAAAGAAATCGCATGGGGTTAAGTCGGGAGAGCGTGGAGGCCATGACACGAATTGCTGATCATGATCTCCGCCACGACCGATCCATCGGTTTTCCAATCTCCTGTTTAAGAAATGCCGAACATCGTGATGGAAGTGCGGTGGAGCACCATCCTGTTGAAAGGTGAAGTCGGCGCTGTCGGTCTCCAGTTGTGGCATGAGCCAATTTTCCAGCATGTCCAGATACACGTGTCCTGTAACCTTTTTTTCGCAGAAGAAAAAGGGGCCGTAAACTTTAAACCGTGAGATTGTATAAAACACGTTAACTTTTGGTGAACTGCGAATTTTCTGCACGAATGCGTGAGGATTCTCTACCGCCCAGATTCGCACATTGTGTCCGTTCACTTCACCATTAAGAAAAAATGTTGCTTCATCACTGAAAACAAGTTTCGCACTGAACGCATCCTCTTCCATGAGCTGTTGCAACCGCGCCGAAAATTCAAAGTGTTTGACTTTGTCATCGGGTGTCAGGGCTTGTAGCAATTGTAAACGGTAAGGCTTCTGCTTTAGCCTTTTCCGTAAGATTTTCCAAACCGTCGGCTGTGGTCGTTTAGCTCCCTGCTTGCTTTATTCGTCGACTTCCGCGGGCTACGCGTGAAACTTGCCCGAACGCGTGCAACCGTTTCTTCGCTCACTGCAGGCCGACCCGTTGATTTCCCCTTACAGAGGCATCCAGAAGCTTTAAACTGCGCATACCATCGCCGAATGGAGTTAGCAGTTGGTGGATCTTTGTAGAACTTCGTCCTGAAGTGTCGTTGCACTGTAATGACTGACTGATGTGAGTGCATTTCAAGCACGACATACGCTTTCTCGGCTCCTGTCGCCATTTTGTCTCACTGCGCTCTCGAGCGCTCTGGCGGCAGAAACCTGAAGTGCGGCTTCAGCCGAACAAAACTTTATGAGTTTTTCTACGTATCTGTAGTGTGTCGTGACCATATGTCAATGCATGGAGCTACAGTGAATTTATGAAATCGCTTCAATCATTTGTAATTGCCCTGTACTACGAACGCTGTTTTCCGAAACACTTGTGCGTGCACCAGCATTGTGCTCTTTCGGCAGAGATGACAGATCACCGTCTATCCCACTTTACAAAAGAGACAAACCTCCGAACCCCACGTTCTGTGACGAGCAGTGGTCGTCCAACCATTTAGCGCCTGGTGGTAGTTCCATTGTCCTCCTACCCCTTTCTGTAGAAAGCACATGATCATTCGACCAGCTTCGCCGTTTTCGAGGTACTAGTTTACAGGCTGTGCATGATAATAATCTGCCCTTTGTCAGAGTCACTTAATGGATTTCCCCATTTGCAGCCCATATCTTCGATAGGATGATCCCCCGCATGTTATTGATGTCAGCCTCATGGTCAAAGGTAATTTCAGTTATTACATTTACCGTAGACAATTCCAGTGGGAATGTGACACTACAACTATTTAGCATAGGTGCTCTAATGATCTTCCTTGAAATATCCTGAGTGTCTAAATGCTCTTGGACTAGATGAGGAAGAGTTGTAGTGATTCAGTAGCGTCTAGTTAATCACTTTATGCTTAAGTTTGAGGAGATAAATTTCAGGTGGTTAGATTCATACTGATTCCGTTTAAGAATGCAAGATTTCCGATGGGAGTCGAGCGTCGGAATTCAAGGCGCAAATGGCCTAGGGCTAGAAGGCAGCTGTGCCTGTGATGTGTATCGAGTGAACGTTCTCGATATTCGCATCACCCCCGCACGACTCATACCTGATGCGACTAACTATACGCAAAGGGAAAGACTGGGAAATTAATGTCTCTGAAAAATTAGTCGTGATTGTGGTCCTTGCCAAAATTAATAATAATGAAAGAAATTAAGAGATTTATCTATTAAAATCAGAGATAGTTCTGGTTTGACCCACATTTATTGTTATAAAAAAAGGACGAAAGGAAAGAAAAATATCTTTTATGAACGAAACTGTCAGTTCTGCAGGCCAACAGGTAAGAGGGAAAGCGAAAGCATCTGCAACTAAACTCGCGTTTCAGTGGAAAGATTTAAACAAACGAATCCGAATCAGAAAAGATGATAGTATCGACCATTGTCGGGTAAAGAAAAATAAACACAGAAACCCAAATACTTGCATCATGAGCAACTTGTAACTTGAGTCTAGGGAGAAACCCTTGGTCAAACTAAACGTAACGAGGTAATGTTTATTGTGCGATTAGGGACGTGCTAACTTAACGAGTCTTGGGAGAATCCCTACTCTGTCATGGAGTGTAACACATAGTTAAGTCGGTTTTGAATCTGAGTAAATGTGAACAAAAAGGTAGATTCTTGGAAATGGTTGTCGCTGAGCAAGTAATGAGAGGGCTTACGAACAATGAGAGAATTAGCGTTAGCTATCGACCTGGTTTTGTCGGCGTGACCGTTTACAGGCGGTCGCAGGTCAACCATACTGGACCCAAATTATACCGCTGGCTAACGACAGACATAGCACACATTTCAATAATCTGGAATGACGCCAGGAAGAGCAGTAGATTAAATGCAGGACCACTAAGTCAATGAACAGAATGGAATACATCGTATAAAAAATTACAACTGCAGTCATATACATATTTACAATTGTGCCATTCATTCCACCACAAATTTTGGCACTTACTGAGTGGTAAGTAATGTTATGAAACACAATAAGTCACATGTCCGGTAACAGCATCGCAAAGTAGCCATCATCACGACAAACAACGAATATTACATTGTTAAATATTCAATAACATTAAATTTATACAGGGTGTTTCAAAAATGACCGGTATATTTGAAACGGCAATAAAAACTAAACGAGCAGCGATAGAAATACACCGTTTGTTGCAATATGCTTGGGACAACAGTAAATTTTCAGGCGGACAAACTTTCGAAATTACAGTAGTTACAATTTTCAACAACAGATGGCGCTGCGGTCTGGGAAACTCTATAGTACGATATTTTCCACATATCCACCATGCGTAGCAATAATATGGCGTAGTCTCTGAATGAAATTACCCGAAACCTTTGACAACGTGTCTGGTGGAATGGCTTCACATGCAGATGAGATGTACTGCTTCAGCTGTTCAATTGTTTCTGGATTCTGGCGGTACACCTGGTCTTTCAAGTGTCCCCACAGAAAGAAGTCACAGGGGTTCATGTCTGGCGAATAGGGAGTCCAATCCACGCCGCCTCCTGTATGTTTCGGATAGCCCAAAGCAATCACACGATCTTCGAAATATTCATTGAGGAAATTAAAGACGTCGGCCGTGCGATGTGGCCGGGCACCATCTTGCATAAACCACGAGGTGTTCGCAGTGTCGTCTAAGGCAGTTTGTACCGCCACAAATTCACGAAAAATGTCCAGATAGCGTGATGCAGTAATCGTTTCGGATCTGAAAAATGGGCCAATGATTCCTTTGGAAGAAATGGCGGCCCAGACCAGTACTTTTTGAGGATGCAGGGACGATGGGGCTGCAACATGGGGCTTTTCGGTTCCCCATATGCGCCAGTTCTGTTTATTGACGAAGCCGTCCAGGTAAAAATTAGCTTCGTCAGTAAACCAAATGCTGCCCACATGCATATCGCCGTCATCAATCCTGTGCACTATATCGTTAGCGAATGTCTCTCGTGCAGCAATGGTAGCAGCGCTGAGGGGTTGCCGCGTTTGAATTTTGTATGGATAGATGTGTAAACTCTGGCGCATGAGACGATACGTGGACGTTGGCGTCATTTGGACCGCAGCTGCAACACGGCGAAAGGAAACCCGAGGCCGCTGTCTGATCACCTGCTGCACTAGCTGCGCGTTGCCCTCTGTGGTTGCCGTACGCGGTCGCCCTACCTTTCCAGCACGTTCATCCGTCACGTTCCCAGTCCGTTGAAATTTTTCAAACAGATCCTTTATTGTATCGCTTTTCGGTCCTTTGGTTACATTAAATCTCCGTTGAAAACTTCGTCTTGTTGCAACAACACTGTGTTCTAGGCGGTGGAATTCCAACACCAGAAAAATCCTCTGTTCTAAGGAATAAACCATGTTGTCTACAGCACACTTGCACGTTGTGAACAGCACACGCTTACAGCAGAAAGACGACGTACAGAATGGCGCACCCACAGACTGCGTTGTCTTCTATATCTTTCACATCACTTGCAGCGCCATCCGTTGTTGAAAATTGTAACTACTGTAATTTCGAAAGTTTGTCCGCCTGAAAATGTACTGTTGTCCCAAGCACATTGCAACAAACGGTGTATTTCTATCGCTGCTCGTTTAGTTTTTATTGCCGTTTCAAATATACCGGTCATTTTTGAAACACCCTGTATGTTCAAGGGAATCCAACCAGGCTGTTCTACACAATTACACTGACAAACTGAAGCAGTATGCAGTTATTAGTGAATCGATTTATTAATCACTGGTTATAATATGAGCTAACGGCTTGCCGCAGTGGTAACACCGGTACCCGTCAGATAACCGAGGTTAAACGCTGTTGGGCTTGGCTGGCACAAGGAAGGGTAACCGTCAAGGTGTGCCGAGTGCATTTGGCAAGTGGGGAGCACTCAGCTCTTTGTGAGGCCAATTGAGGAACTACTTATTTGAGAAGAAGCGGCACCGATCACGAAAACTGACAACAGCCGGGAGAACGGTGTGCTGACCACGTGCCCCTCCCTATACGCATCCGCTGATGCCTACGGTCTCAGATTGAGACGGCGGCCGGTCGGAGCGTTGGGCCTTCAAGGCCTGTTTGGACGATATTTGTTTTTTGTTTGATTATAATGTGAATGAAGGTGCGCTAGAACTACAAAAATGCCAATGTTAATAAGACAGGTAACAAAAAAAAAAAAGAAAAAAAAGATAAAACTGCTGTTTGCAGACGTCTTGACATAACCTGTCAATCAGAGTATGTATTTTAGTTATAGCATTGTTAGTGTAGAAATGGTGGTCCATTTAAATATATGTCAATGTGTTGTATGAGCTGTGTAATTTGGTGGGGAACTCTCCGGTCATGACGCTGGGGGATGTTGGTGGTGAAAGAAGTGCTCTTGGGTGCAGGATGGAACAAGAGAAACGGGAACAGTTCGGGAGATGGATAGAGAAGGAGAGATGTTAGTTTTCTGCCATCGGAGAGAATGGCAGAGTGGTGTGATTGAATTTATGTAGACACACTTCGAATTGCTTATCGGATCTAAATCACAGGAGAAGAAACTTGTGTGTTGAGTAGACGTCGGGGCTTGATCTGAGTGGGGATTCGGTCACCTTTCGTGTCACACTAGAAAATTCAAGGGCTGTGATACATTTAAATCACTAATTTACGTAAAAACTGGTTGTAGGACCACCATTAAGTGGGACTTTGCGCATTATTGAATAAATCATCTGTTCTTAGAATTTAAATCTGTATTGTTGCGGACTGTGTGGCTGATCCCGGCGGAGGTTCGAGTCCTTCCTCGGGCATGGAAGTGTGCGTTTGTCCGTAGGATAAATGGCTCTGAGCACTATGGGACTTAACTTCTGAGGTCATCAGCCCCCTAGAACTTAGAACTTCTTAAACCTAACTAACCTAAGGACATCACACGCACCCATGCGCAAGGCAGGATTCGAACCTGCGACCGTAGCGGTCGCGCGGTTCCCGACTGTAGCGCCTAGAACCGCTCGGCCAGCCCGGCCGGCTGTCCTTAGGATAATTTAGGTTAAGTAGTGTGTAAGCTTAGGGACTGATGACCTCATTAGTTAGGTCCCATAAGATTTCGCACACATTTGAACATTTGTAGTGTTGCCTACGTCCATTACAAATATTTCCCTGTTTGTTTAAGTTCATTGATTTATAATTCGCCCAACCTGTCTAACCCTCAATTACTCGACCGTAGAGACCACCTGTTAATAAAATATTTCGCAAATACAGCGTAAACCCACAATAGCATTACGAGTAGTACAAGATGTTAGACTGCAACCTACGTAGTTGCAGAGAGGGGAATCAAACTCATCTGCAGCCCAGTTGCCACAGCAGAAGTGCGCACAGAAGTGTTAGCTGCAAACTCTCGTAGAAGTCTATGTCCAAAGGTTCGTCTAAGAATCCCCATGAAGAATTTGACCAAGAATGACGCTCCTTAGCGCTCTACGGGGAGACGCCGCCAAAACGATCTGTTTACTGATCCGTAAAGTTGTTAGACGAGCTCCCAATGGGATGCTGCGAAACTAACATTGCCCTCTCTCCTCCAAAAAGTTTATTTTTCTGCTAGTCTGTCTTCGAATTTCGCAAGTGTAAACAAAATATCAGATTAATCGGAATGTTGCAAAATGGTTCAAATGGCTCTGAGCACTATGGGACTCAACTGCTGTGGTCATAAGTCCCCTAGAACTTAGAACTACTTAAACCTAAGTAACCTAAGGACATCACACACATCCATGCCCGAGGCAGGATTCGAACCTGCGACCGTAGCGGTCGTGCGGTTCCAGACTGTAGCGCCTTTAACCGCTCGGCCACTTTGGCCGGCCGGAATGTTGCAATTACACGGATTTGATGACCTCTACATCGCCTGTATCCCAACTTTAAAATAAAATCTTGCATCACTTAGTCGGGGAAAAGAAATCAGAAACTTATTACTGTATGATCGAGAAAGGAATCATATTAATAAAAATGAAACGACAACGAGGCTCCAGCCCGCGCGTTTCATACCTTCTCAGCTATCGGAAAATTTATGTCAGTGATATCGCACTTAGACTGATCATAGTGTGCCAGTCATCAAGGAAATTCTGAAAAAAGGATGACCGATTGTTGGTACCAGAGAAAGCGGTGAGAAGGAAAGTAGGTACTTCAACAACTCTAATCAGCAGAAATAAAAACAAATACTCTTGCGAGGTGCCAGGGCTAGCAGTGTATTTAACACTAAATTCTTCTAGAATCTTCATATATAAATGATGTTCTAAGGCCCCCCCCCCTATTCTAACTCAGACTTTTGCTGTTGCACATGGATTAAAAAGAAACGCGAACTGACTGTAATCGACCCTGCAAGTGGAGTAGAAAAGAGTCTGGCACCTGCAATAATTTAATTTGATAAATAAGTTAAATTAAGGAAAGTTTCATTAATGTAGTAAGAAATGAAAGGGTTGCTCTACCGATTAACAGAATGGAAGTTCTGTCCAAAATAACAACATGATTTATTATGACTAATATCAAAATAATAAACAAAACACATGAAACATTTACAATACATCAAATTGGCTCAAATTGGATACTCAAATAAATGCTGTGAAGGTGAAGTTGTCCCTAAACTAGATTGTGACATTTATGACGAAGTGGTATGTGGAGCCAATTCCTTGCAACTCAAATCTTAAGAGAAACACAGCCAACCCAACATTAATTGCTGCTACAGTAGTGAGAACTCAGACAATGAACACCCAAGACAGAACAAAGTTAGAAAAAGAAGAACAGGCGCACTCTGCTGAGCTCTGATTATCACCTAGGAAAATCCCTATCTGCCGGTGCTGCGGACATACATTACCAAACTGTCTTCTTAACTGCAAGAACACGATCTGGCGTACCGGAGGCGATGGCTGTTTGCTTCGACGTCCCGTCGTGGTGATGATAATGTTGCGAGTATAGCCCGAAACAAATTATCCTGGTCTGGTTGTTCCAGTCTAAAGACTTCCTAGCAATATAAACGCGCCTCTGAGGGAGACAAAGAAGGCTCGCCACACAATCACTGATGGTACAGTGATTGATTTCAACAATCGAAGTCACACAGTAACTCGGATACAGTCAACTTTAGCCAAAAATGCTCAAGACAGACAACATAGGCGGCTTGTACGCAGAACGCTCAATTGCCAGCTGTACTCGGAAAGTTAGGTTGAAGTCGAAACTTCAGAACTTCGTCAAACAGTTACAATTAAATAAAAGTATATTAGACAGCCAACGGAAGGCAGGCTGTCCAGAGCAGCGAGAGCTCAGTCTTGTAACCTACTCCGACCGAAAGGCGAGAGCCGACCCTCTCAAGAGCACCCGTACAAGCCGAACACAAAACATTCTCGCCCCCGCGACAGTGGCCGTGGTTAAACGTTCCAATCAGCCACTCGAAAACCGGCGGAGAATTCCACTCTATTGCCAAAGCATTACCATTCCACCAATGGAGATTCTGGCGCCAATTTCTGCGCCGATTTTGCTACGTCACGGAGCTATGCCCTGAGCAAGCCAATCACAGTTACGATTTTGCAGAAAACGCGGGAATTTGCCCGCCAAGACTGCTTGGGAACAGAAGTCATTACCACACCTCGCTGGTAGCCCGCCAGGAAGTGTTTTCGCTAAGTTTCTGTGAAGTAACGGAATCTCTAGCCCAGCTGCTCCTTCATGCCCCTGCGGGCGTGTCTCCGCCACTATTATGACAATGTCGGCGTCTGGAAAGCATTCACTCGACTCCCTCAAACCCGTCGGCTTAACCCTCTCAAGATCAGCAGAGCCCGCCTGTCACCGGACCACCTGCGTGACGAGAGACGCTGCATGGGAAGTCTGCGTGTGAAGGAATAGCAACATTTCACGGCATGCAATTAGAGAGGAAAATCGAATTACTCAGAGTAAGATAGAAATATGAGAGGGTGCTTCTTCCACCTCTCACTCTTAACCCAAACGCGTTACCCAAAGGAAAGTTATTCACTACTGGCAGCAGTCAACTTGCCAAAAAGACACACATCACATACAAAACACAGTAAATCACAACTCAGTATATAGCGAGAGAGGTAAAGAAAATAGAAAACTGAGCATCTAACACATTTTTAAATTCATGAGTTCATCCTGAAAATCCTCACAGAACATACAAAACAAGTGAAATTGCAATACAAGAGACAAACAAGCAAAATTGCATACAGGTTACAAGTTGTAGAGAGTGTATCTCATATTGTTAAATTCATGAGCTCATGCTAAAAACGAAACGTTGACACAGAACAACCACAAAGAATTAGACGTCTTTGACACTAATGGATAAGATCCAACCTATCTCAACGTACTAAAGATCTGCTTAGAATGCCACATGAACGACACTCACAGATTGCGTTTCTGCCTCGCTGAGATAATGAGGTTATTAGCAAGGTAGTTTCTTGCATTATGTTGTATTGAAGAGGCGTAGTGGCAAGAAATTAGTCAACCAGAATGAAAGAGTATGTCGTCCAGTAGTGCTTGGCGAAGCATAAGTAAGTAGCCTGTAGTATATACACTGCTGGCCATTAAAATCGCTAACCCAAGAAGAAATGCAGATGATAAATGGGTCTTCATTTGACAAATATATTATACTAGAACTGACATGTGATTACATTTTCACGCAATTTGGGTGCATAGATCCTGAGAAATCAGTACCCAGAACAACCACCTCTGGCCGTAACAACGGCCTTGATACGCCTGGGCATTGAGTCAAACAGAGCTTGGGTGGCGTGTACGGGTACAGCTGCCCATGCAGCTTCAACACGATACCACAGTTCATCAAGAGTAGTGACTAGTGTATTGTGACGAGCCAGTTGCTCGGCCACCATTGACCAGACGTTTTCAATTGATGAGAGATCTGGGGAATGTGCTAGCCAGGGCAGCAGTCGAACATTTTCTGTAACCAGAAAGGCCCGTACAGGACCTGCAACATTCGGTCGTGCATTATCCTGCTGAAATGTAGGGTTTCGCAGGGATCGAATGAAGGGTAGAGCCACGGGTCGTAACACATCTAAAATGTAACGTCCACTGTTCAAAGTGCCGTCAGTGCTGTGGTGGTGGTGGTGGTTAGAGTTTAACGTCCCGTCGACAACGAGGTCATTAGAGACGGAGCGCAGGCTCGGGTTAGGGAAGGACGGGGAAGGAAATCGGCCGTGCCCTTTCAAAGGAACCATCCGGCATTTGCCTGAAACGATTTAGGGAAGTCACGGAAAACCTAAATCAGGATGGTTGGAGGCGGGATTGAACTGTCGTCCTCCCGAATGCGAGTCCAGCGGCCGTCAGTCCGAACATGAGGTGACCGATACGTGTCATAGCATCACGCTGGGTGATAGGCCAGTATGGCGATGACGAATACACGCTTCCAATGTGCGTTCACCGCGATGTCGCCAAACACGGTGCGCCCATCATGATGCTGTAAACACAACCTGAATTCATCCGAAAAATGACGTTTTGCCATTCGTGCACACAGGTTCGTCGTTGAGTACACCATCGCAGGTGCTCCTGTGTGTGATGCAGCGTCGAGGGTAACCGCAGCCATGGTCTCTGAGCTGACAGTCCATGCTGCTGCAAACGTCGTCGAACTGTTCGCGCAGATGGTTGTTGTCTTGCAAACGTCCCCATCTGTTGACTGAGGGATCGAGACGAGGCTGCACGATCCGTTACAGCCACGCGAGTAAGATGCCTGTCATCTCGACTGCTAGTGATACGAGGCTGTTGGGATCCAGCACGGCGTTCCGTATTACCCTCCTGAACCCACCGATTGCATATTCTGCTAACAGTCATTGGATCTCGATCAACGCGAGCAGCAATGTCGCGATACGATAAACCGCAATCGCGATACGCTACAAAATGTTCAAATGTGTGTGAAATCTTATGGAGTTTAACTGCTAAGGTCACCATGCCCTATGCTTATACACTACTTTACCTAAAGTATCCTATGGACAAACACACACACCCATGCCCGAGGGAGGACTCGAACCTCCGCCGGGACCAGATGCACAGTCCATGACCGCATCGCCCTAGACCGTTCGGCTAATCCCGCGTGGCGAGCGATAAGCTACAATCCGACCTTTATCAAAGTCGGAAACGTGATGACACGCATTTCTCCTCTTTACACGATGCATCACAACATCGTTTCACTAGGCAACGCCAGTCAACAGCTGTTTGTGTAAGAGAAATCGGTTGGAAACTTTCCTCATGTCAGCACGTTGTAGATGTCGCCACCGGCGCCAACCTTGTGTGAATGCTCTGAAAAGCTAATCATTTGCATATCACAGCATCTTCTTCCTGTCGGTTAAATTTCGCGTCTGTAGCACGTCATGTTTATGGTGTACCAATTTTAATAGCCAGTAGTGCACTAAGTCCTGTAACGTCAGTTTTTGTTGTCTGAAGTAAAAAGTGGCAAAACCTCCACGCAAAAGAGAGGCCAGAGGAGAAGAAAACCTGTTATTGTGTACAGAGCTCGAGCAAGAGACTATGCTACAATGTGTAAGAATTGCTATATGACCGAGGAATCAATGATGGAATGAAATGACGATGAAGTTAATAAACAAGTAGGTATACCAGAATGAGATTCATAAGCTTGTTGCCGGGTAAATGAGTTTAGAGCTTTCCATGAAGGTGAGTAATAACAGAAACTTGTTACACTTTTGCTCCGACGTAAATGTATTTGTGACCAGTTGTTTGTGTGTTGCTTGTTTGTGTTTTGATTTGAGAAGCTCCTTGCAGGATGGAACCTTAGCCGGCTGGAGTGGCCGAGCGATTCTAGGCGCTTCAGTCTGGAACCGCGCGACCGCTACGATAGCAGGTTCGAATCCTGCCTCGGGCATGGATGTGTGTGATGTCCTTAGGTTAGTTAGGTTTAAGTAGTTCTAAGTTCTAGGGGACTGATGACCTGAGATGTTAAGTCCCATAGTGCTCAGAGCCATTTGAACCATTTTGATGGGACCTTATGGGAAAAGAAGCCTGAGCGATGCAACTAAACGATATGACGAGGAAGGAAGAACGGAGGGTTTCAGGAGAGTAGCATGACTGGTGGCACGAAGAAAGTGACGCATGACAACGTATGTGGGTGTCAGTAGCTCAGTGTAAGTGACTCATATGCAAGTATTAAAACAGGGCACATGTGAACACAAACAATTTAATTGTTTCAGGATATATCAGGGACCAACCAACGACAAAGTCTAACCGTAAATACGCTAAAGATGTGTTTAAAAATACTTCTTATCTAACAATGCAATTATTTTTTTACGACTTCTGAGGCATTGCTGCAACGATGCACGAGAGGTTAAACAAAAACTCAAAGCTAGTACAGACGAACAATAGTCATAAATGTTGTTTCAATAAGTTAATCACTCAGGCATTGAGGTGACAAAGTCGTGGGTTTAGGGAAATGCACATATACAGATGACGGTAGCATCTAGTATACAGGGTGGTCCATTGATCGTGACCGGGCCAAATATGTCACAAATAAGCATCAAACGAAAAAACTACAAAAAACGAAACTCGCCTAGCTTGAAGGGGGAAACTAGATGGCGCTATGGTTGGCCCGCTAGATGGCGCTGCCATAGGTCAAACGGATATCAACTGCGTTTTTTAAAATATGAACCACTATTTTTTATTACATATTCGTGTAGCACGTGAAGAAATATGAATGTTTTAGTTGGACCACTTTTTTCTCTTTGTGATGGATGGCGCTGTAGAAGTCACACACGTGGTACCCCATAACATTCCGCCAGTGCGGGCGGTATTTGCTTCGTGATACATTACCCGTGTTAAAATGGACCCTTTACCAATTACGGAAAAGGTCGATATCGTGTTGATGTATGGCTATTGTGATCAAAATGCCCAACGGGCGTGTGCTATGTATATTGCTCGGTATCCTGGGCGACATCATCCAAGTGTCCGGACCGTTCGCCGGATAGTTACGTTATTTAAGGAAACAGAAAGTGTTCAGCCACATGTGAAACGTCAACCACGTTCTGCAACAAATGGTGATGCCCAAGTAGGTGTTTTAGCTACTGTCGCGGCTAATCCGCACATCAATAGCAGACAAATTACGCGAGAATCGGGAATCTCAAAAACGTCGGTGTTGAGAATGCTACAACATCGATTGCACCCGTACCATATTTCTATGCACCAGGAATTACATGGCGACAACATTGAACGTCGTGTACAGTTCTGCCACGGGGCACAAGAGAAATTACGGGACGATGACAGATTTTTTCACGCGTTCCATTTAGCGACGAACCTCCATTAACCAACAGCGGTAACGTAAATGCAATATTGGGCAACGGAAAATCCACGATGGCTGCGACAAGTGGAATATCAGCGACCTTTGCGGGTTAATGTATGGTGCGGTATTATGGGAGGAACGATAATTGGCCCCCATTTTACCGATGGCAATCTAAATGGTGCAATGTATGCTGATTTCCTACGTAATGTTCTACCGATGTTAGTACAAGATGTTTCACTGCATTACAGAATGGCGAAGTACTTCCAACATGCTGGATGTCCGGCACATAGTTCGCGTGCGGTTGAAACCATATTGAATAGCATGTTTCATGACAGGTGGATTGGTCGTCGAAGCACCGTACCATGGCCCGCACGTTCACCTGATCTGACGTCCCCGGATTTCTTTCTGTGGGGAAAGTTGAAGGATATTTGCTATCGTGATCCACCGACAACGCCTGACAACATGCGTCAGCGCATTGTCAATGCATGTGCGAACATTACGGAAGGCGAACTACTCGCTGTTGAGAGGAATGTCGTTACACGTATTGCCGAATGCATTGAGGTTGACGGACATCATTTTGAGCATTTATTGCATTAATGTGGTATTTACGGGTAGTCACGCTGTAACAGCATGCGTTCCCAGACATGATAAGTTCACAAAGGTACATGTATCACATCGGAACAAGCGAAATAAAATCTTCAAACGTACCTACGTTCTGTATTTTAATTTAAAAAAGCTACCTGTTAGCAACTGTTCGTCTAAAATTGTGAGCCATATGTTTGTGACTTACAGCGCCATCTATCACAAAGCGAAAAAAGTGGGCCAACTATAACATTCATATTTCTTTACGTACTATACGAATATGTAATAAAAAATGGGGGTTCCTATTTTTAAAAAACGCAGTTGATATGTTTGACGTACGGCAGCGCCATGTAGTGGGCCAACCATAGCGCCATCTGGTTTCCCCCTTCAAGCTAGACAAGTTTCGTTCTTTGTAGTTTTTTCGTTTGACGATTATTTCGTGAGATATTTGGCCCGGTCACGATCAATGGACCACACTGTATAAGGTATAAAAGTGCAATGCATTGACGGAAATTCGTTTGTACTCAAGTGATTAATGTGAAAAGGCTTCCGATCTGATAATGGCCTCACGAGGGGAATTAACGGACTCTGAACGCCGAATGGTAGTAGTTGGAGCTAGACGTATGGGACATTCCGTTTCGGAAATCGCTGGGGAATTCAATATTCGAAATACACAGTGTCAACAATATGTTGAGAATACCACGTTCCAGGCATTGCCTCTCAGCACGGGCAATTCATTGGCCGCTGGCCGACCGAGAGCAGTTGTCAGTACCAACAGACAAGCAACAGTGCTTGAAATAAATCAGTGGAGGTGAAGGTGGGACGTACGAGGCACGTATCTATCAGGACAGCGCGACAAAATCTGGCACGGATGGACTGCGGCAGCAGACAACCGATGCGGGTGCCTTTGCTAACAAGATGGCATCCCCTGCAGTGTACTTCCTGGGCTCGTGATCATGTCGTTTAGACGCTAGTCCTCTAGAAAACCGTGGCCTGATCAGATGAGTCCCGATTTCAGTTGGTATGAGACAGGCGAAATACCCTCAGACTTCAAGAAGAATATAATAATTCCAATCCCAAATGGTTCAAATGGTTCAAATGGCTCTGAGCACTATGGGACTCAACTGCTGTGGTCATCAGTCCCCTAGAACTTAGAACTAATTAAACCTAACTAACCTAAGGACATGCCCGAGGCAGGATTCGAACCTGTGACCGTAGCAGTAGCGCGGCTCCGGACTGGAGCGCCTAGAACCGCACGACCACCGCGGCCGGCTTCCAATCCCAAAGAAAGCAGGTGTTGATAGATGTGAAAATTACCGAACTATCAGTTTAATAAGTCACAGCTGCAAAATACTAACGCTAATTCTTTAACGAATGGAAAAACTGGTAGAAGCCGACCTCGGAGAAGATCAGTTTGGATTCCGTAGAAATATTGGATCACGTGAGGCAATACTGACCTTACGATTTATCTTAGAAGAAAGATTAAGGAAAGGCAAACCTACGTTTCTAGCATTTGTAGACTTAGAGAAAGCTTTTGACAATGTTGACTGGAATACTCTCTTTCAAATTCTAAAGGTGGCAGGGGTAAAATACAGGGAGCGAAAGGCTATTTACAATTTGTACACAAACCAGGTGGCAGTTATAAGAGTCGAGGGGCATGAAAGGGAAGCAGCGGTTGGGAAGGGAGTGAGACAGGGTTGTATCCTGTCCCCGATGTTATTCAATCTGTATATTGAGCAAGCAGTAAAGGAAACAAAAGAAAAATTCGGATTAGGTATTAAAATCCATAGAGAAGAAATAAAAACTTTGAGGTTCGCCGATGACATTGTAATTCTATAAGAGACAGCAAAGGACTTGGAAGAGCAGTTGAACGGAATGGACAGTGTCTTGAAAGGGGGATGTAAGATGAACATCAACAAAAGCAAAACGAGGATAATGGAATGTAGTCGAATTAAGTCGGGTGATGCTGAGGGAATTAGTTTAGGAAATGAGACATTTAAAGTAGTAAAGGAGTTTTGCTATTTCGGGAGCAAAATAACTGATGATGGTCGAAGTAGAGAGGATATAAAATGTAGACTGGCAATGGCAAAGAAAGCGTTTCTGAAGGAGAGAAATTTGTTAAAATCGAGTATAGATTTAAGTGTCAGGAAGTCGTTTCTGAAAGTATTTGTATGGAGTGTAGCCATGTATGGAAGTGAAACATGGACGATAAATAGTTTGGACAAGAAGAGAATAGAAGCTTTCGAAATGTGGTGCTACAGAAGAATGCTGAATATTATATGGGTAGATCACATAACTATTGATGAAGTATTGAATAGAACTGGGGAGAAGAGGAGTTTGTGGCACAACTTGACAAGAAGAAGGGACCGGTTGGTAGGACATGTTCTGAGGCATCAAGGTATCACAAATTTAGCATTGGAGGGCAGTGTGGAGGGTGAAAATCGTAGAGGGAGACCAAGAGATGAATACACTAAGCAGATTCAGAAGGATGTAGGTAGCAGTAAGTACTGGGAGATGAAGAAGCTTGCACAGGATTGGGTAGCATGGAGAGCTGCATCAAACCAGTCTAAGGACTGAAGACCACAACAACAACAAACTAGCTGATGGTAGGGTTCGAGCGTGGCGCAGACCCCACGAAGTTACAGACCCAAGTAAAAACAAGGTCCCACGAAGCCGTTGATCCAAGTTGACAACAAGGCACTGTGAAAACTGGTGAGTGCTCCATAATGGTGTGGGCTATGTTTACATGGAATGGACATGATCCTCTGCTCCAAGTAAACCGACCATTGACTGGAAATGGTTATTTTAGGCTACTTTGAGACCATCTGCAGCCGTTCATGGACTTCACGCTGCAAAACAACGATGGAATTTTTATTGATGACAATGCGCCATGTCACTGGGCTACAATTGTGACGATTGGTTTGAAGAACATTCTAATTATTTGAGCGTTGCCGTCCAGATCACCCGATATGAATCTCATCGAACATTTATGCGACATAATCGAGAGGTCATTTCGTGAACAAAATCCTGCACCATCCTGCACCGGCAACACTTTTACAACTATGCCAGCTATAGAGGCAGCATGGCTGAATATTTTTGCAAGGGACTTCCAACGACATGTTGGGATCATGCCACGTCGAATTACTGCTGTACGCCAAAAGAAAAGGAGGTTCGACACGGTACTGGGACGTATTCCATGACTTTTGTCACCTCAGAGTGAAGTGGACCTGGTGGCTCTATCATATACACTCCTGGAAATTGAAATAAGAACACCGTGAATTCATTGTCCCAGGAAGGGGAAACTTTATTGACACATTCCTAGGGTCAGATACATCACATGATCACACTGACAGAACCACAGGCACATAGACACAGGCAACAGAGCATGCACAATGTCGGCACTAGTACAGTGTATATCCACCTTTCGCAGCAATGCAGGCTGCTATTCTCCCATGGAGACGATCGTAGAGATGCTGGATGTAGTCCTGTGGAACGGCTTGCCATGCCATTTCCACCTGGCGCCTCAGTTGGACCAGCGTTCGTGCTGGACGTGCAGACCGCGTGAGACGACGCTTCATCCAGTCCCAAACATGCTCAATTGGGGACAGATCCGGAGATCTTGCTGGCCAGGGTAGTTGACTTACACCTTCTAGAGCACGTTGGGTGGCACGGGATACATGCGGATGTGCATTGTCCTGTTGGAACAGCAAGTTCCCTTGCCGGTCTAGGAATGGTAGAACGATGGGTTCGATGACGGTTTGGATGTACCGTGCACTATTCAGTGTCCCCTCGACGATCACCAGTGGTGTACGGCCAGTGTAGGAGATCGCTCCCCACACCATGATGCCGGGTGTTGGCCCTGTGTGCCTCGGTCGTATGCAGTCCTGATTGTGGCGCTCACCTGCACGGCGCCAAACACGCATACGACCATCATTGGCACCAAGGCAGAAGCGACTCTCATCGCTGAAGACGACACGTCTCCATTCGTCCCTCCATTCACGCCTGTCGCGACACCACTGGAGGCGGGCTGCACGATGTTGGGGCGTGAGCGGAAGACGGCCTAACGGTGTGCGGGACCGTAGCCCAGCTTCACGGAGACGGTTGCGAATGGTCCTCGCCGATACCCCAGGAGCAACAGTGTCCCTAATTTGCTGGGAAGTGGCGGTGCGGTCCCCTACGGCACTGCGTAGGATCCTACGGGCTTGGCGTGCATCCGTGCGTCGCTGCGGTCCGGTCCCAGGTCGACGGGCACGTGCACCTTCCGCCGACCACTGGCGACAACATCGATGTACTGTGGAGACCTCACGCCCCACGTGTTGAGCAATTCGGCGGTACGTCCACCCGGCCTCCCGCATGCCCACTATACGCCCTCGCTCAAAGTCCGTCAACTGCACATACGGTTCACGTCCACGCTGTCGCGGCATGCTACCAGTGTTAAAGACTGCGATGGAGCTCCGTATGCCACGGCAAACTGGCTGACACTGACGGCGGCGGTGCACAAATGCTGCGCAGCTAGCGCCATTCGACGGCCAACACCGCGGTTCCTGGTGTGTCCGCTGTGCCGTGCGTGTGATCATTGCTTGTACAGCCCTCTCGCAGTCCGGAGCAAGTATGGTGGGTCTGACACACCGGTGTCAATGTGTTCTTTTTTCCATTTCCAGGAGTGTATATAGTGGAGATGCTGTGGCTGATCCTTTTTTTATGAGACCCGCCACGAATTCCTCGCCTGTGCCAACCTCTTCCTCTTCTAGTAGCAGCCGCGCGGGGTAGCCGTGCGGTCTAGGGCGCCTTGTCACGGTCCGCGCGGCTACCTCCGCCACAGGTATGAATCCTCCCTCGGGAAGGGGTGTGTGTGTTGTCCTTAGCGCAAGTTAGTTTTAGTTTAATTAGTGTGTAAGCCTAGGGACTGATGGCCTCAACAGTTTGGTCCCATAGCACCTTACCACAAATTTACAAAATTTCCGAGTAGCACTTGCAAGCTACATTCTCAATTATTTGCTGGATGTGTTCCAATCTCTGTCTTCCTCTACAGTTTTTGCCCTGTACGGCTCCCTCTAATACCATCGAAGATTCTCTGATGCCTTAACAGATGTCCTCTCTTTCTGTCCCTTCTCCTTTCCTGTCCGATTCTCTGGAGAACTTCTTCATTCCTTACCTTATCAGTCCAACTAATTTTCAACGTTCGTCTTTAGCATCACATCTCAAATAATTCGATATTCTTCTGTTCCAGTTTTCCCACAGTCCACGTTTCGCTCCCATACAATGTTGTGCTCCAAAGGTACATTCTCAGAAATTTCTTCCTCAAATTACGGCCTATGTTAGAGACTAGCAGACTTCTGTTGGCAGGACTGCCCTTTCTGCCAGTGCTAGTCTGCTTTTGATGCCCTCCTTGCCCCGTCCGTCATTGGTTATTTTGCTGCCTAGGTAGCAGAATTCCTTAATTTTATCGATTTCGTGACCCTCAATCCTGATGTTAAATTTCTGGCTGTTCTCATTTCTGCTACTTCTCATTACTTTCATCTTTCCCCGATTTAGTCCCAATCCATATTCCGTACTCATTAGACGGTTCATTCCATTCAGCCGATCATATAATTCTTCTTCAGTTTCACTCAGGATAGCAATGTCATGAGCTAATCTTATCATTGATATCCTTTCACCTTCAATTTTAATTTCACTCCTGAACCTTTCTTTTATTTGCATCACTCTCGTCGATATTTTACATTATCCGTCTCTCCCTATAGCTTACCCCTACTTTTCTCATCTTGCACCATTTTACATTGTCGCACACATTTTCCGCGTCGACAAAGCCTATGAAAGTGTCTTGATTTTTTAAATTCTAGCTGCCATTATCAATTGCAACACCAGAATTGCCTCTCTGGTGCCTTTACCTTCCCTAAAGCCAAAATGATCGTCATCTAACACACCATCAGTTTCTTTTGTATTCTTCTGTGCCTTATTCCTGTCAGAGGCTTGCCGGGGTGGCCGAGCGGTTCTAGGCGCTACAGTCTGGAACCGCGCAACAGATACGGTCGCAGGTTCGAATCCTGCCTCGGGCATGGATGTGTGTGATGTCCTTAGCTTAGTTAGGTTTAAGTAGTTCTAAGTTATAAGGGACTGATGACCTTAGAAATTAAGTCCCATAGTGCTCAGAGCCATTTGAACCATTTTGAACCTGTCAGCAACTTGGATGCATCAGCTGTTAAGCTGATTGTGCTATAATTCTCGCACTTGTCAGCTTTTTCAGTACTCGAAATTTTGTGGATGATATTTTTCCGAAAGTCAGATGGCATGTCGCCGGACTAGTACTTCCTACACACCAACGTGAATAGTCGTTTTGTTGCCACTTCCTCCAACGATTTTCCGAAGTCTGATGGAATGTTATCTATCTCTTCTGCATTATTCGACCTTACGTCCTCCAAAGCTCTCTTAAATTCTGATTCTAGTACTGGGTCCCCTATCTCTTCTAAATCGACTCCTGTTTCTTCTTCTATTACACCAGACAAATCATCTACCTCATAGAGGCCTTCAGTGTACTATTTCCGCTCTCTCCTCTGCATTTAACACTGGAAGTCCCGTTGCACTCTTAGTGTTAACACCCTTGCTTTTAATTTCACCGAAAGTAGTTTTGATTTCTTATATGTTGAGTCAGTTCTTCCGCAATCATTTCTTTTCCGATTTCTTCACATTTTTTATGCAGCCATTTCGTCTTAGCTTCCCTGCACTTCCTGTTTATCGCATCTTCCAGCGGCTTGCGTTTCTGTACTCCTGAATGTCACTGAACATTTTTGTTCTTCCTTCTTTCATCGATCACCTAAGAACCTGATCTATAGGTACTTATTAATGTAGAGAAAAGTTAGCAAACTGTTGGAACGAGGCGTGAGCATATGCGACACATGAAAGAGAATGACACCCTGGCACCTGACACATGGTCGACCGGGGGATGGAGCGACCCAGCCTTGCACTCTGGGAGCCTCACGAGTCGCCCTCGCAGCTGGGCCTGGCGAAGGCGAGAGTGGACGCAGCTGATACGTCGCCACTGTACTGATGGGAGTCCCTCACTCCCGGATTTTGAGAAGGGGCGCTGCGCTGCGCAGTTTGCAGTCGCCGTCGCTTGAGTCTGGATGGGTCGACACGCGCTGCACGGGCCGAGTCCCACTGCGGCAAGTACGGAAGTGTGTGAAGAAAGGCCACCGGCAGGGTGGATCGACCGCCCGGAGAGCGTCTGTCAACAGTCCTTAGCGAGCACAGTAAAAGGCCTGCACTTTACACCGACGCTCTTCTGAGAGAGACGTGTAGGGCGCCTGCAGCGCGCGCTAGGACTGTACCTGGGCAGTAACAACTTCTTCTTCTCTCCACTGAAACTACACTTTTGGCCATGAACATTGGTACAACAAGAAGAAATGCAGATTATAACCGGGTATTCATTGGACAAATATATTATACTAGAACTGACATGTCATTACATTTTCACGCAATTTGGGTGCATAGATCCTGAGAAATCAGTACCCCGAACAACCACCTCTGGCCGTAATAACGGCCTTGATACGCCTGGACATTGAGTCAAACATAGCTTGGATGGCGTGTACAGGTACAGCTACTCATGCAGCTTCAACACGATACCACAGTTCATCAAGAGTAGTGACTAGTGTATTGTGACGAGCCAGTTGCTCGGCCACCACTGACCACACGTTTTCAATTGGTGAGAGATCTGGGGAATCTGCTGGCCAGGGCAGCAGTCGAGCATTTTCTGTATCCAGAAAGGCCCGTAAAGGACCTGCAACATGCGGTCGTGCATTATTCTGCTAAAATGTAGGGTTTCGCAGGGATCCAATGAAGGGTAGAGCAACGGGTCGAAACATATCTGAAATGTAACGTCCACTGTTCAAAGTGCCGCCAGTGCGAACAAGAGGTGACCGAGACGTGTGTAACCAATGGCACCGCATACCATCACGCCGGGTGGTACGCCAGTATGGCGGTGACGAATACACGCTTCCAAAGTGTGTGCACCGCGTTGTCGCCAAACACGGATGCGACCATCATGATGCTGTAAACAGAACCTGGATTCATCCGAAAAAATGACGTTTTGCCATTCGTGCACCCACGTTCGTCGATGAGTACACCATCGCAGGCACTCATGTCTGTGATGCAGCGTCAAGGGTAACCGCAGCCATGATTTCCGAGCTGACAGTCCATGCTGCTGCAAACGTCGTCGAACTGTTGGTGCAGATGGTTGTTGTCTTGCAAACGTCCCCATGTGTTGACTCAGGCATCGAGACGTGGCTGCATGATCCGTTACAGCCATGTGGATAAGATGCCTGTCATCTCGACTGCTAGTGATACGAGGCTAGCGATACAGCGTTCCGTATTACCCTCCTGAACCCACCGATTCCATATTCTGCTAACAGTCATTGGATCTCGACCAACGCAAGCAGCAGTGTCGCGATACGATAAACCGCAATCGCGATAGGCTACAACCCGACCTTTATCAAAGTCGGAAACGTGATGGTACGCATTTCTCCTCCTTACACGAGACATCACAACAACATTTCACCGGGCAACGCCGGTCAACTGCTGCTTGTGTATGAGAAATCGGTTGGAAACTTTGCTCATGTCAGCACGTTGTAGGTGTCGCCACCGGCACCAACCTTGTGTGAATGCTCTGAAAAGTTAATCATTTGCATATCACAGTATCTTCTTCCTGTTGGTTAAATTTCGCGTCTGTAGCACATCATCTTCGTGGTGTAGCAATTTTAATGGCCAGTAGTGTAACTGGTCAGAGTTATCGTGTGTCTGTTACGACCCGTGAACGGAATACCACGTCTGCTATTCCTGTTCCGTTAATATTCGTTACTTTATTTCATCTTAGCGAGTATTTACTGCACCTCACCCCTACTGTGCAGTTTGAGAAGTAACCCTGTACTAATATTGACAGATGGTCAGGTACCACTGATCTGTCATTTGGCGTTACCTTCCTCAATGTGGGAGAGTCACCTCACATCTGATATACTTTGGTAACAATGCCACAAGCTGGAATATTACGTCTTGCGCCAGCCCAGAGGACCATGTTTCTGCCACCACTCTGTTAGGCAGCGACGAGCCGTTGGGCTTCACAACTCGAGACCAAGGATGAGTCGAAGCAGAAGGCCACGTGCTCTTCAACGGAGGCAGAAATGGAGGGCCACCCACATGTTACCAAGGTTGTTTCGACTACGCTGCAGAAGTTTCGCTGGGAAGCCTTAAGCCGGAATCACATGACACACCTAACATATACAAGTCTGGGATAGACGGACTGCCATCCAACGGCAGAACGGGCGAATCTGCAGTTTCAGCAGACGATTTATCCGCTGGGGAGAAATAGGAACCCTTCTATTCCACCGTGAATCCGCGCATGCGCAGAACGCAGCATTTTGATCGGCCTTTCTGCTTGTTATTGCTTTCACGTATGGTGAGCAGACGAGAAGTACGAGAGTTCTTGAGGACTATTTCGGCCATAGCGCGAGATATTCCACATATGTTTCAGCTCCAAGACGAAAAATGAATGTGCGCAACGGAGAACAATAAACGCTCAAATGAAGATCTGGCCCTTTCTGACTGCGCCCTGGAGCAGATCTCACGATCTCTTAATTCTATAAATTACAATCTAAACATAAATGAATGGCGAAGGCAACTAATCCTACTAAATGATAAACGTTGTTCCTGCTTATATATTTATTGTAGATTAAAAAAACCTCTATATTACATAGTTTACATTTCCTAAGTAAAATTACTAATCAATTGCCCAACTCTGTCCCTGATTATGACTGCGCGGTCTAATATCAATAACGCGAAATGACTGACATCATCTACGTACTAAACACTAGAAGACACTACTTTCTAAGATGATCTACGGTGGTGTGGAACCTCAGCGGAAATGAACTAACGTGAACACAGCTGTTTAGCTTTTATAGCCCCAATAATCCGAAGCAATTTGAGATATCACCGTATGTACTGCGTCCGGTGCGTCGAAGTGATGGTTCTCGTACTCGTCTGCGACGACGGAAGAGCTCCAGCCACAAATAAACTCTTTCAAACACTAGGACGGCAGAAGGCGGTCCTCTGACTGATATACTGTAATACTGTTCAAATGGTTCAGATGGCTCTGAGCACTTTGGGACTTAACATCTGAAGTCATCAGTCCCCTAGAACTTAGAACTACTTAAACGTAACTAACATAAAGACATCACATACATCCATGCCCGAGGCAGGATTCGAACCTGCGACTGTAGTAGTCGCGCGTTTCCGGACTGAAGCACCTAGAACCTCTCTGCCACCGCTGCCGGCTCTAATACTGTCTTCTCCTCTCTGTGTTCTACAGACGAGAAACGCGAACTCCCAACCACAAGGACGGAGTTCGGATAACGTCTCAACGTAAGTATAGGCAGAGGAAGTGCTCTCAATTACTGAACGCTGCATACTCAACGACGACTTCCAACCCGGAGGTGAAGTCCATAATTGTATAGGTTCGCAACAGTACAGTTCCGAACTGTTCTAACTATAAACTCTACTGAGAGCAAAGACAGCAACTCCGTCTGTACCAACAAAAGCTGATATCAGGCGACCATCACACACGGGCGCTCACAACGGAAGACCCCGTCTGTCCAGGGCTGAATTCCCAGCAAGGCTCGGCTCCTCACCCTCGTAATTCCGAAAACGAATCATATTCCTGAAACAACGGAATATTCTCCCCCTCTACAAATTCCTCCGAATGCCGACCAACCATATTTTAGTCTTTTGTCGTCCAGCACGGAAAGTTTGGAGGAAAAACCTATACTCGTACAATGGTACGCTTCTGAGTAAAAATCCTTTGAAATAACCCAGCCTGCGTGGTTTCCGAGGTGCCGCTTCTTCGTTCCTCTCAGCTGCGTCCACTATTTTCAGCGTTCGGAAGTATTGTCAAGTCATCCTTCCGACCCCTACTACAATAGCGGCCGGCCGTCACCCCATTGTGCACCAGGGCTCAGGTGCCATGACGTCTGTCTAGCTACTTCCTGTTTTTAAGCAGGACCAACACCTGTGAGGGTCTTCCACCAAGAGCTTGAGTTCTGTCTGCCGTTTCATCTCCACTGGCGTTCCAACCTCTACTAGTATAGGCAATCATTCATTACGCCGTTTTTATAATAAAGACACTCTGTCACCTTTCATGCAATAAGCGTTAACAATCACTTACAAGACGTAGGTGACAATGTCAGTTTTCTTTATATATTCATATATACGATGTACAACCTATCACATGATACCTAATCGTGTTTGTAGATCCCGGCAAAGTATGTGAATGAGTTCTTATAAGGTGCGAAATTATAGCCACCTTACACAGTGAGTAATTTTTTATAAATACAGTAATAAAACAAAGGAAAATTGTTTCTTTTGTATAGCCGCTGACAAAATCTGCATAACTAATGATAACTTCTTCTTGTAGAAATAGAATGAATGTACTTATTGAGACATAGAGCAAGAACAAGTGTCTCTATTATCTTCTAATTACGCTGTACCATAATAAGGTTCGTTTACAAATCTTTAATTCTGAGTTTAGAGGTTTTATGTTATTGTGCAAATATTTTTTCTTTCGATATGTGTACGAATCACCTTAACTGGGGAAAGTACAGCACGTGTTTCATTTTACTGCATCTTTTGTATTATTTCAGCATGCCAGGAAGGATAATGCTGAGAAAATAGCTGCAAGAGTCAGAGCAGCTGTGCTGGTGGCAACCAGTAATGACCGCAAAACCATTTTTGTATCTTTGAGGTCGCCGTGTTGTGAAATATCTTCCCTCATTACTGTACCACTTTCGCAAATCCCGTCATGTACGATCGCCTAGGTACATGCATTCTAACGAAGTTCCTACAGTTCTGTGGATCTTCGGACCTCAACTCATTCAGTAACAGGGACTCCTTCTTCCCCAGCAGGGTCGAACCCAATGCCTACTGGCATTACGTCGTCGTTCTGCGCAAATGCTGAGTAGACAATTGCGTCCCCCATGTCTAAAATGCTGTGAAACCGAACATGGATAATTATTTGCTTTTACCAGCAGAACTGAAAGGAACATTTTGGTCTATAAAGATGTATAATCATAAAGTAATTTCATATTAGCTGCACAAGATAACAATAACTGTTTAACAAATACGATCCTCGACCTCTCGGAACTTCCAGTATCAACAAGTAGCACCTTTAACAAAAGTATCAACTTTCGCTCTCAACGTAACTGACATAATCAAGACTGCACTTCCGAAATAGTACCTCTGGGGCGTTGGTGGAGACTTATATACATGTTAGATGTTTCTTGTAAAAGGGCTAACGACAACGTTAGCAGTTCCTGATTTATACGCTTGGGGCGCTGGGGCATACTTACATGCGATTAGTACGTCGTGTAATACCGGATTTACACTTCCTCCATACAGGCCTAATTTCTCCCCATGCGATTTCCAGATTTCTGGTGCCTTGAAAAAAGACATTCGTGGCCGTCGATTTGCTTAGGATGAAGAATAATTGCACTCCTGGGTACAATCATGATTCTGTAGCCAACCGCATACATTTTTCCACGAAGACATTAACCGTCTTGTCTCATAGTGGGGTAAATGTATTAACAATGATGGTGATTCCTCTTGGAATAATGAACAGTTTACTTACTTTTCTCCATCTGTGGCCGGCCGTTTTGGCCTAGCAGTTCTGGGCGCTACAGTCTGGAACCACGCTGCTGCTACGGTCGCTGGGTCGAATCCTGCCTCGGGCATGGATGTGTGTGATGTCTTTAGGTTAGTTACGTTTAAGTAGTTCTATGTCTGTAGGACTTATGACCTCAGATATTAAGTCCCATAGTGCTTAGAGACATTTGAACCATTTTTCTCCATCTCTGTCGTTTCCATTTGACTGCTCCTTTTATAAACACTACGAGTCGTCGACCTTCGCGCAAACGTCATAACAGGATCCCTACTTCACCCTCTTAGGGGACGATTGTTTTTTTTCTTTCTAAAGTAGCCCATGTTCTTCCACAGAGTTCTCCATACCAAATTTCTCAAAATAGGTACAGCGCTTTAGCGATGAAACCGTAGATGACACAGTTGTTTTCGAATTTATTGTATTAACAAGGATTTGCGTTCATTACGGGGTTTCCCCTTTTAATGTCCTGTTAGTTGCACCACGCATTCTTTGAATTATTTTATTTTATTGATAATCCCATCTGCCTCACAATAATAAATATTATAGCTTAAGTTGTTGTTCCATATTTTTGTCATTTAGCACTACGTATTTTATTTCTCAAATGGCGTTTCTCATGGTAGCCCATCGCTCAGTTTTTGTTGTTGGTAAGTTAAGGTTTCAATCTTCCGAACATTTTAATCTGAAGATATCTATTACAAAGCAAATGCTTAATATCCAGTAACTTAAAGTTGTCATTAAGCTTGTTCTCAATTAAGAAACTGGGAGGCATATTAGCTCTGTTCAGGCGTAGGACTATGGCAAAAGCATGTGGAGTGTCAGAACAGTGCCATGTATTACCAGCCATTACAATCTGAGCGGGTGTACTCTTCTAAATTCAGTAAAACCCGTAGATAAGTCCATTCTTCTACTTGTTAATACCATCAGTTTTATGTCAGAAAAGTGAAATTGGAGACGAAAATTATTAATGAAATGAAGGTATAATGGACTTACGGTGAACTATGCGTTTAGTAGGTCCTGGTGACAAAAGGCGCTTGGTTTATCTGGACGAGAAAAATTCGTACCGACAAATCTATATCAGGACTACTAAACAAATATCGGCCTGAAAGTATTTCCAGGTCGAGGAAGTCGACTCTTTGTGATATGAACAAGCATTGTTACTTTGTTACCTGTAAGTACGTTGCCTTCAGAATGAAATAGCAAGAGACTGCCCTGTGTTATCGTAGGATGTAGCAATGTCGTAAAGTAGCAAATTCCTGCACGAGCGAACCAGTTACTTATGTCATTCAGTGATTTTACCCTACCTAATTTTCTAATTGATGGATGGATGTACGTGGTAATAAGAACGACTAGATGTTTCCGTATAAGTAATTTATATTTCGTGAAGTTGTAATTCAGAGCAAAGATGAAAACGAATGGTTTAGCCTGAGCTTATTTGCTTGAAACAGAATTTTCAGATTACCAGGTTCACGCATTTTATTTAACCAGATTAAAAGGAACGTTGAGAGTGAAAATGGAAAGCTGCACGGAAGTACAGCACATGAAGTAAAAAGCTTTTTATTTAATTACGGACGAAAACAAAAAGTAAACGTCACTGCGCAGAGCGAACACGACTAGCTCGTGCTGTGTGTTTCTGGCTGCAAAAAGAACGATTTGCATGGTGCTGTGTCTGGGAAACTGTCAAGATATTTAATTTCGAAAAAGGGTCTCTTCCTTCTCGCAAACCGAAACCTTCTCTTCGTGCTATCTGAGGTGTACGTGATTGTGTGATACATTGCCGTGTTGAGTTGTTACAAACGTTCTGTATCTGAAGTGACGGGAGGAGGTGAATCCTGTTAAAAAACTTAGTCTAATTCTTTCGAGTAACACTAAGGGGATCGTCGACTACAGTGTGTCTAATCGAAAAAGTGATCACCATCAACAGTGTCACAAGCTTTCTATGGACTAGTTGGTGATAGTTTTGGGATTTAGTCCCGATCATTTGTGAAAATTCTTGTGATTAAGAATTTTGCATTAAGTGCTCATGATAAAAAAATTCACCAACCCCCAGGTTTGAAACCGGTTATCTATCTATAAAATACCTATGTGATGAAGGTTGCTTCTATAGATATCAGACATTTACGCAGCGTCGCAACATGTTAAAAACGACCCGAAGCATTGAACTACACTGAAGCGCCAAAGAAACTGACATAGGCATGCGTATTCAAATACAGAGTGATGTAAACCCGCAGAATACGGCACTACGGTCGGCAACAACTATATAACACAAGAAGTGTCTGTCGCAGTTGTTAGGTCGGGTACTGCTGCTACAACGGCGCGTTATCAAGATTTAAGTGAGTTTGAACTTGGTGTTATACTCGGCGCACGAGCGATGGGACACAGCACCTACGAGGTAGCAATGAACTGGGGATTTTACCGTACGACAATTTCACGAATGTACCGTGAACATCAGGAATCCGGTAAAACATCGATGGCCGACATCGCTGCGGCCGGAAAAAGATTCTGCAACAACGGGACCAACGATGACTGAAGAGAATCATTCAACGTGGCAGAAGTGCAACACTTCCGCAAATTGCTGTAGATATCAATGCTGGGCCATCAAAAAGTGTCAGCGTGCAAACCATTCAACGACACATCATCGATATGGGCTTTTGGAGCCAAAGGCCCACTCGTGTACCATTGATGACTGCACAACATAAAGCCTTACGCCTCGCCTGGGCCCGTCAACATCGACATTGGACTGTTGATGACTGGAAACATATTGCGTGGTCGGACGAGTCTCGTTTCATAGTGTATCGGGCGGATGGACGTGTACGGATATGGAGACAACCTCATGAATCCATGGATCCTGCATGTCAGCGGGGTACTGTTCAAGCTGGTGGAGGGTCTGTAATGGTGTGGAGCGTGTGCAGTTGGAGTGATATTGGACTTCTGATATGTCTACATACGACTTTGACAGCTGACACTTACTTAAGCATCCTGTCTGATCACCTGCATCCATTCATGTCCATTGCGCATTCCAACGGACTTGGGTAATTCCAGCAGGACAATGCGACACCCCACAAGTCAAACATTGCTTCTGAGATTAAACACTTCCACTGGCCACCAAACACCCCAGACATGAACATTATTGATCATGTCTGGGATGCCTTGCAACGTGCTGTTGAGAAGAGATCTCCATCCACTCGTGTTCTAACGGATTTATGGAAGTCCTGCAGGTGTCATGGTGTCTATTCCCTCCAGCACTAGTTTTGACATCAGTCGAGTCCTTGCCACGTCGCGTTGCGTCACTTCTGCGTGCTCGCAGGGTACCTACACGATGTTAGACAGGTGTACCAGTTTATTTGGCTCTTCGGTGTATATCTATTTTCATAAAACACTGGCGTGCTATAGTTTAACAAAAAAAAAGGAACGTAACTGCTCCTCCTGTCGAAACGATAACATATGCCTTTATGATATAGAGTCTTTAGTTTCGCAGAGGGTTTACATAAGTGTGAATTACAAACACTTCAGAGAAAACCTTACGATATATATTGGGTATAGCTTTCAATGACCCAGCCGGACGTAGTGGCCGAGCGGTTCTAGGCGCTACAGTCTGGAACAGCGCGACCGCTACGGTCGCAGGTTCGAATCCTGCCTCGGGTATGGATGTGTGTGCTGTTCTTAGGTTAGTTAGGTTTAAGTAGTTCTAGGGGACTGATGACCTCAGAAGTTAAGTCCCATAGTGCTCAGAGCCATTTGAACTATTTTTTTTCAATGACCCAAGTGTGTGAGTATCAACGGTTAACTAAACTTTGCAGTGTCAAAGCAACGATACCTCTTCTGTTTTTGTATGAAGTCCAGCATATGGTCGTTTTCTTTGGGGATGAACGTCAGTGTGGTCTTTAAACGGATTATCCAGTTCATACATACATAAAGAAAGCAAATTGGTCACATCAGAAATAAAGCAATAAAATACATGAAGCAGCATAAAAAGTTGATGAAAAAACGCAAAACTGTGAATACAATTTGAAACGGGTGAAAGTGCAGCTATTTTTATTGGACACTGTGTAGTGAACAACTTTACATCAGGATTTACTTAATTTTCAGACTAATTTTTGTAGCTATTGGGAGTAGTATAATTTTTGGTTGGTTAGTACCTCCAGGTACATGTAGCAAGAGCAAGCCATTAATGTTTATTTTCTCCAGGGCAGCAGGTCAGGTATTGAAGTGTGGACACGTAGACGCAAAACGGTTAGTCTATACTGATAGGCGCAGTCCACCCAGTAGAGCAATTATGACTGTGTGGAAAATATCAGGTAGCAAGCTTTGCATGGCACACTGCTATGGGTACATATTAAGGTATCACATACTAAAATATCTGCACACGATGTTTGTTCAAACAAAAAAATTAAATTGTTCAAACAATCTTTTTGACCAAACAGCCTGGAAATAGCAAGAAAAGCGTTCCTGTGTAAAGGAAATTTTAAATAAGTTGCTGCTGCTGGAGCAAATGTAATCTCGATGTATTGCTCACTTGCTAGAACGAAAATTCATAGGCCCTGCCAGAGACATAAAATATCTTTGCCCCTGTTAAAAGAGAGCTGCAATAGAGTCGCAGGACAGAGCAGTCTCTGCGGCAGTTGCAGTCGCTCGCTGCTACAGTGTAATTGTAGTCTGTCGCTGGTGCAGCGCAGTTTACAGTTAGTAGTTGTTAAAGTCACAGCGCAGAACAAATTGTAAAATTTTATTACATGGAACTGAACAATAACTGTGATCAGCCGTAGAGCTAAATATACCATGGAATGATATGATGATGAACAAATGAATAATTGTTAATATAATGAAAAATCAACAGTGTAATTAAGTCGAACATCTTTTGTAAGGTAAATTTTATTATTTTTATTAGTATGCGCATAGTTAAGTCACTTGTCTGAGATGTCAATATGAATTTGTTTCAGTCTTTTCGTTTGTGATTCGTCAGCATCAGTTGGCCTAGATTTGTAATATATTCAGTTTTCCCGTGTAATGGATTGTAGATCTTTATCAATAACGTAAAAAATTTTCAGAATATAATTGGTTTTATCAGTAAAAAAAGCCAAGTGTAGCCTTCCGTATAAATAAAAAAATATAAAATAATGATGTGTAACCTTCCCGAACAGAAAATAAAAATAATTAAACTTGGATAATAAAATTCTGACGTATGAAAACTGATAAATCTTAACTCATGAAAAACTGATAAATTTTGACATAAGCAGCGCTACGCCATGGCCCTGTGAAATCAATATCAATGTGTCCGTGAGAAATAAACTGAAAAATTCTTACCTCGTGATGGTGTCGCCGGATAACACTGCCTATATATCTGCTCGTAAGTGGCACAGCTTAGTGCAATGCTAGTCTATCTACTACTACTGGACAACATTTGTCTGAGATCTGAATTACGAGAAAAACTGACTTTACTTAGTGACACAGCTGCACAGCTGGCCGTCTGATTACTAAAGAACACATGACTATGATCTGACAAAAATTCTGGAATATTTTAGTTTAGATAAATGACTGGATCGGGACTGACAATGACTTAAGGGAAAATTATACCTTTATAGTTGACTGGTAAAAACAATTATATTCTGAAAAATTCTTACGTTATTGATAAAGATCTACAATCCATTACACGAGAAAATTGAATATATTACAAATCTGGGTCAACTGGTGCTAACGAATCACAAAAGAAAAGACTGAAACAAATTCATATTAACATCTCAGACAAGTGTCTTAACTACGCGCATGCTAATAAAAACAATAAAATTTACCTTACAATAGATGGTTGACTTAATTATACTGTTGATTTTTCATTATATTAACAATTATTCATTTGTTCATCATCATCTCATTCCATGGTATCATTCAGCTCTGCGGCTGATCACAATTATTGTTCAGTTCCATATAATAAAATTTTACAATTTGTTCTGCACTGTGACTTTTGACAACTACTAACTATAAACTGCTCTGTACCAGCGACATACTAGAACCACACTGTAGCAGTGAGCAACTGCAACTGCGGCAGAGAATGCTCTGATCTGTGACTCTATTGCAGCTCTCTTTTAACAGGGGCAAAAATATTTTATATCTCAGACAGCGCCTGTGAATTGTCGTTCAAGCAAGTGAGCAATACATCAAGATTATATTTGCTTCGGCTGTGTGGTGAACCCCTTACAAAATAAATAAAAAAAGAACGACGCACCAGAAAGGAATTATCCGAATGGGACTGGAATCGGTACTTATGATGTACATGAACAACATTATAGCTTCAGAAAAATTGGATGATGTACTCAAGGAGAAGACCTTCACAAACTGAGGAAGTGCATTGGTCCACCTCTGGTCCTTATGCAAGAAGTTATGTGGCTTGGTGCTGACTGCCAGAGTTGGTTGATGTCCTCCTGAGGGATAACGTGCCAAATACTGTCCAGCTGGCGCGGTAGTTCGTCTCCTGGTCAAGATTGGGTTTGGCAAGCACGAAGACAAACAGTTGATACTCTTGCCATGTGCAGGCAGCATTAGCTTGCTGAAACGTAAGCCCATGATAGCTTGCTACGAAGGGCAACAAAATGTGGCATAAAATATCGTCAACGTACTGCTGTGCCATAGGGGTACCGCAGATGGTAAGCAAAGTGGTTCTGCTACGGAAAGAAACAGCATCCCAGACCATCACACTTGGTTGTCTGACCAAAGGGCGAGCTGCAGTCAGGTTGATGGTCCACTGCTGTCCTGGATGTTTCCAGACACGTCTTTGCTGTTCCTATGAGTCGGTGAGATTCCCGACCGAAAACGCGTCTGGGGACGCCCTGGAGAGCGGGGGGTATCAACCTGAATAACGCCTGCGATACGCCCCGCCAACGAATAGAGATGGTCTCGGGTGCCATTTGTTTTCGTAGCAGGACCCCTTTGGTTGTCACCCTCGGTATGCTGTTAGCACAGCCATTCTGGGCTTACAGTTCAGCAAGATAACGTCCGCCCAAACACAGCGGAGTTTCTACTGCTTGTCTTCGTGCTTGCCAAACCCTGCCTTGGCCAGCACGGTCGCCGGATCTCTCCCCAATTCAGAACGTTTGGAGCTTTATGGGCAGGGTCCTGCAACCAGCTCGGTATTTTGACGGTCTAACCCACCATATCGACAGAATTTGGCACGATATCCGTCAGGAGTACATCCAACAACTCTATCAATCAGTGTCAAGCCGAGTAACTGCTCGCATAAGGGCCAAAGGTGGATCAGTCCCTTATCGAATGGCTCTAAGCACTACGGGACTTAACACCTGAGGTTATCAGTCCCCTAGACTTAGGACTACGTAAACATAACTAACCTAAGTACATCACACACATCCATGCCCGAGGCAGGATTCGAACCTGCGACCGTAGCAGCCGCGTGGTTCCGGACTGAAGCGCCTAGAACCGCTCCCACAGCGGCTGGCGCCTTATTGACTTGCTCAGTTTGTGAACCTCTTCCTCTTTGATAAATCATCCAATTTTTCTGAAATTGTAATCATTTCTTTGTCTATACATGTAAATCACATCTATCGATTTCTATCGCATTCGGGTAATTCCTTCGTGGTACGACGTTTTTTTGTCTTAGAGTTTATTTTCTCAAGGCGTCTGTCTACAGTGCAGCTTTATGCGGAAGTGAATCGGGAATAGTTAGCAGTTTAGACAAGACGGGAAAAGAGCCTTTGAAATGTGGTGCTACAGAAAGAATGCTGAAGATTAGATGGGTAGATTGAACAATTAATGAGGAGGTACTGAACCGAAATCAGGAAGAAATAGATGTACGGTACAACCTGAGGTAATGAAGGGACTGGTTAATGGGACACGTCCTAGGGTTCAAAACTGGTTCAAACGACTCTGAGCACTATGGGACTTAACATCTGAGGTCATCAGTCCCCTATGACTTAGAACTACTTAAACCTAACTAACATAAGGACATCACACACATCCACGCCCGAGGCAGGATTCGAACCTGCGACCGCAGCGGTCGCGCTGTTCCAGACTGAAGCGCCTAGCACCGCTTGGTCACACCGGCCGGCACGTCCTAGGGCATCAAGGAATCGCGAATTTGGTAATGGAGGGAAATGTGCGTGTGGGGGCGGGGGATTGTGGAGGGAGATAAAGGCCTGAATACAGTAAGCAGATTAAAAATGGTTGTAGGTTGGAGCAGTTAATACAGAGATGAAGGAACTTGCACAGGATGGACCAGCATGGAGAGCTGCATCAGCCACTCTTACAAAAGTCTTATGTCACTGAATTTAGCTCACAGGGATATACTGTTGTGTGATTTTCGGTAGCGTAAGAGATAGGGCTTTTGCAACCAACCAACGTTTTTCCGAACTATTTTCTTGTCCCACTAAAACTGACATAGATCTTGCAGACGGCAGAGTTAAGCGGTGCATCCTGTTCATGTGGGATAGCTATCTTTATTGCCTTGTGCAGTCTCATCCCGAATGGCGTAAAATATTTCCCGTGCGGACAACTTTGATTGAGGTGAACCTGCAACGACACGCCCGCCGGCGCTTGGAGGAAGATGATAACCTTGCCGAGGCCGGGCGGAGGAAGTTTGGCTCCCCGGAGCGCTGTTTCGTTGTAATTAACGCGCCATCCAGGTTGTCACCGGCACTCCGGAGGCAGTTGCAGGCGCCGCGCCGAGTACTTCCTTGTGTAGCAGGGCTTGGCCTTCTCCTACGGAAATTGCGCTCCCCTTTCATCCTCTCCAGCTGCACCTTTCTGCAGCTCGTGCGGGGCAGCGTTTGCGTCCCCGAGGTGCTGCGTCATTACAGAGAACCTGTCTCAGACAGAACGGTAGGTAGATTGTTCTCTTTTCTGCTTAGCCTTGTACATTTTGCCCCTGCACGTACAGACATTTAAATGCAGTGCTAATCGTCTGCTACAGAAGATATATCTGCTAGTACATTTGGAACGTGGTGTTAAACTCCTCCGCAGGCACTGACAGCGCCCCCCCCCCCTGCCCCCGTCGGAGGTTTGAGTCCTCCCTTGGGCATGGGTGTGTGTGTTGTCCTTAGCGTAAGTTTGTTTAAGTTAGATTAGGTAGTTGTAATATCCTCACAATAAAATATAATTATGTATAGCATGGACATTTAGCGTAACCTCCAAATAAAAAATAATTATATAGCATTCACATTTAGCGAAACCTACCAACAGATAAATTGCATAACCTACCAATAATACAATGTGACTGACCTCTCAATAAAATTGTGGCTCACTTATAACCTTCAATAATTGACTCTGAATTTAAACTGGTAATACATGGCAACAAGTGGAATACCATCTGTACGTGCACAGGCAATAAATGGCTCCCACGTTGAAATCTACTAACAGTAAACAAAACTTGAAGGAATTTTCTTTCATGTTATGTACTCATTGATGTAATTCTTCATTAATTTCCCCATTAAATTTATACTTAAATCTAGGGAGTTCTTTTTCAAACACACTGTGCATATATACGAGGATAATGGAATGTAGTCGAATTAAGTCGGGTGATGCTGAGGGTATTAGATTAGGAAATGAGACACTTAAAGTAGTAAAGAAGTTTTGCTATTTGGGGGGCAAAATAACTGATGGTGGTCGAAGTAGAGAGGATATAAAATGTAGACTGGCAATGGCAAGGAAAGCATCTCTGAAGAAGAGAAATTTGTTAACATCGAGTACAGATTTAAGTGTCAGGAAGTCGTTTCTGACAGTATTTGTATGGAGTGTAGCCATGTATGGAAGTGAAACATGGACGATAAATAGTTTGGACAAGAAGAGAATAGAAGCTTTCGAAATGTGGTGCTATAGAAGAATGCTGCAGATTAGATGGGTAGATCACATAACTAATGAGGAAGTATTGAATAGGATTGGGGAGAAGAGAAGTTTGTGGCACAACTTGACTAGAACAAGGGCTCGGGTGGTATGACATGTTCTGAGGCATCAAGGGATCACCAATTTAGTATTGGAGGGCAGCGTGGAGGGTAAAAATCGTAGAGGGAGCCCAAGAGATGAATACACCAAGCAGATTCAGAAGGATGTAAGTTGCAGTAGGTACTGGGAGATGAAGAAGCTTGCACAGGATAGAGTAGCATGGAGAGCTGCATCAAACCAGTCTCAGGACTGAAGACCACAACAACAACCAACAGATAAATTGCGTAACCTACCATTAATACAATGTGACTAACCTCTCAATAAAATTGTGGCTCACCTTTCAATAATTGACTCTGAATTTAAACTGGTAAATTTTGGACGTCAGCAGCGCTGCGTCATGGCCCTGAAAGATCATTCTGAATAAATTGAAAATTCTTACCTCAATAAGGTCGCCGGATAACGCGTATATATCTGCTCCTATAAGAAATTTTCTGGCACAGCCCAGTGCTATGTTGGCCGATATATTTGTCATGTATAAAAGGAAGCAACTGATTTTTCTTTACAATAATCGGGATGACTATGGATTGGAGAAATTAGTAAATTCTTTAAATTGAGATGAATGATTGTCAAAAGTTAATTTTTTATAAGAAAGATTATTATTAAGAGATTTTTTAAAAGCATTTACATGGGACTTGATATAACAATAGTACATATGCGCGAGGCTGCTTTTACCTTATACTACATCGCTCAGGCACCGCCATTACTCCCCACGACCAGCCCAGCCAACTCGATACACCAAACTACTTACTCCTACTGCGACACAGTTCGTACAGCAGTCAACACTGTTCTTTGGTCGGAGATTCTCTTATAGCTTACATATCGCAGGCAGCGCGTGAGAAATCCATCGAAATTACATCTGCTCGAGTGCACTAGCAACAAATTCCTTAATCATGGACCTCTTACATAGTTTGAAAGCCTAGGGACCGATGACCTCAGCAGTTTGGTCCCATAGAGCTTACCACAAATTTCCAATTTACTGACAGCGAAACAATGAAGGATGGTAGTTCTGGTGTGACCTGCGAGATGTAGCATGAAATTTAACGCATGTGCAGTAGCCAAACGCTGACTTTTTAGGGTGGGGGAAACAGCTGGATACTTTGGTCACTGTCTCTGCATGCATATCGTTTGTCTGACTCAATTCACAAAACACTGAGTGAATTGTGTATACAAGTTCCTCAAGTACGAGGCTGATGAAGACCGTCTTATTAGCTTGAAAATAGTTTAATTACATGATGATGATTCTATGGGAAAAATTTACTTATCTTGAAACGCACTATTCGTGTTGGTCATAGGTTTATAAGGAAGCTGCAACATTTAAAAATGCAAAACATTCTAAGATTAGCTGTAATAGAAATCGGCAGTACCGATAGTTGTGTCATACGCCAGAAAATTTCTATCTTTACATAATACACTACTGGCCATTAAAATTGCTACGCCACGAAGATGACGTGCGACAGACGCGAAATTTACCGACAGGAAGAAAATCCTGTGATATGCAAATGGTTAGCTTTTCAGAGCATTCACACAAGGTTGGCGCCGGTGGCATGGACTCCACTAATGTCTAAAGTAGTGCTGGAGGAAATAGACACCATGAATCCTGCACGACATCCATAAATCCGTTAGAGCATGAGTGGGTGGAGATCTCTTCTCAACAGCACGGTGCAAGGCATCCCAGACATGCTCAATAATGTTCATATCTAGGGTGTTTGGTGGCCATCGGAAGTGTTTAAACTCAGAATAGTGTTCCTGGAGCCACCCTGTAACAATACTTGACGTTTGGGGTGCGCATTGTCCTGCTGGAATTGCCCAAGTCCGTCGGAATGCATAATGGGCATGAATGGATGCAGGTGATCAGACAGGATGCATACGTGTCACCTGTCCAAGTCGTATCCAGACGTATCAGCAGTCCTATATCACTCCAATTGCACACCTCCCACACCATTACAGAGGTTCCCTGCTGACATGCAGGGTCCGTGGATCCTTGAGGTTGTCTCCATACCCATACACGTCCATCCGCTCGATACAATTTGAAACGAGACTCGTCCGACCAGTCAACATGTTTCCAATCGTCAACAGTCCAATGTCGATGTTGACGGGCCCAGGCGAGGCGTAAGGCTCTATGTCGTGCAGTCATAAAGGGTACACGAATGGGCCTTCGGCTCCGAAAGACCATATCGATGATGTTTCGTTAAATGGTTTGCACGCTGACACTTGTTGATGGCCCAGCATTGAAATCTGCAGCAATCTGCGGAAGGGTTGCACTTCTGTCACGTTGAATGATTCTCTTCCGTCATCGTTGGTCCCGTTGTTGCAGAAACTTTTTCCAGCCGCAGCGATGTCGGCCATCGATGTTTTACCGGATTCCTGATATTCACGGTACATTCGTGAAATTGTCGTACGGTAATATCCCCAGTTCATTGCTACCTCGAAGGTGCTGTGTCCCATCGCTCGTGCGCCGAGTATGACACCAAGTTCAAACTCACTTAAATCTTGATAACGTGCCGTTGTAGCAGCAGTACCCGATCTAACAACCGTGCCAGACACTTCTTGTGTTATATAGGTGTTGCCGACCGTAGCGCCGTATTCTGCCTTTTTACATCTCTCTGTATTTGAGTACGCATGCCTATGCCAGTTTCTTTGGCGCTTCAGTGTAGTTCAATGTTTCGGGTCGTTTTTAACATGTTGCGACGCTGCGTAAATGTCTGATATCTGTAGAAACAACCTTCAGCACATAGGTATTTTATAGGTAGATAACCGGTTTCAAACCTGGGGGTTGGTGAATTTTTTTTGTCATGAGCACTTAATGCAAAATTCTTAATCACAAGAATTTTCACAAATGATCGGGACGAAATCCCAAAACTATCACCCACTAGTCCATAGAAAGCTTGTGACACTGTTGATGGTGATCACTTTTTCGGTTAGACACACTGTAGTCGGCGATCCCCTTAGTGTTACTCGAAAAAAGTAGACTATTTTTTTAACAGGTTTCATCTCCTCCCATCACTTCATATACAGAACGTGTGCAACAACTCAACACAGCAATGTATTACACAATCTTGTACGCCTCACATAGCACGAAGGGAAGGTATCAGTTTGCAAGAAGGAAGAGAACCTTTTTCGAAATTAAGTACCTTGACAGTTTCCCAGACACAATACCATGCAAATTGTACTTTTTGCAGCTAGAAACACACAGCACGAGCAGGTCGTGTTCGCTCTGCGCAGTGACTGACATGAGAAAAGTTTCCAAACGATTTCTCATACACAAACAGCAGTTGACCGGCGTTGCCCGGTGAGACGTAGTTGTGATGCCTCGTGTAAGGAGGAGAAATGCGTACCATCACGTTTCCGACTTTGATAAAGGTCGGATTGTAGCCTATCGCGATTGCGGTTTATCGTATCGCGACATTGCTGCTCGCGTTGGTCGAGATCCAATGACTGTTAGCAGAATATGGAATCTGTGGGTTAAGGAGGGTAATACGGAACGCCGTGCTGGATCCCAACGGCCTCGTATCACTAGCAGTCGAGATGACAGGCATCTTATCCGCATGGCTGTAACGGATCGTGCAGCCACGTCTTTATCCCTGAGTCAACAGTTGGGGACGTTTGCAAGACAACAACCATTTGCGCGAACAGTTCGACGACGTTTGCAGCAGCATGGACTATCAACTCGGAGACCATGGCTGCTGTTACCCTTGATGCTGCGTCACAGACAGGAGCGCCTGCGATGGTGTACTCAACGAGGAACCTAGGTGCACGAATGGCAAAACATCATTTTTTCGGATGAATGCAAGATCTGTTTACAGCATCATGATGGTCGCATCCGTATTTGGCGACATCGCGGTGAATGCACATTGGAAGCGTGTATTCGTCATCACCATACTGGCGTATCACGGGGCGTGATGGTATGGGAAGCCATTGGTTACACGTCTCGGTCACCTCTTGTTCGCATTGACGGCACTTTGAAGAGTGGACGTTACATTTCAGATGTGTTACGACCCGAGGCTCTATCCTTCATTCGATCCCTGCGAAACCCTACATTTCATAAGGTTAATGCACGACGGCATGTTGCAGGTCCTGTACGGGCCTTCCTGGATACAGAGAATGTTCGACTGCTGCCCTGGCCGGCACATTCTGCAGATCTCTCACCAACTGAAAACGTCTGGTCAATGGTGGCCGAGCAACTGGCTCGTCACAATACGCCAGCCACTGCTCTTGATGAACTGTGGTATCGCGTTGAAGCTGCATGGGCAGCTGTACCTGTACACGCCATCCAAGCTCTGTTTGACTCAATGCCCAGGCATACCAAGGTCGTTATTACGGCCAGAGGTGGTTGTTCTGGGTACTGATTTCTCAGGATTTATGCACCCAAATTGCGTGAAAATGCAACCACATGTCAGTTCTAGTATAATATATTTGTCCAATGAAAACCCGTTTATCATCTGCATTTCTTCTTGGTGTAGCAATTTTAATGGGCAGTAATGTAGTTGTCAACTTTACAAGAAAAAAAATTGATAATTTTAGAAAGAAACATGAAAATCAAAATTATATGGGATTATAGGTCTTGTGCCTAACTTTAAACTTATAATTAGTTTTGTCACTCAGCTCATGCCTGTATATATATAAAAAAAGGAAAAGTTTGATGTTTATATTCACCCCATTGAGAGGTGAGGAAAAAAACAGCAGTGTTAATTTTATTATTTCTTCAGTTTTTTGGTCTTTGAGGTGAATAGAAACATGTTAAAATTTGTTTTGGATCCAGGAGAATAAGAAAAGCATTATCTATTGCAAAAAATGTTTCATTCAATATTGAAGCTAAAAATATTGCGCGAATTGTGGTCTTGCTTGCTGTTTTCCAAATCAAAATTGTTTTATCCTTAATACGTTATTGTAACATTAAAATGATAAATTTGGTTTAATCAAGTCACAGACATCATCATGAAAAATGATCAAGTCTGAATTGAAAGCTGTACCTCCAGAAGTAACGGAGAGCTTTCGGACGACATCTCGTGGACTAAAAAATGACTCGTCGTTCTTAAAATAAACGTGTTTAGTAGGATTCTTTTAATCTACACAACCTTTGCCTACTATATAACGAAGTTTACCGTTGCCTGCTATATAACCTAAATGACTGCTTGCTTTAATCACAAAATAATTTTCCGGCTAACAACAATTCTAGGTGGTTCTTAATTCTGTCATGTGCTTGGTCTTCTTGTTAAGATGGTTCAAATGGCTCTGAGCACTATGGGACTTAACTTGTGAAGTCATCAGTCCCATAGAACTTAGAACTACTTAAACCTAACGAACCTAAGGACATCACACACATCCATGCCAAAGGCAGGATTCTAACCTGCGACCGTAGCGGTCGCGCGGTTCCAGACTGTAGCGCCTAGAACCGCTCGGCCACTCCGGCCGGCTCTTGTGAAGAAGCGGTCACGATTACTGTTTCTATTCCCCCGACAAATCCCGAAAGCACACCCCTACAAGTTCAGTTAGGTGTAACACAAGTCAAATTGAAGTATTCATTAAAACTGAACTTTTTGGTAATGAAATGTCATTGCAAATTTGCTTATTATATACTTAAATTAATACAATACATTTTAGATTGGCACTCACAGTTAAAGTTGATAGTACGCAAATTCTGCACGACATTCGATGTTTGTCATAGAGTAAACAGAACATCAACTGATTGTGTTACCAGCTTTACAAGTCACAATATCCGTATTAATCTGTTCCACTGTCAGCGTAGATAAACAAATCTTTGAATTACATTTTTTCTTTCCGTCCGTCGCGATAGCACATAATTTTTTTGGAAGCTTCGTTTCTATTCGCCCCGTTGTTCCTATTCACCCCACTTTACGGTAGGGAGATGGATTTTATTGTAGATTAGCAAAGATTTGAGAAACAAAGAAAAACGGTAAAAAACAGAAATGATTAACAGGAAAGGAATCCATTAATAAAGATCTGCTGCAATATTTATGAGCCGAAAAATAATGAGAGGTCCCTTATATAATCTACACTAATCAGACTTCCGTGCACTTGGTAAGCAATAATCGTTGTTAGAGTGATGAGTTCAAGACTTGTACTATTTTCTGAGAGAAAGGGAGCTTTTATTGGTAACGCTGGTCGAGAAAATGGTTTCGCACGAAATGCATCTGTAATAAAGGCGTGTGAGTTCTTAAGGGACCAAACTGATGATGTCATCAGTCCCTAGACTTACACGCTACTTAAACTAACTTAGCCTAACGTATACTTAGAACAACAAACGCACACCCATGCCCGAGGGAGGACTCGAAACTCCGGCGGGAGGGGCCGCGCAGCCAGTGACATGGCGCCTCTAACCGCGCGGCCATTTTTAATACACTACTGCATTCATCCGAAAAAATGACATTTTGCCATTCGTGCACCCAGGTTCGTCGTTGAGTACACTATCGCAGGCGCTCCTGTCTGTGATGCTGCGTCAAGGGTAACCGCAGCCATGGTCTCCGAGCTGATAGTCCATGCTGCTGCAAACGTCGTTGAACTGTTCGTGCAGATGGTTGTTGTCTTGCAAACGTCCCCATTTGATGAGTCAGGGATCGATACGTGGCTCCACGATCCGTTACAGCCATGCGGGTAAGATGCCTGTCATGTCGACTGCTAGTGATACGAGGCCGTTGGGATCCAGCACGGCGTTCCGTATTACCCTCCTAAACTCACTGATTCCATATTCTGCCAGCAGTCATCGGATCTCGACCAACGCTTGCAGCAATGTCGCGATACGATAAACCGCACTCGCGATAGGCTACAATCCGACCTTTATCAAAGTCGGAAACGTGATGGTACGCATTTCTCCTCCTTACACGAGGCATCACAACTACGATTCACCAGGCAACGCCGGTAAACTGCTGTTTGTGTATGAGAAATCGGTTGGAAACTTTTCTCATGTCAACACGTTGTAGGTGTCGCCAGCGGACCCAATCTTGTGTGAATGCTCTGAAAAGCTAATCATTTGCATATCACAGCATCGTCTTCCTTTCGGTTAAGTTTTGCGTCTGTAGCACGTCATCTTCGTGGTGTAGCAATTTTAATGGCCAGCAGTGTATTTAACTCTGAGTCGGGACATAGTGATTATGCTTATAATAACAATAATGTTCGCCCAACATCTTGCTTTTCTGTTTGGGACGCTGAAATAAGTAATAGCCTTTCACGAAAATGTATTTTTTTATGGCTTTCTCTAAAAGGCATTTTTGGTATTTCTCATTTGCAGTATATGGTGAGCTTACATAGCAAAGGAATATCAAGTATTTATTTACTCATCGCCTGCTGCAGATCCCATCAAAGGACGTGACCTTCAGGGCTGAGGAGTGAGTGAAAGCGTACATTAAAGACTGGCAAGAAAATCATAGGAAGCTAATCTGCACGCTGTGTTAACAATAAACTCTTTAATTAAGTCTGTACTTACGTCACATAATGTCAGCCTAACGAATTAGAAAGCTTTAGTTCGAAAAAAGATGCCAGTTTGACGAAACCTGCTCCTTCGTCAGTTATTTTAAATAACGTGTTTATTTCCTAAAGGTAGCTTCATACATATAATTGATCTCGTCGGCACTTACCTACATCCACATATGTTGTAAAAATGGATGTTTGTATGTTCCACCTCTCCTCCTAAACTACTGGGTCGATATGAACCATCCCGCCTTCGGCAGGGGAAGGCAGGGACGTCTTGTTTACGTCCTCGCCGCGCACGGAGTTGTTTACATGATTCTGCCGTCATAGCAAGCTATATTTTCTTAGAAAGAGAATGTCTTATGCCCATACAAAATCGACATTGAAGATCAGCTTTTGGACTCAATGTACTCGACAGAGAGCACTTGAAATCGGACAGTTTATCAGAGATGAAGTGAGCATTCATTATAACGATCTTCTTTAGCATCCTACTGTTTACAGTGAGCAGTGTGGTGTACCTGAACTTCATTAACGATAAAGACCGGGGAGTGATGAAAGTCATGGGATACCGATATGTGGATATACATGTGGTGTCACCGCCAGACACCACACTTGCTAGGTGGTAGCCTTTAAATCGCCCGCGGTCCGTTAGTAGACGTCGGACCCCCGTGTCGTCACTATCAGTGATTGCAGACCGAGCGCCGCCACACGGCAGGTCTAGAGAGACTTCCTAGCACTCGCCCCAGTTGTACAACCGACTTTGCTAGCGATGGTTCACTGACAAAATACGCTCTCATTTGCCGAGACGATAGTTAGCATAGCCTTCAGCTACGTCATTTGCTACGACCTAGCAAGGCGCCATGTTCAGTTACTATTGATATTGTGAATAATGTACAGTCAAGAGCGACGTTCACCATTTATGGATTAAAGTTAACTATTCCACCAGCTACGTCCGTTTTTTCTAAAGGCTAATTTGCTTGTCCTGTTCCAGTCCTCACGCCAGCCTGCGTGAGCTAAAACGCGTGCCTTTCGGCTTCGTCTAGTAACCCGGTGTTGGCTCTCCTGCCAACCCACAACAATACAGAGGGCGGTAGTATCGCATACACGAGGTATAAAAAGGCAGTGCGTTGTACTCAGGTGATTCATGTGAAAAGATTTCCGACTTAGTTACGACGGGAATTAACAGACTTTGAACGCGAAATTGTAGTTGGAGATGGACACATCGGACATTACATTTCGGAAATTGTCAGGGATGTCAATGTTTCAAGACCCACAGTGCCAAGAGTGAGCCGAGAATAACAAATTTCAGGCATTACCTTTCACCACAGACAACACGGCCTTCACTCAGCCGCTGGGAGCAGCGACTTTTGCGTAGAGTTGTCAGTGCTAACAGATAAGCAACACTGCACGACATAACCGTAGAAATCGATGTATGACGTACGAAGAACGTATTCATTAGAAGAGTGCGACAAAATCTGACGTTAATCGGCTACGGCAGCGACGAGTCACACACGACGCACAGTCGCTGAGATGTGCAGCCGCGAGAAGGACGTACGAGTACCTGCGCTTGCTAGCGACGCGAAGGGTGTGGCAGATCGCCGTCCGGCCGTGCTTGCGCCGTCGGCGGACCCATCTGGCCCCCCACTTACGACGACCAGTGCTACGGCTACGGATTTGATGGACAAAGCTCCGGAAACCTTGAAGACAGCGCTGTCTGCTCCGCTCCCCGCTTCTGAAAATGAGAGCTCCAACGCCCCTCAGCCGCGCGGACGAAGCGGGAAAAAGAAGAGGAGGGCAACAGCCGCGACGTCCGCTGTTCGCAGCTCGCCGATCGAGAAGAGGGCCGGGCAAGATTTCGGCCCTGACGCCGACGGCTTCGTCCCGGCCCGGCGACCTGCACGACGCATGCAGTCATCGGCGACGCTTCCAACTGCAGTCGCCAACTCATTCGACGCGCTCGCTGACGCGCCGGACCAGCTGCCGCGCGATCCTGTGCCGAAGAAAGACTCCCATCTTCCGCCGGTGGTCCTCCAGTTTCGGCCGCCCTATGGGGAACTGCAGAAGTTGTTGCGCGGCTGGACGACGGCCGTGTACACCGTGAAGCCTGCCGGGCGCGACCTGTACAGGGTCACATTCCGCACTGCTCACGATTATCGCCGGGTCACTCAGGAGGCGTCTGAGCGTGGTATCCCATTCTATACCCACGCTTCCGCACCTGACAAGGTCTCGAAGATTGTAATCCGCGACCTCCCGTACAACATGGAAGCCGATCACCTGCATCGTGAACTCGCTGACCTGGGCTTCTACATCCGGGCAGTCGTGAAGATAAAGTCGCCTAAATCGCGCGACCATATGCCGCTCTTCCTGGTCGTCTGCTCCGACACCGTGGAGAATCGCAAACTCTACCAATTGACGCGGGTCGCCGACGTTCCGGTTCGGACCGAAGATCTTCGCTCCCGGAGAGGCCCAGTGCAGTGCTTTCGCTGTCAGGGGATAAATCACGTCGCGCGCCACTGCTCTATGCCGGACAGATGTGTTAAATGCGCCGGCGCCCGCGCAGGACGTGCGTGCCCCCGTCCGCCCACCGAGAAGCCGACACGTGCACTCTGTGGCGGTGCTCACGTCGCCAGTTATCGTGGGTGTGAGGTGTGGAAGCGTGCCATCGCTCTCCACCGTGACCAAACACCCGCGCCACGTCCGAAGAAGCCAGCAACGAGACGGCCCGGCGTCTCTTTCGCGGCGGCGACGTCTGGGGCGCCCTCCGCCGTCCCGGCTGCGTCGGCCGCTCCTGCTCCTGCCGCATCCGAGGCCGTGCCGACACCTGAGGCTCCTGCGCCTCCACCACAGCTGCTAGTGGCGGAACCGCGTACTGCCTCTCCCGGGACGTCGGCCGGACCGCGCCCCGCCAACCGCCGGCGCGTGGGACACCGCCCCGTGGGTACCCAGCGCTCGGCACCGTCAGTCGAGCAGCCCCAGGTGGACTCTCACAGCGAAGCAGCCACGCCTGCCCCTTCCAGCGACGGGGCCGCGCCGGCTGCCTCCACCGCTGACCTGACCGACCTCGTCGCGCAACTCACTGCCCCGGTGACCAGTGCTACGAAGTTGATCGAAGTCCTGTCGCAGCAACTCACCGCTGCAGTGCCGACGGCCTCTCCGGCCCCGACCGCTGTCAACACTCACCAGCTGCACCGTGGGCAGCGTTAGAGGGCTCACGGTCGTCACGTGGAATGCCAACGCTGTCCGCACTCGAGCTGGCGAACTTCGCCAATTTCTTCGAGATGAAGCCGTCGACGTCTGCTTTATCGACGAAACGCACCTGAAGCCTGGGGACGACGTCAGGGTGGCAAACTACTCCAGCTATCGCACCGATCGACTGACGGCGGGTGGTGGGACAGCCGTTTACGTCCGCAATGGCATTCGTCATCACGTGATACAACTTCCACCGCTGGCAACGCTGGAGGCCACTGGTGTCGTCGTTCACACCTCGGTGGGCGCCATCACGTTCGTCGCTGCCTATCGACCGCCGTCTCGTCCACTGGACCCTGCTGACATCGATGCTCTGCTCTCCTTGAGGGGGCAGGTGTTTGTCGCCGGGGACTTCAATAGTAAACGTGTCTCCTGGAACTCCAGGATCGCCAATGCCGCTGGACGCTGCCTGCTCCGGGTAGCGGAACGTCACCGTGCGCTTGAGGTGGGGCCGTACGACCCGACTATCTTCCCTGCCCGTGGCCTCTCGGATATAATCGACATCTAGGTCGTCAAGGGCATCCCTCATCAGTTAACTGCCACGACGAGGACGGCACTGTCTTCTGATCATGTCCCAGTGGTTTTTGATATAGACCTAGACGCCCTACAACAACCCAGAAGAGGCATCTCACTTGCTGGCATCGACTGGGACAGGTTTCGAGCAGCCGTGACGGGCTCACTCGCCGCCGCGCCGCCCCCTGTGGAAGCTGGAGCGGACGCAGCACTTCTGCACTTCGCGGCAACCGCGATCGACGCCACCAAAATAGCAACGCCGCCCCGACCACGCCCTCCGCCTGACTACTCCCGACAGCTGCCGCCGGACATCCTTGCGGCCATCACTGAGGAGAACCGGGTCTACCGGGAGTGGCAGAGGACAAGAAACGCTGACACCAAGCGCCTCCTCAACAGGATGCGTCGGGACATCCGCGCCGCCATTGACAACCATCGCAATCGCGACTGGAATAACAAGGTCGCCACCCTCTGCCTTGACGACGGCTCGGCCTGGCGGACGACGAAGCGTTTTCTACGCCGCACGCAACGCATCCCTCCGCTGATGGTCCACGGTCAGGCTGTTTGCGAACCAGCTGCGAAGGCCGATGCCCTCGCAGACGTCTTTGAAGCTGCGTTTACGCCGATAGAAGACCCGACCGACGCTGTCCACGATGACCTGGTTGCTAACCGGCTCCCACGCTACTTGGAGGCACGCGACGACGATGACGTCATTGAAGAGACGACGGCGGAAGAGGTGTCGTCCATCCTGCGTGCCCTGAACCCCAGGAAAGCTGCGGGCCCCGAAGCAGTTTCCAACGCCCTACTCCGGAAGTTGCCGCCGGTGGCTGTCACTCATCTCGCCGACGTCTTTAATGTAATCCTCCGGTCCTGCAGTTTTCCTCAGTCCTGGAAGCATGCAGAGATCGTGGCGATTCCGAAGATGTGGAAGGATCTGCGACAGCCCGCGAACTACAGACCCATTAGTTTACTGCCGGCCGTCTCCGAGGTCTTTGAAAGGGTACACATCAGGCGGCTGCAGCGCCACGTTGACGAGGAAGGCCTCCTGCCCGAAGAGCAGTTCGGCTTTCGCAGGGGCCACTCGGCAGTTCACCAACTCCTTCGGCTCGTGGAAGATGCGTTCGTCGCCCTCGAGCAGCGCGGGTTCTTCGGCGCGGAGTTCCTGGACGTGTCGCGTGCTTTCGACAGTGTGTGGCATCGCGGCCTCTTATTCAAACGTTTTGATCTTGGGGTCCCGACGTCGCACGTCCGTCTCATCCGTTCCTGTCTTCCTGTCTTGCTGATAGGACCTTCCATGTACGGGCCGCGCATGGCTTGTCCTCCGTCCGCCGCATCAACGCCGGTGTGCCCCAGGGATCGGTCTTGGGGCCACTCCTGTACTCGCTGTACACTTCTGATTCGCCGAAGATCGACCGTGTGCGGCTCGCCCTGTACGCGGATGACACGGCTCTGTATACGAGGCGCCTCAATGCCGCCGTAATGCGCCGCCGTCTGCAGCTCGCCGTTGACACCCTGGCAGCCTGGGCAGTCAAGTGGCGTCTACAATTCAATGGGGCCGAGACGCAGTTCCTGATCGTCGCCAGAAGACTCGTTCCTGCAGGTCTGCAACCGCTCACCGTCGGTGGAAGCCCTGTCCCGTGGCGTCCAACGGCGCATTACTTCGGCGTCACCATCGACCGCCGACTCACGTGGCGGCCACACATCCGCGAAGTGAAGAACAAAGTGCGGAACAGGCTCCGCAACATCTATCCGGTACTGAACCCCAGTTCCCAACTACCACCACGGCTGGGCATCACTCTGTACAAGGCGCTGCTCCGCCCTGTGCTCCAATACGCCGCCGTCGACTGGGGGAACGCCGCCGACACGAACCTGAAGAAGTTGGAGACACTGCAGAATCGCATCCTTCGGCTGGCCTTACACCTGCCTTACGATTTCCCCACCGCTCATCTTCACGACGTACCTCTGCTCCGTGATATCTTCCAGATGCCCGCCCGCACCTTTTACGACCGTGCTGGCCGGTCGCACAACGCCCAAATCCGGATGCTGGGCCGCAAACTGCCGCGCAGCGTCACCACCCGCTGGCCACACCTGCTCGCTGCATAGCTGGCACTGCATTACATCGGCATGCATGGGAGGCAAAGCAATAACTGCTGCGAACTCCATCACACATCGGAGGACAAGTTATCTCCGTGCAGATCCACGCGAGGCTACGGCAGCCGACGACCGAAGCGACTGCCTTTGTTAACAGCCTGACATCGCCTGCAGTGCATCTACATCTACAACTACAGTCATACTCCGCAAGCCACCTGACGGTGTGTGGCGGAGGGTACCTTGAGTACCTCTATCGGTTCTCCCTTCTATTCCAGTCTCGTATTGTTCGTAGAAATAAAGATTGTCGGCATGCCTCTGTGTGCGCTCTAATCTCTCTGATTTTATCCTCATGGTCTCTTCGCGAGATATACGTAGGAGGGAGCAATATACTGCTTCACTCCTCGGTGAAGGTATGTTCTCGAAACTTCAACAAAAGCCCATACCGAGCTACTGAGCGTCTCTCTTGCAGAGTCTGCCACTGGAGTTTATCTATCATCTCCGTAATGCTTTCGTGATTACTAAATGATCCTGTAACGAAGCGCGCTGCTCTCCGTTGGATCTTCTCTATCTCTTCTATCAACCCTATCTAGTACGGATCCCACACTCGTGAGCAGTATTCAAGCAGAGGGCGAACAAGTGTACTGTAACCTACTTCCTTTGTTTTCGGGTTGCATTTCCTTAGGATTCTTCCAATGAATCTCAGTCTGGCATCTGCTTTACCGACGATTAATTCTATATGGTCATTCCATTTTACATCACTCCTAATGCCTACTCCAAGATACGTTATGGAATTAACTGCTTCCAGTTGCTGACCTACTATATTGTAGCTAAATGATAAGGGATCTTTCTGTCTATGTATTCGCAGCACATTACACTTGTCTACATTGAGATTCAATTGCCATTCCCTGCACCTGCGTCAATTCGTTGCAGATCCTCCTGCATTTCAGTACAATTTTCCATTATTACAACCTCTCGATATACCACAGTATCATCCGCAAAAAGCCACAGTGAACTTCCGATGTTATCCACAAGGTCATTTATATATACTGTGAATAGCAACGGTCCTACGACACTCCACTGCGGCACACCTGAAATCACTCTTACTTCGGAAGACTTCCCTCCATTGAGAATGACATGTTGCGTTCTGTTATCTAGGAACTCTTGAATCCAATCACACAATCACATCTCTTGGATTCGTGACCATATTGGTTATACCCTATACTGCTCGAAAACCGTGACCTGGTCAGATGAGTCCGAATTTTAATTGGCAAGAGCTGATGGTGGGATTCGAGTGTGACGCATACCCCACGAAGCCACGGACCGACGTTGTCAACAAGGCACAGTGCAACCTGGTTGTGACTCTACAATGGTGTGGGCTGTGTTTGCATGGAATGGTCTGATAATTGACTGGAAATAGTTATGTTCGGTTACTTGGAGACAATTTACAGCCATTCAAGGACTTCATGTTCGCAAACAACTATGAAACTTTTATGGATGACAAAGTGCCATGTCACCGGTTCACAGTTGCTCGTGGTTGGTCTGAAGAACATTCTGGACAGTTAGAGTGAATGATTTGGCCATCCAGATCACCTGATATCAGTCCTATGGATCATTTATGATCGAGAGGTCATTTCATGCACAAAATCTTGCGCCAGCAACACTTCCGCAGTTATGGAAAGCTATGGAGACAGCATGCCTCAGTATTTCTGCAGGGGACGCCCAACGACTTTTTAAGTCGATGCACGTCTAGTTGCTGCGCTACGCTGGGCAAAACGAGGTTCAACTTGATTTTTAGGAGATATTTCATTACTTTCGTCACCTCATTGTACGTGATAGAATTCTACCTGTAACTAGAAGTGGTCTTAAATTCCGTCACTCTGATGGATGCATCGGTGGCATGTGGGACTTGAACTGTGGACAATCCATATCTTTCGGTTTCCTTTTGAAGTTCCTTCAGGTGTGGTGGCATCTGCATTCTGTCATTAAGAGCAGGTGATCAGACATACAGCTGAAAAGTGGGCTCAATGTACCACATCTTGCGCACAACAGATCAGCATACAGCTAACCCAAATTGGTCTGTCCTACATATATATGGGTGGATGCCGTGCCATTATGATTCATGATGGCAAGCCCAAGATGTGCTCGGAATGTGGCCAAGAAGGACTCCGTCGTTCCAGGTGTATGCAACACAGAATCACACCGTTGCCGCCTGGTGACGAGCAGGTCATGACCACCCGACAACAACGTATTTCGTGGTTCTCCAAAACAACTTCCAACTGCGATCTGCTCTGTCTTCTACTACTGAACCAATGTCGTCTCTGGAGCATCTTAGGGTGTTGCCGGCGGAACGACGCCTACACCCTTGCACCCTCCTACACCACCTGTCTTGTGCGATGGTGAGCAATGTTTGGTGCAGATATGGACCTTGGCTCTATGATTGTTCGTGCCCAACCGTCAGGATCCCCAGACGTCTTTGGACACTTGCACAAGCAGCGGTCGCCGAAGAGGCGTCAGAAATGGCGGAATGCCACGTCTGGCACCACCAGGGCACAAACTCAAAACAATGAGGATCACACCTACCAAGATCATCTACCAACTGACGATTCCGTGGCGGAGCCATAAACCTATCCCCCGTTGGAGGTAAAACCGCCATCGAACGCATCAGACACTATGCCTAAGGACGTTAACAGCAGCTGGGCCAGCACCACTCTTCCATCGCGACCACACCAATGCCTTTGGACATACAGATACTCTGTTGGCTGCACACCATCCACGCACTTCTGTGTGGTCTGATGATGTTGTAGACGAAACACCAGTTGTTGTGACAGCAAAGAATGCTGCTGCTCCAGCCCACGACCGGTAATCGATAGGGATACTGGATGGCGATGAGCCACTTGGCGGGACGACACTCTTGTACGTTGCTGCTGCTCTTCCTGGCTCACTGCGCCTCCCAATAGTCACAATTCCGTGACAAGTTTACTGGACTGGCTCAATCAATGTCAACACTATTGGCACACCTGTCAAACTACAATTGCTCTGCGAAATGTTGAGGGCGTCGTATCTCGATGTTGCCCTCGTTCAGGAGGTTCGCCTGGAGACGTTTCCGACTATCTTATCTCATGTCATATGCTGACACGGGTAGCGGGACGGCTACACTTTTAAAAGAAGGCATTGATGAAGACGAAGTTGCTTACCTACCACCAGCTAGGGATCTGGCTGTGACCTTTCATTGTGTCCAAATCACCAATGTTTATGCTCTCTCAGACACAGCCGAGCGATGGGAATGGTTACGATTCTATTCAGGAGAATTTGTCTCTTCGTTTATGGGTCATTACTACCATATTATTCTTGGTGGGGACTTCTGTTATGTGTTATCCCAGAACGATCAACATCCCCACTTTAGGACATGCCAGGAACGCAAGCTGCTAGTGCATGAACTGAAACTCAGTAATACTTGGATCCACATGCATGGTGATTGCACTGTCTTCCTCCAGCAGCAGAAGATGTTGCGTGGTCGAGACATGTGGAAGCTAAATATCGCTCCTCTCCAGGATTCGGAATGCAGGCAGGTCATAGAGACGACTTGGAAGAGCTGTGTGAGACGCCTTCCAACGTGTCTTTCAACACTCCAGTGGTGGCTTGACTGCCCCAAGACTCTTTACGTCTGTTGCTGATGAATTATGGTCGCTACAAAATGCTGTGGCAATGACATACCATGGGATATTATTTCACAACCAACTGACTGATCACAACGAGGGGGTATGCTTTCATCTGTCGTGTGTACGCTGATACCTTGTGTTCTTAGTTATATTGGGGGACGAAGTGCAGGAGGCACTGGAATGGATCAACCAATGAGGAACTGTTAAGGGAAACCGTGCGAATCTGACGAAATCTGGTGCTATGTTCGTTGGTAGAGGTCTTCCCGCAGGGAGTATGCCCCATTGCCATTATCATTACTGGACAAGCTCAAGTGTTTGGAGATCACCTTCACGTTTTATATACAGCGAACCACCTCAGTTATAAACGCCTCCTTCAAGAGATCCATACAGACGTTTGTGGCAACCATCTGCTAGCATTAGACATGATACAGTGGGTGGATTTTGTTAACACTCATTTGGCTTCGCTGCTAACCCATTGGGCACAGATATTACTGATGTTAAACGCAATAGCACACAGATTGCAAGTGGCGTTTGACTACTTTGTGATCATAGGTCTTATCAACAGTCACACTAATTCTTCTTCCTCGAGATGGTGGCCTCGGTCTTGTCAACGTCCATGCGAAAGCAGCTGCCCTTTATGTAAGTACGATGGTTAAATCGTGGACCCCCCACCGAACTGGATCAACGGGAAGACTGACTGATAAACTGGCCACTTTCTCCGAGTGGAGCCCGTTGCAGTAGCTTATATTTCTGCCTCCCTCTCACATGTCAGGAACATTTTCATCGAATACAGTTATGTCGCCGGCCGCGGTGGTCTAGCGGTTCTAGGCGCTCAGTCCGGAACCGCGCGACTGCTACGGTCGCAGGTTCGAATCCTGCCTCGGGCATGGATGTGTGTGATGTCCTTAGGTTAGTTAGGTTTAAGTAGTTCTAAGTTCTAGGGGACTGATGACCACAGATGTTAAGTCCCATAGTGCTCAGAGCCATTTGAACAGTTATGTCCATACGGATTGCATTGTACCAGGAAACCTAAGGCATGTGATGTTTATCATCTAATGATGAGAAATCTTACCCGGAAACTGGTGGAAAGCCGATATCCTACAGTCGCATGGCCTGTGGTTTAGCGTTCTGCGCACTACGCCCTCCTAGAAACGACCGCTCGAGCGATTTGATATCTAGTTGTCAATGGGAAATACAGGGTGATTATAATTAAAGCTAAACTTTCAAACCGTTGTAGAAATAACACCACTGGTCAGAATGACGTCAAATTGCAACGGAATATTATCGGAGAATCGGGAAAATGTATGGCAGAAGAAAAATAAATAGTTACTAAACGTAGCTATAGATGGCGCTGTAAGCATCATAATTTAATAGTGGTCGACTACTAATGACAAATTTATCATACAATTACGCCTGAGATATACGTTTGACGTTAAACAAACTGTACTACCCAGTGTCCATGGTGTACAGGTGTAGTACTGTTAGTTACGTAAGCCCATCCACCACGTCAAGGTCATATCACAAGGCATGGGAAAAATCGGTTTTTAACTGTCCTGAGGCCAAAAACCGCATAAAAAATCACTCACACAGGTTTTTATTTGTCCTGAGACCAAAAACCGCATAAAAAGCATCAATCACATCGGTTTTTAACTATCCTGAGGCCAAAATCGCATAAAAACATAAAAAGTCGGATTATTGATTTCCGAGTGACTGGCGCAAAACATGTTCACCGTTTTCTGCAACAAGTTGAAATCGAGAAACAGCATGTTCCGCAATTGATCGAAGTGTTTCCGGGGTCACGATCAGAATGAGTTGCGCAGTGTGTGCCTTCAATGCGGCTAAGTTCGCAATCGGAACACTGAACACACATTTCAGATAGCCCCAGAGCCAGAAGTCACACGGATTATGATCAGGTGATCGGGACGGCCAGGCTCTAGGGAAATGGTGGCTGATAATTCTAGCATTTCCGAAATGGCGCTTCAGCAGCTCCTTAACTGGATTTGCTATGTGTGAGGTGCTCCATCTTGCATAAAAATTATCCCATCCACACATCCACGCTGTTGAAGAGCTGGAATGACCGGAAGCACCTGTCTCTTCGAAAAAATAAGGCCCTATGATAAATGATGCCTTAAACCCGCACCATTAGCCGAGCGGTCTAAGGCGCTGCAGTCATGGACTGTGCTGCTGATCCCGGCGGAGGTTCGAGTCCTCCCTCGGGCATGTGTGTGTGTGTTTGTCCTTAGGATAATTTAGGTTAAATAGTGTGTAAGCTTAGGGACTGATGACCTTAGCAGTTAAGTCCCATAAGATTTCACACACATTTTTTTGAAACCTGCACCACACAAAAAATGGCTCTGCGCACTTTTTTTCCCAACTTTATTGATGCATACATAAACTCACTTTCTAACACTTTTGAGGCATATTGTCACTAAACCCTGCTATTAGTTTTACAAAAGTGATTTATTAGTATGACCACACTTTCTAACAAATGAACAAAATAAGATTATGTTTCAATGAACGGCCTCTTAGCCTCTCTGGAATCCTCCCAGAGTTGCCCATCCCTAGCCACGTGGAGGCGGGCCGCTACTATTAAAAGAAACCACTCCATTTATACTACTCTTTTATTCCCTCCACCACCCTATTGAACTAACTACAACTAAAAGCTACTACAAGTCAGAGACTTACACAAACATTATATTTACATTTACACATTTGCGCAGTAGATCTTAAGCGCTGTTACCCTCTCCCAAGGTAGGCTCCCTGAGCCTCCATTGAGATTTTGTTTACCAGTTTTGCGAAGCTGTTGATCAATTCGCCATTCGTCAATATTTCATTAACATTCCTAGTTTGTAGAAGCTGTCTCTCAACTGAGACAGCCTGTTCGTATATTGGACACTCGAACACTGTGTGTTCTGGCGATCCTTCGTGGGCGTCACAGTCACACACTGGTGTTGGCCTTTTCCCTCTCCTACGCAGGAACGTGGGATAGGGACCTGTAAGGAAGTGAACTAGGCCCTGCGAGGGCTTCATTAGCTTGTTCTTTAGCCTTTCCCTTGCCGTGGGTAGAAACCTATGGACTCTACGGCCCGTACTAGACCCATCGCATTCGTCCTGCCAAATGTCAAGCATTTTTTCTTTAATAGCCTTAACACTTATCAGAGGAGTGCCCATAATATTTTGCACTTTGTCAATGGTCTTTTTATGCAGCCAATAGAAGGCTGCGTGCTGCCTTATTATCAGGTCTAGTGGACATAGACCCATGATTACCAACAGTGCATCTGTGGGACTGGTGTTGAATGCCCCAACACATCTCATCAAAACATTCCTCTGTATTCGCCTGACAACAGCGGGAGGCCGCACCAGAGCTAACCTGTGGGCCCACACACCAGATGCGTGCCCTACTAATGGAGCCAATATACTGACTGTTATGGTAGATATTGATTGCCTTTTATGGCAAATGAAATCTTCTTTGTCCAATTGATATTATTTTATTAAACAGAGCTAAGGACTTAGTCGTCATTTGCTCGATATGCGCAATGAAACTCCATGTTTCATCTAGATATAATCATAAGTAACGGGCATATCTCTGTCGAGACACTATCTGACTATTAATTCTGACTATTGGGTCCCTATTTAACTTGCCTTTCAAAAGCATATATAGCGATTTCTGTGGCGCAATAGACATTTTAGTCTTCTGACACCGCCGGCCGCGGTGGCCGTGCGGTTCTAGGCGCTGCAGTCCGGAACCGCGGGACTGCTACGGTCGCAGGTTCGAATCTTGCCTTGGGCATGGATGTGTGTGATGTCCTTAGGTTAGTTAGGTTTAAGTAGTTCTAAGTTGTAGGGGACTGATGACCTAAGATGTCCCATAGTGCTCAGAGTCATTTGAACCATCTTCTGACACCTATCTGTTAACAGACCAATAGCCAGCCGAGAGTGATCCTCAGTGACATTGCAATTGTCACCTTCTACTAGAATTACGAGGTCATCAGCATATGCGACGACGCCCAGAACTGCAATGTCTCCCTGTAAGTCATTCAGCAGTGTTTCCATGTTGATATCCCAAAAAATGGGACCACACACAGATCCCTGGGGACAACCCCGGGATATTCTCTTTGTTACAACGGCTCCAGGAGCCGTTATCATAGCAGTTCTTCCATCACAGTAGGCCTCCAGACAACGATATAGCAGCTGCGGGCACCCAGTCTTTCTAAGACTAGAGAAAAGTGCCGGCCACTACAGGTTATCGAAGGCCTCTGAGATGTCTATCATTATACTTAGAACATACCTTGATGTGGCTGAGTGAACAATCCGACAGACCTCATTGATCGCATCCTGAGTGAAGCGACCCTTTAGGAAGCCGAACTGCCTATCACTCATACCATGCAGAGATCGGTGACTCAAGAGTCGGTCAGCCAGCAACTTCTCGAAAGCCTTGCCCATCACATCCAGGAGGCAAAGATTTCGGCATCGTTGGATCATTGTCAGGGCCCTTCTTGATAATTACCACTTCAGCCGTTTTCCATTTAAGTGGATAGTAGCCCTTCTGTAAACAGACGGTATAAATACGACTTAGTGCCGGGGCGACCAAGTGTGCAAGTCCCTGTAAAATCTCCGCAGGGATCCCGTCAGGACCAGGTGCTTGCTTTCTTGACAAGGTGTAGATGGCTACTTCTACCTCTTCTGCAGAGAAGGGGTAAACATTTATGTCATTGACATATTGATTCGAGAGCGCCTGACGTATTTCCCACTGCTCTTGAGAAGCCTGCTCTTCGATGTCATCTGGCAGCAGCGTATGCAACAGCAGTCTTGCTGTTTCTTTCCAATCTTTTGTCGTGCCACCATCCCTGGCACGTAGTGCAGACAACATCATGGGTGATCTAATTTTCCGTCGTATTATTTTGTAATGAGCTCCCCAAGGGTCTGTTCCAAGCTGATCATTCTCAAATCTTTCCCAGGCCTGGAGCCTTATACTATCCAGCTGATCCTTGTATCTCTAGTTGAGACGGCGATAAAAACGCAGGTGGTATTGTCGTTCATCGTGGGCAAAGCCTCTTCGATAGTTGCTTCGCGCCCTCCTAACCGACCGCTTGAGCACAGTCAGTTCGGGGGTCCACGAGGTGGACTCTGTAATGGTACTTTGACTACCGCGCCTCCGCCAATACAAAGATATAATTTACGATCGCGCACGCAGAAGAGCGCTGCGCCAGCGACTGATTTTTATAAATAATTTTGTTCGTCTTTTTTACTTTTGTGTAGGTTTTTTGTTTTTTAACAACTAATTGAGGACTCCCTCTCTCTTGTCTTCATACGAAAGACGTGTATTTTTCGGCGCTGTGTTGAATGTGCTTTTGGGTGGAAATTAAAATTATATTACAAAGCGAGGTTGTTTCAATAGTGATTCGAGGTGGTTATCGCCAAATTTGTAAATTGATTATGACAGTGACAACTTGAATAAGTTTTCAACAGACGGAGAAAAGTGAAAGACGGATCGTCCTACGAGAGAAATTAGGAGGACAGCCATGAAGACTATATTGTAATTAATACTGCGTATCTAACAAGATTATAAGGTAAATTTCAATTAGTTTCTGATGCTATTTCCGTACAGTCGCTTTTTGTAGTGTTGCCGACCGGTCTGCCATGCACGGTCAAATTACAGCACGATCTCAATCAATAATACGAAGTCCGCCTTATCCGTAACTGAAACCACCAAAATTCAAAACCCAATCAGATTTTCTATTTTATATTTTTCACGGTGTTTTCCCAAGACAAAGGAAACACTACAACTCCCTGCAGATGTATCTCGGAATTCGAGGTACAGCCCTTGTGATAGCTGTCTGCTCAGAGCTCACAAGCTCCTCCACAGTCACATCAATGTTCTCTATGTCCTCTCCGAACTGTGGAGGACTAAACACCTGCACAAGTCGGTCCCAGTCTGTCGGAGCATAATTAAACCGCTCCACCCACTCACCTGGCACATCCGCCAAGGTTGTCGCTATTTCATTATGCAGTTGTGATCACTGATAGTTACATGTTCTCTTACTTGCCAGTTTGAACGTGAGGTGCTGCTCTTTCGCTTGCTAGTGTCACATCAATATTCGACGTTGCACCCGCACTCCCTAAATAGGTTGGGGGGGGGGGGGAGGTACCCCGACAAATTTAGCACATGCATGTGTATTTCCATTATCAAACTAGCAAGCTCCGCACCCCTACCGTCCTGTACATCGCTATGCCAGAGTGGGGATTTAGCATTAGCATCCAGAGCTGGAATTATAGACTGCCCGGCTAAAACTGTTAATATCCATTGCAACTGATCAAGATAAATCTTGATGTCATGCCTGAATTGACACTAAACATTTACAATGTACAGACTGTAAGACAAAAAATTGAGTTGTACAACTGTAATTTGCTCGGTACAGAATTTGCTCGGTACTTGTGCTGTTGCGGGAAAACCAGGGACTCGACCCGCACAGGAGTTCGGTTCTTGTATCATCAAGACATCTATTCGTTCTTCTTCTGTAAGTTTTCTTAGTTCATGTGCAACCATCCGGCTGCGCATTGCATTGACTTGTACCATTTTAAAGATCGCCGAAATCAGTTCTTTCTATGAGTCTATCTAAAAACATTTTGTGGGTTGGACAATCTTTAGGTCAACCACACTTGCGGCCTCTTTTCTACATGGTACACATACGGCCGCTTTGTCCTTATTAGGACAATCTTTCCTAGTATGTCCAGATAGACCACAATGGGCGCATACGATATTGGGTTCCGCACAATACTTGTTAGTGTGATTTATATCCTGGCATTTAGTACAACGTGGTGCCGCCAGGTAATCTTCAATGTTCAATGCTGAGTAGCCAACATACAACCGACCCACTCTCGTTAGTATTTTCCATAAGTTAGGTGAGACTTCCACTACATGGTGAACTGTCAACTTATCACCAGGAGCTACTTTAAAGCGTAACTTAACCTGTTCATCAAATTCACCTCTCGTCATTGACACGTCAAAATTTTGCGTGTATATTGCGTCCACCAAGTTTTCCGCTGTCATAAATGTAGGGACGTCATACAGACACATCAATGGTCGACGCTTACGTGGAGGTTCACACTTAACTTTGTTACTTAACTGTTCATTACTTAGAATCTTTTCGCTGTTATCTTGGAAGGCCATTTCTACTATCAGCACATTCTTCGCAGTGCGAACACTGTTGATCCTTATTTTATCTTTCTTGGGATCAACGCACTTCAAAGCTGACTTAACAGCCTTAATGTCCTCACCAGGTTTAGGTTTTATGAATACAGTAGGCGTAACTTTTCTAATATTCTCTTGTATTGTTTCTTTTGCTGTCGGTGCCTTGGCTTGCAACCGCAGCTTAAGTCCGAGCCGGTTGACTTCTGAGCACTATGGGACTTAACATCTGAGGTCATCAGTCCCCTAGAACTTAAAAGTACCTAAATCTAACTAACCTAAGCACATCACACACATCCATGCCCGAGGCGGGATTCGAACCTGCGACAGTAATAGCAGTGCGGTTCCTGACTGAAGCGCCTAGAGCCCGCAGCTCATGGTCGTGCGGTAGCGTTCTCGCTTCCCGCGCCCGGATTCCCGGGTTCGATTCCCGGCGGCGTCAGGGATTTTCTCTGCCTCGTGATGGCTGGGTGTTGTGTGATGTCCTTAGGTTAGTTAGGTTTAAGTAGTTCTAAGTTCTAGGGGACTGATGACCATAGATGTTAAGTCCCATAGTGCTCAGAGCCATTTGAACCATTTGAAGCGCCTAGAACCGCTCGGCCACACCCGCGGCCGGCCCGCACCACACAGTGACCTTTTCAAGATGAAGTGGTACTGGTTCATTTGCGTGTGGATTTTTCGCTGCCCATATTCGATAATTCTGTGTATTGACATATCCTGTCAGATGGAAGTGGTCTTCGTATGTCCACAAAATTTTCCACGGCCAATCATTGTCCACTTCCCCTTGAGTAAGAAATACTAAAGCAAAGCTCTCTCTTGCTGGCAGGTCAACACGAAGCAAAATGGTTTGGTTCTGAGCACTATGCGACTTAACTTCTGAGGTCATCAGTCACCTAGAACTTAGAACTAATTAAACCTAACTAACCTAAGGACATCACACACATCCATGCCCGAGGCAACACGAAGCAACTCGTGCGCATGGGTAATTTTGAATGGATAGCAGAGAAGGATGTTACGTAGGATTTTACGCACTGTGTTCACGGGTACGTCCAATGTTCGGGCAATTCTCCGTGTACTACATGTTTGCACACCACCGCTCGTCTCCTCCTGCGTTGCTGTGGCCACTGCTTCCACTGACGTCGAATCAATTCGTTTCCTCCCTCTACCAGGTTGCACACCGAAAGAACCCGTCTTCTCGAATTTTCTCCAGGCCGATGGCAGTCATCAGACCAACGCCTTTTCTAAAACCCTTCAGTGTCCGGAACTTCAGCAGAGCGACGTGTGCAGAGTCATCATTCTTGTAAACAGCTTTACAAGCAGAGCGCGATCCTGCTTTGAGACAGTCATGGCGAACGTCGCAAACGTGAAAGGAGGAAAAGCCGTGTACCCGGGGTGTTGAAACACGTATGTATTCTATGAAACGCGTACGTTTCATAGGCAGCGATGGCGAGCCACAGAATCTCTGACCAGAGAGCATGTAGTCAGTTCAGTTGCGAGAGAGTAATAGCGCGCGAGAGTTCAGTTGTTGCGAGGCTGTTGCATGTAGGCTGTCTGTGCTAGTAGTACGCGAGAGACAGTCGGTGTTGTGTGTGAGGAGTCGGCGGGCGTCGACATGGCTCTATGGTCAAGATTCAGGACGAGGTATATTTTTTAAATAAGGTAATGAAGCAGCTTTCTGCACATCTGATAATGTAATGTAAATTAACTGTAACTAATTTGTTCAAGAATCGCCCCAATAATAATTTTGTTTTTAAACCAACCATTTTAACAAACAATCCTTTTTTGAAATAATATTTCCCTTGCATTTCCTTAAAGAAAAGTTTCCCTTAAATTCTAAAAAAAAAATATATTTGCGATGCATTTCCTCCAAGCTATGGCGAAAAATAAGAGCAGATGCAGTTTTATTGAGGTAAGAATTAGAGTTTAATCAGGGCCTAAAGATAGACATTTCGGTCTATTTGTGTTTTCATTGTCACTGAGATTTCATTCATTTCTTTAAATATTGTCTTTCAAAATTTCTCTGGGAGGTTACACTATTGTCCTTTGTTCAAAATTCTCCGGGGAGGTTACAGTGTTTATACCAAAAATGGTTCAAATGGCTCTGAGCACTATAGGACTCAACTTCTGAGGTCATTAGTCCCCTAGAACTTAGAACTAGTTAAACCCAACCAACCCAAGGACATCACAAACATCCATGCCCGAGGCAGGATTCGAACCTGCGACCGTAGCGGTCTTGCGGTTCCAGACTGCAGAGCCTTTAACCGCACGGCCACTTCGGCTGGCTGTTTATACCAACTTCAGTGTGTCGTGTGCATGACAAGTGTTTACATTTACGTATCCTGACACATACAGCACCATCTGTTGGTCAATTTTCACATTATTTTTTTCTTCTGTCATACGTTTTACCCCTTCTCCGATAATATTCCTTTGCAATTTGACGTCATTCTGGCCAGTTTTGTTATTTCTACAGCGTTTTGAAAGTTTAACTTTAATTATTATCAGCTTGTACTTGACACAACTTCATCTAGATGCCATTAACATGACAGATTCGCCGATTTGCTCCAGTGTCACATGGTTGACATGAATGACCAGCGACTGATGTCTGGATCTCCTGCAGAGGTGTGGCAGCTGATTTGGAAAACGCTTGTCTTCCTTCTAACTACAGCTCCCCATGCCATTACATCGAAGTCACTTCTGTTCTCAGATTAGGCCTATTTCCTACGTAGACGAATGCTGTGAAATGGATAAAAGGCTTATCGATCTCTTACTTGTTTCATGACGGAGACAAGAGTGTTCTTGATTTCTGGGCATACCTGCAAGAAGATTGCTTTACCTTTCTCACACTTAATCCAAGATACCGTCAATACTATGCCAACTTCTTGGGTACTGCTTTATTGGATCCCCGCCAACCCTCCCCCGCCCGACCTACATGCAACTGGGGTGTCCCTGGTACGAGAAAGTGATTTCAATGAGAGTGGCGGAATGTTACGTGATACCACGTACTTATACGTTTGTGACTATTACAGCGACATCTATCACAAAGCAAAAACAGTGATCCAACTAAAACATTCACATTTCTTTACGTACTACACGAATAGTAATAAAAATGGGGGTTCCTATTTAAAAAAAACGCATTTGATATCCGTTTGACCTATGGCAGCGCCATCTAGCTGGTCAATCATAGCGCCATCTGGTTTCCCCATTCAAGCTTGACAAGTTTCGTTCTTTGTAGTTTTTTCGTTTGACGCTTATTTCGTGAGATATTTGGCCCGATCACGACCAATGGACCACGCTGTATATTCGCTGCTCATGCAGTAAACGTAGTGTGTGAGGCATGACGTTATAATTTATTACTTCTTTGCTACTAACCGTATTCACGACATACTTTGCAGACAGTATTCGCATATACCGCAGAAAGTACTTGCAAAATTATATCATTATATGACACCTGGTTCAGGAGATATGACGTCATAAACACTGAGATGCGTGAAAAACTGCTGCGGCATGCATGACGTTTCACTGTATCACTTCTTTGCGGCTTACTGTATTCAGAACACATTTCGCAAACAGTAGCCACACATGCTGTTGGACGAATCTACAAAATTATTTCATTGTACGACACATTAGTACCCGAAATATGGCATCATAAACATTGAGCTATGTTAAAACTGAAGCAGGAATTCTCTAGAGGCACGAATACATGTGCAAATGTAGGCAAAGCTATAGACAGAAAACTCCTCCCAAAACCCTGGATCGGTTTCAACCAAATTTGATACATATATTACTCACTATGTGGAAAGTAATACTGTTAGGGTAAGAACCTCGTGATGAGGGTTGTAATGTGGAGAGAGAATGGAGGTAGGAAGAGAAGGACAGACAGAGAGGGGAAGGTGGAGATGGACAGATAGTGGAGAGGAGGAGATGGACAGAAATAAGGGGAAGAAGAGAACAGAGTGAGAGGAAGAGGATATCGAAAGAGAAAAGGAAGAGGAGATAGACAGACGAGGAGGAGATAGACAGATAAAGGAAGAGGGGAAAATAGCCAGAGAAAGGGAAGAGAAAATGGACAAACAAGAAGAAGGTGGACTGAAAGACGGGGGTAGGAGACAGACAGAGAGAGGAGGAGGAGGAGGAGGAACAGGAAATAGAAGACGTGAGGAGAAGACAGAGGGGGCAGGAAGAGATGGACACAGGAGAAGAAGCAGATGGGCAGAGGGGGGGGGGGGCGGTTGAACAGATGGAAAAAGAGAGTAGCGAGGAGCAGATGGACAGAGAAAGGAAGGTGTAGCATAGGGACAGAGAGAGGGGCAGGACGAGAGAGTGGGGGTGGGTGTGGCGGACAGGGATAGGGCGAGGGAGGTGTGCAGCAAGTTTGTAATAATGGGGCCCTGTTTACAACCATCGTAGATGATATTCAAAGAAGGTGGCGAGAATGTCGAATTGTTATCATAAGTTTGCAACTTCAAAAGGCGCTCATACCTGCAATTAGGACTTCTGTAAGTCATTACGCCAACGGCCTTGCCGCAGTGGTAACACCGGTTCCCGTCAGATCACCGAAGTTAAGCGCTGTCGGGCAGGGCTGGCACTTGGATGGGTGACCATCCGGTCTGCCGAGCACTGTTGGCAAGCGGGGTACACTCAGCCCTTGTGAGGCAAACTGAGGAGCTACTTGAGTGAGAAGTAGCGGCTCCGGTCTCGTAAACTGACACACCGCGGGAGAGCGGCGTGCTGACCACATGCCCCTCCCTATCCGCATCCAGTGGCGCCTGTGGTCTGCGGATGACACGGCGGCCGGTCGGTACCGATGGGCCTTCATGGCCTGTTCGGGAGGAGTTAAGTTTTTTTAATAAGTCATTACACAGAATAAAGGATGCGTTGGTTTTGTTCCTGGATTGCTTACTTCGAAGGTCAACTTTGTGTGTTACATCATAAATATTCAGTTACTGTGTAAGATGAGATTATGTCGCTTTTGCAGTCGCGAGGGGATCTTCCGAATCGCTGTTGTAAAACGTTGCATGGATCACATCAGACCCGTTTAATACGGCCATGTGAATCAGTTTGGTTGTATTAGTGACGAAGGAAACATGCTGCAGCATGGCCGATCTGATACGAACACCTTCTTACTACCACCGCTACTCCAGAGTCTTAGGAGCCGAACTGTGATTCCAGAATCAGCTCGTTCAGTATAAGATCGAGTTACAACTCGTATCATCAGTGCGGTTCTTTGTGCCAGTCCTAGTACCATTTCCGAGATATCTACCGCTGTGGAATGATTTTCGTCCACTATTCGCCTTTCCTTACGGTGTGTATCTGATCGTTACTTGGAGCTTTGTTGGTTTCAGTTTACTTCTTCCATCACCGCTATTCAATTTACTCACTCCCGTTAATCGCGATCTACATCTGTATCTACATCCGAACTCTGCCAACAACTGAGAAGTGCGTGGCAGTGGGTCTATCCCACTGTACCAGTTATTAGAGCTTCTTCCCGTTCCGTTGACGTATGGTGCGCGGCTTAATCTTGTGCTCACGGTCCCTACGGTACGTAGGCGGTTGTTGTATATTCCTAGATTCGTACTCTAAAGCTGGTTCTCGAAACTTTGCCAACAGGCTTTCTTGGAATAGTTTGCGCCTACCTTCAGCTGTCTGGCAGTTCAGTTTCTTCAGCATCTCCGTTACATTCTCCCAAGGATCGAACAAATCTGTGACCATTCGTGCAGTTCTTCTCTGTATACATTCCATATCCCCTGCTAGTCCTATTTTGTACCGGTCTCATACAATTGAACAATATTCTAGCATGAGCTGCACGAATGATATGTGAACAATTTACTTTGTAGATTGATTCTATTTCCCTAGTACTCTGCCAGTAAACCGAAGCCAGCTACTTGCGTTGCGTATGGGTGAGCCTATTTGATCATCGTACTTCATATCGCTGCAAACACCCAGATGTTTGTATAAGTTGACCGACTGAAGCAGTGATGCACTGATACTGTAGTCATAGGGTACTAGGTTTTTTTCGTTTTGTGAAATGCACAGGTTTACATTTCTGACGATTAATTAAGTTGCCAAACAGTGCACTGATTTGAAATCATATCAAGATCCGGCTGAATATTTATGCAGCTTTTTTCAGACAGTATATCATTACAGATAACTGAATCACCTTCAAGAAGTCCGAGGTTTTATAAATATTATCTGCTAGGCCATTAATATACGACATGAACTACTAAGTTCCCGACACACTTTTCTGGGACATACCCGACGTGGCTTCTTTATCTGTCAAAGATTCTTCATCAAAGATGACATACTGCGTCCTCCCTACCACAAAATCCTTAGTCCAAATTTGGCTCGCTAACCCATACGATCGTATTTTTTACTTACAAGCGTAGGTGTGGCACTGAGTCAAATACTGCTCGGAAACAGAAAAATACTACATTTATCTAAGTGCCTTGATCCTTAACTTTCAGAATGTCATGTGACAAAAGCGCAAGTTGTGTGTCACATGACTTAAGTTTTCCAAATACATGCTGGGTGGCATGGAGGAGCTCGTTTTGTACGGGATACTTCATTACGTTTGAGCTCAGAATATGTTCTAAGATTCTACAACAAATAAATGTCAAGAATATCAGACGATAGTTTTGTTGGTCACTTATGCAGTACTTTTTGTAGACCGGTGTGACCAGTGGTTTCTTCCAACTACTCGGCACGGTTTTTTTGTTCGAGCTGTCAACGGTAGATTACGGTTAAGAGAGCAGCTAACTCGCAGCATATTCGGTATAGTAGGATCTGACTGGGATTCTATCGGACGCTGTAAATTTTAGCGATATCGGCTATTTCTGTACCACTCATCTTTGTAGTGGTGCAAGAATTAAACTTGGGGGGGGGGGGGGGGTGGAGGCAATACCCCGACTTTAATTTGTGTAGGAACATTTGAAAATCATGTTCGGCGTTTCTGAATTTGTTTTGCTACCCTCAATTCCAGTCCCTGTCTTGTCCATGACATGGTACCAACAAGAACCTTTATGTATGTTGTTGTTGTGGTCTGCAGCCCAGAGACTGGTTCTATGCAGCTCTCCATGCTACTCTATTCTGTGCAAGCTTCTTCATCTCCCAGTACCTGCTGCAACCTATATCCTTCTGAATCTCTTTAGTGCATTCATCTCTTGGCCTCCCTCTACGATTTTTACCCTCCACGCTGCCCTCCAATACTAAATTGGTGCTCACCTGATGCCTCAGAACATGTCCTACCAACCGATCACTTCTTCTAGTCAAGTTGTGCCACAAATTTCTCTTCTCCCCAATTCTGTTCAATACCCCCTCATTAGTTATGTGATCTACCCATCTAATCTTCAGCATTCTTCTGTAGCACCACATTTCGAAAGCTTCTATTCTCTTCTTGTCTAAACTATTTATCGTCCACGTTTCACTTCCATACATGGCTACAGTCCATACAAATACTTTCAGAAACGAGTCCCCGACACTTAAATCAATAATCGATGTTAACAAATTTCTCTTCTTCAGAAACGCTTTCCTTGCCATTGCCAGTCTACATTTTTTATCCTCTCTACTTCGAGCATCGTTAGTTATTTTGGTCCCCAAATAGCAAAACTCAACTACTACTTTAAGCGCCTCATTTCCTAATCTAATTCCTGCAACATCACCCGATTTAATCCGACTACATTCCATTACCCTCGTTTTGCTTTTATTGATTTTCATCTTATATCCTCCTTTCAAGACACTGTCCATTCCGTTCAGCTGCTCTTCCAGGTCCTTTGCTGCCTCTGACAGAATTACAATGTCATCGGCGAACCTCAAAGTTTTTATTTCTTCTCCATTGATTTTAATTCCTACTCTGAATTTTTCTTTTGTTTCCTTTACTGCTTGCTCAATATACAGATTGAATAACATCGGGGATAGGCTACAACCCTGTCTCACTCTGTTCCCGACCACTGCTTCCCTTTCATGCCCCTCGACTCTTATAACTGCAATCTGGTTTCTGCACAAATTGTAAACAGCCTTTCGCTCCCTTCGGAATATGAAAGAGAGTATTCCAATCAACATTGTCAAAAGCTTTCTCTAAGTCTACAAATGCTAGATACGTAGGCTTGGATTTCCTTAATCTATTCTCTAAGATAAGTAGTAGGGTCAGTATTGCCTCACGTGTTCCAAGATTTCTACGGAATCCAAACTGATCTCCACCGAGGTCCGCTTCTACCAGTTTTTCCATTCGTCTGTAAAGAATTCGTGTGTATGACCAGAATTTATTTGGTTTCTGTGAGAGACCCTTCGATAATATTCTGTTACGGTTGTCGTTGAAGGCTTCACGCATTGCTCTCTTGACAGCCAAACGTGTTTAATTAAGGGTCTCCCTATTTATAGGCGTATGCTTTGTTTCACACCAATTATGCAGCAGTCTGTTTCTTTAGGAGTTTCTTTACAGTGACTGTATACGACGAAGGTTCCCTCCTGTCATGAACTGTTCTAAAAGGTACAGACATATCAAGTGCATGATGAACTATTCTTTTAAACCTGAGACACAGTTCTTTTGCATGCTCATCTCCAGAGAGAAATACTTCCGAGTTCCTTATTGAGACACGAACTACTGTCTCTTTATTTAGTTTGCTGCAAATATAAATCCGTCTACATGGCTTAGTTGCCCAAAACAGTAAGAGTGTTCCATATTGCATCAACTAGGGCGCGCCGCGGTGGGGGGGGGGGGGGGCGGTCGCACGCAGGGATAAGTAATGACCTACTCTGTGGTGCATCGCAGTCTTTCTTTCTTTGTTGTTGTAGTAACTATCATAGCGAACGAATTATGGTATTACTATTTATTCACAATGAGACTTGTAACACCATAGCTTAGACACTACATACCTTTTATTGATTCATTTAGCTTTCTGTTTTGTTCAACACCTAATCGTTGAACTTCTGTAATTAGTGTATGATTAATTCGATACTGTAATGAAGTGTAATCTCTGTAATATGCACAATATGAGCAAATGATATGTTTTGTCTTTCTTACATAACGTCTTTGGTGATCTTTGAAGTCGAATAATTTTGTTTAAATAATTTTTTGTAGAAATGTCAAAATCTGCAAATGTTCTGTTTCATTTAATATGTTTGGTCGCTGTTATGTAAACTGATGACCTTCATTTAGGGTACTTAGTTATTTTGTATGTAAAAGGTGGTGTGGTTCCCCTCGGGGACGGAACTGTGTAGCGCGCGCAAATTGTGGTTGGCATAGGTAGAAGAGGTGGATTAAGAGTCAGTCGGGGACGAGCTACCAAACTGTCAACTGCTCATGTAAACGTTGTGTATTGCGCTGGTGCCGAGAGAGGCTTTTCGTGCCGCTTTACAATACCTCGGGTGGATGGATAAAAAGCTATTCTGGAATTGGTATCTATGAATACCACCAAGAAATGACAGAGTCCAGCATTTCCGTCTGCAAATCCACCCACCGACATGCACTCTCTATCACTAAAAAGGAACCAAGGAATTGTAAATATGTAAAGTGAAGGATCAGCTCATTGGATGTTTTAGTGTGCTCAAGTATAAGATAACTTATAACTGAATTTATGTATCTACATTGATTTTTTCCTTATCACAACACCTCTCAGGTTCCTCTCCTTTTGAAATATGATTAACGAGTGTCCTTATTGTGAAAAAAATGAAAGCCTCAAAGCTAAACAGTTAATTAAATAATGTTGTTCGATCTTTGGTAAGAAGGGAGTATTCAGATTTACTGTGGATTTGGTAAAATTGTGGGAGGCAGTAAATGTAGCTTTGTGAAAGCCTCCTAGTGATTGAAACAGTCCAATTTAAAGTTTTGTGGACTTTGTAAGTGACCTATTTAATCACTGACTTGAAAGCAGAAGACTTTGGTAATAAAGACAGGCAATGAACCATCTTGAGGTTAGTTCCAAAAGTGAATATTACTAAAGTTTGGTTTGAAATGTTGTCCTTAGTAAACAATTTGCTGTTACTTTTAAAAAATAAAAATTCTTAAAACTGAGGCTTATAAAATTTTGCTTAGTTGTTGATCATAGTGCTGCCTGTTGTAAATTGTAAAAGGTGAGTCAGTTTCTTACAAATATGTCAATATCGTGTCTCACTGCAGTAAAAGTCGTGAACTGCATTTGTGGGAAGTTATTACTCATATTTGTTAAGTGCTTGTCTCTCTTGTGTATTGGAAGTGCATATCAATAATGTACCAGGATCCACAGTTTGTCTATTGTGCTTATGCTAGGTAACAATTAACAGAAAGACCACTATCTATGATAACAGTAGCTACTTTTATTCAAAGGTCAGTGAGAAATAGTTTGCTAGTGGAATATCTTTTTCCATGTCAGATAGAAAAGTAATTGGTAAAAGAGAGACTAAACCTATGTCCAATTTATGATTCTACAGCGAATATTAATAGTAATATTATTGAGACCACTCAGTTGACTAAGCCCTGAAGGTAATAGTGTGTATCGTTATCTATTATATTTATGCAAATAGTTTGTTCTGCTCTAAGTGTCAACCATAACGTTAACATATGCTAGTGCCAGAGTTCATTGCAGTCTCGTGTGGCAAAGTATAGGTTGTGTTCGTCCATTAAAGTTACTCATATCTATTTCTTGAACAAGAATGTTAATCATCCTCATGCCTAATTAGGCTGGCGACAGTTTTTATTATCATTTGGACAGTGAGGATAAGCAAATTATTGTTTGTTACTGTTTAAATATTTACGTAATTTTGACTTTCACTTCCGATAAGCCACCCCCGTTAGGTACATCACGGTCAACACAACTAAATTCCTTTCAGAGGGTAACACTGTTCTATTGCTTTATACCATAATTACTTTAACAATATAGTTTCATTGTACGATCTGCCTACAACTTTAAGGTTATGGTATAATAGTAGCGGACGGAAGTGTTATACGTGGCTTTTCCGTGACAGGACTATTTGTTCTGTTGGGGCATAGTACGTAATAAACCAAATTTGGTACTTGATTGCACACGCAACGCAAATGCAGTTGCAGTGTTATAAACTGTTCTCAGGTGTTATTTTGATACACCTCTGCACAAGCAGCGTGTCCGTCCGAAAATACATCTGCTTCGATATACAGTTTAAAAAATTCATCAGGCAATGCAAGTTATGGCATGTTGTTCCCAGACAAGTTCTTTCAGTTTATCGCTTTCCTGCCGTTAACGATGTAGTTAGCGCAGACAGGCAACAGAATGAAGCTCAGACGTGTTTATCGAGGCGAGTATAAAGTACCGCCTCTGGTATTGACTGGCGGAGGGCGAATGAGACGTAAAAAAACTCTTCCCGTGACGGCAGCACTCATTAGCGGGTCGCTTGCCATTACTGTCAGCGCGCGACGCTGCTACTGAAGTGAAAATGACTTTAATTACAAAAGTCCCGCTAACGCGGGTGCACCCCCTGGAAAAAAATTTATAACTGTAAAATATTTTACGCTAGATTTAGCTGAGACATTAACGGTTTGGTAGAAAGAAAGGAAATAATGACTTATTAATTTAGTATGAGCAGATAGGTGGAAATAATACATTGAAAGCCTCTATGAGGGTGAAGATTTGTCTGATGTGGTAGAAGAAGAAACAGGAGTCGATTTAGAAGAGATAGGGGATCCAGTATTAGAATCGGAATTTAAAAGAGCTTTGGAGGACTTACGGTCAAATAAGGCAGAAGGGATAGATAACATTCCATCAGAATTTCTAAAATCATTGGGGGAAGTGGCAACAAAACGACTATTCACGTTGGTGTGTAGAATATATGAGTCTGGCGATATACCATATGACTTTCGGAAAAGCATCATCCACACAATTCCGAAGACGGCAAGAGCTGACAAGCGCGAGAATTATCGCACAATCAGCTTAACAGCTCATGCATCGAAGCTGCTTACAAGAATAATATACAGAAGAATGGAAAAGAAAATTGAGAATGCGCTAGATGACGATCAGTTTGGCTTTAGGAAAAGTAAAGGCAATTCTGACGTTACGGCTAATAATGGAAGCAAGGCTAAAGAAAAATCAAGACACTTTCATAGGATTTGTCGACCTGGAAAAAGCGATCGACAATATAAAATGGTGCAAGCTGTTCGAGATTCCGAAAAAAGTAGGTGTAAGCTATAGGGAGAGACGGGTCATATACAATATGTACAACAACCAAGAGGGAATAATAAGAGTGGACGATCAAGGACGAAGTGCTCGTATTAAAAAGGGTGTAAGACAAGGCTGTAGCCTTTCGCCCCTACTCTTCAATCTGTACATCGAGGAAGCAATGTTGGAAATAAAAGAAAGGTTCAGGAGTGGAATTAAAATACAAGGTGAAAGGATATCAATGATACGATTCGCTGATGACATTGCTATCCTGAGTGAAAGTGAAGAAGAATTAAATGATCTGCTGAACGGAATGAACAGTCTAATGAGTACACAGTATGGTTTGAGAGTAAATTGGAGAAAGACGAAGGTAATGAGAAGTAGTAGAAATGAGAACATCGAAAAACTTAACATCAGAATTGATGGTCACGAAGTCAATGAAGTTAAGGAATTCTGCTACCTAGGCAGTAAAATAACCAATGACGGACGGAGCAATGAGGACATCAAAAGCAGACTCGCTATGGCAAAAAAGGCATTTCTGGCCGAGAGAAGTCTACTAATATCAAATACCGGCCTTAATTTGAGGAAGAAATTTCTGATGATGTACGTCTGGAGTACAATATTGTACGGTAGTGAAACATGGACTGTGGGAAAACCGGAACAGAAGAGAATCGAAGCATATGAGATGCGGTGCTATAGACGAATGTTGAAAATTAGGTGGACTGATAAGGTAAGGAATGAGGAGGTTCTACGCAGAATCGGAGAGGAAAGGAATATGTGGAAAACACTGATAAGGAGAAGGGACAGGATGATGGGACATCTGCTAAGACATGAGGGCATGACTTCCATGGTACTAGAGGGAGCTGTAGAGGGCAAAAACTGTAGAGGAAGACAGAGACTTGAATACGTCTAGCAAATAACTGAGGACGTAGGTTGCAAGTCCTACTCTGAGATGAAGAGGTTAGCACAGGAAAGGAATTCGTGGCGGGCCGCATCAAACCAGTCAGTAGACTGATGACAAAAAAAAGAGCCTTTATGTGTTTACTGGAAACTAAATTGTTCTAATCAGACATAAGATTATTCGTGCTCATTTTGTTCTACACTACTGGCCATTAAAATTGCTACACCGCGAAGATGACGTGCTACAGATGTGAAATTTAACCGACAGGAAGAAGATGCTGTGATATACAAATGATTAGCTTTTCAGGGCATTCACACGAGGGTGGCGCCGGTGGCTACACCTACAATGTGCTGACATGAGGAAAGTTTCCAACCGATTTCTCATACACAAACAACAGTTGACCGGCGTTGCCTGGTGAAACGTTGTTGTGATGCCTCGTGTGAGGAGGAGAAATGCCTACCATCACTTTTCCGACTTTGATAAAGGGCGGTTTGTAGCCTATCGCGATTGCGGTTTATCGTATCGCGACACTGCTGCAAGCGTTGGTCGAGATCCAATGACTGTTAGCAGAATATGGAATCGGTGGGTTCAGGAGGGTAATAAGGAACGCCGTGCTGGATCCCAACGGCCTCGTATCACTAGCAGTCAAGATGACAGGCATCTTATCCGCATGGCTGCAGCAGATCGTGCAGCCACGTCTCGATCCCTGAGTCAACAGATGGGGACGTTTGCAAGACAACAACCATCTGCACGAACATTTGGACGACGTTTGCAGCAGCATGGACTATCAGCTCGGAGACCATGGCTGCGGTTACCCTTGACGCTGCATCACAAACAGGAGCGCCTGCGATGGTGTACTCGACGACGAACCTGGGTGCACGAATGGCAAAACGTCATTTTTTTCGGATGAATCCAGGTTCTGTTTACAGCATCATGATGGTCGCATCCGTGTTTGGCGACATCGCGGTGAACGCACATTGGAAGCGTGTATTCGTCATCACCCGGCGTGATGGTATGGGGTTGCCATTGGTTACACGTCTCCGTCACCTCTTGTTCGCACTGACGGCACTTTGAACAGTGGACGTTACATTTCAGATGTGTTACGACCCGTGCGTCTACCCTTCATTCGATCCCTGAGAAACCCTACATTTCTGCAGGATAATGCTCTACCGCATGTTGCAGGTCCTGTGCGGGCCTTTCTGGATACAGAAAATGTTCGACTGTTGCCCTGGTCAGCACATTCTCCAGTTCTCTCACCAACTGAAAACGTCTGGTCAATGGTGGCCGAGCTACTGGCTCGTCACAACACGCCAGTCACTACTCTTGATGAACTGTGGTGTCGTGTTGAAGCTGCATGGGCAGCTGTACCTGTACACGCCATCCAAGCTCTGTTTGGCTCAATGTCCAGGCGTATTTGAGGCCGTTATTACGGCCAGAGGTGGTTGTTATGGGTACTGATTTCTCAGGATCTATGCAACCAAATTGTGTGAAAATGTAATCACATGTCAGTTCTAGTATAATATATTTGTCCAATGGATACCCGTTTGTCATCTGCATTTCTTCTTGGTGTAGCAATTTTAATGCCCAGTAGTGTATATTTACATCTACACCTATACTGCGCAAGCCACGTGACGGTGTTCGGCGGAGCGTATTTTGATATCATTGTCATTGTCCCCATTTCCCTGCTGGATTTGTGAATGGAGAACGCTTGTCGACCACCTTCCGTATGAAATCCAACTTCTTTGCTTTTCTCGTCGTGGACATTTCGCAAGACGTACGTTGCAGGAAGTAATAAACTCACCGGGAAAAATATTAGTCAAACAACATCGCATCTACCTCGGCGTCTTCAACTGCGGCGCTTTGAATTTTGTTGACGATCAGAGCGAGATGTGTTTTGTAACATCCCTGTTTACGCAATCCAGGAATTTTGAGAGAGCATCCCACAGACAAATTTCTTTCTACCATTAAAATTGTTTTTGTCTTACCATTCAATTAATGTAGTACTTTTGTTCATCGAGTCTGATTGAAACAACGAGCGGTCGCAAAGCGGTAATTTTTTTAAAATGTCGAACGGCAGATGAAGTTCACCTCCTTCACCTTTTCAGTTAACAGTGAACTTCCGGTCCTGCCTCATGATGACTGGGTGTTGTGTGATGTCCTTAGGTTAGTTAGGTTTAAGTAGTTCTAAGTTCTAGGGGACTGATGACCATAGATGTCAAGGCCCATAGTGCTCAGAGCCATTTGAACCATTTTTTTGAACTTCTGGTCAACATTCATACTGTTGAATGTCGCTTCTAAATTCTGTTCAATAGTACGATTTGAACAGCTCAGAAGAAAATTTGTTCTGGAACACCTACAACGCTTGGGAGAAGTGCTGACAAACGAAATTTGCGACCTTACAGTATGATGCTACACCGACCCTTAGAGGATCCACATATCATCACTACCTCTTATGAAGCCATTTCAGTGCTCAGCAAGTACCAGAACATCATTCAAAGAAAGTGACTGCTACCCTACTTTGAGCAATAGTACGAACATCTGAACCGGCTAGAGTAATCTATACTTATCTGAGAACCCAGTAATCAATAAGAGTAATCTGGAAAAACTTCTCGAAAAAGGGCCAGGTGCCAGTTGTTTGTGTACCGACAGATTTAAATACAAGGATTTGTAGAAATTAAAAATAAAATGAGTGACGTATAGTACATGGAAGGAACAGTATGTCGTTTAAATGCCCTGTTTTGACAGCACTGAAATCGCTTTTTTTAGCAGAACACCGGTACATTGCTGCATAAACCTTACAAATTCTGGAGTATCGTCTTCAAATGTGAATCAAATCGGTCACGACCATCTCGAGATTTTTAGTGACAGCTTTATAAAATGCCTTATGTATATATGGTATTTTAGATTCTTCATCTGTGTGACTCTAGTGTCCATAGTTGCTTTATAGTGCTTGAGGGTATCTTTGTTCCGTCGTTGCAACTACAAAAATGCGTGATTTTTTTTCACCAGATGCGTTTCGCTTTATTGAGATAAGGCATCATCAGTGGTCTGTAATTAAGTTATTTACATTTTGAGTTGCTTTAAGATCGAAAAACAGTTCGTTAAGAATAGGTTTATTTGTACTTAATCACCGTAAGTAGAAATAAACCTATTCTTAACGAACTGTTTTTCGATCTAAAAGCAACTCGAAATGCAAATAACTTAATTACAGACCACTGATGATGCTTTACCTCAATAAAGTTAAACGCGTCTGGTGAAAAATCACGCATTTGTGTAGTTGCAACGACAGAACTAAAATATCCTCAAGGTATTATACACGTTGCACAATATTTGTGTCTCTTCCGCATTCTCATGTGCGTTCTCACAACAGTCAGCGCTTTAAGACTGTTCATTGTCCATGCACATCTCATGACACTCCGCCACAGAATCACTTCCGCGAACACATCTCTATCAACTTCCAAACTTCACATAAGTTCTCCGGAATATTTTGCAGGTCTAGCATTTCTGTGAGAAACAACAGTGTGGAGAATCAGAGTAGCCGCAGTCTAGGGCAATGATCACAGAATTAATTTTCTGTCTACAGCGGATTTCAAATTTTCCGGCAGATTAAAACTGGATTCCAGGATTCTAACTTAGAATATTTGCCTTTTGCGGGTGAAGGGTTCCGGGTTCAAGTGTCACTGCGGCACGCAGTTTTAATCTTCCAGAATGTATCGACACCGCTGCAGACAGAAAATTCATGCTGAATAAAATTACTCTGAATATCAAAACAGCGTCTCTCCGTTTCTGGAGGGTACGAAATGGTCAAAAGTAGGTTGCGTGTTTTCCCGGGCACTAGCTGTCTGCCCGTTAACTAGTGCGTTGCCCTCGCCCCAAAGGTAATCGATTTGTACTCTGTTGGTGGGAAAACGTTGCCATTGTCAGTATTTTGTCGAACATTTTATGATCCCCAGATGGAGCGCTTAGTGTTGTTCTAAGCCACAATTCTCTCCATAGAGTCTTATCGAGACACTGTATAATTCGATTGTAAACGTAAACAAGGTTACATTTCAATACGAACACGTGAAGAGGTGAGTGCAGTCAAATCCTTTCTGTCACAAGCTAGGAGAATCTGTGCAAAGAGATGTAAATAGCTATAAATTACTACATAAAGTAAAAATAGCAACAACTTGTTGTTAATAATAAATACCTTTTTAAAACAAATCTCTTTCAAATCGAAAGGTTCCTCCTCATAGGTCGGTTCACGTTCAAAATTACTTTTAGCATATACTGTACATGCGACGTCTGCTGTTTTTGGTTGTTGCGAAAGTTCCTTGGGGCGGTGGTAACCTATAAAAAAGATGTGAGAGAAATTACTTCTTTAATGTAACTGGATGTAACAGTGTACTAAATAATTGTTGCCAGATATGTGAACATAGATTTTATAAGCAACAGTTATGCTGTTATAAAAGTCAAGTATATACTTTCCTGCTCAAATCGTACATTGCTTACATCTGGACCAACTCATCATATAGCAGACACTTATACCCCTATCGATACTTTTGCTTCCAAGTCTTGAAAATGATCGAATTTCTGCACATTCGTTGCACTGTCCAAAAAACAAGCAGCAAGTGACTACTTTTAGAGATTTTACTTGAATACGTCTGTGTCTACAGCTGATGCCTATGATATTTCTTGGCAGGGAATGAAAGGAAATAACTTTCATATGAAGTATTTAATTTCACTGAAAGATTCAATAATTTATTCTATAAACACGCTCCAATAAAAACTGTAAGAGTCAGTAGAAAACCTGCATCACGGCTTACGAATCAATTCAAACATGTCACGAGTATCAGAGACACAGCATGCAGGACATTTAAATGGCATCCGATGTGTGAGAAACATGCCATCTACAAGTGACTTTGCAACTCAGATAGCCAGCCAGTCAAAAATTCGAAACTCAGGATGGCCAGCTCGTTAATTGAGGATTTTCATAGGCCTTTCATCTTGTCGAAAACTCTATGAGGCCTGGAAAAGCCAGACCTCAGTAGTAGAATAAAGCTGGTTCTGGCACATTTTGTTTGTATGGGTTGCATATATTCAGTGGTAATCACACATTAATCTATTGTTATGATAACTGATTTATGACCCACTGGGGGTTGAGTTATGACCCCCTGGGGATAGTCAGTCCTTCTGAGAAATTCCTCAACCCTGCCCCTCCCCTCCTCATCTCCCTCCTCCACCCCTCCAGGAAAAGGGACACTTTTCTGTCAAGGGACACTTTTCTGTCACCCCTGCCCAGTTCATTCACAGCCACTTTTCCCCCTCCTAGGAAACCTCCCAGCGCTCCTTCCACTCCTCCACTTTGATCTTCCCTTCCTTCACCTCCCCTCCTTTCTCCCACTTGTCAAATTGTGTGGAGAAGACACAGTCTCTGCTGAAGAGGAAGGACATAAGGTTGTTGATTTACTTTAGTTGTTTTTGAGGGTGTTGGACTGTCCTAAAGCAGCCTCCACCCACTCCCACACTTTCCACCATACCTCCCTTCACTTTTTCCAATTGCATGGGTATATGTTCACCTTGTTGTGTGACCTAGTCAGCATTGGGCCTCTAAATCAGGAGGATTGTTAAAAGGATAACTGAAACAAACCTATAAACTTTTGTATACACTGAAAATCTTAGAAACTATAGAGTGTTTGAAAAAAGTGAGAACCACAATGGAGGTTAAAATTAGACTACACAAACAAAACCTCATACCACTCACCACTTCTAAGTTGTCGTACCATGTAAGAAACACTGCTGTAATAATACTTTTCTGAAAAACAGGTGTGCTTGTACTGTACTAAAATGTCTGCATATCACAGCTTGTGGATATTAACACTTCATTTGTAAGTCACAGCTGTACACACACAGGAAAAAGTTTGTACAGGGGTTAACAGATCTATAAAAGCTTCATAAATTACCAGATGCTACTCCAGCACAGTTCAAAATTGCTGCTGATACTGCAATACACAAAACCAACTGATAACATATTTAAAGAAAATAGAGCATGAAGTCCCATCTGCTGGCTGCTGGACAGCACAGCATGTGAATACAATAATGCCCGGAGTCCCATCTGCTCTCTGCCAGTGGTGTGGCTCATTAGCACATGTAGCTGGCTCCGCAGTCTGCTGGCAACTGTCACTGCACCTTGGTTGCTGAGGCTACTGCCTGTAGTGGCATCTGCTATCCACTGTTTGAACTAACACTCCTACTGTCTGGGACACCAGTGGGCTATTAGCCTTGTCTATGGACCATCACACCTACCCACCATCCCATTATCTACCGCAACCGCCAGATATGTGTCCTGATACCTTCTCATGACTCATATTGTTCCCTGGCCAAGTGAATGTTTACTGCAGATGAGCAGCATTCCCCCCCCCCCCCAGATATGTTTCGAGTGTACTGGGGAGAACTGTAGCTCTACCTGACAGTATAATACATTTCGCTCTCAGAGGTGATACCGACTCCTTTTCAAGAAGGGGGCCTAGACCAACAAGGAAAAGTGTTCGGTTACCTCCTCCTCTGTTTGGGAACTCTCAGTTTTGTCTCAAACATGGCAATTTATTTCGCTATAGATCTTCTGGATCCTAAGAATCAGATCACCCAGTAGAAGTCGACAGGTCTCTACTTATCAAAAATGATGGGAACAGCTGCACATCAGCAGGTCGTTGCATGTTGGACAAATACTTACAATGTGTGTGGTCCAGCACTCATCTGCTCACTTCTCCCAACTTGTTGATCGCATTCCTCCATTCCTATTGGCTAGTGCTGAATCAGAGAATCTATAAAAAGCCTCCACCCTCATCTTTCATCCTCATTGTGTGTGGTCGTCCATGGCTGCATCAGGTTGCCTATGTGCTCATTGATGTTCCCAATCTTCGTTTGTTTGCTACTCCTTTACATTAAAAGACAAACTGTTCAGTCAACAACAAAACAGCAGTGCCAATGGCAAACGCCATAGGCAAGGTGAATTACCTGGTAAGTAAATATTCTAATCGATAACTGTAACTTCTTTTCCACAATGCTTTCACTAATAATTTCATAGTATTGAGTACATATCTTCTTCTTATTATTATTCTTTCAGCATGTATTAATGAAAATTAATACTGAATTAATTGCAAGCTGAGAGGCAGCAGTGGCAGGAAAAGCATCAGCATCGTAAGTACATATTTTCTTCTTTGTAGTGCTGTGTGTATATGTAATATGTTGTTAGGACATATTCTTTTCATTAAAAAATTTCATTGCAGGCTGTGTGTGAATACATGATATGTTGTGGTCTGAGCCATCTTCTTTGTTGTTGTAGATGGTTTCGAGGAAGAGGAGCAGGGACAGACAGAGGTTGCGATGCTATCCACATCACAGCTATTGTGTAGGAGTATATTCTAAAAATATTTGTTCTTTTCAGTTTTTCTTGTGTGTATGTAATGTGTTGCTGTTATTTTTTGGTCAACGACTCTGAGAGATATTCTTTCTATTAAAAAAATTTCTTTCTAAAATTCATTGTAAAGCTGTATATACATAATGTGTTGTTGTTATTTAGTGGCCATCGAGTCTGATGCATGTTCTTTGTTCTTGCAGATGATTTTGAAGATCAGGAGGAAAAGAAACAGAGGTTCTGATAGCATCCACATCATAGCTGTTGTGTAACTGCACATTCTAAAAAAATTCCTTAGTTTTGTAGGTGTACATTTTTTAATAAATAAATATGTTGCTGTTGTAGGTGGATCCACGTTAGTTCGAATGAGAATCATGAGGTGCCACAATGGGTGGAAGAGATACGGTGGGAGCTGCATCGATGCAAGGAAATGCCAGAGTGACTTGGAAGATATGTCAGAGCAGAGCAATACAGATAATTTGTGTACGTACTCATTCTGCTTATATACAGGGTGGTCCATTGACAGTGACTGGGCCAAATATCTCGCGAAATAAGCGTCAAACGAAAAAACTACAAAGAACGAAACTTGTCTAGCTTGAAGGGGGAAACCAGATTGCGCTACTACTCGAATATGTAATAAAAATGTGGGTTCCTATTTAAAAAAACGCAGTTGATATCCGTTTCAACTATGGCAGCGCCATCTAGCGGGCCAACCATAGCGCCATCTGGTTTCCCTCTTAAAGCTAGACAAGTTTCGTTCTTTGTAGTTTTTTCGTTTGACGCTCATTTCGTGAGATATTTGGCCCAGTCACGATCAATGGACCACCCTGTATAATTAGTGTTTATAACGATCTACATAGAGTAACGGCAAGCAGTGTCTAGAATGTTATAGTTATTTTTTTCGTTATAGTTCCTCTTCCAGTGGGTGTCACCACAGTACACTATGTGTTGGTTGGGTACAGCGGGCAGTGAAGAAACAACCATCTAGATGCAGTCCTGTGTGGCACACTCTGCTATATAAGATGCCACTTGTTGCTGTGTGAGAAGCTGCAGCAGCTACAGCTGCAGTCACAGCTTTAGCTGCACCTGCTGCTGCCCCTGCACCAGCTCTCCTCTGGTATCCATGGGCCAGTCTCCCTCTGGCAACTGGCTTGGGGTTGTGGCAACAACTATCTCTGAAGTTGCAGTTGCAGCCCAGCTGCTCACATTGGGGCAACACATCATCCCTACCTGCCCAAGTTCTCTCTTGCAAGGTATGTGCACATTCTTGCTCCTCATCGAAGCCAGCATCATCATCAGTATCGTCATCATCTAGTTGTCGTTATTTTAGTGAAGGACATCAGATTAGTAACACCATATCAAATTAGAATACTTGGTGATTGCAGACGCCTTTGAGGAGCGAATCACGTTCACTAAGATTCAAAATCCAGCTAGAGGGGGTACCAAGACAATGTGGGGTTTTTGAAAGCATGCTTCCCCCTGTTCTAGATCAGGGCTCCTCAAGGTTGTTAATGATGCACGGTATACTGCCTTAAGTGCAGATCTGTCGCACCCACCTGCCCCCCCCCCCCAAAAAAAAGGCTCGACATAGGAGAGACAACCCTTCACTTTCTTCGGGGGGATATGGCATGATAATGTGGAGCAGATCAATCGTTGTGTGGTTTCATATGCCCACCTTGAGCGCTATACGAGACCAGTTTTGTGAGACGGAAGTTAGAAGTTCAGCTAAAACACTCAGCCAAATAGTAACCTTAACATCAACATGCATGTCTATGAACCAGTAATTGGAGGGTCCAGCTATGTACAACTTCCTAGAGATATAGCTGATAAAAAAGCATGTATCGATATCGAAAATAAAACCGACCACTCTTGTTTTGTATGGTTAATCATGAAGTGAAAAAGAAATTACACAAAAAATGGGCCGTGTACATTTTGATAGGTAGATATCTTGACATTCATAAGAGTTACAACTTTGATGATATCGAGTACCCCATGAAGAACCATTAAATACTTAAATTTGAGGTGCATCATACTAGAATATAGTTTCATTTCCCTGGACTGGAGAAACATAAGTCAGATGACTAGACCAAACAGGATAAACATATAATCGTCAGACTTCTGCATTTCGCAAAATCTGTCGGTGAGCATAACATGCATATCAACATGCTGTTATTCTCCTATGGAGACATATATCTTTATGATTAGATCAGGAACAAGTCCTGGCTCATTCTCTATCAAATTAGTAAACCAGAGCATAAACTACATATTTGATTAAGGTGTCTGAATGCCTTTTCCTCAGACAAGTATCCAGCAAAGCCTCTAGTAGATTGCACATCCAAGGACTCGGAACATGTTATTATGCCTCCTGAGACAAACAAATTCATGAAGTTTAACACTCAGGTGCGATGCTTGTTTGTGCTTTACTCTGACTCTGAGCATCTTCTCGCTCCTGTGACCCACTGTGAAAGTTTCCTTACCGCCCCCACCTACGACCACCACAGAAAAACACGTACCATTTCGGCAGCATTCCAAGTTGCATCGTCCTATGATTCGAATCTTAACTGATACAACTCGTATATTGGGGATAATCCTGCAGTTTGGGATCTCATTTAGCTTGAAAAACGTTTGTAGGAAGTTGATAAGTTTTACAGTGAATACCTTCCCATGACCAGATCGAAGGACAATGAAGATGTGTACAATAATGCTGTAGAATGCCACATTTATGGGGTGCTGTTAGACAGAAAACTTGAAACTCCTCGTAGTGACCACTGTCATCTTATTGAGGAGTTTTGTGGTGCAGCTCACAATATATACAACTTGAAGTATCGATCACTACAACACATACCCGTCTTTTTCCATAATTGAAGCGGGTCTGATGCTTACTTTCTTGTTGAGCACTTGGCTCATTTTGGTATGGAGAAGGATCACGTCATTGTCCTGCCACATAGTGTTGAGAAATATATTTCATTCCTCAAACGAATGACAATAAGAATTATGCTCGGTTCCTTGACTCGCTACGTTTTATGCAGGCACTACTCCAGAAGGTTGTTGAAACTGTGCCTCAGAAGGATGTGTATACCACTCGAGCTCCATTTCCCAATGTCAAAAGTTTCAGCTTGTGACTAGGAAGGAGGTTTTCCCATATGAGTATCTGGATCTTATTGCATTACTCAATGAAACCAGGCTACCTGACATAACTACAATCTCCATCGCCTGTAAGCGATGTCATAATGGATGCATAGTATGAGCGCATTGTGAATGTCTCGTGGAAATTCAACATTTCCACTTTAGGAGGGTATGCACTGCTTCACAGGGGCACAGACGTGCACTTGCTTTTCGATGTTTTCGAGAAATTCCAGAGTCTGTGCATGACGACATATTCTTTGGATCCCACCAACAGGAAGGGGAAGGGTAATTTGGCTGGGGAAATAGCAGGAAAGTTAAAGGGGGGAGGCACTGTCATGAGTGGTAAAATACCAGTGGTTATAGGATTCAGAAAAGACCCTTTTTTAGGGTAGGGAGGACAGAAAGAAAGCAAATTTTAAGAGAGGTTAGAACTGAGACAAACCTTCAGTTTGAGAAAGAAATTAAAAAACATAATTCCAGCTTATTACATCAACATAAACAGCCATTGGTTAAGAATTTTCAACTGTCAGCAGATATTTTAACTCCACCCAATTTTAACTCAGTCAATGTGAAATGTCAGCTATCTTTATTGCATCAAAATATTCGAGGACTGAGAAATAAAATTAATGAATTAACTATCTGCATAGATGAATTAGAGTCTTCAAACCCAGCTGACATAATCTGCCTCTCGGAACATCATGTGACCACTGGTATAGAACTTTTAAGTGTTACAGGGTTTAGGTTAGCATCATGTGACCACTGGTATAGAACTTTTAAGTGTTACAGGGTTTAGGTTAGCATCTCACTTTTGTAGATCAGAAATGGAGAAAGGAGGAGTTGCCACATTCATCAGGAACTGTCATAAATTTAAGAACATAGCCATTCATAAATTTTGCCTAGAACAGCATATGGAAGCATGTGCAACAGAATTAGATTTTCACAAAAAATCTTTCATAATATTAAGTGTATATCGAGCACCTGCAGGTAACTTTAATCTATTTGTAAACCACCTTGAAGCTGTACTGGCCCATTTAACAACCAAAAACAAAGAAATAGTGGTTGCTGGAGATTTCAATGTAGATTTCCTTAAAGACTCTCCCAATATGAACTTATTTGAGTTAGTAACACTATCATTCAACTTAATTCCCACAGTAAAGTTCCCCACTAGGATAGCCACTTGCTCACAAACAGCCATTGATAATATCTTTATAGAAAAGTCCAATGAACAAAATTATATTACAAAACCAATAGTCAATGGCCTCTCAGACCATGACATCCAGTTCCTTCTGTTAAATGTTAATACTGAACAGGATATAAAATCTGTTAAATCTGAGCTCAAGAGGGTAATCAGTAAGCCAAAAATTGATTATTTTAGGACACTCCTCAGAGACTTTCACTGGACTGATGTTTACAGTGCTCATGGCATGAATGAAAAATATAACATTTTTGCTAATAAAGTGCTTACCTTATTTGAACACAGCTTTCCCCCAAAACTTACCAAGGTTAGAGCAAAGTCTGCAAAGAAGCCATGGATTACTCGAGGAATAGGGGTATCTTGTAAAACAAAAAGAAAACTGTATCTGTCAATCCGAAACATTTCCAATGTTGATGCTATAGCACATTATAAGAATTACTGCAAAATATTAAAGACTGTAATACGGATGTCAAAGCAAATATATTACAAGGAAAAGATAGTCATATTAGATAACAAAATAAAGACAATATGGGATATAGTGAAGGAGGAGACCGGTAGAACCAGACATGAAGAGGAACAAATAGCATTAAGAGTAAATGATACATTGGTGACAGATGTGTATAGTGTTGCAGAACTTTTTAACAAACATTTTATAACTGTTACTGAAAAGATGGGGTAGTCAGGTTCGGTAGATGCTGCTGTGGATTACCTTAGACCAGACATTTCAAGTAACTTCCATAATATGAATTTGACCCTCACTACCCCAACAGAAATAATGTCCATCATAAAATCTTTAAAATTAAAAACATCCAGTGGGTATGATGAAATATCAACAAAGTTAATTAAAGAATGTGATTCTGAGCTAAGTAACATATTAAGCTATCTGTGTAACCAGTCGTTTATCAGTGGAATATTTCCTGAATGGCTGAAATATGCTGAAGTTAAGCCACTGTTTAAGAAGGGAGATAAAGAAATAGCATCAAATTTCCGTCCAATTTCACTGTTGCCAGCATTCTCAAAAATTTTCGAAAAAGTAATGTACAGTCGTCTTTATAACCATCTTATCTCAAATAACATACTGTCAAAGTCACAGTTTGGATTTCTGAAAGGTTCTGATATTGAGAAGGCTATCTTCACTTACAGTGAAAATGTGCTTAATTCATTAGACAAAAAATTGCAGGCAACTGGTATATTTTGTGATCTGTCAAAGGCATTTGACTGTGTAAATCACAATATCCTTTTAAGTAAACTAGAATATTATAGTCTAACAGGAAATGCTGCAAAATGTTTCAAATCTTATATCTCTGGCAGGAAACAAAGGGTGTTATTAGGAAAGAGACATGTGTCAAGCTATCAGGCATCATCCAACTGGGAACTAATTACATGTGGGGTCCCACAAGGTTCCATTTTGGGGCCCTTACTTTTCCTTGTGTATATCAATGACCTTTCATCAGTAAATTACCAGATGCCAAGTTTGTTTTGTTTGCCGATGATACAAACATTCAATAAATAGCAAATCAAGTGTAGTCTTAGAAAGATCAGCCAATAAAATATTTGTGGACATTAATCACTGGTTCCTAGACAATTCTTTGTCACTAAACTTTGAAAAAACACACTACATGCAGTTCAGAACTTGTAAGGGGTGTCCCAAGAGTATATGTCTAACATATGATGACAAGAAGATAGAAGAAGTGGACAGTGTTAAATTCTTGGGATTACAGCTTATTAATAAATTCAACTGGGAGGAGCACACCACAGAACTGCTGAAGCGTCTTAACAAATCTCTGTTTGCAATGCGAATTTTGTCAGAGATAGGGGATATAAAAATGAAAAAGCTGGCATACTATGCTTACTTTCATTCCATAATGTCATATGGGATTATTTTTTGGGGTAATTCATCAATCCAAGCTAAAGTTTTCCGGGCACAAAAACGTGCAGTAAGAATTATATGTGGTGTGAACTCAAGAACATCCTGCAGAAGCCTGTTTAGGGAACTAGGGATACTAACTACAGCTTCCCAATATATTTATTCCTTAATGAAATTTGTCATTAAAAATATATCACTTTTTCAAACCAACAGCTCAATTCATGGAATCAATACTAGAAATAAGAATAATCTTCACAAGGATTTAAAGTCACTTAGTCTTGTACAAAAAGGTGTGCATTATTCAGGAACACACATTTTCAATAACTTGCCAGCAGCCATAAAAAGCTTAACAACCAATGAAATTCAGTTTAAGAGAAGCCTAAAGGATTTATTGGTGGCCAACTCCTTCTACTCCATTGATGAATTTCTTAGTAAAACCAACTGATTTGTATATAAGTACAACATAACTTCTGCACAATTTCAGTGCAGTAATGTGTTCACTGAAAATTTGTGTGTCTGTGTCTGTGTGTGTGTGTGTGTGTGTGGTTGTGTGTAAGTATAATCTAACTTCCGCACCATTTCAGTGCAGTAATGTGTTCATTGTAAATAAGTATTTCAGTAGTTGTATTACATGTTTATTACCTTATAAATAAATAAAAAAACTTTTTTATTTTAAATTCAGTGCATTAGTATTTGTAAAATGACTCTTAGTGTTCATTAAAAAATGACGATCATTCCACTTGGGACCTGTGGAATGGTACATTAGCTTATTTGTTTTAGTTGTAAATATTTGTCATGTATTGTTGTTTTTCTGACATGTTCCACATCCTGGAGGACCTCCTCACTATGGATCAATTGGAATGAAAGTAAATCTAATCTAATCTAATCTATTACGCAGTACCTGGGTTGTCTTGGGACACCATGCTCAAGAAAACGAAGTGCAGTGTCGAACTATTGACCGATACTGACATACTTCTCTTCTTTGGCGAGAATTCCAGGAAGGACTTTATCAATGCGTCCATAGGCATCCCAAGGCAAATCACCTATGTGTAGGTGAGAGGTTCAGTACATCCATTGATTCGAGTTACATCACATATTTGGATGTAAACAACCAATAGGCGCAGGAAATGCAACTATCACTGCCAATTAGGGAGTTTTGATGGTGGAGAGATTTGACTGCTTTGACTGAATGTCATGTATGTTACACAATCGACACCCTGATGTATCGTTTTCACTAACTGGTTCTTGTGCTGAAACAACGTTTCTGAAAATACACATACATGCTAAAAGTCGACTGCAGTTGGAAGGGCCTACAGTTATCGATTATATATTATCAGGTAGGATTATCCCATTCCTGTTCTTCTTCAGGTCTTCTTCTGCACCACCACAGGACCAGTCACTTACAACTAAGACCTGATTTTCACCAACCCCACCATGACACTGAATACATCAGGTTTTGGTGTGTAGTGGGCTTTTATAGGAAAAAAGAGTGTAGCCACCATAGCACAATCATCTTATAAACTGAGCTACAATGGCTACACCTTATACAAAGGGGAACACCTTTAATTCATTGTCTCTGGGGTAGTGGAATAGGATGAAGTTATCTCCTGCACTGTGGATTCACAGGCCATATCAATAAACATGAACAGCTCCAGCACAAGCAGTAGTCTCTATGAATTGCAAAATGCATATTGTACTGCATCGCCATTATTTGCTGGAAAATATTCACCCCACGCTCTTCCATTATCAGCTCCTTCCATTCCTCATGTAGGAGGCTATGCATGCTCTCCTCAGCGGCATGCTTACAAGTAATAGTCATATTAAACTTCCCTCTGTCCAACACCAATGACAGTACCTTCCTCTCCAGCAGCTCAGCAGAGGCAGGGTCTGTTTTCTGCCAATTCACAGATGTGGGAGGGGACGGGAAGTAGGTATAGGAGGGGAGGGGGAAGTGGGGGAGGGGAGGGCTGGAGGATTTCCCAGTAGGGGGAAATGTGGCTCTGAACTGAATTGGAGAGTGGTGACAAAAAAGTGTCTGTTTTCCTTGAGGCATGAGGAGGGAGAGAGGGAGACTTAGGTATTTCTCAGAAGACCTATTATCCATGGGGAGGGGTCATAAATCAAACCCCAGGGACTCATAAATCAATTAACATAACAGCAGGTTAAGGGAGGCAGATAATTTACTGCTGAATATGTGCTTGCCCCTGAATGTGTGCAATGCACACAAACAAAACGTGCCAGGACCAGATTTATCCCACTGCCTCAATCTGCTGTTCGTATTGAGGACCTAAATGAGTGTCTCACCACACCTACATCTCTACTTGACCATTGCACAAGGATGCAAACCATCGAAACCCTTGAAGTACCTGCAGTCAAAACAAACGAAAAACTTTTTCTGCAGCCAGTAAGCGTTAACACAGTCAGGAAATCAATTGCGCGAATTCTTTTTACAGCTGCATGGCAGTACTACAATACAACTCATGGGTTTCTTCATTGATCCATTACTGCCGATCATAATGTATATTTTTAACCATTCTCTGACCAGCATCTTCCCAATATCCTGGAAAAAGGGACTTATTAAACCTCTATCTAAAAAGGAATCTACCAAAGAACCTTCTGCTACAGGTCCATTTGCATTCTGCCAGTATTGTCTAAAGGGTTAGAATGCTTAGATCACGATCAGCTTTACAGTTGCTTAACCTCAAATAACCTTCTGGGTGAGTAACAAACTGGCTAATGAAAAAATCTTAGCGCATTGACTGCATTTATAAAAGTGATCGACGAACTGAAACAAACAAGAGGCCACTGTTACGTGCTTTTTCCATTTCAATAAAGCTTTTAACACTCTTGAATTTGATATTCTACTTGCTAAACCCAACAGTCAAAACTTTTCTTTTAGTACTACACAATGGTTCCACTCGTGCCTTACATACCACCAATAGTGTGTAATGATTGGAACAAAGAGATCACAATGCAAGAACTTAATATCAGGGGTCCCATTGCAAATATTGTTTCTACACTCCTGGAAATGGAAAAAAGAACACATTGACACCGGTGTGTCAGACCCACCATACTTGATCCGGACACTGCAAGAGGGCTGTACAAGCAATGATCACACGCACGGCACAGCGGACACACCAGGAACCGCGGTGTTGGCCGTCGAATGGCGCTAGCTGCGCAGCATTTGTGCACCGCCGCCGTCAGTGTCAGCCAGTTTGCCGTGGCATACGGAGCTCCATCGCAGTCTTCAACACTGGTAGCATGCCGCGACAGCGTGGACGTGAACCGTATGTACAGTTGACGGACTTTGAGAGAGGGCGTATAGTGGGCATGCGGGAGGCCGGGTGGACGTACAGCCGAATTGCTCAACACGTGGGGCCTGAGGTCTCCACAGTACATCGATGTTGTCGGCAGTGGTCGGCGGAAGGTGCACGTGCCCGTCGACCTGGGACCGGACCGCAGCGACGCACGGATGCACGCCAAGACCGTAGGATCCTACGCAGTGCCGTAGGGGACCGCACCGCCACTTCCCAGCAAATTAGGGACACTGTTGCTCCTGGGGTATCGGCGAGGACCATTCGCAACCGTCTCCATGAAGCTGGGCTACGGTCCCGCACACCGTTAGGCCGTCTTCCGCTCACGCCCCAACATCGTGCAGCCCGCCTCCAGTGGTGTCGCGACAGGCGTGAATGGAGGGACGAATGGAGACGTGTCGTCTTCAGCGATGAGAGTCGCTTCTGCCTTGGTGCCAATGATGGTCGTATGCGTGTTTGGCGCCGTGCAGGTGAGCGCCACAATCAGGACTGCATACGACCGAGGCACACAGGGCCAACACCCGGCATCATGGTGTGGGGAGCGATCTCCTACACTGGCCGTACACCACTGGTGATCGTCGAGGGAACACTGAATAGTGCACGGTACATCCAAACCGTCATCGAACCCATCGTTCTACCATTCCTAGACCGGCAAGGGAACTTGCTGTTCCAACAGGACAATGCACGTCCGCATGTATCCTGTGCCACCCAACGTGCTCTAGAAGGTGTAAGTCAACTACCCTGGCCAGCAAGATCTCCGGATCTGTCCCCCATTGAGCATGTTTGGGACTGGATGAAGCGTCGTCTGACGCGGTCTGCACGTCCAGCACGAACGCTGGTCCAACTGAGGCGCCAGGTGGAAATGGCATGGCAAGCCATTCCACAGGACTACATCCAGCATCTCTACGATCGTCTCGATGGGAGAATAGCAGCCTGCTTTGCTGCGAAAGGTGGATATACACTGTACTAGTGCCGACATTGTGCATGCTCTGTTGCCTGTGTCTATGTGCCTGTGGTTTTGTCAGTGTGATCATGTGATGTATCTGACCCCAGGAATGTGTCAATAAAGTTTACCCTTCCTGGGACAATGAATTCACGGTGTTCTTATTTCAATTTCCAGGAGTGTACATTGATGACCTTCAGTTATACCTATGGGCAAGTCCAACAATCTGTGCGCAGCCAACCAGAACGTAAATTCTGACTTATTTGCTTTATGAGAATGGGTGAAAAACATAGGTTTGAAACTTAATCCATCTAAAATGCAAGCATTCTCTGTCACTCACAAAAGACTTATTACTCCTCAGTTCAGGGATTCTCTTCCACTCTTAATCCTAAACACTAGAACTCACATCTTCCTCTTTTGCAAAGAATATGGAAACAATTTTGGACCATCACCTAGAATGGATTTAACTCACAACAGCGGTCTATAAGAGGGTGTCAACACCACTTTATTCATTACAGAAATATAAAAAGCATTTCATCTCAAGATTAACAAAAACTTGTTGAGTCAGTAATACTCCCCATCCTTGATTATGGTGATTCTATTCGCCAAGGACTGGAACTGGCGATGAATGCTTGTGTACTATTCATTTCAACCATATAACTCCTGCCCATGGTTAATTATCCTGGCTACGTGCAGATAAGCATAATGATTATCATACCTTGTGTTCGCTGCATTGTCATCTCATTCATTGCACTACTTCCTACTTTTCTTCAACTCGTACACTACTACCTGAATAACACAGCAGAAATACTCGTCTCCAACAAAGTAAAATCGTCTCTGTACCACTACACAACAATACCATTCTCTGTGTTAGGAATCCGACTTTGGAACAATTATCCTCAAAACATTAGAGAAATTAAAATCTTTTCAAACTTCAGAAGACAGCTAATGGCCCACCTTCTATCACAATAGCGATCTCTTCTTGCAGCTCACTTCCTCCCTCATCATTTTTCTCCCCTTGTCTATAAGGGTCTCTATTGAAATTCTCTTCTTCTTGTCACTTTCATTTCAATCCTCTCCTCTTTCATTATCCCTTCAGCTTCTTCTAATACTAAACAAGGCTTCAAAAGTGGTAAACTGATCAATATCATTCGTAATGCCTCCAGTTATGTTATTATTGTCAGCATCATTGTTATTATTATTATTGTGTATTATTACTTTTGTTAATAAAGCAAATCACTATTATTGAGTTTGTTATGTAGTAATTAATTAAAATCCTTCTTTATTACTCTATTATTTATCATCATTATTAGTGTTACTATTATTATTGCCAATTATTATTTTTATTAATGATGAAAATTACTATTACTCTGATTGCCATGTAGTAATTTTTGTATGTGTTTTTTGTGGACAGATGTAACAGAGGGTGTTAAGGCCTAATCTACTCAGGCTAAATACACAATAAATAAATAAATAAATATATAGACAACCTTCTAAGATAGGTACAAAGTTAGTTCAGTGTACTGTAAAGAATCCTTATGACTTTGATTCCACTATTTTATAGTACTTATTTTAATAAATGGCATTATTAACAATCAGTGGTTTCTGTTTTGTAAGAATCAGCCGATTTTTTTACACAAACATGGTCTTATCATGTTAGTTTTCTACGAAATACTATAAATTTTTAGACGTCACACATGAGATCACATAACTTGGGGGCACGACACCATCAAACATTGTTCAAAACTAAGCATCAGTATCATGAAGAAAATGTTTGAGACAGTAAATTCAGATGCGGTTTTTACAATGTATTACCATAAAATATATAATCATTTACTTAACTGCTGCATAAAATGGATAAACGATCTCTACGAAAACATAGCGAGATTAGTCAAATTACAGAAGAGTAACAGGTGCATTATAAACGTACTTCAAGACATTCTTACAGTAGAAAACTTAGAGATCCATTTGCACTGCCTGTGGCTTGCAAATGTGTTAAAACAATTATGAAATGAAATAAATGCATAGCTACAATACATGTAACAGAGGAGGATGAACATAAAAACGCAACAAGCTACATTAAACAAAATGGGACCTACATTTGGTGGACACATTCTGTGGTACTTACCACACAGAATAAGAGTCACAGTAATAATAACACATGTGGAAACCAATTAAAAGACTGCTTAACGATCATCTACCTTTGCAGCATAAAATATCTGTAAATTAGTTATTTCAGAGCAATAGTTTCTCAGTGATAAGGTCTACATTCAACAAAGCATATGACAGACTAAACATATCTTCTAGTATTTAAAACCTTTCTTTAAAATAATACAAAACTGATAACTGCTATTAACACTGCTACTGCTACTATTACTAGTGGCTTTTCGATGCTGACTGTTCTACTGAATGAGGAATTAAGCTCAGTGAGCAATTGAATACTACTGCCAGCTATTGATCATAATCATTGTGCTTGGTGCTTAATGAGGATGCTTAGTATCCCTCTTGGTGCCATTCGAGAAGAATAGCTTCGTGCAGGCAACCAGTTTAGCATCTTATTTTGTTTCATTCTGTACTTAGTAGTATCAGGAAAGACAACAAATTACATTACAAGGAAAGGATTATTTGAGTTTAACGTGTAGTGGTGTGCTTTTGTTGGCTTCACAATGGGTACAAGATAGTGTACATCGTCTCTTGTCCTATCAGCCGTTTTAATGACTGGTGGTCACAACACTCTTGAAGGTGAACCTACAATGATGAAGCTTGTAGGGCTGGGAAGAGATCAAATGAAGGAAAATCTGGTAGTAGGGAATCATATACATTACAGCAAACAAATACTTATGCATTTGCATCTCCAGAGAAACATACAGGGTGATTCAGAATTCCTATTATGCAGTTGTAGAGAGAAACCAGTGCAGCAACATTTTGTAATAAACCCATGTCCGAAAATGCGCCGTTTGGAAGATAAACTTTGAACGATGGAGGCAACACACTTTGAGAGGTCAGTGTCTCTTGTCAGATGATGTCTTGTGTGAGGTCATGTCACGTGGCATCAGGGAACAACCCAATGAAGAGAAGTGCATGAACGTCAGTTGCCACTGAGTGATCGAGAAAGGCTGTGCATCACAGAATGGCAGAGTACATGATTTCCGAGAACGCCGAGCATGTTGCTCATCTACAGTGAAAGTGGACGAAGCAGTCCATTAGCACAACGCCTGCACCACGAACGATTTCCAGGTCATGCCTGTCCATCACATGCCATTTTTGCAGCATTGCAACAGCGGCTTTGGGAAGCCGGCACCTTCAAGGCTAATAGGGCCATTTGAGGTTGTGGCCATATGGGTGGCACTGTTGACATAGAAGAATAAGTCCTCCATCTGGTCGACCGGAGCCCATCGACGAGTACCCGCAACATTGCAGGATCCGTGGATATATTACAGAGCAGCGTCTGGCGAGTTCTCCACGAATAGCATTCTCCATGAATAGCAACATTACCCATACCACCTCCAGAGGGTGCAGGCAATGGCTCTAGCTGATTTTGTGCCACTTGCCGATTACTGTGCACGATTCCTATACCGTTGTCTCGACATTCCAGACTTTCCTCGGATCGTTCTTTTCACACATGAACCGCATTTCACAGACGAAGGTCTGCTCAATCACCGTAAAAGTCTTATGAGGAAAACTCCCATGCCTCACATACCCATGGATTTCAACACCGTTTCGGTGTTAATGTGTGGGCTGGAACTATCCATGTTCCTCTGTCAGGCCCTTGTATTCTACTGTCCCAGCTATTTGACGTTACTGCAAGACGTTTTTTGGAAGATGTACCATTGTATATCCATCAGAGGCTGTGTTTTAGCATAATGGCGCGCCAGCCCACTTTTCAAGCGATGTCCGTCCACATCTTCACCAGACAGTTTGGGACAGATGGATAGGTCACGGTGGGTCGATTCGTTGGCCGCCATGATCGCCCGATGGAACTCGTCTGGATTTTTTCGTGTGGGGTTACATGAAGGTAATTATTTACAAGACTCCTGGGGAGTCACAAGGAGATCTCTTTGCTCTTATAATGGCTGCAGTGGAGGTCATTTGGGACACTCCAGGGCTTTTGGACCATGTGTATGTGATTGTTCGCAGGTACACTTCGTGCAGCAGAACAGCGGTCGCCACTTCGGGCATACGTTGTAGTTGAGGCAGGTACGAGTTGGTTGATGAACATGCAACGTATCTTTTGACATTCTTTCAGAGTTGTTTGTCTTCCAAGCATCGCATTTCAGGACATGACTTTATTACCAAATATTGCTGTTCTGAGTCTCCTCTACAGCACCTGTAGCTGTGTAATAGGAATTCTCGATCACCTGGTGCTTAGCACTTCTCAGAGTGGATGACCTGGGTTGAAGACAGTTTGTATGTTGATTGCTTCATACGGTTTCCTGAGTGCAGCTGCATGGAAACCTAGTTAATACTCGTTTACCAGCTGAGTAATGTGTCACTCCTGGTGAAAAGTAAGAGTTCTTTGAACGCTATGGGTTTGGTAACTAAGAGGTCCACGTGAAGCAGTACAGCAGGTGGTGATGTCCAATGGCACTCTCTCTGTAATGCTGGGAGGTACGGATCGCTCGCTATTCGGCGCCCCAACCCAGTGCATGACTGTCAATCATGACAACAAGTCTGTTTGCGAATGATGGGATGCAGATCCAGCAATAAACTACATCAGAGAAACATACAACCAGACACATTTCTCAACAGGCATCATATACCTTCACATAAAGTGACCATGAGCTGCATCTAAAGTTGTTTCAGGTAACACGATATTGCTGGGGATGTATAATACGAGGTGCGACAATAAAGTAATGAGACTGATTTCCTTTGCAAGATGTGGCAACCCTGCAGGCTTGCGTAGGCACAATATCTTTGACGTTGGTCTATAAGCTGCTTTTAATCCAAGCGGCACATCGATGGAATTGCTCAGTCGTGAATTGTGCTTTAATAAGTTAACATGTGTTTGTGTCTCTCATCATGGAAATGGAACCGTATAATATTGCGAAATGGTATGCCATTTCTGTTTGTGTTAAATTGGGTGAAAACGTGACGACAACTTACGGTAAGCTTCAGAAGGCTTTTGGAGAGGAGTTTGTGTCAAGAGCTCAAGTTTTTCATTGGCATAAAATGTTTAGTGAAGGCAGAACGAATGTTGAAGATGAAGACCGCAGTGGACGACCATTAACCTCACGGACGGATGTCAACTTGGCAAGGGTGCGTGAACTCGTACAATCTGATCGAAGATTATGCGTGAAAATGATTTCAGAAGAACTGAACATCAATCGAGAAACAGTTTGTCTAATAATAACTGAAGATCTTGGTATGAGAAAGATTTGTGTAGAAATGGTCCTCAAAAATCTCACTCCACAACAGCGAGAAACACGGAAAAATGTGGCAGCCGATCTGTTAAAGCTAACGGAAATCAATTCAGAATTGTTGAGCCGTGTTATCACTGGTGAAGAAAGTTGGTTTTTTCAGTACGATCCAGAGACAAAACGCCAAAGTTCGCAATGGTGCTCAAAGGGATCACCCAGACCAAAAAAGCCCACATGTCAAAGTCAAAAGTGAAATGCATGCTTGTGTGCTTCTTTGATTCCAAGGGAATTGTTAATAAAGAGTGGTTGCCTCTCGGATAAACAGTTAACCAATATTACAAAGAAATTGTAGAAAGACTTTGTAAAAGAGTTCTTCGTGTCCGTGCCAACATTGCTGATAATTGGATTCTGCATCACGATAATGCGCCATCCCACACTGCTCTGTCAGTACAGCAATTTTTAACCTCAAAACAAATTTGAGTACTACCACAGCCACCTTATACATCAGATATCGCTATGTGCGACTTTTTTCTATTTCCAAGAGTCAAAACGGCGGTCAAGGGACACTATTTTCAAACAACACAAGATATCCAAACAGCTGTGACGAGTGTCTTGGAGGATATTACAGAAGATGAGTTCCGGAAATGTTACCATCAATGGCAGAAGCGCTGGAAAAAGTGTGTGCAGTCAGAAGGGAACTACTTTGAAGGAGACAACACTAAACGTGACTAAAACGGTAAGCAACATTTTTTTTCACATCAGTCTGATTACTTTATTGTCGCACCTCGTAGGCCAAACTGCAGGCTAGGCTTTAGCTGCCTCGAGAGTGTCTGTTGTCCTGATATCTGCTGACAGTAGTAGCAGTTATGATGAGCAGTGTAACATATGTTTGAAATAGTCTTTGGCACCAGAAGGTGAAAAATTTAGCGTAATTCTAAGAAGGAACATGAGAGATGAATATTTTGTCATCAAAAGACGTTTGTGTCAAAGGACGTCTGGGGAAGTGTTTTGACTGTTTTCATTAAACCGTTCCTCGCACAACAAGACATGCACCACGAAAGTGTCCTCAACTACATTGCAGAGGCACACATCACGATTGGGAAGTGTTCGTCACAATAATCGAGAATAGTTACCCATTTTACTTTTCTTAAGAAACTAGAGGATAGTAGCAGCCCCAATCTCATCCACTACAACCTCTTGCATTGTAAAGGACAGTCGTATGTCATGGCCATGGACAGCTTCAGCCACGTAATTAGAGAGGTTTTTCCTATCCGTGGCGGCCACAGACACCTTTCCTTCGCGCTGTGTGAGAGCTGTAACTTTATTTCGTAGGTATAAGTTGAGTGTAATGAGTGCGTGTTTAGTGTGATGACATGACATTGGACGCGTATGAGAGAAGGGAGAGGGTGAAACCTGATGCCAGCACATAGCCTGCTCCTCTCTAACAGCAGGAAGGGGCCGCCAAACTCAACGGCATTATCTGATGTTAGGTTCACCATCAACAGTGTCTCAGGCCCTCCCTTCATGAGACACTACGGAGAGGTTTGGAATTTAATACAGAACACTGGCACAAAGAACGGCGGTCAGGGAATCTACATCATCACCCACCCTCTCCTTTGCCATTACGGCAAAGGGAAAGCTGCCACCAGGACACGGCATACCCGGGCGGTTATCCATCTGAGTACTGGCAATGCCAGACACTCCTTAGCTCCGGTGATGCATGATCGTTGGTATCCGTTGTTTCCAATCAATGCCCATTGCCTGGGTATGACAACGAGATGAACATTCAACAAACCATTGAGTCTAAAATACTTCGATGTACTACTTCTAGGGTAACGGTAACAGCTGTGGCGTTGTTGCACTAGTAACTAAAAATTTAGCACTCTTATTTATAATTTTTATCGATACCCACCAAGTTAGCCGAGAGCACTAATGCGCTGCTTCCTGGACTCGGGTAGGCGCGCCAGCTGAGGATCGAATCCGCCCTCCGGATTAACGACGAGGGCCGGTGTGCTGGCCAGCCTGGATGTGGTTTTTAGGCGGTTTTCCACATCCCTCTAAGTGAATACCGGGCTGGTCCCCACGTCCCGCCTCAGTTACACGACCCACAGACATTTGAAACACATCCGCACTTTTCCATGATTCACACTAGACGCAGACAGATGGGGTACTCTGATTTCGTCCCAGGGGGTATGGGGTGAGGGCAGGAAGTGCATCCAGCCACCCCTTCAATTTAACATGCTAAATCCGATTTAATCACGCCAACCCCGCGCACAATGCGGGTCAAAGGCGATGTCAGTTGCATGGGGGCTTAATTATAATGCAATAATTTTAGTAGCTGTGTATCCGTTTACGAAGTCTCGTAACCGGTTGGTCCTGACTAGTATTAGCACGCAATCTGACTGCATAAAATAACAATAAAGAATGAAAGGAAATTTCCGTTAACACAATTGATTAATTAAGTCCCCTGCAACTATAAAAGCTACGAAACAACAAGGCACAAGTGTAGCTGTTCTGTGTGTGGCAGTGTGATTCAACGTACATGTATCTGGCACAGTTCTTCCTCAATACGACAAGATATTTTAAACACCATTTACAATGAACTAATTGAAAAACCAGAAATACTATAATTGCACATAGAAACCAGAATTACAAGTCTAATACATGAACACGAGCCAGATGCTTTGTTGACTGAACCTGTGACCAAGAGTCATTGTCATTGAGGAAATGTGAAATAAATTTTTTTTTTACCTCTGTATATATTGACGAAAAATACACTGTGATCATTGCAACATCTTCCATCTACACATTACACCAACCGAACAGCATCTACTGTCTCGCCCAACAGAACAACAACTGCACACGACATCCTCTGAACTAGTGCTGCTCTCGACATCCTCTCAACAAGTACTGCCCACGGCAACCTCTGAACTACTACTGCACCATTGGAGGCGGCGGAATAATAATTATTGGCGCAATCTCTGGCGCTTTCACAGTTAAGTAATACGTGTTTTATTTAGCCTTGCCCTATTACAGCTTGCCTGTTTTAAAAGGTACATCGTCACTAACGCCATCTAATGTCAAAATTGTGTACTCTGTACCATGTCGAATTGCTCGTGTCAGTTTCGGCAGTTACGGTCTTTTGGAATGTAGTAGAATGCGGTGACCAATAATTTAGTACATTTCACTGCGTTGTTGCAATGCGTGTTGTGGGGTATCAGTAGTGCTGTTTTGCATACTCCTACAATGGTGAAGTCTGATCTATGGAGACCTTCAGAGAAGAGAAGTGCTCCAGATAGTCATGCAAATTAATTAAAGGAATAATAATGTTGTGCAACAGAAATATCATCTGGATGAAAATTTATAGGGGTGGCCCAATCAAACTTGACAATATGGGTCCCACACCACGCAAGTAGACACATTAATGAGAGGATGGATCATTTTATCTATAACAGAAACAAGTGATCGCTATAACAATCAGATTTATTCTCATGAAATAAAAGACATGAGCTACTCACTGATATGTACAACTGAACATTAAATACTTGACAAGGGATTCTAATGGTAAACCAAGGCAAGGGTGGATGGGCAAAGTAAGTGCAGTGTTATACAGGTAGAGTCAGCGCAAAATTCCATAGCCAGTAGATGAACAGACGACAGGGCAGTCATGGGGAGAGAGGTAGTAGTGTAATTTGTGGGTAGGCGCTGTAGGGGAAATGCTGAGCGCTGGAGGGGAAATGGTGTTCTAAACTAAAGCCTGTGCTCCCACTTTTTGGTAAATATTAAGTGGGGCGCCACCACGCCCAATTCTTCATGATGACCATTCAAAAAGATCTGTCACCTTTGCTTTGGTTAGTATCTAAAAAGAATCCCGTCGGAAATGAAGCGATTTATTTTCGCTTGGTTTGTTAACCATTTGTAACTTTCAGAGGAGTGTCATGAGTAGCGAATTTTGAATAAAGCCTACATATTTCTCTTGTTGCCATGTTAAAATTTACTTCTTTTGCCAAAACAGAGTGGAGTTTGTACAGTCTCACATCACTAACGTGTTGTGGAGACGCAACTGCGAGAGAATTCTGAAATAGTGGTTTGTTAAGTGAGGAACGGAGGAAAAGTATGGTCGGTAGCCAATGAAAAAGCACATCCTCGATACAAGATAAACGTATAATGTCTTCACTTATGTTGTTCCAAAACCTCTAGCATTTCTCATTTCACCATTTATCGATGGTCTTTAAGAATTATATTCTTTCATGGAAAATGTTTGTAGTTACTGGAATAACACGATAGATAATGAAGTTTTGCATAATAACCATACGGCAAAATACTCTCCCTTTTGTGTGCTGTCATTTGTTAAAATCTTATTTCGATATCTCAAACCGTTTACTAAATATGAGGAATGTTGTGGATATTTCATTCTAGGTTTCTCGCTCGCACGGTGCCATCACAAATGAGTGTGCTACGTCAGATTAATTTTCTCGAGATTGGTAACGGGTAGTGACCTCCACCCAAGTCCAAAGAAAAATTCAATGTGTTGGCTAAATTTCATAAACAGCGACATATTATATAATATGCACGAAACGCAAAATCAAAGCGACCCCTATTTTGCATGGCCAACTTTTCCGAAATTTGCGTAGTGTCTTACTTCCTCTCAAATACCGCAATAACTACAGTAGAGTCTCGATTGTCCGATCTTCGGTTATCCGACCTTCTGTGTTATCCGACCCTTTCACCGCACCGGCTGTGCGCCAGCCGACGACAGGTGAGTAACAAACGTGTTGTTTGTTGATACTCAGTTCATTGTCTACATCTACATCTACATCTACACTCCGCAAGCCACCCAACGGTGTGTGGCGGAGGGCACTTTACGTGCCACTGTCATTACCTCCCTTTTCTGTTCCAGTCGCGTATGGTTCGCGGGAAGAACGACTGTCTGAAAGTCTCCGTGCGCGCTCGAGTCTCTCTAATTTTACATTCGTGATCTCCTCGGGAGGCATAAGTAGGGGGAAGCAATATATTCGATACCTCATCCAGAAACGCACCCTCTCGAAACCTGGCGAGCAAGCTACACCGCGATGCAGACCGCCTCTCTTGCAGAGTCTGCCACTTGAGTTTGCTAAACATCTCCTAACGCTATCGCGGTTACCAAATAACCCTGTGACGAAACGTGCCGCTCTTCTTTGGATCTTCTCTATCTCCTCCGTCAACCCGATCTGTTACGGATACCACACTGATGAGCAATACTCAAGTATAGGTCGAACGAGTGTTTTGTAAGCCACCACCTTTGTTGATGGACTACATTTTCTAAGGACTCTCCCAATGAATCTCAACATGGTACCCGCCTTACCAACAATTAATTTTATGTGATCATTCCACTTCAAATCGTTCCGCACGCATACTCCCAGATATTTTACAGATGTAACTGCTACCAGTGTTTGTTCCGCTATCATATAATAATACAATAAAGGATCCTTCTTTCTATGTATTCGCAATACATTACATTTGTCTATGTTAAGGGTCAGCTGCCACTCCCTGCACCAAGTGCCTATCCGCTGCAGATCTTCTTGCATTTCGCTACAATTTTCTAATGCTGCAACTTCTCTGTATACTACAGCATCATCCGCGAAAAGCCGCATGGAATTTCCGACACTATCCGCCGTCTGCTACTCCTCACTCCTCAGTGCTAACTTAGATCTGTAGTGGAGTGACCGTGTTGCATTTTGTTTATTGTAAAAATTTGTGATGATGGAAGCCGGCCGCGGTGGTCGTGCGGTTCTAGGAGCTCCAGTCCGGAGCCGCGCTGCTGCTACGGTCGCAGGTTCGAATCCTGCCTCGGGCATGGATGTGTGTGATATCCTTAGGTTAGTTAGGTTTAATTAACTCTAAGTTCTAGGGGACTGATGACCACAGCAGTTGAGTCCCATAGTGCTCAGAGCCATTTGAACCATTTTTTTGTGATGATGGCTTCAAAACGGAAAAAGGTGTTCGTTTCAGTGAAAGAAAAACTTAAAGCTTTAAAAAGAATAGGCAATGGTGAAACTTTATTAAAAATAGCGCAAGATTATAACGTCAGGGAAACAACAATTGGAGACTGGAAAAGGAACCGCAATGAAATTGACAAGTGGTGTTCTCAGCGAGCAACCTTGGCTGTTTTGGAAGATCGGAAAACCATGCTTTACTGGTGAAATATTACAACCAAAAAATGTTTGTACGAGCTCAGGCATTTTTAAAGAATGGTTTTTTAACGAGTTAGTGTCGCAAACTGAAAAGTTTTTGAAAGCCAACAACTTGTCCCGCAAAGCACTGTTGCTTCTCGACAATGCCACTTGTCATCCTAATCAAGATGAACTTCAAGATCAAGATATAAAGGCCACGTTTTTGCCTCCAAATGTCACATCCTTATGTCAGCCCACGGACCAAGGGACATTAGAGACACTGAAGAGAAACTACCGCAGAAACTTGCTTTCACCGGCTGGAGTGTCCATGCGGTTCTAGGCGCTTCAGTCTGGAGCCGAACGACTGCTACGGTCGCAGGTTCGAATCCTGCCTCGGGCATGGATGTGTGTGATGTCCTTAGGTTAGTTAGGTTTAATTAGTTCTAAGTTCTAGACGACTGATGACCTCAGAAGTTAAGTCGCATAGCACTCAGAGCCATTTGAACCATTTGAAGCTTGCTTTCCTCTTTAATTAATGCTATGGACAAGGGAGAAGACATGCTAGAGCAGTCCCGCTGCATTAATTTGAAAGATGTAGCTTATGACGTGGCCCAATCTAGGGAGAGTGTGGAGCAAATACAATTGCAAAATCCTGGAACATTTTGCTACAGGAAAATCAAGAAAATTCTCCAGATGATAAAAATCTACAGCAGCAGACCGAACCAGAAAATACTACTCTGCTTTCATTGTTACGAAAAGTTCCGGGATGTGCTGAGGCCACAGAAGATGACAAATGAATGGATAGTCCAAGATGAAGAATTTGAAGTGACAGATGAAGAAATAGTCAACATGGTAAACGAGAAAGAAGAAGACGAAGAAGCGGATGTAGTGGAGGAAAGTGCGCCCAAGATTTCTCACAATGAAGGACACAAGGCCTTAGAAACTACTTTTAAAATACGTAGAGCAACTGGAGGAAACATCGTCTACCGAGGGTTTTACTTCTTAAGAGACTACGTGATTTAGCGGCAAAAAACAGCAAACAGCAGGCAAACAAAAGACAATTACTAACTTCCTCACACAGTAAATGTCAATTCAGTCTAATTTGATTTGTATTGTATTACATGTTTAACTTATTTGGCATACTTTAGTTTAATTTTTGTGTTTTTTGTATTATCTTCCGTGTTATCCGACCTACCCGCCTATCCGACATTGCCGCGGCCGGTTTAGGTCGGATAATCGAGACTCTACTGTATGACCATTAGCGAAATGATGGAGACATCATAATGAACCTGACATATAAAGCTCCAAATAAAGAAAAGTGACCTTTTTTACCGAATAGTTTGTATAAAATCGTTTGAGATATGTTGCAGGGAGCGCGCCTCGATTCTGTCATCCCTAACCGGTAGTAAGATGGCAGACAGTGTCGGCCTCCCCTTCCGCACAAGCGAATGAACTCGCCCAGCGCTTTGGATGGAATTACTGCGCATCGGCCACTGCATCCTTGGCGGACTCTAATACAGGAACAATATCAGTGACTGTAAGAATGATTGCTAAATTACAGGAAAAACATGGAAAAATTGGATGGAATAACAGTGGGATACCCCAAGAGCATATTAAAAGCAAACTACGAGGTGCATTCAAGTTCTAAGGCCTCCGATTTTTTTTCTAATTAACTACTCACCCGAAATCGATGAAACTGGCGTTACTTCTCGACGTAATCGCCCTGCAGACGAACACATTTTTCACAACGCTGACGCCATGATTCCATGGCAGCGGCGAAGGCTTCTTTAGGAGTCTGTTTTGACCACTGGAAAATCGCTGAGGCAATAGCAGCACGGCTGGTGAATGTGCGGCCACGGAGAGTGTCTTTCATTGTCGGAAGAAGCCAAAAATCACTATGAGCCAGGTCAGGTGAGTAGGGAGCATGAGGAATCACTTCAAAGTTGTTATCACGAAGAAACTGTTGCGTAACGTTAGCTCGATGTGCGGGTGCGTTGTCTTGGTGAAACAGCACACGCACAGCCCTTCCCGGACGTTTTTGTTGCCGTGCAGGAAGGGATTTGTTCTTCAAAACATTTTCGTAGGATGCACCTATTACTGTAGTGCCCTTTGAAACGCAATGGGTAAGGATTACGCCCTCGCTGTCCCAGAACATGGACACCATCATTTTTTCAGCACTGGTGGTTACCCGAAATTTTTTTGATGGCGGTGAATCTGTGTGCTTCCATTGAGCTGACTGGCGCTTTGTTTCTGGATTGAAAAATGGCATCCACGTCTCATCCATTGCCACAACCAACGAAAAGAAAGTCCCATTCATGCTGTCGTTGCGTGTCAACATTGCTTGGCAACATGCCACACGGGCAGCCAAGTGGTCGTCCGTCAGCATTCGTGGCACCTACCTGGATGACACTTTTCGCATTTTCAGGTCGTCATGCAGGATTGTGTGCACAGAACCCACAGAAATGCCAACTCTGGAGGCGATCAGTTCAACAGTCATTCGGCGATCCCCCAAAACAATTCTCTCCACTTTCTCGATCATGTCGTCAGATCGGCTTGTGCGAGCCCGAGGTTGTTTCGGTTTGTTTTCACATGATGTTCTGCCTTCATTAAACTGTCGCACCCACGAACGCACTTTCGACACATCCATAACTCCATCACCACATGTCTCCTTCAACTGTCGATGAATTTCAATTGGTTTCACACCACGCAAATTCAGAAAACGAATGATTGCACGCTGTTCAAGTAAGGAAAACGTCGCCATTTTAAGTATTTAAAACAGTTCTCATTCTCGCCGCTGGCGGTAAAATTCCATCTGCCGTACGGTGCTACCATCTCTGGGACATATTGACAATGAACGCGGCCTCATTTTAAAACAATGCGCATGTTTCAATCTCTTCCCAGTCCGGAGAAAAAAAATTGGAGGCTTTAGAACTTGAATGGACCTCGTACATGGCTGCGAAGTATTGAAACGGAATAACAGGCTCCTGAAGGGATTGAACTAATATTGCGGAACTTCCGCAATTGCCGACTGCAACGATGACGCATCTTGCCATACTCGCAACGAAATGCGGAAGGCAGCGAGTAACGGCTGGCTATTCAGAGTTCAGGGCTCAGTACTCGGGTGGAGACATCCTTCTCTCCAAGCGGAAGACTCGGCTCATGAGTCGCCCAGCAGCCCCTGTCATTAGTTTTCCGCGGACTAGTATGAAGTCATCACTTTCCAAAGCCCAAACGAGAAGTGTTTTCTTTTAGGACGCTCTGTAACTTGGCTCCTTTCTCTCCAGACCAGGAACGCGCTGGCCCATAATGACAAAGATTGCGAGTCCCCTCTAACAAAACTTAAGTAAAGATGTTGGACCATCTCCAACTCTTGCGGATTTTTGATGTTTTCAACCAATAGTGCTCTCACGTGGGGAAGACGCAGAAAATCTCTTCCACTACATGGTACAATATAGAAAAGAACCTATAAGAAATCTGACACGTAGGCACGGCCGAGAATTTTCTTGCTATACGAAAAAATTAGAAAGAACCAACCAGGACGCTGAATTCTGAAAGTTTAAACCGAACGTTATTTCGAGGCGTTATACGAAAATTCACACGGTCTTCTGGGAAATGACACATGGCTAGAGATTTCTTATCTTGTTAGAAGGTTTCTCTGAAGAATTTTGTGTTTTTTTTTTTTTCGGAAAAAGCAACGGTCCGAAGTCCTGCCTGGAGCGCTTGGATTGAGGAGTCGCAATGCATAGCTTCTCCCTGCGACTGCCACTTCGCCTCGGCTTTGCAACATTTTTGTGGTGGTCAACGTCTCTTAAAAGTATTCTTATCTATCGCTAGCCAGAACCAGAACAAAAGCTCCCATGTGGACAGTACAAAAAAAGAGGTCAGATAGCAGTAACAGGAACATTCACTAGAGGTACTGGAACTCGATAACAGTTATTATATGCTCCATCAGTAACGAGTATTTTATCAAGAAAAATGAGCAAAAATGTTCTGAAACGTGTCGGGACAGTTCCAGAAAAATAACTTGTATTATGATTAATGTTTATTCAACAGATCTGAAAATGGGCTTATCCTTAAATGGGTGCTGATGAGATGATAAATAAGAATTATATTGGTGATCAAGACTAGTAACCGGAACCGCGCGACTGCTACGGTCGCAGGTTCGAATCCTGCCTCGCGCATGGATGTGTGTGATGTCCTTAGGTTAGTTAGGTTTAAGTAGTTCTAAGTTCTATGGGACTGTTGACCACAGATGTTAAGTCCCATAGTGCTCAGAGCCATCAAGACTAGTGACTTCCATTCAATACTTAAGTGTAAAAGCATCATCATTCTACTTAGGCAACTATTTGCTGACTTGCTCTGTTGTGCACCCTGGACCACAGATTTAGGGATCTTCAAGATTTGTGAAATAAAATGAGGAATTGTGATAATCTGTGCACTAAACGATGCCTTGGCAACATTATGTGTCACGCAATAATATGAATACGCATTACACTGGAATCCCAGCAATGTCACTTACGCGTATGGAGTCCCCCCATCACTGGTGTGAATAATGTCAAGACGAGCTCTGATGCCCTCATATGGCAATACGAGGCCTACAATGGCTGCCGATGCAGTATATCAGGTAGTCCAAGTATAGCTGTTGGTCAAGCCTCCCATTGGTGGACAGGAAAACAGGCCTCTGGAGGCGGACAATGGTCTGTACTGTCAGTGTTAGGTGGTAAGTTCCTATGGGACCAAACTGCTGAGGTCATCGGTCCCTAGACTTACACACTACTTAATCTAACTTAAACTCGCTAAGGAAAACACACACACCCATGCCCAAGGGAGGACTCGAACCTCCTACGGAGGGAGCAGCACGAAATAATAATAAATCAATATTTAAGTATACTGCTCTAAAACTAGCAGCATATTTATAATGTGCAGCCGATATTTTCGTAGGCCAATAGGTCGATATTTTTTCCGTCTATAAATCGTTATATCGATAACTTTTCACTGCTTGTCGAGCGCCGTTAAAGATATTTTCCTAAATATCGATAGGTCGGAGTTTTGATATTTTAAAAAATATCAGACAGTGATCCTATAAGGGTTCCGTTTTTTCCTACTGAGATATGCAACACTAATAAAAATGATGTGACGAACACAGTACAGAACGACTTTTAATCTGTTTCATAAGCCTGTTGTGCTAACGCCTCTTTTCGATCGTTGGAGCTCTTGTATGGTAGTCAAGAGGTTCGAAAGTCTTGAATCTCATGTTCTGTAAACGGATTGAGAAGCGCATCGTACTGTTGCTGCATTAGTAGACGCAACAATAGTGCGAATAATAACCCTTTGCGTGTATGCTTCCAATGTCAGTTGCATATTCCTGCACAACGTCACACCTCGATTCTTGTTCTTTACTGAGTGAGAAGTTACAGTCGCGCTGTCCACACGAATTACAAGTAAGCAATGCACCACCTTTCTTTTTCTCGGGCAATGAGAATGGTACGAACATGAAGTTTTAGGTATGGATTATTCGAACTATTTGGAGTGAGCGCGCAACTTTTCCGTTTCCTCCGACAGACAGCGTAGCGTAGCAAGTTTCGAAACGGTCTCTGTGACTGCTGCACGTTCCTGCTTGTCGTCACTGAATTTCTCACTGCGGAGGAAGAAATTGGAGGATGGGGCCATTGCGAGAAGACGGTACGACAGGGCTCCAAGATTTGCAGTGCAGCGTTCGAGGAGGCCATTGACGGCTGTCACACCTGCTGATCGAGCACGCGCGGAGAACTAAGCATAAGTCGTGCTGAAGCTGTCAATCAGCAAAGGAAGAGTGGATGGAATGATCAGCGCTCTTGACAGCTCAAAAGCATGTGTCTTGTGGTGGAACACGCATATCGCAGAAAAAGAATTCTTCCGATTTGTTGCAACTTTTTGAAGCTGAGAGGGAAGTCTTCTTGTCTCGGACTATGATAGGTGATGGGACTGGGTTCACCATTTTGAGCCCAACACAAAACGACAATGTCGTCATCCTCAATCTCCACAGAAGAAGAAGCAACTACTTCCGCCGGTAAGGTCTTGATCACCGTGTTTTGGGAGAGTAATGGTGTCATACTCACTGACTCTGGCCATTAAAATTGCTACACTACGAAGATGACGTGCTACAGACGTGAAATTTAACCGACAGGAAGAAGATGCTGTGAGATGCAAATGATTAGCTTTTCAGAGCATTCACACAAGGTTGGCACCGGTGGCGACACCTACAACGTGCTGACACGAGGAAAGTTTCCAACCGATTTCTCATACACAAACAGCAGTTGACCGGCGTTGACTGGTGAAACGTTGTTGTGATGCCTCGTGTAAGGAGGAGAAATGGGTACCATCACTTTTCCGACTTCGATAGAGGTCGGATTGTAGCCTATCGCGATTGCAAATTTGTCGTCTCGCGACATTGCTGCTCGCGTTGGTCGAGATCCAATGACTGTGGGAAGAATGTGGAATCGGTGGGTTCAGGAGTGTAATACGGAACGCCGTGCTGGATTCCAACGGCTTCGTATCACTAGCAGTGACGTGACAAGCATCTTATCCGCATGGCTGTAACGGATCGTGCAGCCACGTCTCGATCCCTGAGTCAACAGATGGGGACGTTTGCAAGACAACAACCATCTGCACGAACAGTTCGACGACGTTTGCAGAAGCATGGACTATCAGCTCGAGACCATGGCTGCGGTTACTCTTGACATTGCGTCACAGACAGGAGCGCCTGCAATGGTGTACTCAACGACGAAGCTGGGTGCACGAATGGCAAAACATTTTTTTGGATGAATCCAGGTTCTGTTTACAGCATTATGATGGTTCCATCCGTGTTTGGCGACATCGCGGTGAACGCACATTGGAAGCGTGTGTTCGTCATCGCCATACTGGCGTATCACCCAGCGTGATGGTATGGGGTGCCATTGGTTACACGTCTCCGTCACCTCTTGTTTTCATTGACGGCACTTTGAACAGTGGACGTTACATTTCAGATGTGTTACGACCCGTGGCTCTACCCTTCATTCGATCCCTGCAAAAACCTACATTTCAGCAGGATAATGCACGCCCACATGTTGCAGGTCCTGTACAGGCCTTCCTTGATACAGAAAATGTTCGACTGCTGCCCTGGCCAGCACATTCTCCTGATCTCTCACCAATTGAAAACGTCTAGTCAATGGGGGCCGAGCAACTGGCTCGTCACAATACGCGAGTCACTACTCTTGATGAACTGTGGTATCGTGTTGAAGCTGCATGGGCAGCTGTACCTGTACACGCCATCCAAGCTCTGTTTGACTCAATGCCCAGGCGTTTCAAGGCCGTTATAACGGACAGAGGTGGCTATTACGGTTACTGATTTCTCAGGATCCATGCACTAAAATTTCGTGAAAATGTAATCACATATCAGTTCTAGTCTAATATATTTGTCCAATGAATACCCGTTTATCATCTGCATTTCTTCTTGGTGTAGCAATTTTAATGGCCAGTAGTGTATGATCACAAGGGGTAACACCGCTAATTCTGAAGAGTATGTGAGCACATTAACCAAACTCAGAAAGTGCTTCGAGCGGCTTAGTCTCCATAACTTCCCAGGTGATTGTTTGATTCAACATAACACTCGCCCTCACACAAGTTTGAGGACTTCAGAACATATCATTAAACAGCTTTGGACAGTCTTATCCCATCGAACCTGCAGTCATGACCTGTCACCCTCAGACATTCGTGGAAGACACTTTGAGGTTGATGAAGAGGTGATTCGCACAGTGAAGAAATGGCTTCATGACCAGAACAAGGAGTGGTAGCGACAGGGCATACACGCCCTTCCTTGTCTCTCTCTGAGGGAAGGCCATAGAACGGAAAGGAGGGGGAATGTAGAAGAAACATCGTTCTTTGTTGTGTGTATGTTTCATTGTGCTCAATGAATGATCGTGCAAGAGAATTGTATTTTTATTTATTTATTTACGCGTCAAGTTCCGTAGGACCAAATTAAGGAGCAAATCTCTAAGGTCATGGAACGTGTCAGTACATGAACTTACAACATGAAATTAATAACAGATAAAAATGAATGTCCATAAGTTTAAGTAAACGCTATCAGCAATACAGTAAGAATCAGCCTAATTTTTCAAGGAACTCCTCGACAGAATAGAAGGAGGGATCCATGAGGAAACTCTTCAGTTTCGATTTGAAAGCGCGTGGATTACTGCTAAGATTTTTGAATTCGAGTGGCAGCTTGTTGAAAATGTATGCAGCAGTATACTGCACACCTTTTCGCACAAGAGTTAAGGAAGTCCGATTCAAATGGAGGTTTGATATCTGCCGAGTATTAACCGAGTGAAAGCTGCTTATTCTTGGAAATAAACTAATATTGGTAACAAGAAACGAAATAAGGACTATACATATTGAGAGGCCAATGTCAAAATACCCAGACTCGTGAACAGAGGTCGCAAAAGGTTTGTGAACTGACACCACTTTTTGCCCGAACCGCCCGTTTCAGAGGCAAAAATATCCTCCTAGAATGGGAAGAGTTACCCCAAAACATAATACCATACGACATAAGTGAATGAAAATAAGCAAAGTAGACTAATTTACGTGTCGAAGTATCACTCACTTTTGATACCGTTCGAGTAGTGAAAATGGCAGTATTAAGTCTTTGAACAAGATCCTGAACGTGGGCTTTCCACGACAGCTTACTACCTATCCGAACACCTAGAAATTTTAACTTTTCAGTTTCACTAATCATATGTCCGTTCTGTGAAATTGAAACGTCAGGTTTTGTTGAATTGTGTGTTAGACACTGTAAAAACTGAGTCTTACTGTGATTTAACGTTAGTTTACTTTCTACAAGCCATGAACTGAGGTCATGTACTGCACTACTTGAAAAAATTGGTTCAAATGGCTCTGAGCACTATGGGACTTAACATCTAAGGTCATCAGTCCCCTAGAACTAAGAACTACTTAAACCTAACTAATCTAAGGACATCACACGCATCCATGCCCGAGGCAGGATTCGAACCTGCGACCGTAGCAGTCCCGCGGTTCCGGACTGCAGCGCCTAGAACCGCACGGCCACCACGGCCGGCGCACTACTTGAAACCGAGTCAATGTTGCACACAACATCCTTTACTACCAAGCTAGTGTCATCAGCAAACAGAAATATTTTAGAGTTACCCATAATACTAGAGGGCATATCATTTATATGATGTGATACATTACTTTTTGTGCTACCCTCATAAGTAGGCAACTAGTTGTATTTCATTCAAATCTTTAGTCCGTTAGAATGACTACAACTGTATTTATGGATACAAAACGTCTCTCATTCGTCCGTATACAGAGGACGCGTGGGAGGATTACGGAAAGAAATTCGGGTCGTGCGTTATTGATGCGCGGTTTCATTTTTAATACTTTTTTGCGCGAGGACAGTGGTGAGCGAGCGACACGGAGGGGGACGTCGACGACTGGATTTAAATCCTCGTTACAAGGAGGGGCGGGGGTTGCTTTGGACACGCTACTGCTGCTGCTGCTGCTGCGTCTCCTTCCCCACGGCTCGCAGCGATTGCACCCCGCACTGCGTCGCGAGACAATGGCGCGACTCGCCCGCCGTCCTTTGTACGCCGCGTCCTTTGTTTCGGTTAGTTTGGAGCGCGGTTGCCGTTCCAGCTGCTCCCCCAAAACGAGCATCCAGTTTTGTTAAGCATCGGGTTATTGCACACGAAATATGGGCATTACGTAGCAAAACCTCACACAACTGCATCTTTCTGGATGGGAAAAATCGATACTCCGTACGGGACACTCCTCGTTCCTTCCAGAACATTCCGTATTATACGCTTCTGCAGACACCAACTCACAGCGTCACACATTTGATTGAAAACAATCCCTCGCATGGATTTAAATTTTTGGTTCCTATGTTTACATCTGCTGCAGCAAATTCTGTTTCGAGAGACTGAGAAAAGAAATCGGCATCTAGTGCTCTGATAACTATTGCCTAATGTACTTATCGGTTCACAGTCTTGGATGTTTAAGCAGTAATTTGAACATCATGCTGTTGTTGTTGTGGACAATTCTATTCAGTACCTCATCAGTTACGTGATCTACACATCTAATCTTCAGCATTTTTCTGGAGTACCACATTCGAAAGTTTCTATTCTCTTCTTGTCTGAACCAGTTATCGTCCATGTTTCACTAAGAAGAGACTTCGTGACGCTTAAATCTATACTCGATGTTAAGGGGGGTAGGACGTCAAGCGGCCCGACTTGGAGCAGGAGAGGCACCACAGGACATTTTAATTCCCACTGTCTATACTTTTACAAATAAATTCGTAAAACTTTGTCAGCATGACTAGCAGGGATTCAGGATTCACACTCATAGCAGTGGAAGTTCAAAAACATAACAAAATAATTTTTTTACATGTAAAATTTGATCATTTTTTCATTTACTATTGGCTGCATTTGTTGCTATAGGTACACTTTTCTTCGTAAGTACGAGAGATTCTTCGATGAATTTTGCACAGCACACAAACCATACTTATATGAAACTCTAGAATTTATTTAATTTATGAAAAAATGAATATGCTGTTGCATTTTAAATTTCATGTTTAGAAAAAACTCAACTCTTATAATTAATTACCTCAATTTTTCCCACAGTGTTTAATAGATTTGGAAAATTCTAGAGTTTCATACAGCTGTAAGTATGGTTTGTACGCTGTGCAAAATTCATCGAACAATCTCTGTTACTTATGAAGAAAATTGTACCTATAGCAACAAATGCAGCCAATATAAAGTGAAAAAATTGTGAAATTTCACAAGCAAAAAAAAAAAAAAAAATTATTCTGTTATGTGTTTGAACTTCCACTGTTATGAGTATGAATCCTGAATCCTTCCTGGTCATGCTGACAAAGTTTTACGATTTTATTTGTAAAAGTATAGACAGTGGGAATTAAAATGTCCTGTGGCGCCTGTCTTGCTCCAAGTCGGACCGCTTGACGTCCTACCCCCCTTAACAAATTTATCTTCTTCAGAAACGCTTTCCTGTATTGTAAGCAGTACAAAAAAGTAAACTGAACAAAAGGTATCTTTGGTTTGGGAAATAGATCGACGTAAACTATTTTTTCTGCGTGATGATTATTTTAAAAACACTGTAGTCTAATGTCTGGTGGGGAAGGAAAATAATTGTCACACAATTAAAAATAACTGTGAAAATAAGAAATGGACGACGTTAAGGTTTATCGTGGAATAACAGCGCAAAATGCAGAGGTCCAGTATATTTAGCTGATCGCGCTATTAAATATAATCACTGGTTAGCTAAGCAACACGGCATCAACGAAGATTTTCGATTTTCGTACAAAATTCTAATACGCAGTCGTTATACTTCCTCGCACCTATTCCATCTGAAGAAGCCGAACCTATGAACTAACAAATATAAGAAGGTGGTCGTGTACACGTGCTGGAATAGCCGCATGTTAACATATTTCTTCCGGTATTGATGTAGGTGTGCCAGTCCTGTGTCGAATCTGGTTAGATTATTAACGACGAGGGCCGGTTTGCTGTCCAGCCTGGATAAGTTTTTCAGTGGTTTCCCACATCTGACTAGGTGAATACTAGGCTGGTACCCATTTGCTGCCTTAGTTACAAGTTTCGCAAACATTTAGAAAACATTCGCACTGTTTCACACGGGTGACGCTACACGCAGACAGCTGGGTTACACGTCTTCCTTCCTAGGCAGGGGATCAGTGGGGGAGTGAGTGAGTAATAGGGTGGCAACATGAGAAGCACCTGACCACCCCTTAAAATTAACCGCACGAAATCCAATAGTAATCCTGCCGATCTCACGTAGATACAGGAAAAAAGCACAAGAAAAATAAAAAGATGCTGGACATTTAGCTGTACACGGTCGTTGAAAAATTTAAAAATGCTATCAGTTGTAATGTAGTAACAACACTACATGTGATAAATGACTGTAATTTGCGAGATAACTAAGAATGTATGGCTATGAGCTGTCTCTGGCTTCAATACGATTTATTGTCATAGTTAGTCGAATGTATTTGAAATGTAAAAATTTCAATTACATCCTCATCTAATTGGGCTCAAATCTGACGTAGACTGAAATGCTTTTCATGACCCAGCTCATCAATATGGTGCAAGATGGGTAAGTTATACAAGATTACGTGACCAAAATCCTCCAAATCTGTCTGTCTTACATTACCTGAAAAGTGAACCGTCTAACAACCCCGCTCATACCGATGAAGAGTTAGATTATTAAACAGTACAGTCTTCTCAAGGATAACGGGATGATCCGGATGAGTTTGAAAGAATCCGTAACTCACCGCAGAGACGGGTGCAGTGTTCCTTCCAACTGCAGAGGCCGAAACTGGGAACACCTCCTTCAACAGATACGATATACAGTAATTTGTAACCCGTGAAAGCTAACCGTTATCCTTTAACTTAGATGCCGTGTAGAAGCTTTGAAACAACTTTAAATTTATTCATAGCCGCTTTTCAGGCATAACTCTGTGACAACAGACTGACACGGAGGATTTTAGCGGCGAAAGATGAAACTTTCACAAGCGCAACGTAGGTCTTATATGTCTGTTTCTGAAAGAAACTGATTAATTAATGTCAGTATGTAATTCTGTATGGCGAAATGAATAATTCGTCTAATAGGTCTCATCTTATAGACTGAGACCTGTGCATTGCAAAACACTTCGCAATTTGTACAGTCAGAATGTAAGTATACGATAAAATTAATTTTCAGACTTTAGCATACTGACTAAATAACGTAGAAGACTGACGTGAACTGTAGCTTCCGACGGAAACCACATTCAGTGACGAACTGCAACAGTAAATACTTAATGTGGAGCTGAAAGTATCACGTAAAATACCGCACAGGACGAAACGATATAAAACAAGTAATTGTAACCAGAAAAACGTACTTGCATTACACCAAGGAAAAAAAGAAACGAAATCTACACACCTCGAAGTAATTATCCGAATGGGACGCAAATCGAGCTGCACGGGATTAGCCGAGCGGTCTGAGGCACTGCAGTCATGGACTGTGCGACTGGTCCCGGCGGAGGTTCGAGTCCTCCCTCGGGCATGGGAGTGTGTGTTTGTCCTTAGGATAACTTAGGTTAAGTAGTGTGTAAGCTTAGGGACTGATGACCTTAGCAGTTAAGTCCCATAAGATTTGGCACACATTTGAATTTTTGAACGGAAATCGATAGGTAGGCTGGTTCAAATAACTCTGAGCACTATGGGACTTAACATTTGCGGTCATAAGGCCCCTAGAACTTGGAACTACTTAAACCTAACAACCTAAGGACATCACACACGTCCAAGCCCGAGGCAGGATTCGAACCTGCGACCGTAGTGGTCGCGCGGTTCCAGACTGTAGCGCCTAGAGCCGCTCGGCCACACCGGCCGGCTCGATAGGTAGATGTGATGTTCATGTTCAGACAAAACTATGATTTGATATTCAGAAAAGTTGGACGATTCAGCCAAGAGAAAGAGCCTCACAAATCGTCCCTTATGCAAGCATCTGTTCTACTTGATGTTGATTGACAGAGTATCCTGAGGGAAACCGCCCCAAATAATGGTAACTATTTAGATTCTCTTGAACTAACTGCTCATTTTTGAAACAACAAATCCTAGAACATTGCTCTAAAGGCCCTGGCCGCCAGTCACATTTGTCCAAGACTATTTGTGGAGAATTCGAAAGCCTTGCGGAAGACAAGGTATTGAGCAAAACTGAAGCCGAAATTCAAACAGCAAAATACTACGGACTGTTTCTAGACTCGACGGTAGAGACAGCACATGAAGATCAACTAGCCGTTGTAGGAAGGTATTGTTTCGAAGGAAGTGTTCACGAAAGATTTTTGTGTTTTGTTCCCATATACAGTCATACAGGAGAAAGTCTTAGGAAGGTTATGCTAGATCTCTTTGGAAAATACAGTAGTACGGTAAAAGACTGTCGTTCGCAGTCCTATGACAAAGACTTGTAACAAAAAAATTCTAGAAAGCTTATAAGACTGCCTGCATACCGCGTCCACAGGCTGCTTATGACAGCACACATGTTATTCCAACCTCAGTCTTGTGGCTGCTTCTGGCGGACAGTGTCGTTCAGAAGCAGTGCTACTGATATTTGGAGGAGGCTGGTGTACCTTCTGCGTCAGTCTATGGAATGCTTGACCGTTACCAAGCGTTACACCCACAAGTTGAAGCGAGTCGATTCAGTGTTGTGGTTCCTACCTCTGCTAGCCACTTCAAATAACTTCTGTAAAGAGGCATTGGATGTCTCCGAGAGATGGAAGCGGCTCAACGAATAGCCGTCGGAGGTTATGACACATCCTCCTCCGGGGTCACCACACAGCACCTTGATATGGTGAGATTTGAGTGGACCATGGAGACATTTATACACTTCAGATTTTGCCGTGTTTTACAAGTCTGCTACGGTCAGTCTTATGGTGACGTTATTGCTTTAACATATTCCGATTTTTCTGTAGTTAACACATTTCTAATGTAGACTTGGCATTTAAAAATGTTATTTTTATGCCGGCGGTGAGGGTAATTATTTTACCAAGTGAGTTTTTCGTTATTATTTACAAGTTTACTATGGACACACATTCATCATGCAAATAGAATGTAGACTTGATACTTGTAAGGTTCTCGTACGTTTTCTGCTATTATAAATAATTCACCTTTACTCTATTGCAACTAAGATGAATGAACGCACTGCATCAGTAGTAAATAACAGCCTTGACTCTGTGTTTAGTTTTACCTGTGGTTGACTTGCTAGCCAGCGCAATGCTGGGGCATTCTTATTGGAGGCATAGCAGAGAGCAATTGAATTTTTCAGAGAAAGAGATTTGTTATTTGTTAATCTAGGAGAAACTACCTGGAATACTTTATTCTGGAGAAAAAAAATCTTTTATAATACTTTCTTGTTCTTTATATTGATGGAGAAGATTTTGGAGGAATGTTAAAGGTATGTCTGTAGTTCTTTTGCAATGAGAGAATTTTGCAGTTGACAGAATCTTCTTGTGTTGTGCAGTCTTTTTGTCAATAATAAGATTTTGATTTCTCAAAAACGATTTTCTTTAAAGCAAGGCCACGTCCATGATCCATAGTCTTGTTTTAAATATTCCATCGTGTGCGTTGCACCTTACGCCACACGCAGCAACAGATTGTTTCAGACAAGCAAAACAATTTATTGTAGATTATATACCTTTAATTGCTGCATCTGCTGATTTATTGTTGCTTTGGAGAACGTGAGCATATGAGGCACAAAACAGCATGCTGAGCAAGAGATACATCACTTTTATTTTAGAGCAGGTTTAACCTTGCATTATTGGGCAAATAGTGCAAATAGTGTGTAGTCGGGATCGTCACGTATCGTGCTAGCAAGCAGATTGATTTTCTGTGAACAGTGTTGGTAAGTTCAAACAGTTATTTTCTTCCGAGTACAGTAGTCATTTATTTTTGTGGATATTCCAAGTCAAAGATTGCTCTTCATGTCATGCAACGTTCATAATGAACTTCGGCAATGAGTTTTAGTTATCCAGTTTTCATTGAGCACTCAGTTAGTTTGTTTTGGAATTTAATTAGATTCATTTTCTTTATTTCAAATTTTGCATCTCATGAAGTTTAGGGTGTGATTCCATAGAAATGTTCGCATGCGCCACACAGGGCCAATGGATAGTCCGTTTTTCTCAGCAGTTGAATACGTTATTTATACACTCCTGGAATTGAAATAAGAACACCGTGAATTCATTGTCCCAGGAAGGGGAAACTTTATTGACACATTACTGGGGTCAGATACATCACATGATCACACTGACAGAACCACAGGCACATAGACACAGGCAACAGAGCATGCACAATGTCGGCACTAGTACAGTGTATATACACCTTTCGCAGCAATGCAGGCTGCTATTCCCCCATGGAGACGATCGTAGAGATGCTGGATGTAGTCCTGTGGAACGGCTTGCCATGCCATTTCCACCTGGCGCCTCTGTTGGACCAGCGTTCATGCTGGACGTGCAGACCGCGTGAGACGACGCTTCATCCAGTCCCAAACATGCTCAATGGGGGACAGATCCGGAGATCTTGCTGGCCAGGGTAGTTGATTTACACCTTCTAGAGCACGTTGGGTGGCACGGGATACATGCAGACGTGCATTGTCCTGTTGGAACAGCAAGTTCCCTTGCCGGTCTAGGAATGGTAGAACGATGGGTTCGATGACGGTTTGGATGTACCGTGCACTATTCAGTGTCCCCTCGACGATCACCAGTGGTGTACGGCCAGTGTAGGAGATCGCTCCCCACACCATGATGCCGGGTGTTGGCCCTGTGTGCCTCGGTCGTATGCAGTCCTGATTGTGGCGCTCACCTGCACGGCGCCAAACACGCATACGACCATCATTGGCACCAAGGCAAAAGCGACTCTCATCGCTGAAGACGACACGTCTCCATTCGTCCCTCCATTCACGCCTGTCGCGACACCACTGGAGGCGGGCTGCACGATGTTGGGGCGTGAGCGGAAGACGGCCTAACGGTGTGCGGGACCGTAGCCCAGCTTCATGGAGACGGTTGCGAATGGTCCTCGCCGATACCCCAGGAGCAACAGTGTGGGAAGTGGCGGTGCGGTCCCCTACGGCACTGCGTAGGATCCTACGGTCTTGGCGTGCATCCGTGCGTCGCTGCGGTCCGGTCCCAGGTCGACGGGCACGTGCACCTTCCGCCGACCACTGGCGACAACATCGATGTACTGTGGAGACCTCACGCCCCACGTGTTGAGCAATTCGGCGGTACGTCCACCCGGCCTCCCGCATGCCCACTATACGCCCTCGCTCAAAGTCCGTCAACTGCACATATGGTTCACGTCCACGCTGTCGCGGCATGCTACCAGTGTTAAAGACTGCGATGGAGCTCCGTATGCCACGGCAAACTGGCTGACACTGACGGCGGCGGTGCACAAATGCTGCGCAGCTAGCGCCATTCGACGGCCAACACCGCGGTTCCTGGTGTGTCCGCTGTGCCGTGCGTGTGATGATTGCTTGTACAGCCCTCTCGCAGTGTCCGGAGCAAGTATGGTGGGTCTGACACACCGGTGTCAATGTGTTCTTTTTTCCATTTCCAGGAGTGTATAAAGAAAACATTACATGAGAGGAAAGTTTTTGAAATCAATATATTCAGTTTTCTCACATGCAGACAATTTATTATAGAAAGTTTACCGGTCATTCAAAACAACTGAGTATTTCTGGCAACACATTTCATCTGACGACCCTGTTACGCTAAGGAAAGGAAAAGTCACAATACCCAATAACCGTGGATCTGTCAAAAGGTTGCAAGTTTTTTATAGAAACTTTGCATACTTGGCAAATGCATGTTTGCTGCTAAATAATGCGTTGTGGGAATTGATGAACACGGGACACAAGTGCATTTGTTATAATATCACGCTGGGCTAGTTCTTTAACGTGAGACACCAACGAGGTAAACGGCCGGTCTAGGTCATTTCTTATATTTTTTACGTTATGTGTTTAGAGAATATCAATCAAAACTGTAAATATCAGTGGAATGGGTACTGCTATCCTATTTTTATTGAGAAACTGCAAGATTACAAAAAAATGGCTCTGAGCACTATGGGACTTAACATCTGAGGTCATCAGTCCCCTAGAACTTACAACTACTTAAACCTAACTAACCTAAGGACATCACACACATCCATGCCCGAGGCAGGATTCGAACTTGCGACCGTAGCAGTCGCGCGGTTCCGGACTGAAGCGCCTAGAACCGCTTGGCCACTGCGGCCGGCGCAAGATTACACATTAATACTTTCGACACCGTTCCTCACAAGCGTCTTCTAACCAAACTGTGTACCTATGGAGTATCACCTCAGTTGTGCGACTGGATTCGTTATTTCCTGTCAGGAAGGTCACAGTTCTTAGTAATAGACGGAAAGTCATCGAGTAAAACAGAAATAATATCCGTCGTTCCCCAAGGAAGTGTCATAGGCCCTCTATTGTTCCTGATCTACAGCAATGATATAGGAGACAATCTGAGTAGCCGTCTTAGATTGTTTACAGATGATGGCGCCATTTACCGTCTTGTAAAGTCATCAGATGACCAAAACGAATTTCAAAATAATTTAAATAAGATACCTGTGTGGTGCGAAAAGTGGTAATTGACCCTGAATAAAGGAAAGTGTGAAGTTATTCACATGAGAACTAAAATAAATCCGCTAAATTTCAATTACCTGATAAGTCACACATAACTGAAGGCTGTAAATTCAACTAAATACTTAGGGATTACAATTACAGATAATCTAAATTGGAACGAAACACATAGGTAATGTTGTGGGTAAAGCAAACCAAACACTGCGATTCATTGGCAGAAGGTTGCAACAGATCTACTAAAGAGACTGCTTACACTATACTTGTCCACCCTATTTTGGAGTATTGCTGCGCGGCGTGGGATCCGTATCAGATGGGACTGACGGACGATATTGAAAAAGTACAAAGAAGGGCAGCTCGTTTTATACTATCGCGAAATAGAGGAGACAGTGCCACAGACATGATATGTGAATTGGAGTGGCAATGATTAAAACAAAGGCGTTTTTCGTTGCGACGGGATCTTCTCATGAAATTTCAATCACCAGTTTTCTCCTCTGATTGGGAAAACATTCTGTTGGCACCCACCTACATAGGGAGAAATGATCACCACGAGAACATTAGGGAACTCAGGGCTCGCACAGAAAAATTTAAGTGCGAGAGCGGAACGGTAGAGAGAGAGCTTGAAGGTGGTTCATTGAACCCTTTGCCATGCACTTTATTGTGAATAGCAGAATAATCACGTAGATGTAGATGTAGATGTAATACCGTCTAAGAAAAAAAACAATGCACCATGAAGGAATTATCCGACAGGGAAAACCATTTGTAGATGTCATGTATGTGTACAGACAAACGAATGATTTTACTATCAGAAAAATTGGATTATTTATCCAGGAGGAAAAACTTCACAAACTGAGCAAGTCAATAACGCAATGGTCCACCTCTGGCCCTTATGCAAGCACTTATTCGGATTGGCACTGACTGATAACAGTTGTTGGATACCCTCCTGTGGGATTATCGCGCTGAATTCTGTCCAATTAGCGAGCTACATCTACATCTACATCTACATGGATACTCTGCAAATCAGATTTAAGTGCCTGGCAGAGGGTTCATTGAACCACCTTCACAATTCCCTATTATTCTAATCTCGTATAGCCCGCGGAAAGAATGAACACCCATATCTTTCCGTACGAGCTCTGATTACCCTTATTTTATCGTGGTGATCGTTCCTCCCTATGCAGGTCGCTGTCAACAAAATATTTTCGCATTCGGAGGAGAAAGTTCGTGATTGGAATTTCGTGAGAAGAGTCCGCTGCAACGAAGAACGACTGTGTTTTAATGATGTCCATCCCAAATCCTGTATTATTTCTGTGACACTGTCTCCCATATTTCGCTATAATACAAAACGTGCTGCCTTTCTTTGAATTTTTTCGACGTATTCCGTCAGTCCTATCTGGTAAGGATCCCACACCGCGCAGCAGTATTCTAAAAGAGGTCGGACAAGCCTAGTGTGAGCAGTCTCCTTAGTAGGTCTGTTACATTTTCTAAGTGCCCTGCCAATAAAACGCATTCTTTGGTTAGCCTTCCCCACAACATTTTCCATGTGTTCCTTCCAATTAAAGTTGTTCGTAATTGTGATTCCTAGGTATTTAGTTGAATTTACGGCCTTTAGATTTGACTGATTTATCGTGTAACCGAAGTTTAAAGGATTCCTTTTAGCACTCATGTGCATGACCTCACATTTTTCGTTATTTAGGGTCAACTGTCACTTTTCGCACCATTCAGATATCTTTTCTAAATCGTTTTGCAGTTTGTTTTAATCTTCTGATAATTTTATTAGTCGATAAACGACAGCATTATCTGCAAACAACCGAAGACGGCTGCTCAGATTGTCTCCCAAATCGTTTATGTAGATATGGAACAGCGAAGGGCCTATAACACTACCTTGGGGAACGCCAGAACTCACTTCTGTATTACTCGATGACTTTCCGTCAATTACTACGAACTGTGACCACTCTGACAGGAAATCACAAATCCAGTCACATAACTGAGACGATATTCCATAAGCATGCAATTTCACTACGAGCCGCTTGTGTGGTACAGTGTCAAAAGCCTTCCAAAAATCCAGAAATACGGGATCGATCTGAAATCCCTTATCAATAGCACTCAACACTTCATGTGAATAAAGAGCTAGTTCTGTTTCACAGGAACGATGTTTTCTGAACCAATGTTGACTGCGTGTCAATAGACCGTTTTCTTCTAGGTAATTCATTATGTTCGAACACAATATATGCTCCAAAATCCTGCTGCATATCGACGCTAACGATATGGGCCTTAAATATAGGTGTGACCTGTGCAACTTTCCAATCTTTGGGTACGGATCTTTCGTCGAGCGAACGGTTCTATATGATTGTTAAGTATGGAGCTAATGCATCAGCATACTCCGAAAGGAACCTAATTGGTATACAGTCTGGACTAGAAGACTTGCTTTTATTAAGTGATTTAAGTTGCTTCACTAGATCTTCAAAATCCTGAATTGATTGGAGGGTGATTGGAGCATTTCAGCTCCAAATGTTCTCAACAGGGGAGAGATCCAACAACCTTATTGCTCAAGGCAGTGTTTGGCAAGGACGAAGCAGTAGGAACTCTCACCGTGGGTGGGCGGGCATTTTCTTGCTGAAACGTAAGCCCAGGATGACTTGCATGAATGGAAACAAAACTGGGCGTAGAACATCGTAATGCTGAGGTGTGAGGGTGCGCCGGACGACAACCAAAGAGGTCGAAAAGAAATGTCACTGAAGACCATCACTCCTGATTGTCATGCCATGTGGTAGGCGACATTCAGGTTGCTAAACCACCGCTGTCTTACATTTGAGTAAGACTCATCTACTTGCCGAACCCCACCTTGTTCAGCAAGGTCTCCGGATCTCTCCCCAACTGAGAACGTTTGGAGAATTATGGGCAGGGCCCTCCAGTCAGCTCGGGATTTTGACGATCTAACGCGTCAGTTGTACAGAACTTACTTTCAAATGTTTAAGTACTTCTACCACGCACCGAGGCACTTCTTGCCAACAGTTTTTTTCCTGTGTTTAATCATACGCTGCAGTTCACTGTCGATACATATCTCGTTCTTCGATCACAGAAATCACGTCACTGACAGTGCTGTCTTCATGAAATATCAGTTTTTCTTCTCCCTTCTTCCTTTAAGAAAATCCACAGGTTGAAAATGGAGTATGCATGTTGTCAAAGTCCATACTGTCGCTGAATAATTTTCAATAAATACAAAATACATTTCCTGTAGATTCGGAATGCAACAGCCATTTTCTTTCATTTTTCTCTCCATGTAGCAATTTTCTAAATAATAAGTTTTTTGATGCGCACCTTTTTTATGACACGTAGACAATTTCAAATTTACTTAGATCTTCTAAATTGTTCTTAAAATAGTCTCAAACCTTTCACTAAACACAGTTCCACGAAATAGTTTTTCACATTTTTTTCCCATTTCGTCGCATCTCTCCCTAATGTTGGGGACTTCACTAATTCACTGTCAGTACTGTCAACGGTTTCGGTTTTATGAACGCCTAGTTCCACATTCGCGTTCATTACCGCCTCACTGCTCCACAACAATTTCAGATTCACCGGAACATGTCAGACACCCCTTAGAAGAAACAGACACAGGTCAAGGAGGTTCTGGTTCAGTACAAGCTTCACTTACGCTCCTGTGGAGTAACCTTTCTTCGTAAAATACGAAGTCACTTTCAGCAACTTCTTCAAAAATTTAGGTGCTTCTTTCTGCGCTTTTCTTTTGCTGGGACCACTACAAAACTTTCCCACGCGATAAGATTTCATTTCAAGTCTCGAAAACCATAAATGAAACGCAAATATAAGCTACACACTAACTAATTAGAACAAGCAATGTCACAACAGCCGATCTGGAAATATCCTGCACAGTACAACGCTCTAAACCATTAAATTAAAATTTAAAACAGTCGTGATCGCAATCTTGTTAAAATATTTTTTTTATTGAAGTGAGTGACCGGTTTCGACTCTGTGAGAGAGTCATCTTCAGACTCCGGAGCGGTGGATGGACACTGCTCTGGAGCAGTTACACGAGCGTCGAGGGGCGACGGAACTCATCTAGCAGTGTCCATCCACCGCTCCGGAGTCGGAAGATGACTTTTTCACAGAGTCGAAACCGGTCACTCACTTCAATAAAAAAATATTTTAACAAGATTGCTATCACGACTGTTTTAAATTTTAATTTTAACTACTTTTTTTAAGATCACTGACTGTGTTTTCAAAAATTTCAAAAAGCTCTAAACAATAGTGCCACAGATACTAACGGTTAAGCTCCGCCCCAATAAATAAGCGATAAAAGCAGCGAAGAAAAGAAGGAAGGGGCAAGGGGTGAGTGTACATCATAGCGCACAAAAGTGGTTGAAGTAACCCACCTAATGTCGTGGTATATATCCTCCTACGCAACTACGCAGTTTCTTAATCTTTCGCTGAAATGGGACTGGGTATTCTGTAACAGCATGAGACTGCAGAACACTTCCGTTCAACGAGAAAATATGAATCATGATTATCGAGCACCATATTCCATCTACTTTTTTAAAAATGATTTACACTAATTTATCAAGATGATTTTTGTGATGGTAACTGAAAGATACATAGTACTATAGAAGCGAATACGTGTAACTGTGTTTGGAGTTGAAAGCAGACTGTACATTAAATCTAAATGCTAGTCTTCAAAGTGAAGTTTGAAGTAATCGGAATTACTTTAATTTTGCGGCTCGGACTCACTATAGTAAATTGTAGGTGGAGCCTGAAGAGACTGCAGAATCAGACATTGGCGACACCACTGACTCTCACCAACGGAAAACCGCAAATCATCCCAAAATTTCTCCAAGTCCCTCGATACATGAGCTTTGGCCACGGCAGACCAGTGGTGGAACTGTCAAGCGATGGAGAGTCCTGAAGATCAGAATCGATAAACACCACAGAAATGGGTCTGGAAGCAGGAAAAGGATCAAAAATTGGCTCTGAGCACTATGGGACTTATAAATTCTGAGGTCATCTGTCCCCTAGAACTTAGAACTATTTAAACCTAACTAACCTAAGGACATCACACACATCCATGCCCGAGGCAGGATTCGAACCTCCGACCGTAGCGGTCGTGCGGCTCCAGACTGTAGCGTCGTGCGGCTCCAGACTGTAGCGCCTAGAACCGTTCGGCCACTCCGGCCGGCAGCAAATGTTTCAAATGGCTCTCAGTACTATGGGAGTTAACTTCTGAGGTCATCTGTTCCCTAGAACTTAGAACTATTTAAACCTAACTAACCTAAGGACATCACACACATCCATGCCCGAGGCAGGATTCGAACCTCCGACCGTAGCGGTCGTGCGGCTCCAGACTGTAGCGTCGTCCGGCTCCAGACTGTAGCGCCTAGAACCGTTCGGCCACTCCGGCCGGCAGCAAATGTTTCAAATGGCTCTCAGTACTATGGGAGTTAACTTCTGAGGTCATCTGTTCCCTAGAACTTAGAACTATTTAAACCTAACTAACCTAAGGACATCACACACATCCATGCCCGAGGCAGGATTCGAACCTGCGACCGTAGCGGTCGTGCGACTCCAGACTGTAGCGTCGTGCGGTTCCAGACTGTAGCGCCTAGAACCGTTCGGCCACTCCGGCCGGCAGCAAATGTTTCAAATGGCTCTCAGTACTATGGGACTTAACTTCTGAGGTCATCAGTCCCCTAGAACTTACAAGGGAACCTCCCCATCGCACCCCCCTCAGATTTAGTTATAAGTTGGCACAGTGGATAGGCCTTGAAAAACTGAACACAGATCAATCGAGAAAACAGGAAGAAGTTGTGTGGAACTATGAAAAAATAAGTAAAATATACAAACTGAGTAGTCCATGCGCAAGATAGGCAACATCAAGAGTAGACTGAACTCAAGAGCGCCGTGGCACCGTGCTTAGATTGAGCAGCTGCGGAACGAGAGGTCCTTGGTTCTAGTCTTCCTTCGAGCGAAAAGTTTAATTTTTTATTTTCAGACAATTATCAAAGTTCAGGCACTCACACACAATCAGCTTCGCTCTCCAAAATTCCAGGACATGTTCAGATTAGCTTGGACATATGCAGGATTTGACGGTCTACACACGGAAAAATTAGAAAACGTTAAAAACATATGGTTTGACAGAGGACAGGGAAAAGTGTGCGACTGTGAAACTGTTGGATTCATTTGTTGCAGTTTATGTGACAAACTCTTATGTTTTCATCACTTTTTTGGGAGTAATTATCACATCCACAAGAAAACCTAAATTGGGCAACGTAGAAGAATCTTTTTACCCATTCGCCAAGTGTACAAGTTAGGTGGGTCGACAACATATTCCTGTCATGTGACGCACATGCCGTCACCAGTGTCGTATAGAAATATCAGACGTGTTTTCCTGTGGAGGAATCGGTTGACCTATGACCTTGCGATCAAATGTTTTCGGTTCCCATTGGAGAGGCACGTCCTTTCGTCTACTAATCGCACGGTTTTGCGGTGCGGTCGCAAAACACAGACACTAAACTTATTACAGTGAACAGAGACGTCAATGAACGAATGGACAGATCATAACTTTGCGAAAATAAAGAAAAGCTTCTCGCTCGAGGGGAGACTTGAACCAAGGACCTCTCGTTCTGCAGCTGCTCACGCTAACCACGGGACCATGGCGCTCCTGGCCTCACATTAATCTTGATGTTGCCTTTCTTCGCATGGACTACTCAGTTTGTATATTTTGCTTATTTTTTCATAGTTCCACGCAACTTCTTCCTGTTTTCTCGATTGATCTGTGTTCAGTTTTTCAAGGCCTATCCACTGTGCCAACTTATAATTAAATCTGAGCGGGGTGCGATGGGGAGGTTCCCTTGTTAGAACTACTAAAACCTAACTTACCTACGGACATCACATACATCCACGCCCGAGGCAGGATTCGAACCTGCGACCGTAACGGTTGCCGGTTCCAGACTGCAGCGCCTAGAACCTCTCGGCCACCTCGACCGGCCTGGAAGCAGCACAAAAGCACAATGAGGCAGAGGAGATAGTCACCAAGGAAGATTTTAAGGTACAACCATAATGGCTTACGCAGGTTTCAGATCATGGCCATGACAGTTCGGTTGCTGTGCCCAGTGAATAATCCCAGCAAACAATAATCTTTGAAATAGATTGCTCAGACTTTTAGGTACAAAAAATACGCCTAAACGAAGCGCTAGGAACAACGGGAGTCCAGCAGTTGTACAAACCGTTATCGGCTGTTTATCGTGTGTAAACGGGTGAAGAAGAGCATAACACTTCGTTTATCTAAGGTAATGCTTCGTAGAAAACTAGTCCGTCCTGTAATATATTCACCGCCATATCTGGGAACTTACCAGCGCACTAACAACTTCCTGTTAAGAATGAACCCTCAGGAGCGTTCTTGAGAAGATATCACTCTGTGTCTAAGCCGTTGTTCCACTGTTTCACTAAGTAAAGAAATACAAAAACAAAAATTTTTGATTGTAATGTAAGAAAATGTCCAGGCAAATGACGTACGCTGTCTTTAGATCAATGTGTTTATTCGACACCGCGTCTTGTGCGTATGGCTTTGCAAGATACTATGAGGCTATAATTAAACTTTCGCTACTTAAGAGGGGCCCCACGAAAAACGAGTGATCATAGGACAATGAAAACTTTGTGGAAACATTTGTAAGAACATGCGGACGGCAAATAACGAATAAAAAACACATTTCGATTTCCATATGAGAGGATCACATTTGTTAACTGTGTACCATGATTACGTTACAGGTTACATACTTCGCTCATTGCGACCGCCATCTGAATCCACGAAAGCCTGGAAGTTTGTGTGGATACCATTTTACAACTGATTGCAGCACTTTTCGAATGGTGGACCATGGAACGGCCAGCTGTCGGGACACAGCTCATGAAGCGCTTGAAGATAGCTCATTACGTCCAGCATTGTCAGTCATGGCAACAGAAACTGCTTCAACAATTTGCTGCCAAATTGCCTGTCGGCCTTTTCTAGGAGCACTTCCAAAATAACCAGTTAATTCGAGCTTCCGAAACATGCTCTTCAACCCTGGTGAGAAAAGAGGACCATTCCGTGTTTCTCTAAGGTCGCTCCTGTTTTACAGTGGTTGCCGCTTCCAGAAATTTGCCACGAATAGTGTAGCTGTGCAGTAACAGATTTTATTTCCTAATTATGAGCAGTATGTTGCATTTATTTACGTTCAAGGACAACTGCCAGAGCCGGCAGCATTCATCATTCCTCTATAGGTAATTCTGTAAATCAGTACTGCCTTATGCCATTGCTGGTATCTGGTAGACAACTGTATTATCTGCGAACAGTGTTAAAGAGCTCCCAGCACTTTCTTCTAAGTCATTTTGCAGTCCACGTTAAAACATATCGATAAAACGAATATCGCAGTGGACTAATTTGGGACTGCTCTATCGAATAGATACACAAAATTCCGCTAGAAAAATAATTTTGTTTGTAATGCGAAACAAACCGACACTGTCCATTGACTCTGGGAGTGCATAAAAGACATGATGAGCTGTATTCGTTTGGTCTGACCCCTTCTACACATTGGAAAAACTAAATTGCAAATATCTGCTGAAACATTAGAGAATATGTGCTTGACGATTCTTAGAAAAGGTACCTAGTATATATGCAGGATGTTTCAGAGTCTTTGTGACAAACGTCACAAATGTGACAAACGTCTAAGGATGACAGATAACATCACGAGGGGACAACTTTTGTTAGAGACACTTCCTGGCGACGTTGGGTGTCGTTTAAGACTGAATGGGCCCATGAGTGACAGCAGCGCGTTGGCATTCTGCAGCACTCATATGTAATATGTGTTGACTATCATCCAGCCATCAGCTTCTTGTGAAAGGCTGTAGGCAGAGCAAAATATACTATGTGATCAAAAGTATCCGGACACCTGGCTCAAAATGACTTACAAGTTTGTGGCGCCCTCTTTCGGTAATGCTGGAATTCAGTATGGTGTTGACCTACCCTTAGCCTCGATGACAGCTTCCACCATCGCAGGCATACGTTCAATTAGATGCTGGAAGGTTTCTTGGGGAATGGCAGCCCATTTTTCACGGAGTGTTGCACTGAGGAGAGGTATCAATGTCGGTCGGCGAGGCCTGGCACGAAGTCGGCGTACCAAAACATCCCATAGGTGTTCTATAGGATTCAAGTCAGGATCCTGTGCAGGCCAGTCCATTACAGGGATGTTATTGCCGTGTAATCACTTCGCCACAGGTCGCGCATTATGAACTGGTGCTCGATCGTATTGAAAGATGCAATCGCCATCCCCGAATTGTTCTTCAACAATGGGAAGAAAGAAGAGTCTTAAAACATCAGTGTAGGCCTGTGCTGTCATAGTGCCATGCAAAACAACGAGGGGTGCAAGCCCCCTCCATGAAAACCACGACCACACCATAACACCACCGCCTCCGGATATTACTGTTGGCACTACACACGCTGGCAGATGACGTTCACCGGCCATTCGCCATACCCACACCGTGTCATCGGATCGCCACATTGTGTACCGTAATTCATCACACCACACAACGTTTTTCCACGGTTCAATCGTCAAATGTTTACGCTCCTTACACAAACCGAGGCGTCGTTTGGCACTTACCTGCGTGATGTGTGGCTGATGAGGAGCCGCATGAAATCAAAGTTTTCTCACCTCCTGCCTAACTGTCGTAGTGCTTGCAGTGGATCTTGGTGCAGTTTGGAATTCCTGTGTGATGGTCTGGATAGATGTCTGCCTATTACCCACTACCACCCTCTTCAGCTGTCGGCGATCTCTGTCAGTCAACAGATGAGGTCGGCCTGTACGCTTTTGTGCTGTCCGTGTCCCTTCACGTTTCCACCTCACTATCACATCAACAGTGGACCTAGGGATGTTTAGGAGTGTGGAAATCTCACGTACAAACGTATGACGCAAGTCACACCCAATCACATGACAATTTGGAGTCCGTGAGTTCCGCGGAGCCCCCCACTCTGCTCTCTCACGATGTCTACTAACTACTGAGGCCGCTAATATGGAGTACCTGGCAGTAGGTGGCAGCACAATGCACCTAATATGAAAAACGTATGGGGTTGGAAGTGTCCGGATATTTTCGATCACATAGTCTAGACTAGAAGTTCCCGATTCGTTTCTAAAATATCTTACTCCGGTTAGAGACACTAATTCTCATGGCTTTGTTCTTGAAAATCACTCTAGGCGTTTATTGAGGTAGGTAGTATGCAGTATACACAGTGTGAAGACCCTACTACATCAGTGAAATTTCGTCATATCAGGGCCAACTAATACCAATGTATACCTAGCGTCACTGAGAAGCGTCAGCAATCATTTTGTCTCCAACAAAAGTTGTTGCCCGTGACATGATCTATCATCATGATATGTTCATCACAAAGACACACAATACGGTAAGTATGTATGTGCGGTATCTCCTCCCAGAATCCTGGTCGGATTTCAGAGGATTTTGACACACGAACAGCACACTTCACGAGTAACACCACTATGAGTTTTATAAGCTCCTAGCTCCAGTAGGGGCAGATATATGGCAAAGCGTGTTTTTTCCGCCCCTGCTGTATAGGGTGGCCTGCATGACATGTGGTGTTGTAGCGTTGGCCTGCTTCATCGATTGGTTATGCAGGGGTCACATGTGGAGATGAGCATTGCTGGGGGAAGGTTGATATTGAGTTGTGGATAGACAGAGAGAGGGGGCAGGAGAAGATTAATAGAAAGAGGAGCGGATGGAGAGAGAGGAGGGGATAGGAGGGGATGAACAGAGAGGTGGTACAGTAGCGGAAGGACAAAGAGTGAGCCTAGGGGGGGGGGGGGGGCAGAGAGAGTGGAAGGAGGTTCAAAAAATGGATCTGAGCACTATGGCACTTAACTTCTGAGGTCATCAGTCCCATAGAACTTAGAACTACTTAAACCTAACTAACCTAAGGACATCACACACATCCATGCCCGAAGCAGGATTCGAACCTGCGACCGTAGCGGTCGCGCGGTCCCAGACTGTAGCGCCTAGAACCGCTAGGACACTGGGGAAGGAGGAGATGGATAGGGAGAACAGGAGGAGGATATGGACAGAGAGGGAAGTCAGAGGAGGAGATGGACAGAGAGAGATTTGGGAGAAGGAGTACATGGACAGAGAGGGGAGGAAAGAGGAGAGGGACAAAAAGAGAAAGAGGAGATCGACAAAGAGAATGGGACAAGAGAGGATGGGCAGAGAGGAGAAGATGGGCAGAGAGACGGGGTTGGGGATCAGGAGGAGGTAGGGCGGTGATAAGGGTATGGGCAGAGAGATCCAAGAAGAATGAGATGGATAAAGTAAGGGTGAAGGAGGAGAAGTGTGCAACATATGTGTCGAACAAGCACGTGCAGAGAAACCGCGGGGAAACGGCTAGTGTGATGTAGGCCTACACATGAGGCACCCTGTGTGCACATAAAACAAAAACAAAGCCGAAAGCGGCAACAATATACTACTTTGAGGCAGCGCAGATGACAGTCCCTTGCTACCAAGCAATTTATACGATTCACCACGAGGCCGCTCGTGCCTGGAGATGTTGAAAACAAACCGAGTCGTGGCAGCTTTGTCAAGGAGCAGGGCGTTATAATGCATGCTCGTGCGACAGCGCCGTCCGCTTTAGAAACGGTGCGGCCGTCCTTGTGCTCCGGCGGTAATACCGGCTTACACAGCTGGCGCGAGTCGCTGCGCCGCTGTTCTACTAACAGGCGGGCGGCAGCAAAACACGTGCAGCGCTGCCTTCATCACTAACTGCTCACTGTTCTCCGACGCTGCACTCTGCACCTAAGCCCGTAACGACTGCTCCAACTGAGACTTTAGCAGCAGAAAAAGTCTGTAGAAACAATAGCGCAACAGTGTGGCTCAGGCACCGGAGAAGTTACTCTCATCACGTCACTATTAACTGATACCAAAAAGTCGCTGTTCCTGTGTATGGAGTCAGGCTGCGACGTTTTCTACAGAACCCCAACTTTCTTTACAGGCTAGTTTACTTACCGGGTGATCAAAAAGTCAGTATAAATTTGAAAACTTAATAAACCACGGAATAATGTAGATAGAGAGGTAAAAATTGACACACATGCTTGGAATGACATAGGGTTTTATTAGAACAAAAAAAAAGTTCACAAAATGTCCGACAGATGGCGCTGGACAGCAAAACTGCTACTGTGACGGGTGAGAGGTGCGCCGATATTTTACGGAATCGCATTATCCCCAGTCTGGCTGATAAACACCTGCTGGAACGTACGATGTTTATGCAGGATGGCGCTCCACCCCATACTGCTAGACGCGTGAAAGATACCTTGCGCGCGTCGTTTGGTGATGATCGTGTGCTCAGCCGCCACCTTCGTCATGCTTGGCCTCCCAGGTCCCCAGACTTCAGTCCGTGCGATTATTGGCTTTGAGGTTACCTGAAGTCGCAAGTGTATCGTGATCGACCGACACCTCTAGGGATGCTGAAAGACATCAGACGCCAATGCCTCACCATAACTCCGGACATGCTTTACAGTGCTGTTCACAACATTATTCCTCCACTACAGCTATTGTTGAGGCATGATGGTGGACATATTGAGCATTTCCTGTAAAGAACATCATCTTTGCTTTGTTATGCTAATTATTGCTATTCTGATCAGATGAAGCGCCATCTGTCGGACATTTATTGAACTTTTGTATTTTTTGGTTCTCATAAAACCCCATGTGATTTCGAGCATGTGTATCAATTTGTACCTCTCTATCTACATTATTCCGTGATTTATTCAGTTTTCAAATTTATACCGACTTTTTGATCACCCGGTATATTGCCATAAGCTGCTTTCAGCGCGTAGCTAGAAAACCATCTCGAGCACGGAACGTCTTTGACCTCTGCCACAAATATAGCCGAACTTCTTGTATCAGTGTATCACCGATCATAAGGCAGGGATAGAATGTATGACAAGGAGCATTGCAAGACATGTTAAGAAAGGTAGGACAACGGTATTGCTTAGCAAGAGTGACAAGGTACAAATTGCAGAATATCTGAGGGGTCAGCATCAAATATTCAGTGCGAAGGACGAAAATGTGGAACACAAATGAAAAAAAAAAAGAAATTCAAAAGCATCCTTCAGTATGTCTGTTCCGTGCAAGGTCTCGATGGATGGAAGAGACCCGCCGTGGCTTAATAGCCGTGTTAGAAAACTGCTACCTAAAAAAAGAAAAATTTAAGAGAAGTCAAAACCCAGCTGACAAAAGAAAGCTGAACGAAGTGGAAAATGAGCGTAGCGTTCAGTGATTTAGAAAGTAAAATTTTGTCAACCGATCTGGCAAAAAACCCAATGAGGTGTTGGTTTTACGTAAAATGAGTGCACGGTTGGAAACCATCTACTCACTCATGGACCATAATGACACCGAAACGGGAAAAAACAGAGAAGACAGAAATACTGTCCAAAAATGGTTCAATGACTCTGAGCACTATGGGACTTAAAATCTGAGGTCATAAGTCCCCTAGAACATAGAACTACTTAAACCTAACTAACCTAAGGACATCACACACACACCAACGCCCGAGTCAGGATTAGAACCTGCGACCGTAGCAGCAGCGTGGTTCCGGTCTCAAGCGCCTACAACCGCTCGGTCACAGCGGCCGGCGTGGCTCAGGCACTGGAGAAGTTACCCTGATCACGTCACTATTAACTGATACCAAAAATTCCCTGTTCCTGTATATGGAGTCAGGCTGCGACGTTTTCTACAGAACCCCAACTTTCTTTACATGCTAGTTTACTTATATTACCATAAGCTGCTTTCAGCGCGTAACTAGAAAACCAACTCGACCAGGGAACGTCTTTGACCTCTGCAACAAATATAGCCGAACTTCTTGTATCAGTGTATCAGCGATCATAAGGCAGGGGTAGAATGTGTGACAAGGAGCAATACAAGAAATGTTAAGAAAGGTAAGACAATAGTATTGCTTAGCAAGAGTGACATAGTACAAACTGCAGAATATCTGAGGAGTCAACATCAAATAGTTAGTGCTAAGGACGAAGATGTGGAACGCAAATGGAAAAAAATATTCAAAAGCGTCCTTCAGTATGTCTGTTTCGGGCAAGGTCTCGACGGATGGGAGAGTCCCGCCGTGGTTTAATAGCCGTATTAGAAAACTGCTACGTAAAAAAAGAAAAGTTCATCACAATTTCAGGAGAAGTCAAAACCCAGCTGATAAAAGAAAGCTGAACGAAGTGAAAAATGAGCGTAAGAGGAGCAATGAGAGTAGCGTTCAGTGTTCTCGAACGTAAAATTTTGTCAACCGATCTGACAAAAAACCCAATGAGGTTTTGGTTTTGCGTAAAATCAGTGTACGGATCGAAAAATGTTCAAATGTGTGTGAAATCTTATGGGACTCAACTGCTAAGGTCATCAGTCCCTACGCTTACACACTACTTAAGCTAAATTATCATAAGGACAAACACACACACTCATGCCCGAGGGAGGATTCGAACCTCCGCCGGGACCAGCCATCGCCCCAGACCGCTCGGCTAATCCCGCGCGGCTGTACGGTTCGAAACCATTTATTCAGTCACTCATGGACCATAAAGACACAGAAACGGGAAAAAAACAGGGAAGGCCGAAATACTGAATTTGGTGTCCCGAAACTGTTTCACCGCTGAAGATTGTAATACGGTCCCTCCTTTCAATCATCGTACAAACTTCGAAATGGCAAAATAGAAAAATAGATACAATCGCATTGTACTGGAAAGGCATCAGGACGAGACGAGAGACCTTTAAGATTCTGCAAAGATCATGCTAAAGAAATCGCTTCCCTTTTAGCAGCAGTTTATCGTAGGTCACTGGAGCAATGAGGGTATCTAGCGACTGGAAAAAAGCGCAGAGGAGTCGTATGATAGATGCACATAATTATTGTCCAACATAGCTGACGTCAATCTGTCGCATACTTATGGAACATGTTCTATGCTCAAGAGTTATAATGTTTTTGGGGTACGAAAATCTCCTCTATAAATTCAGCATGGATTTCGGAAACAGAGATGCTTGCGAATCTCAGCTCGCTCTGTTCCTCCGTTGGATCCACAGCGCTGTAGTCATCGGCGCTCTGGTTGATGCCGTGTTTCTCAACTTCAGGAAGGCACTGACAATGTTTAGTGAAAACAGTATGTGTTTCCCGACTGGATTTAAGACTTCCTTACAGACAGAACTCAACTCGTCGCTCTTAAACAAATAAAATCGACAGATGTAAAGGTAATTTCGGGCGTACCGACAAGAAAGTGTGACAGGATCGAAAACACAGGTAAAACACGAAAAATAACCAGCACTCCCGCACCCGTGTGGTGCCCTGATCCATATAGACTGCTACTGCCATGCAGCAGTGCCATTAAGTCGCTGCTCGCTGCTGGAGTACTAGACATTCTTCGTGTTTTACTGATCCTATTGACACATATCTATAAAACGAATATCGAAGTAGACTAGTTTCGGACACCTCTATCAAAAGGGTACATAAAATTCCACTAAAAGTCATTTTGTACATAGAGGGAAATAAGAGTTTTTTTCTCTTTATTGATTTTCGATTTACCCCCCCCCCCCTCACCTGGGAGGGGCGGGCTCACAGCAGCTTAATATGCTGCTCTACACCCGAGAGAAAACTTACACAAACAATGGTGAGAGAACAAACAATATAAAAGGCGATAAAATGGTGACGTTGTTAATAACAATAAAATGGCGGAAAGTTGCGGAAACTTAAATACAAAAACAGGGTTGATAAAATGGTTCAAATGGCTCTGAGCACTATGGGACTCAACATCTTAGGTCATAAGTCCCCTAGAACTTAGAACTACTTAAACCTAACTAACCTAAGGACATCACACACACCCATGCCCGAGGCAGGATTCGAACCTGCGACCGTAGCAGTCCCGCGGTTCCGGACTGCAGCGCCGGAACCGCTAGACCACCGCGGCCGGCACAGAGTTGATAGGAGTGATAAACATCCGGGAGGGGGAGTTGACAGAAGCCACCATGGGAAAGGAGATGAAGGGCGTAGCGGTGGAGGGTAGAGGGGACACAACGGTGAAGGTGTGGCAGAGGTTGGGGGTTCCAGAGGAGAGGAGCAACCGGGGGATGAGGGGGATCAAGGCAGTGGGAGGTGCAGAGGACGCAGATAAGTTCGAGGAATAGGAGCAGATGGGGGAAAGGAATCAGGTTAAAGAGGATCCGCGTGGGGGATGGGAGGCGTATACAGAAGGTGAGGCGGAGTGCATGGCGCTCAAGGATCTGGAGGGACTTATAGAATTTGTGGGGGGGGGGGGGGGGCGGATATCCAGGTGGGACTGGCATGACAGACGATGGGACGGATTAAGGATTTGCAGGTGTGGAGGATGGTAGAGCGGTTCACCCCCCAGAAATATGATGACACTTCCTGTTGATACTGTGCACTGCATGAAAGATGTGATGAGCAATATTTGTTCGGGCTGACACGAGGAATTAAAACGAACACATCTGTCGAAACACCCAATGAAATGCACTTGAGACTCTTAGGAGGGACTCCTGGTGTAAACAGGGTGAACATTAATAAAACCAACAAAGTGCAGGGACAGATTCCTGACTGGAAACGGAGAAAAGAAGGACCTATTAACATGTGCCCAGATGTACATCATTGCCACAGTAGATGGCACCATGTGTTCCACAACGTCATACATGACATCATCGATGATCTTGAACTCACGGGGTCATCAGAGATAAAATCCTCATCAGTCAGAAGCCGCGTCCTCCTCCTTATCTCCAACCAGTCATGTTGTGGTGTTAAAAATGAGAGAGCAAATGAAAAAATCAAGATGGGGGATATAGCCCAATTGCGGTAATAGTAAGTTTAAAATCCTCTTCCCTTTCCCCCTCCCATCCACTCCCCTATTCCAACCAACCATAATGCAGTTTTAAAAATCCAAGATGGTGGAAACAGACAAATTGTGTGGTTTTCACCCCTTCTACCTTCTCCTTTCAACCAATCAGGGCATGGCGTAAAAATGTTACTTTATTTACATACGGACAAATGTGAGCTTTATAATACCCATCCTCTTTCCAGCACACTATTAAAAATCCAATACGACGAAAATATACCAATTGTGTGCTTTGTAGAACACTTTCCTCCTTTTTCCAGCCAGTCATAGCTTAGTATTACAAAGGTGTCAAGTTACATTATTTTTGTCATACACATCACTTCAAGCCCCTTCCTCTCTACCCTCTCCCCCCTCTCCATTCCTCCAGTCAGTCACAGCACAGCACTAAAAATCCAAAATGATGGAAACAAACCGATTGTATTCTATATAATGCACCACATCTCCCCTGTATCTCCAACCACTCAGAGTGTAATATTAATATGATGTGCCAGATATGCAGTAAAAAATTAAGACAGCCTTCGCCCAAAGACAAAGATATATCTACTACATCCGTGAAAGTCACTTGCCTCTGACTTTATACTGAAGTGAAGCCAAGGTCAAAGTTATGCACATACACACCTCTGGCATAATATTAAAATAATTCCATTGTCAAAAGATATTCATTATATACATAAAATGGAATGTGCGCGCACACACACACACACACACACACACACTCACACACACACACACACACACACACACACACAGCTCTGTATTTCATAAGCTCTGTATTTCATATTTCAAATATACTATATTATAAACATATATGTGATGAGCAATCAATACTTGTAAATTTTTCCAGAAACTGCAACAAAGTTACCATTAAATTTCCGTCTGTACTGTCTTGTAATTTAAATTAAAATACTACCTCATCAAATCTCATCTCACGAGAGAGAGAGAGTGTGTGTGTGTATGTGTGACACAGACACTCACTAATATTGTGTGAAGAAAATTAAGTACAGAGGTAGTAGAAAATAGAGCTCAAACACAAAAAAATGCATTACATATAAAATTTATTTTAATACAGTGTTTTTCACACAGTTCAGTTATTTACATTTTTATAATAAAACCAATCAGATATTTGCATTATATATGCAATCATCTTTTTCATGTATTTACGATTTGTACATTTTCCAAGTACTGAAATGTTTCAAAAGGTTCTAAGCACTACGGGACTTAAAAGCTGAGGTCATCAGTCTCCTAAAAGCAGAACTACTTAAACCTAACTAACCTAAGGACATCACACACATCCATTCCCGAGGCAGGATTCGAACCTGCGACCGTAGCAGCCGCATGGTTCCGGACTGAAGCGCCTATAACCGCTCGGCCAGCGCAGCCGACTCCAAGTATTTAAATGTTTACAGTAAAAACCAGTCAGGCATTTACAGCCTACATACAATCATCATTTCTACAAGTATTTACATTTTTTACAGTAAAAACCAATCATTTGTTTAGTCATCGTTATCATTTTTGATGCAGTAATGTCTCCAGTCCAGTGTATTTACTCTATCAGAAGGTATATAATGTTACATGTCGTTAACATCTAAAATCGCCATTCCAGTGCTTTTAGTTTGTCGAAGACGACATTTAGTCTGCGAAGTTCAGTGGCGACAACACTTTACTTCCTTTGGAAATTATGTTTTGCAATTAATTCAGATCTGCCGTATCATGATCCTGCAAGTCTAGTTTCCACCATTTCCACATATTTTGCATGATTTTGCTCATGAGTTTGAAGTCGCTCTTCTCGACTGATTCCATGCATTCGATCGGTTTTGTGCGTTAATCTCAGTATATGGCTTCATCTGTGGAGCGTGCCTAAACGATAAGATTCGGTAATTCTTTTTGAAAACCAATTTATTTTTCTAAGATCGTTTTAGATTTCTTCAATGAACGACAGATTTTATTGTCATTCAAAGTTGAAAATGGTTTCTTTCGTTTTTTTATGGCTGATGGTGACGCCATTTTTTTCTATACGTAAGGGTAAATCTGAATGTAAATGGTGAATACTTTCAGGATATTCAAAATCTACTTCCAGTATCTACCCTGTAATCGAATCGTCTGGTACCTTTTCCATATCTAAATTTTTGATGTTCTCTGAAGGAAGCCATTCAAAATCAGATATGAGAAGATATACAACATCGCCCAGCTATAGAAGCTATTAATATCAAGTTATATGATGTAAGATTCATCAGTTTTTTTCGATTTTTTCATCATATCCAGACACGCATCTCTTGTTGCCGTCATCATGTATTCAAGAACAATGAACAGCCACTCCTCCGATGCCTCGTTCCACAAACTGGAGTTGCTCACTGTCGGTTGTTAGCTCTAACTCCTCTTTCGCAAATCACAGCAAAGTGTCCAACTACAAACCAGGCGAGGCAATATAATGTCCAGGATCCAGTTCATATATCTTAAGGCAAAGACCACGGAAGTTTACAAACATTAGAGCAAGAGTAGCACATTAATTTTTAAATGTAAATCAGAGTATTCCCTGAGTGTGTTTCGACTGAATGCGTTGCATATACTACACACTCTTCGGTGTTAAGACCCTGTTATCACTTCGCTTATTAATAAACTTTTAAACTTTTTCGTTTGAAGGCAGGCGATCTTCGAGAAGTACTAACTTCTTGCTTACATACTCAGATAGGAAAATTCTCTTCTGGTTAATTAAATTAAACTCTCAATCACTGGGAAAGTACGACCTCATTATCACCAGTTCTTTTGGATTTAGATAAATAAACACATCATAAAAGCTAGTAAATCAATAAATCTGAAATTTATGCTGCATCTCTTCTCCTGATGCATTAATGGAGCAGTCATTGTGAAAGATTTATGTTTTCCCATCTTCAGTGGTATAATAGTAAAACGAACTGCATTTATCTTAACCTATTCTTCATTCTAGTCTACCGTCGTTTACTCACAAAGTCTGTTATCAAGAAAGGCGCCTTGTAATTGATCTGATTGTGAAATACGACGGGCACTGTAATACAAAATCTATAATTCACATTGCAGTCGGACTGTGCTTCAACTCGGCATGCACCTATGAAACGACAATGATTCTTGTGCTCCACGTTGTCTTTCGCAAATGCGACAGACTTTTGCAGACCAAAACGCTGCTTCCTCCTTGGGGCTTAACATCATCTGTTTATTTAGAAATGAAAAGATATTCACAGTTTCAGCGATTGCATAGAGATGTTGAGTAAACCATTCCATGCAATCATTACCCCCATATGATTTAAACTGGGATTATTCCTGAAACTTCCTGGCAGATTAAAACTGTGTGCCCGACCGAGACTCGAACTCGGGACCTTTGCCTTTCGCGGGCAAGTGCTCTACCAACTGAGCTACCGAAGCACGACTCACGCCCGCTACTCACAGCTTTACTTCTGCCAGTATCTCGTCTCCTACCTTCCAAACTTTACAGAAGCTCTCCTGCGAACCTTGCAGAACTAGCACTCCTGAAAGAAAGGATATTGCGGATATTTCAGGAGTGCTAGTTCTGCAAGGTTCGCAGGAGAGCTTCTGTAAAGTTTGGAAGGTAGGAGACGAGATACTGGCAGAAGTAAAGCTGTACCGGGCGTGAGTCGTGCTTCGGTAGCTCAGTTGGTAGAGCATTTGCCCGCGAAAGGCAAAGGTCCCGAGTTCGAGTCTCGGTCGGGCACACAGTTTTAATCTAACAGGAAGTTTCATATCAGCGCACACTCCGCTGCAGAGTGAAAATCTCATTCTGGGAATATTCCTGATTGTAGCTGCAGTTTATGCAGGATGAATAACACAAAAGTTGCGCCGCAAATATTGCGGAAATGGAGAGTGCTTCAGATGTGCGGTTTTCAGAGAACAGATTGATAATCGAGAGCTCGTATTGTTAGCCAACCGACAGGTTGTAATAGTATTTGAAAAGAGTATTTTTTGTGCAAACATACGCTTTTTTAAATGGAACAATGTCTATTGACATTAACATACTAAAGTAGGGTAAATTAGAATGTTAGAGGTGTTTGTTGCAGGATTCTAAAAAAAATGGGTCTGAGCTATGGGGCTTAACTTCTAAGGTCATCAGTCCCCTAGAACTTAGAACTACTTAAACCTAACTAACCTAAGGACATCACACACATCCATGCCCGAGGCAGGATTCGAACCTGCGACCGTAGCGGTCACGCGGTTCCAGACTGTAGCGCCTTTAACCGCTTGGCCACAACGGCCGGCGCATGATTCTAGTGCAAGTCTTTTACGACATGTCGTATTTCGAAAAGTTCTTACACCGAAGCTTGTACAATACGTGTTGTAGCACACACTAAAGAACAACCCAAGCGCATACACTAGTTATGTGGAGCGTGAGCAGAAACGAGACAATTGTCCATCACAGGTTGTGTTCAAAATGACCACCAGCAGCGGCAATATACGGTTCCAGACTGGTATGGAACGACTTCTGCACGTGTGCTAGCTTTTCATGGAGATGTCCGAGCAGGCTGTAGTAATAAGCCGTTGCGTATCATTAGGTACAGTTCGGGTATCTCCTTGCAGATAGCGTCTTTCAGCTTTTCCCACAGAATACAGTCTGAGGCGTCAATTCCAGTGAATCGGCCTGAGCTGTGTGCGGCTCGCGTTCTTACCGTTCATAACTTGGCGTCTTGTAATAGCGGTAAGTGGCGCCTCGTTTCCTTCTTGTGTTAATGGCGCCACTGAGTCTGCTAGTATCGTGTATCTGTGAGTGACAGCACCAGCGGTTATCGATAGCCAGTACTGTGACACTATCTTTGGTGCCACGGTTAGTATTTCCAGGTCGTCGTGTGTGTCGAGCAGTTGGGCTTCGGACGGAGCAGCGAGGAGGTCCGCAGCGCGAGGCCAGGCCGGGACCGCCGGCGGCGTGCAGGCACTGTCGGATCGAGGGGCTGTAGCCGAGGACCGAACCCAGGACGTTTGAAGTTGAGTGAACCTTATCCAGTAGTGAAACCTCCACTGTTTGCCGGCCGGAGTGGCCGTGCGGTTCTAGGCGCTACAGTCTGGAGCCGAGCGACCGCTACGGTCGCAGGTTCGAATCCTGCCTCGGGAATGGATGTGTGTGATGTCCTTAGGTTAGTTAGGTTTAATTAGTTCTAAGTTCTAGGCGACTCATGACCTCAGAAGTTAAGTCGCATAGTGCTCAGAGCCATTTGAACCAATCTCCACTGTTTGAGATCTTGCTGTTGTCTGCGTGTTGCTGCTTCCAGAGTCGGTGAGACCAACCACAAGTGGAGTCTGTCAGGTTGGCGGAAGCTATTAGGGCCTTCTACTGCTTGATGTTAGTTTGGATTTAGTGTTACTATTGCTGAAGTGCAACCAGCGGTATCTTACTGCCTAGTGGCAGCTAACGCCGCAGTAACCTGCCCTGGAGGTTAGCGTATTTTGCGGCAGTGTACTTTTCCTCGTCTTGCCGATGCTGTCCGACATGGCGTGTAATTTGACAGCTTCCTTGATTGGGGTATGGATAATTGTTTTCCTTGTCTAGTTGGGTTATAGTGGTTCCTTCTGCCTTTTGGTGTTTTAAACACTGGATTATAGAGATGCAGTGCTGTCTGTCACTTCGCTCTCGCCTGAATTACTCCATACTTGTACTGGTTATCTGGCGTTAGGTGAATTTGCTAAGAATGTTGATCGGCGTTTGAACCGTCTCTAGTTTGAGTTGCCTTCCTTAGGCGAACATTAGTCTTGGTTGCCTGTCTCAACGCTTACACACCTGTTGTCGCCTTTCTCAGGTCGATCCAGGGAGCACTGTCTGTGGATCACTCTGTCTTACTTGGTCAAGTTGTCATAATTGTTTAAAATTTAATGTTTTAACGTGTAATTGCCTTTCTCACTAGTAATTCAGGCCTTGAGCCGTTAATTGTTTGTAACACTGCTTGTGGCCTTCAGTTGACAATTTTCAATTCTGTCTTAATAAGGCTTGCAGCCATCACTATAGCCTGTTACAGTTTGTTAAGATTGTTTAAAAAAGGTTTTAGTATTTTTAACATGTAACTGCCTTCCTTACTTGTAATTCAGGACTTCAGCTGCTGAGTATTCTGAAACTGCCTGTGGCCTTCAGCTTCCAAAAAATTTTTGAATTCTTTTTTAGTAAGGCCTTCAGCAATCGGCATAGTAAAATCTTTTAAAATGATTGTTGAAAGTTATTTCTTCAAATAAAGTGTATGTGTTTACAGTAGCCAACGGTAGCTGATTACGGCCCCCATCCACAATCGTTGCCATATCCTGCCTCTCCCTGACTGCCAGATTAGGGCCGACAAAGGTACATGTCCTCTGCTTCAAATCCAACGATTTGGAAAAAAATTCGTGAAGACAAGCTGTAGTACCTCGTACACTACGGGCTAGATAGCTGCTACAGGCTCCTCCTAGTCAGCAGAGGAACGCCTTATAGATTTCGTGGAAGATGGTCTGTTAGGAGGCTTAGATACTAGTGGGCGTTCAGTATTCTCTCTTTGAAAAACGGGCCTATGAGCTGATAGTTTACTATCACACGTTTACATTCTATGAACGCTGACATTCCACTTAATGAAGCGAACGGAGATTGTCAACTGTGCATGTTTCACCGGTTTATCTGGCCCTGATTGGTAAATGTGGCTTCATCACTAAACAAGATACTTGATACATCTGGAGTATCCTGTCTTCCGGAGCGGGAAGGAGCGCCTGGTCCCCGGCACGAATCCGCCCGGCGGACTTGTGTCGAGGTCCAGTGAGCTTGCCAGTCTGTGGATGGTTTTTAGGCGGTTTTCCATCTGCTTCAGTGAATGCGGGCTCGTTCCCCTTATTCCGCCTCAGCTACACTATGTCGGCGATTGCTGCCCAAACAAGTTCTCCACGTACGCGTACACCACCATTACTCTACCACGCAAACATAGGGTTTACATTCGTCTGGTGTGAGACGTCCCCTGGGGAGTCCACCGGGGGCCGAACCGCACAATAACCCTGTGTTCGGTGTGGGGCGGCGGAGGGGTGAAGTGGACTGCGGTACTCGTCGTTGGGATGTGGACCACTGCGGCTGCGGCGGGGACGGAGCCTCTCCGTCGTTTCTAGGTCCCCGGTCAACATACAACATACAACATCCTATCTTAATCCCCAAGTACAGAAGTTAACACGATTCTCATAACAGTTTTCATGCAGCTCTTTTGCAGAGAGACATGATGGAGCCGGAACCTGTGTCGATGGAGAATGCGCAGGGCACTTGCTGATTCATGCCACTTTCTCGTGAGATTGCTCGGGAGCTAACGTGCGGATGAATTCAACAGCAGCAAGAACATTAATTTCCCCATCTTCTGTCATCACTTTTTTCCTCCTGTTACGTTGTCTAGGTGTTACTTCCAGTTTCACGTAACTGGTCGAAGAGGTTGATAAATAATAGCCGAGAAGGGGGGGAATCCGTGACATGATGGCTGTCTAGCCCGTAGTGACGAAGTACTAAGGCATGTCTTCACGAATTGTTTCCAGATCATTGAACTGGACGCAGAGGTCCTGTACTTTGGCCGGACCTGACGCCTGTAGACTTCATTCTGTGAGCAAAGCTGAAAGACGCCGTCTACAAGCACATACTCTAACTACACCTTAAGATACGCACGTGAAATGACAATGATCCCTGTGCTTCTGTCTTCTTCCGCAAAGGTTTGCTCGCATAATTAAAAGATATTCACAGTTTCATCGACTGCTCAGAGCTGTTGAGTAAACCATTCCATGCAACCACTGCCTCTATATAATTTAAATTGGGAGTATTCCTGATTGTAGCTGCAGTGTAAACAGGTATTTCTGCAGTGTGCTCGAACATCTGCAATGGAATACCAGCACGCATGCAGAAGTGGGTCATTGTGCAAACTGAACAACATCATGGGCAGGCTACAGCCATGTCTCTCTCCCTCTCTGCCCACTGTTTCCCTTTCATGACCTTCGACTCTTATAACTGCCATTTGATTTCTCTATACAATCTTTCTCTACCTGCGTCTTCAGAATGTCAGGGAGTATATTCGCGTCAACATTTTCAAGAGATTGCTCCAAGTCTGCAAAAACTATAAACGTAGGTTTGTCTTTCTTTAAACTATCTCCTGAGATAAGTCGTAGGGGCAGTGTTACCTCTCGTATTCCTACATTTCTCGGGAAACCAAACTTATCTTCCCTAGGTCAGCTTTTACGAACGCTAAGAATTTCAGTTGAAAACAGTAGAAGCCATAACTGGGAATTGAGAGGCGTGCGGTTTTAAGTGAGTTTCGAGAGCAGCTTCACGTTTCCATATTGGAGCCTAGAAAAACAACGCAACAAATGCGAACAATTTCAAAAATTGTTCAAATGGCTCTGAGCACTATGCGACTTAACTTCTGAGGTCATCAGTCGCCTAGAACTTAGAACTAATTAAACCTAACTAACCTAAGGACATCACACACATCCATGCCCGAGGCAGGATTCGAACCTGCGACCGGAGCGGTCGCTCGGCTCCAGACTGTAGCGCCTAGAACCGCACGGCCACTCCGGCCGGCTGCGAACAATTTCAGGTGGTCAGAAAGCACGTGCTGCAACTAGGCTGCTGTTTGCCTCCTGATACGTGAGACATGCATTGTTAACTGTTAACAAACGCTACAGAGAATGGAGGCATTAGCTGTCATCACCACACACGCAAGCGACGCAGATCTAACTGCGTTCTCCTGTGTTGCCATTAGCCGTAACAGCCAGCAATTACAGCTGTCTGTTAATAGGGGCGCCATGAAATCTATAGGTCCCAGATTACCTGCTATTCCTATCCGCGCGATCGCACTTCAGCACCCAAACCTCTTGTATTCCTCCCCCCCCTTCCCACACACACACACACACATACAAACACAAAATTCTTTCTGTAACGCCCTTCAGTAAATGACCGCCAGTGGGCTCAAATTTAGTTATAAAAGCGCGGTGCGCGCGATGAGAAATAAAAGAGAACGGCAACGCTATTTCGATGTTAATAACAGCGAGCGTTGGTAGCTGCCTACAAATCATTTTTGCAAATACTGTTAACTAGGTCAGTGCGTGAGCTGAAACATGCGTACGCTGCTTTTCCGGGCACTAATTAACTCAAATGGAAAGGAAATGGCAGGACGTAAATCAATGCCGGCATCTACATGGGCATATAAAAACTCCGCAACGTATTGCACAGCGCATGTGGGAGGGTACTTCACACCCTTAGCTTTTCCTCATCCACTCTCTCCATACGTGGGGAATACAATATCTCCAATAGAACAGACTCACGTCTTTTTGCAAACATGTACAACAGCTTTCCATGAGAACATGATTATCTCCTAATGATTCTTTATTACATTTTCTGAGCATGTGTAACATAATCGGGTGGTTTAATATTTCATTCAACAAGAGTATAATTAGCGAACTTCGTAACACTCGTTAGTTTCGCATTTTTCAGCCTGCAACAACTGTCCAAATTGTGTCATGGGTCTTTCTTCGTCAGACTGCAATGCTACTGGTTGTTCAAAGAAAACGTGAATCTCATTACAAATAAGTACTCCACCCACACAGTTATAATTGGTGGAGACTTCAACTACCCTCGATTTGTTGGCGAAAATACACTCCTGGAAATTGAAATAAGAACACCGTGAATTCATTGTCCCAGGAAGGGAAAACTTTATTGACACATTCCTGGGGTCAGATACATCACATGATCACACTGACAGAACCACAGGCACATAGACACAGGCAACAGAGCATGCACAATGTCGGCACTAGTACAGTGTATATCCACCTTTCGCAGCAATGCAGGCTGCTATTCTCCCATGGAGACGATCGTAGAGATGCTGGATGTAGTCCTGTGGAACGGCTTGCCATGCCATTTCCACCTGGCGCCTCAGTTGGACCAGCGTTCGTGCTGGACGTGCAGACCGCGTGAGACGACGCTTCATCCAGTCCCAAACATGCTCAATGGGGGACAGATCCGGAGATCTTGCTGGCCAGGGTAGTTGACTTACACCTTCTAGAGCACGTTGGGTGGCACGGGATACATGCGGACGTGCATTGTCCTGTTGGAACAGCAAGTTCCCTTGCAGGTCTAGGAATGGTAGAACGATGGGTTCGATGACGGTTTGGATGTACCGTGCACTATTCAGTGTCCCCTCGACGATCACCAGTGGTGTACGGCCAGTGTAGGAGATCGCTCCCCACACCATGATGCCGGGTATTGGCCCTGTGTGCCTCGGTCGTATGCAGTCCTGATTGTGGCGCTCACCTGCACGGCGCCAAACACGCATACGACCATCATTGGCACCAAGGCAGAAGCGACTCTCATCGCTGAAGACGACACGTCTCCATTCGTCCCTCCATTCACGCCTGTCGCGACACCACTGGAGGCGGGCTGCACGATGTTGGGGCGTGAGCGGAAGACGGCCTAACGGTGTGCGGGACCGTAGCCCAGCTTCATGGAGACGGTTGCGAATGGTCCTCGCCGATACCCCAGGAGCAACAGTGTCCCTAATTTGCTGGGAAGTGGCGGTGCGGTCCCCTACGGCACTGCGTAGGATCCTACGGTCTTGGCGTGCATCCGTGCGTCGCTGCGGTCCGGTCCCAGGTCGACGGGCACGTGCACCTTCCGCCGACCACTGGCGACAACATCGATGTACTGTGGAGACCTCACGCCCCACGTGTTGAGCAATTCGGCGGTACGTCCACCCGGCCTCCCGCATGCCCACTATACGCCCTCGCTCAAAGTCCGTCAACTGCACATACGGTTCACGTCCACGCTGTCGCGGCATGCTACCAGTGTTAAAGACTGCGATGGAGCTCCGTATGCCACGGCAAACTGGCTGACACTGACGGCGGTGGTGCACAAATGCTGCGCAGCTAGCTCCATTCGACGGCCAACACCGCGGTTCCTGGTGTGTCCGCTGTGCCGTGCGTGTGATCATTGCTTGTACAGCCCTCTCGCAGTGTCCGGAGCAAGTATGGTGGGTCTGACACACCGGTGTCAATGTGTTCTTTTTTCCATTTCCAGGAGTGTACATGTTCAAAGCCGGTGGTAGTCAGAAAACATATTCCGAAATTGTAGTAAATGCTTTCTCTGAGAATTACTTTGAACAATTAGTTCATGAGCCCACACGAATTGTAAATGGTGGTGAAAACACACTTGACCTCTTAGCCACAAATAATACTCATTTAATAGAGAGCGTCAACACGGAAACAGGGATTAGTGAACACAATGTCATTGTTGCGAGGCTCAAAACCATATCAACCAAAACCACTAAAAATAAACGCAAAATATATCTATTTAAAACAGCAGATAAAAATTCGCTTGATGCCTTCCTAAGAGAGAGCCTCCATTCCTTCCAAGCTCATTATGTAAGTGTAGACCAGATATGGCTCAAATCAAAGATACAGTATCGACAGCAATAGATAGATTCAAACCGCATAAGTTAATAAGAGACGGGACTGATCCACCATGGTACACAAAACACGTCAGAAACAACGAAAAAAGCATGCCAGATTCAGACGAACGCAAAATCCCCAACACTGGCTAAGTTTCACAAAAGCTTGAAATGTAGTGCGGACGTCAATGCGAGATGCTTTTAATAGTTTCCACAATGAAACATTGTCTCAAAATAAGGTAGAAAACCCAAAGAGATTCCGGTCGTATGCAAAGTACACCAGTGGCAAAAAACAGTCAATACCGTCACTGCGCTATAGCGATGGAAATATTACCGATGATAGCGCCACTAAAGCGGAGTTACTAAATGCAGTTTTCCGTAATTCCTTCACGAAAGAAGACAAAGTAAATATTCCATGACTGGAAACCAGAACAGCTGTTAGCATGAGTGACATAAAAGTAGATATTTTAGGTGTTGCGAAACAAATCACTTAAGAAAGTCAAGTCATCCGGTCAAGATGGTATACCAATCAGGTTTCTTTCAGAGTATGCAGACAGAATAGCGCCTTTCTTAGCAATCATACAGGTCTGTTCCTAAAGACTGGAAAGTAGCACAGGTCACACCAATATTCAAGAAAGGAAATAGGAGGAACCCATTGAATTACAGACCCGTATCACTGACCTCAATTGGCAGTAGGATTTTAGAGCATATACTGTACTCGATCATTATGAATCACCTTGAAGAAAATGACTTACTGAAACATAACGAACACGGATTCAGAAAATATCGTTCTTGTGCAACACAGCTAGCTCTTTATTCCCATGAAGTAATGAATGCTGTCGACAAGGCATCTCAGATGGATCCCATATTCCTAGATTTCCAGAAGGCTTTTGATACCGTTCCTCACAAGCGACTATTAATCAGATTGGGTGCATATGGAGTATCGTCTCAGTTGTGTGACTGGATTCGCGATTTCCTCTCAGAGAGGTCACAGTTCGTAGTGATAGACGGTAAATTATCTAGTAGAACAGAAGTGATATCTGACGTTCCGCAAGGTAGTGTCATAGGCCCTCTGCTGTTCCTCATTTACATAAATGATCTAGGTGATAAACTAAGCAGCCGCCTTAGATTATTTGAAGATGACGCTGTAATTTACCGTCTAGTAAAATCAACAGACGATCAATTCCAATCACAAAAAGATCTAGAGAAAATTTCTGGATGGCGCGAAAAGTGGCAATTGGCACTAAACAAAGAAAAGTGGAGGTCATCCACATGGGTACAAAAAGAAATCCGATAAATTTTGGCTATACGATAAATCGCACAAATCTAAGGATACCTAGGAATTACAATTAAAAGCAACGTAAATTGGAAAGACCTAATAGATAATATTGCGGGGAAGGCGAAACAAAGACTGCGCTTTGTTGGCAGAACACTTAGAAGATGCGACAGACCTACTAAGGAGACAGCCTACATTACACTTGTCCGTCCTCTGCTGGAATATTGCTGCGCGGTGTGGGATCCTTACCAGGTAGGATTGACGGAGGACATCTAAAAAGTGCAAAGAAGGGCAGCTCGTTTCGTGTTATCGCGCAATAAGGTTGAGAGTGTCACTGACATGATACGCGAGTTGGGGTGGCAGTCACTGAAACAAAGGCGGTTTTCTTTGCGGCGAAATCTATTTACGAAATTTCAATCACCAACTTTCTCTGCAGAATGCGAAAATATTTTGTTGACACCCACCTACGTAGGGAGAAGTGATCATCATAGTAAAATAAGAGAAATCAGAGCTCTAACGGAAAGATTGGGGTGTTCTTTTTTCCCACACGCCATTCGAGAGTGGAACGGTAGAGAAATAGTATGAAAATGGTTCGATGAACCCTCTGCCAGGCACTTATCTGTGAATTGCAGAGTAATCATGTAGATGTAGATGTAGATGTAGAAGTTACTTATTAATTGCAGATTTACTCTAACAACGCTACGTGGCAGAACTAATATTCAAAGGTTTATGAATTGGCATAACTATGAGCGAAATATTTGAGAACATTCTATGAAATTATAGGTGAACCAACAGTCCATATTACTAGATAGCTCTACCGGAACCCAAGAAGAGTTACAGGTTGCATATGTAACGGCTTCCACGGGCGAAATCGTCTGATTTTCAATATATCACGAAATTTTTGACCGGATTTAAAATTTTAAAATGCTGTCATAATCCAGACATTAATAGGTATAATAATATGTTAATAGACGAACACAATAAAACGAGTGTTATCCATAGAAACAGTGTGGTTTTCTAGACTCAGCGATGGCACTCAAATACGTGGACTCTATGCTTCTACTATTTGAGAGCGAGAGCATTTGGCGACTTGCAACAAACTTTACACGTTGCTTCAAACATTTTAGAAACTTTTTCTCGCTAACACCTCTCCACAAAATGATGAAAAGAAAAAAGTTGACCGGCTACTACATTTTCGCTGTTCATGCAAACTCCAGCATCAGGCAAGACGTTTTAATTTATTACTTCGTTGCTATCTATTTTATTCGCAACACATTTTGCAGACAGTAACCACGTATACCACTGAACGTACATGTAATATTATCAATACGTGGTACAGGAGATATGACACATAAACATTGAGATGCGTGAAAAACTAGCTTTTGCTTAAAATGGAGCGCAAATCAGCGTTTCATAATGACAGCACTTAGCGATTTCCAAAGAACCTGAAGCGCAATTTCCAAAATTACGGAAGCTTTCTTGCTTACATGCTTAAAGTCAAATATTTAAGATATTAACTCATTTGTAATGCAATGAAACGTTTCAATCTCTTTCATGCATGTAGTTCGATTCTTTAAGGAATCGGGGCTTTACTGGTATCAACTATAAATGGTGCTCTTCGCACAGTGATTCCCATCCTGGGGGTAACTACCTCCTGATGGGCAAACTGAAATTTTCTGACGGGAAAAACCTAAACGATTTGCTTCTGTTTCAGTCACGAAACTAAATTATTTTAAAAAGATCATAACTATTATCAAAAGTTTGTAAGACTCTATTATTGAATATACACTCCTGGAAATTGAAATAAGAACACCGTGAATTCATTGTCCCAGGAAGGGGAAACTTTATTGACACATTCCTGGGGTCAATACATCACATGATCACACTGACAGAACCACAGGCACATAGACACAGGCAACAGAGCATGCACAATGTCGGCACTAGTACAGTGTATATCCACCTTTCGCAGCAATGCAAGCTGCTATTCTCCCATGGAGACGATCGTAGAGATGCTGGATGTAGTCCTGTGGAACGGCTTGCCATGCCATTTCCACCTGGCGCCTCAGTTGGACCAGCGTTCGTGCTGGACGTGCAGACCGCGTGAGACGACGCTTCATCCAGTCCCAAACATGCTCAATGGGGGACAGATCTTGAGATCTTGCTGGCCAGGGTAGTTGACTTACACCTTCTAGAGCACGTTGGGTGGCACGGGATACATGCGGACGTGCATTGTCCTGTTGGAACAGCAAGTTCCCTTGCCGGTCTAGGAATGGTAGAACGATGGGTTCGATGACGGTTTGGATGTACCGTGCACTATTCAGTATCCCCTCGACGATCACCAGTGGTGTACGGCCAGTGTAGGAGATCCCTCCCCACACCATGATGCCGGGTGTTGGCCCTGTGTGCCTCGGTCGTATGCAGTCCTGATTGTGGCGCTCACCTGCACGGCGCCAAACACGCATACGACCATCATTGGCACCAAGGCAGAAGCGACTCTCATCGCTGAAGACGACACGTCTCCATTCGTCCCTCCATTCACGCCTGTCGCGACACCACTGGAGGCGGGCTGCACGATGTTGGGGCGTGAGCGGAAGACGGCCTAACGGTGTGCGGGACCGTAGCCCAGCTTCATGGAGACGGTTGCGAATGGTCCTCGCCGATACCCCAGGAGCAACAGTGTCCCTAATTTGCTGGGAAGTGGCGGTGCGGTCCCCTACGGCACTGCGTAGGATCCCACGGTCTTGGCGTGCATCCGTGCGTCACTGCGGTCCGGTCCCAGGTCGACGGGCACGTGCACCTTCCGCCGACCACTGGCGACAACATCGATGTACTGTGGAGACCTCACGCCCCACGTGTTGAGCAATTCGGCGGTACGTCCATCCGGCCTCCCGCATGCCCACTATACGCCCTCGCTCAAAGTCCGTCAACTGCACATACGGTTCACGTCCACGCTGTCGCGGCATGCTACCAGTGTTAAAGAATGCGATGGAGCTCCGTATGCCACGGCAAACTGGCTGACACTGACGGCGGCGGTGCACAAATGCTGCGCAGCTAGCGCCATTCGACGGTCAACACCGCGGTTCCTGGTGTGTCCGCTGTGCCGTGCGTGTGATCATTGCTTGTACAGCCCTCTCGCAGTGTCCGGAGCAAGTATGGTGGGTCTGACACACCGGTGTCAATGTGTTCTTTTTTCCATTTCCAGGAGTGTATAAGTTACCAATAATTACTCTTTCCCAATTAGTAGCATTAATGTGATGGAGGATACACGTTCCTCACAAAGTTCAACCACTACACACATATGTTGTGCTTTGTCCCGTACAACACTGATGATAAAAGTGAGACATATACGTAACAAATGCTAAACATCTCATGCAAAGTCTTCTCCAAATTGTAAACAGTACCTGCAATAGCCCAGAAATTGCTTCACGACTCGCTTCGAATCAGGTAAATGAATTAACTGACAGCACGACTCAGGAGGAAAGGCTACTATAGTGCTGTACAAATATTATTATTGTTATTATTTTTATTACTATTAGAATTAGTGGCTGTGGTCAGACACAAAGCATTAACAGCCCGATGTCTTACAATTTCTGCCAGTTCAGAAGTAAAGAGTGCAGGAATCAAGTGATTTACGAACAGTTAAGTATAGTGCACACATTTTAACGTAGTTGATTTTAAATGGGACTGCAGTGTGCAGGTCAACCAAATGCCGCAATGGAGAGGAGTAACGCAGGGGAAGTATGGTTTGTAAAAAGTGCCTATCCTCACTGTGGATAGTCAGCTTTCTTATCTGAGAAGGAAATATCATTCAGCTTTCATCATTTTGAAAATAAAAATGTACCAAGGAAAGTATTTTATTCTACGCTTTAGTTAGGTGCTGAAGTTGGTGATATAAAGGGGGACGGAGGGGGGATACAGATGATGGGGAGGGGGCAGGGTGGGGGTACTAGCTAATGTCTAATTCTACTCAGGGGTAATACTCTAAGAAAGGTTGGGAACCACTGTCTTAGCACGATTCGTTTGCCTAATCACAGTTTTCAAATAATAATGACCGAAGCTATAACCAAGTCAAACTGATCTATACTGTCCGTCCAAAGGCTTTCGAGAGTGGAGAAAAGTTCAAATGGTGGGGGAGGGGGCAGGGTGGGGGTACTAGCTAATGTCTAATTCTACTCAGGGGTAATACTCTAAGAAAGGTTGGGAACCACTGTCTTAGCACGATTCGTTTGCCTAATCACAGTTTTCAAATAATAATGACCGAAGCTATAACCAAGTCAAACTAATCTATACCGACCGTCCAAAGGCTTTCGAGAGTGGAGAAAAGTTCAAATGGTGGTTTTTGTTGAAGGATTGGCAAGACAGCCAATCCACTATGAGGAAGCCGATAGGCACGCGTTTAAGCTCACGCAGGCTGGCGTGAGGTCTGGAACAGGACACGGAAATGAGACTAGTAAAAAACGTACGTAGCTTCTGGAATACTTAACTTTAATCCATAATTGGTGAACATCGCTCTTGACGGTACATGTTTTACAGCATCAATAGTAACTGCTAATGGCGCCTTGCTAGGTCGTAGCAAATGACGTAGCTGAAGGCTATGCTAACTATCGTCTCAGCAAAAGAGAGCGTAATTTGTCAGTGAACCATCGCTAGCAAAGTCGGCTGTACAACTGGGGCGAATGCGAGACCTGCCGTGTGGCGGCGCTCGGTCTGCAATCACTGATAGTGGCGACACGCGGGTCCGACGTATACTAACGGACCGCGGCCGATTTAAAGGCTACCACCTAGCAAGTGTGGTGTCTGGCGGTGACACCACAGTTTTGATGCTTCAGGTATTCTACATAGTCACAGCCCACTGGAGTACAACACACAGAACGTTCATGTAACTATGTGGAACTGTCGTAAAAGCCCTTCTTTACGATTCACTCCTCATGTGAATTTCTGCACTTCGTCTTTTTGTGGGAGGTCCAAACTGCTAACTCTAAGTCTGACTCATGATAACTTTTTTCCAGAAAAGAATTCCCCGTGTTTTGCATTTCAATCCAGTCGCAGCAGGTGTCCACGACTCGTATTCGTTTGAGATTTAAGGGGTACGAGGCAAACTTTGCACACATATTTGTCTTTTTCGAAACAATACGGAAAATGTCTGAAACTCTTCACTTGGAGATGTTACTCCTTCACGATTAAAGACGTAACAGTGTCGGCACACTACGTCCGCACGTCCGCCACGTAACACTGTCTGCTCACAACTGGCTGGTGGAATGCACATCTGTTGGTTACAGTTGTTAGTTCAAGCTGCCACCGTAGTTATCGCAGTGACATCGCTTATACGTCAGGAATAAAATAATTGTCGGAACATTTTGGATGGCCGATGTGCGTACCCAAGCTCTACGTATGTATACAACAGCCTTAATGTTTGTGATCTTCGCACTATAACGACACTGGTCAGTGCTTCGATCTCACTGTATAATAAACAACACGATACACTAGTCTACTGTAGAACAGTATTTTGAACATTAATGTTCCACATACAATTTTATATCTACTCATCTTTTTATAACTTGGGTATCATTTACTCACATACACGCATCGGTATGAAATGCATATGTAAATTGCACATTCACTCAGATGATGTTAATTCAAGCATATTATGCTTATTGTATCATTTCTGTACGTAGTTTCTTCCTTTGTAAATTTATGTTATTAAAATACTGTGTATTTTTAATTGTTATTATTACTGATTATTGAAATGTTTGTAAAATAACAGAAAAAGGTGTAACTTAATTTCTTTTCTTTCTGTGTAATCATTGACATTGATTGTGAGGTTATTATCCTTTACGTAACTTATTTGGTGTACAGTTTTGGCGTTAGTTGTCTCATGACTGGCCTGTAAGTTAGACCTCGTGTTATTTGTATGTGACTCAAATCTAATGCAACACTTTTAAAACACTGAATAAAAATGTGTAAGCCAACAGCTTGTGACACTTCATTTAATAATGTATATGTAATTGGTCGGAATCGTGAAACAATCTTTTTTTAATGAAGATTTAAACGCATGGATAATCTAACTTTTCCTATTATTTGTTCTCAAAGTGAGGAAATATATTGTAAACGATATCATAGCAGTTACTTGTGAAGGTTACAAGGTGAAACATTTTTTGTAACTGGTAGTAAAATGAGAAGTATGTTAGAACAGCTAATGTTACTCCAAGTGTTGACTAAAATATTTCTCATCACGAGAGAATCATCGTAGTATGACTGTGATATAGTTTTTGCAGTGGAATACTTAACTTTGAACCGTCGAAACTCCTCCACCAATAAAGTCCATTAGAGGATGTATACTGTGGGTTTGTCTGGATTTCATATGTGATGAAAACTTTGATGTTAAAATGATATTATCCAACACAATGATGAAGCCTTTTAACAGCAGATGTATTTTCTCTAAGCATTTACAAAGATGTTCACACATAAACTGTTATTCTACCAATGTGACTGAATAAACAGCAACTGTTGCTGCGTCATTACATTGGCCAAACTACGACTGACTTAAAATGCTTTGCACTGCTAAATATATGCCCCATCTAAACAATGTATATCCTTTGGCCTATTGTCAAAACAATTACATTTAGTGATTTATAATGGAAAGTTAATGATTTACATCAAACTGTTAGTTTGATTTTGAAGACAATAAACGATTATTAATTCTGAATACACTTCTAAATATTTTTCTTTTGACTTTTTGTGGAAATTTGGTTATGAACTTACAACAACAATGTTGTTGTTGTCTTCAGTCCTGAGACTGGTTTGATGCAGCTCTCCATGCTACTCTATCCTGTGCAAGCTTCTTCATCTCCCAGTACTTACTGCAACCTACATCTTTCTGAATCTGCTTAGTGTATTCATCTCTTGGTCTCCCTCTACGATTTTTACCCACCACGCTGCCTTCCAATGCTAAATTGGTGATCCCTTGATGCCTCAGAACATGTCCTACCAACCGGTCCCTTCTTCTTGTCAAGTTGTGCCACAAACTTCTCTTCTCCCCAATTCTGTTCATTACCTTCTCATTAGTTATGTGATCTACCCATCTAATCTTCAGCATTCTTCTGTAGCACCACATTTCGAAAGCTTCTATTCTCTTCTTGTCTAAACTATTTATCGTCCATGTTTCACTTCCATACATGGCTACACACCATACAAATACTTTCAGAAACGTCTTCCTGACACTTAAATCTATACTCCATGTGACCAAATTTCTCTTCTTCAGAAACGCTTTCCTTGCCATTGCCAGTCTATATTTTATACCCTCTCTACTTCGACCATCATCAGTTATTTTGCTCCCCAAATAGCAAAACTCCTTTACTACTTTAAGTGTCTCATTTCCTAATCTAATTTCCTCAGCATCACCCGACTTAATTCGACTACATTCCATGATACTCGTTTTGCTTTTGTTGATGTTCATCTTATATCCTCCTTTCAAGACACTGTCCATTCCGTTCAACTGCTCTTCCAAGTCCTTTGCTGTCTCTGACAGAATTACAATGTCATCGGCGAACCTCAACGTTTTTATTTCTTCTCCATGGACTTTAATACCTACTCCGAATTTTTCTTTTGTTTCCTTTACTGCTTGTTCAATATACAGATTGAATAACATTGGGGACAGGCTACAACCCTGTCTCACTCCCTTCCCAACCGCTGCTTCCCTTTCATGCCCCTCGACTCTTATAGCTGCCATACAACAACAATACCTATCATAAAATAATTAATTACATCTTGATTTCATTTTAGATTTTATTCTTGACATTAACTGAGGTAGAGCACAAAATGAAAAAAACGGAATTTCAGGTTCAAGTTCTGTATGATAATTTTGTACTGTCAAAATGACTGAAAATCAAATTTGTTTGCATTAGAATGTTCGAGAATCGTTAATGAAAAAGTTTATTACAATTCATCTAATTGGTTTTTTGTTATTGACATTATACACAAAGTCCAAAAGACACGTTAAATACATCGGATGGCTGATAAATGTTGTGAAAGTCTGTTTTTAAGATAAGTTCATATGTTGGTAATTAATTATTGGTTTAATTACAGCACACATATTTCTCCTAACATCTCTAGAGGAAAGTGATAATGCAATCACCAGAATGAAACTATAAATTTCGCTGAAATGTATGATAGTATGTTAATTCAGAACATCAGGGTTTCTAGCTAATTATAACTTTGTTAATTATTAGAGTTAAATGTTTTTAAATAATGTTAACGATGTTGATTCAATACATAAGTGAGTCATACAGTTTAATTTGCTGATAGAAATTAAGAAAAATCACACTTTCTAATTCTTTTTCATTACATATTATAGATCAGGTACCACTAAACCTTTAGTGGTATCGAAGCATACATTAACTACCCTATAACTAATTCTATTACAAACAGGAATGTAAATAGTACATATTCTCGTCAGTTCCTTAGTTTATTTTGCTTTGCTTTACTTTACATGTGGCAAGGGCCTTATCGACCATATGGCTGCTCTACAAGCCTTTTCCATTTCTTTCTGTCCAGTACACTGTTTGTACATTTGGTATTGATGCTCATCCTACCTGGTACTTCGAAATGCAATCTTGGCACCTAATTCTGAGCCTTCTTCTCTCTCGTTCTATCTATTGTCCTGCAGAAGGCTATTCTGGATGGTTAGTTGATTTGGGGGAGGGGACCAAATATCGAGGTCATTTGTCTCGTTGGGTTAGGGAAGGATGGGGAAGGAAGTCGTATGTCCTTTCAAAGGAACCATCCCAGCATTTGCCTGGAGCGATTTAAGGAAATCACGGAAAATCTAAATGAGGCTGGCCAGACGTAGGTTTGAAGCATCGTCCTTGCGAAAGCGAGTCCAGTGTGCTAACCGCTGCGCCACTTCGCTCGGTTGTTATTCTGAGTAGACTGTTCCCCATCCATCTTGCTGTGTGGCCAGCCCAGTTCAACTTCCTCTGCTGTAACATTTGGACGATGTTACGGTGTTCGCATAGCTCTCGTGATTCTTCATTTTGTTCTGTCCTCTATTAAATATTATTTTACAGTTTTAATCACAGGTATAGAAATGGTTTGAAGCGTAGATTGCAGTGTTTAATCTTTTCACTTACCTTTAGGCACATGCTGGTTAAACTTACATGTCATTATTTCTGCCATCGCAGAGATTGGATTAGTAATTAAAAGCTGACTGCAACTTAAAAGGGCTGTTACCATTAAAAAATCTCAGTTACACAATTTCACAGTGAGGTACCTTCCAGTAGTTGGGCATAATAACAGGTCACGTTAGTGTGTTCCAGTTTACTATTTGAACATTAATGATTATGACACGGAAAGACAAGTTAACTGATGTGTAAGGACTGTAAATTGTACTCTTGGTAACTATTTGATGGTCAGGAAAATTATCAATAATTGCACTTTTCAGCAGCATGCTGGTGTTGTTTCTTAATCCTATTGTCCAGATTGGCAATCTGTCTCAAAGAAATTCACTATTAGTGCAAATATCACGGTTCATACGCACCGTTCTTATTGCTACTGCAGCTGGTATCCTTTCTCTAATCATCAAACACAGCAGAACACATGTACTGGAGCGAGACATTCGCATCAGAAAATGGACTAGAACTTTACCTCCAGTTTCATTACTGGGATATCTCGTATTGTGGCATTGAAATCACGCATCATAACAATCTGATCAGCTGCGCTGTACTTATTCAGAGTATTCTGTAGTGCTGCATAGAAGGTTCTAGATTCATCCTGTTTTGCTTCTTCTGGTGTATATACGCTTATAATGGTGGCGTTGCTTCTCCTCAGTTTCGGTTTGACTGTGAGTATTCTTTCACTTATGTATGTGCAATCATTGATCTTTTTTTCCCATCTCTTATGCAGGAGTAATGCCACCACACCTTTGCTTGCTCTTTCAGTTTTCTCGACTGCGCTATAGAACCTAATATAATCGCTAATATATTTATTACCTCTCACTTTCATTTTGTTTCTGTATTGCTACAGCATCGATATCCATTCCTTTTAGTAATTTGCTAGTTCTATCTCTTTTCAGGAAATTCCTCTGATGTTCCATGTTGCTACTTTGAAATACCCGCTAATTCATTTTCGTTTGTCCTTTTTCATAGCTTTCTCATTGACTTTTGAGACCATCCTCTTTCCGGGGCTCCTTGGGGTACTGGGAGTAGTGCGTGTTTTCTGAGAGCTGGTTACCAGCCATCTGCTGAACATCCTTTCTATGAGGACGAGGATTTTCTTTTGGGATTATCGCCTATAGCCAATATGTTCTGGTTAATTAAAGGTGGTGGAAAACTCGCCCTTCATCCTTTCCCAATGACCACATACACCAATGACCACATCTACATCCATACTCCGCAAGCCACCTGACGGTGTGTGGCGGAGGGTACCTTCAGTACCTCTATCGGTTCTCCCTTCTATTCCAGTCTCGTATTGTTCGTGGAAGAAGGATTGTCGGTATGCCTCTGTGTGGGCTCTAATCTCTCTGATTTTATCCTCATGGTCTCTTCGCGAGATATACGTAGGAGGGAGCAATATACTGCTTGACTCTTCGGTGAAGGTATGTTCTCGAAACTTTGACAAAAGCCCGTACCGAGCTACTGAGCGTCCCTCCTGCAGAGTCTTCCACTGGAGTTTATCTATCATCTCCGTAACGCTTTCGCGATTACTAAATGATCCTGTAACGAAGCGCGCTGCTCTCCGTTGGATCTTCTCTATGTCTTGTATCAACCCTATCTGGTAAGGATCCCACACTGCTGAGCAGTATTCAAGCAGTGGGCGAACAAGCGTACTGTAACCTACTTCCTTTGTTTTCGGATTGCATTTCCTTAGGATTCTTCCAATGAATCTCAGTCTGGCATCTGCTTCACCGACAATCAACATTATACGATCATTCCATTTTAAATCACTCCTAATGCGTACTCCCAGATAAATTATGGTATTAACTGCTTCCAGTTGCTGACCTGCTATTTTGTAGCTAAATGATAAAGGATCTATCTTTCTGTGTATTCGCAGCACATTACACTTGTCTACATTGAGATTCAGTTGCCATTCCCTGCACCATGCGTCAATTCGCTGCAGATCCTCCTGCATTTCAGTACAATTTTCCATTGTTACAACCTCTCGATACACCACAGCATCATCTGCAAAAAGCCTCAGTGAACTTCCGATGTCATCCACCAGGTCATTAATGTATATTGTGAATAGCAACGGTTCTATGACACTCCCCTGCGGCACACCTGAAATTACTCTTACTTCTGAAGACTTCTCTCCATTGAGAATAACATGCTGCGTCCTGTTATCTAGGAACTCCTCAATCCAATCACACAATTGGTCTGATAGTCCATATGCTCTTACTTTGTTCATTAAACGACTGTGGGGAACTGTATCGAACGCCTTGCGGAAGTCAAGAAACACGGCATCTACCTGCGAACCCGTGTCTATGGCCCTCTGAGTCTCGTGGACGAATAGCGCGAGCTGGGTTTCACATGACCGTCTTTTTCGAAACCCATGCTGATTCCTACAGAGTAGATTTCTAGTCTCCAGAAAAGTCATTATACTCGAACACAATACGTGTCCCAAAATTCTACAACTGATCGACGTTAGAACAGTCATTGTATGCCATGCGTTGAGCAGAGGCTACATGACTTGTGACTTCTTGAACGAGGGAGTACGGTTTGTTGACAGAGCTGCCTTGAATTCTACAGGGTTTGATTTATTCATGAAATTTTAGTAAAATTTTTTCAGAGTTCTGATTAAGAACAAGTAACAGTAGTCTGAACAGGCTCTGGGATCCTTGAGCATTTTAGATGGAAAAAGAAAAGGAAAATGGGAGACGCCCTAAGGCATCGAAACCTAATATCGTTGAGGTCGAAAAAAATCATCTGCTAAGTCACAACGTGGACGGAAGTGTGTCTTGAGTGATCCTGGTAGATTATCGCTGATGTCCTCTTATTTTTCGTCACAGACGAAAAATAAGAGGACGACAGTTGCGGAAGTCACAGCAGAACTGAATGCCGCACTCGTGAACCCTGCCAGTACCAAAACAACACAAAGGAAGCTCCGTAAGCAGCGAATGGCAAGGCGAACTTGAATTCCAAAACAGCTGATCAGTGATTAAAATACCTGTAACAGAAAACGTGACGCCGAAGGCATAAAACCTAGGCCAGAGAGCAATGGAAGAAAGTCATTTGGTCAGATATTGTTACACACTATTTACAACGTCTGGCCGAATTTACGTTACAAGAAACATGGCAGGGGTTCGGTGATGATTTGGGGTACCATGTCATAGTATTCAATGGAACCCACGGTTGCTCTCAAAGGTCGCATTACTGCCAAGAATGATGTGATCGTTTTGAGTGATCTACATCTATACTCCGCAAGCCACCTGACGGTGTGTGCCGGAGGGTACCTTGAGTACCTCTATCGGTTCTTCCTTTTATTCCAGTCTCGTATTCTTCGTGGAAAGAAAGATTGTCGGTGTGCCTCTGTGTGGGCTCTAATCTCTCTGATTTTATCCTCATGGTCTCTTCGTGAGACAAAAGTAGGAGGGAGCAATTTACTGCTTGACTCCTTGGTGAAGGTATGTTCTCGAAACTTCAACCCCACGCCCGGGTTCCCGGGTTCGATTCCCGGCGGGGTCAGGGATTTTCTCTGCCTCGTGATGACTGGGTGTTGTGTGCTGTCCTTAGGTTAGTTTGGTTTAAGTAGTTCTAAGTTCTAGGGGACTGATGACCATAGATGTTAAGTCGCATAGTGCTCAGAGCCATTTGAACCATTTTTTGAAACTTCAACAAAAGCCTATACCGAGCTACTGAGCGTCTCACTTGCAGGGTCTTCCACTGTAGTCTGTCTATCATCTCCGTAGCGCTTTCGAATTACTAAATGATCCTGTAACTAAGCGCGATGCTCTCCGTTGGATCTTCTCTATCTCTTCTATCAACCCTATCTGGTAGGGATCCCACACTGCTCAGCAGTATTCAAGCAGTGGGCGAACAAGAGTACTGTAACTTACTTCCTTTGTTTTCGGACTGCATTTCCTTAGAATTCTTCCACTGAATCTGTCTGGCATCTGCTTTACCGACGATAAATTTTATATGGTCATTGCATTTTAAATCACTCCTAATGCCTACTCCCAGATAGTTTATGGAATTAACTGCTTCCTGTTTCTGACCTGCTATATTGTAGCTAAATGATAAAGGATATTTCTTTCTATGTATTCTCAGCACATTACACTTGTCTACATTGAGATTCAGTTGCCATTCCCTGCACCATGCGTCAATTCGTTGCAGATCCTTCTGCATTTCAGTATAATTTTCCCTTGTTACAACCTCTCGATATACTACAGCATCATACGCAAAAAGCCTCAGTGAACTTCTGATGTTATCCACAAGGTCATTTATGTATATTGTGAATAGCAACGGTCCTACGACACTCCCCTGCGGCACAACTGAAATCACTCTTACTTCGGAAGACTTCTCTCCATTGAGAATGACATGCTGCGTTCTGTTACCAAGGGACTTTTGAATCCAATCACACAATTGGTCTGATAACCCATATGCTCTTACTTTGTTCATTAAACGACTGTGGGGAACAGTCTCGAACGGCATGCGGAAGTCAAGAAACACGGCATCTACCTGTGAACCCGCGTCTATGGCCCTCTGAGTCTCGTGGACGAATAGCGCAAGGTGAGTTTCACAGGATCGTCTTTTTCGAAACCCGTGCTGATTCTTATAGAGTAGATTTCTAGTCACCAGAAAAGTCATACTCGAACATAATACGTGTTCCAAAATTCTACAACTGATCGACGATAGAGATATAGGTCTATAGTTCTGCACATTTGTTCGACGTCCCTTCTTGAAAACGGGGATGACCTGTGCCCTTTTCCAATCTCTTGGAACGCTACGCTCCTCTAGAGACCTACCGTACACCGCTGCAAGAAGGGAGGCAAGTTCCTTGGCGTACTCTGTGTAAAATCGAACTGGTATCCCATCAGGTCCAGATGCCTTTCCTATTTTGAGCGACTTTAATTGTTTTTCTATCCCTCTGTCATCTGTTTCGATCAAGTCAGTTCCATGGTACAACGTTCGTAGCCCAGTGGTGATGCTGTGTTCGAAGACAACAGAGTCCCTGTTCACACAGGTTGCATGGAGCAGAACTGGTTTTGTGAGCTCGATGATGCATAGTCGCGTTTCCCCATTCATCATATTTCAATATTATTTACGTTTTGTGGTCTGCTTTGGGGAAGGAGGTACGTGATCGCTATTCATCTCCATTAACGTTACCTGAATTACTACTGTTTTGCAGGGAGAATGGTTTAAGATTCCCCTGAAAACCATATATGACTTGCACTGACCTTGCAGGGTTCAGCTCTTTCAATTACAATCAAGACTTTAATAAAATGGAAAAGATAATGTTAATCAGAACACTGGGAGGAGTTGTGGTTTAAATAACAATTGATTTACACATTCATAACATCACATGACAAAAGATGGATAAAGAAATGCCAGACAAACATTTTTTTTATTTGATAAACGCTTTCAATGGTGTGCAGTCTATGGTGAACAAAGAGATCAGCTGGGGATGAACACACGACACTAACCAGAACAAATCGCTTAACATGACTTCGTACATGTGAATCCGTGATATGGCCCAAAAAACTACGCTACTATCAAGCATATATATTCTGCTATTCCATGAAGAAAAATATCGTTCCAAAGATCAGGGTGCTGAGAAGCATATATTGGAGACCTACGCCATTGCAACGAATACTATACCCTTCTGCAGGTCAAGATGGCACACCACAATGCGGTCCCCGACTCGAGTCACAGACAGCGACAATCTGTTATTAAAAACGCACGCCCGGATGTATGCAAGTACGCGGTCTCGCGTTTGGCTATTTCGGAACGCAGGTACTTCCCTATGAGCCTCTGAAACCCCAGTGGATTCAAGTGTGCAGGTGCACCTGTTTACTGGTCTGCCAAACCAATTTGACTCCGTGACAAAATGGTTCAAATGGCTCTGAGCACTATGGGGCTTAACTTCTGAGGTCATCAGTCCCCTAGAACTTAGAACTACTTAAACCTAACTAACCTAAGGGCATCACACACATCCATGCCCGAGGCAGGATTCGAACCTGTGCCCGTAGCGGTCGCGCGGTTCCAGACTGAAGCGCCTAGAACCGCTCGGCCATTCCGGCCGGCGACTCCGTGACATGACTATGCGTGACGGAATATGTCAAACATTTAGACGGCCGACTCAAAACAAATAAGTACACCCACGCATCACTCACTGTGTGTGTGATCCAGGAAGCAGTACCTCTAATGGTTCAGATGGTGACTAGCATGGCTCTAAATGGTACACATGCAAAGGACACAAGTCTCACCATTTAGGTAAAGACCTGCTGTTCTTTACTAGTGAAGCGCCAATACAAGAGTGTGCTCCTCTCTTTCTCTCCACTTTCCTCGCCAGCTCGGTAGCATAGCACATTTACATCTTAGACAACTCTCACTTTAGCACAAACCAATCACCAGCTGGAGCGCCGCATTCGAAGCTGGGATACCTCCCCTTGCTCTGCAGACACAGATTTGACCAACCAGCGACTTAAAAAATTAATTGAGAGAAAAGGAAAAAAGATCCAGCTTTGTGGCCTCTTTCCCACATGTTTACACTGTGTCTTTGCTAAAAGCATGACCTGTATGGAACCGCAGCCCTCCATAAAAATATTATTATCTCCCATGTTGTGTCCATTTCGAACTTTCCAGAGAATGGCCATAAACTCGCTAAAAGCCTCGTGCCTTCACAAATATGTTTTGTAGCAGAGTCTGGACGCCCGGGCGCCGCTGACCTGTCCCACGGAAATTCGCAGAAACTCACAGCCGTCTCATCTGCTTCGTACCTAACAAGGGCCGATCCTCTGCTTTATTGCTCTGCTCCTAGTTCTAGTGACTCCTCGGCGCTAGTCAGCCTACCTGGGGCGGTCGACGACTGACCGGCGCCATCCAATGTGTCTGCACAATGAGACCGAGGGGCTGGACAGTATGCAAAGGTTTTCACCCAGGATCTGAAAAAAAAACGCTCTACTCGTCCCTCTGCCGCTATATGTTTTTATTGCAGTCAATTAACTCGGCACCCTCCTCCTTGGAATGCAGGTAAAGCTTACCGCTATTTCTTCACTAGAACACACAAGCAAGAGCGTTAACTGCTGCCAACCATTTCATCATATGAATGAAGTCAGATCGTATCTAGTATAGCAACCAAGTAATAAAGATCATCTTCCCTAAGAACATTAAACAGCATGAGACCATATCAGAAGTGAGAGTGTCCTGCAGTCTTTCAACCTGTTCCGAGATGACTGGAGGCTCTTTTTAATGCTAACATTTTTATATACTGTATCAGACAGAGTAACATGTGTTCAGTGTTCCATATTTTGTTCACCCCCTGTATCTCGTTAGACAGCTATCAAGAAGCTATTTCTCTGACATTTTATTTCATGATAGTTCGCAGAAACCAATACACGTCCATAGTTTGAACTATTCGTTATAAACAAGTTTTGTGGAAAAAAAGATTATAAATTTTGCTTTGTTAAGGGCAGACTTTAACTTCTGTTTTATACAAGAATTAGCCTCCCATTTTTCAGAAGAATTTTTTTTTCTGCATACATTTGTTAGTTTCGGAATTCGTACTGCTTGCAAGTATATAACTGAAGAGTGTTACATACTGTAAGAGCCAGAATCTGCTACATTTGCGCCATAGTGTAAAACGTAATGAGCGTTACTTCCAGTTACTACTGCAGGCAATGAGAAAATCATCTGCAGTCATTCCTTTTCCACAGATAAATTAGTCAATGCTAAATTTCAGGAAAAAACGCTAATAACACAATAGATGCTGATTATAACTGCGATAGTTAAATCACAGTGTTCAAGAAAATTAAAGGATACTGGATGTACGGGAAATGGAATATTACAGAGAGATAATTCTGTAACTTCCGATAAGTTTCTTGTTACTGATCTTTATTCTTACTCCTCTGACATAAGATTGAACGAAAATAATTTTTTTTTAGATTTACAGTCATCTCTTGATGTTTTGAGAATTTTCTGAGATTTGGCTGGGTGAGGTTACATTTATTTAAAAATTTCATAATTAGTTTTAAAATTAATATATTACTTTCATGAAGGAGAGCTGCTACGTTAGTTGATGACATATGATAAACTAGTGTGTAAAATCGATTTTATATTCTGAATACACTGTACATTTGCTACAAATTTGGTTGGTATCTCATGCCATTACTCCATCACATTTACAATTAAGATTATATCGAACGTATATTCACCGAAAGTAGATCGCATAACTAATGAGGAGGTATTGAATAGAATTGGGGAGAAGAGAAATTTGTGGCACAACTTGACTAGAAGAAGGATCGGTTGGTAGGACATGTTCTGAGGCATCAAGGGATCACCAATTTAGTGTTGGAGGGAAGCGTGGTGGGTAAAAATCGTAGAGGGAGACCAAGAGATGAATATACTAAGAGGATGCAGAAGGAAGTAGGGTGCAGTTGTTACTTGGCGAGGAAGAAGCTTGCACAGGATAGAGTAGCATGGAGCTTTCGAAATGTGGTGCTACAGAAGAATGCTGAATATTAGATGGGTAGATCACATAACTAATGAGGAAGTATTGAATAGGATTGGGGAGAAGAGAAGTTTGTGGCACAACTTGACCAGAAGAAGGGATCGGTTGGTAGGACATGTTCTGAGGCATCAAGGGATCACCAATTTAGCATTGGATGGCAGCGTGGAGGGTAAAAATCGTAGAGGGAGACCAAGAGACGAATACACTAAGCAGATTCAGAAGGATGTAGGTTGCGCCAGGTACTGGGAGATGAAGAAACTTGCACAGGATATAGCATGGAGAGCTGCATCAAACCAGTCTCAGGACTGAAGACCACAACAACAACACCAATTCACTGAAAATGGCTGGAAAATGATCCATGATTAAATCGTGTGTGGGTTGTGGATCTGACAACTTTACATTTACCTTAATCGTGTGGAAAGAGGAATTAGAGGGACTTGACCCAATTTGCCCACAGTATTTCTTTTTACTGTGTATCAACGGTTAATATTCGTCTTCCAGTTGGCGTCTTGTTCTTCTACACTGTAGAATGCAATCTTCAGGCCAGATGGCAGTAATGAGATGTTTCTAAATACGTCTTTTTGAACGGCGGTCCTCGCTAAGTCATTGATTTAATCTGTTGTATTTTAGGTTAGCAAGTCCCTTGACCGACACAAATTTCATCTTCTGTGATGTCACATATTGATAACACCCTACAGGCGTCATAAACATGGCAACAGAATTGCAAGATTCTGTCAGGCGCCAGTAATGATAATATGGGATCTGGCAGACCCAATGATGCATGCCCGCTGAGCCACGCCTCCAGCGGCTCCGTACCACAAACGCCCTCTGCCACTGCAATATAGGATGGCCAGCAGCAGCCACACAGCCTCCTTCGTGCTCGTCGCCACTTAGCTACATGACGCCACGTAGACGCCGCCCAGCCGCGGCTCTGACACTATCGTTGGTGCTTAGTTCAGAGAGCCTCATCCTTGTTTCAAATGTATGACCTGGAGTATACACTACTGGCCATTAAAATTGCTACACCACGAAGATCACATGCTACAGACGCGAAATTTAACCGACTGGAACAAGATACTGTGATATGCAAAATGATTAGCTTTTCAGAGCATTCAAACAAGGTTGGCGCCGGTGGCGACACCTACAACGTGCTGACACGAGGAAAGTTTCCAACCGATTTCTCATACACAAACAGCAGATAACCGACGTTGTCTGGTGGAACGTTGTTGTGATGCCTCGTGTAAGGAGGAGAAATGCGTACCATCACGTTTCCGACTTTGATAAAGGTCGGATTGTAGCCTATCGCGATTGCGCTTTATCGTACCGCGACATTGCTGCTCGCGTTGGTCCAGATCCAATGACTGTTAGCAGAATATGGAATCGATGGCTTCAGCAGGGTAATACGGAACGCCGTGCTGGATCCCAGCGGCCTCGTATCATTAGCAGTCGAGATGACAGGCATCTTATCCGCATGGCTGTAACGGATTGTATAGCCACGTCTCGATCCCTGAGTCAACAGATGGGGACGTTTGCAAGACAACAACCATCTGCATGAACAGTTCGACGACGTTTGCAGCAGCATGAACTATCAGGTCGGAGACCATGGCTGCGGTTACCCTTGTCGCTGCATCACAGACAGGAGCGCTTGCGATGGTGTACTCAACGACGACCCTGGGTGCACGAATAGCAAAACGTCATATTTTCGGATGAATCCAAGTTCTGTTTACAGCATCATGATGGTCGCATCCGTGTTTGGCGTCATCGCGGTGAACGCACATTGGAAGAGTGTAATCGTCATCACCATACTGGCGTATCACCGGGCTTGATGGTATGGGGTGCCATTGGTTACACGTCTCGGTCACCGCTTGTTCGCATTGACGGCACTTTGAACAGTGGACGTTACATTTCAGATGTGTTACAACCCGTGGCTCTACCCTTCATTCGATCCCTGCGAAACCCTACATTTCATCAGGATAATGCACGACCGCATGTTGCAGGTCCTGCACGGGCCTTTCTGGATACAGAAAATGTTCGACTGCTGCCTTGGTCAGCACATTCTCCAGATCTCTCACTAATTGAAAAGGTCTGATCAATGGTGGCCGAGCAACTGGCTCGTCACAATACCTCAGTCACTACTCTTGATGAACTGTGGTATCGTGTTGAAGCTGCTTTGTCAGCTGTACCTGTATGCGCCAACCAAGCCTGTTTGACTCAATGCCCAGGCGTATCAAGGCCGTTATTACGGCCAGAGGTGGTTGTTCTGGGTACTGATTTCTTAGGATCTACGCACCCAAATTGCGTGAAAATGTATTCACATGTCAGTTCTAGTATATTATATTTGTCCAATGAATACCCGTTTATCATCTGCATTTCTTCTTGGTGTAGCAATTTTAATGGCCAGTAGTGTATTTCTCACTGCATTGTTTGTAATGAGTCTTCATACGTTTGGTGAAATACAGGTTCAGTTAATCTGCTCTTTACTGTGTTAACTTTTTCGCTAATAATTTCTGTTCCTATCCAGCGTTCCAGAGTTAATGCACCACTCTCTAGCCCACCTCTCCTTACTATTGTGTACGAAGTCATTCACGCCTGCTTCCCGACGTGTTCGTTTTCCTTGGTGACTTTCTAAATGTCCATTACCAGTGAGTTAGGTTTCATGAGAAGATCTGGTTTCTGCATATCTCGGAGCACGGAGCACAAGCGCCTATAATCCATTAAAATCAGAATGTTTCTTTTTGTGAGGATCTGCAAGTAACATAAAGCTGTGACTATAGTTTTGGATTTTGCAGAACAACAAGAAGTCTGACTGGGAGACGATATCAATTGCTTGTAACATGTGCTTTGATACAGCAATGCACTCACTCTGCCATTATTTGAAGTTTTGGAGCCGTCTTATAGAGGGTGTAAATTTTAAGTTAACAAACCAGAATAACTCGAAAAATAAGCTTCACGCGAAAAAATGGGTAGAATCCAAAGTTGATCATTTTCGTAGGGGACGTCTGCTGGTGCTAAAATTAGCCCGCCACCCCAGCCCCCTGGGGGTGGGGCGGGAGCCAACTTTAAAATTTCAAATGGGAACCCCCATTTTTTATTGCAGAATCAGATTCTACATAAAAACTATGTACATTTTGTTTTAAACATTTGTTTTGATTCTTGGTAGTTGGCGCTGTAATTCAAGAAACTCCATGTTCTCATTTTTGCGTGGAAAATGGATACGGATAAATAAAAAATGAGTTCACTCGTTAGTAAGTAGGATGTTTGGTTAGTGAGTTAGCTAGTCAGATGATTCGTTTGATTATTAAAAGTTGTGTGGCCTCATGACAACGAAACACACAAAATTTATCCGAAATTGCGGAAAAAATTAATGCAGTATTTGGGTCAATATTTGTAAAACTCTAATTCCTCTGTCTTAAATCCCACCCTATGGGGAGAGAGGGAGAGTTTTAGTTTGAGCGAATCAAAATTTACGAAGTAAATAAGTATTTTTTATTTATCCGTAACCATTTTCCACGCAAAAATTAGAATATGGGTTTTCCTGAATTACAGCGTCAACTACCAGGAATCAAAACAAATGTTTAAAACAAAATGTACGTAGTTTTTTGTGTAGAATCTGACCTTACAATAAAAAATGGGGGTTCCCATTTGAAATTTTAAAGTTGCCTCCCGCCCCACCCCCCTGGGGGCTGGGGTGACTGGCTAATTTTAGGACCAGCAGATGTCCCCCTCGAAAATAATCAACTTTGGATTCTACACATTTTTCGTGTGAAGCTTATTTTTCGAGATATTCTGGTTTGTCAGCTTAACATTTACACCTTGTATACCACAGAATACTCTGGGAAATTATCAGCAATGCAGAATTTTACAAATTGTTCTACACGTTCGAATGTTTTTGTTGGAAAGTAGAAAACGATGGCTGCTCTATACTGGAAATAAAAATTAAAAACCCGTTCATTGAAGATTCGATAACATTTTCTTTTAATCTGTGAAGCTCGTACGTAAATCTGCTTTTTGAGAATTTTTTTTCATTTCATCCATTGTCCGCAAAACAATCTTCCGAGTTCTGTAATAGTGGGTGATCAGTTGCAGAAAGTCTTACGGAGAAAGCATCGTCAAAGACCGTCATAATGTTTCTAGAGTTAGTGTCAGCGGAACTCTATGTGTTTGTGATTGTGTCTGGGTTTACTGCTATATTTATTTGATGAAATGTAGACAAAAGGCACTCCAGCGAACTTATTCTGAGGTGGCTCCGAAAGTTTTCTCTCTGAGGAACGGCGCACCTCCTACAGCATGCTCCACTTAAGATAATTGAACTTCAGTGAAGCGCTCTCGGGCAGCCCACACAAACAAGATATGACTGGCGTAACTGCTTTTCCGGACCCCTTCAATCTACTGGGTAACCCGATTTGAGAGCTTGTCCGTGTACCTCGCCAGAGCGGAAGAAGGCCCCGTAAAGCGCCGGCATTAACACGAAGCTGTCCCCCTTTATCACGTACAACGGCCTCGTCCGTTCGGTCACCGGTTATGGATCCTTCTTATATCACAACGCCACTAAAAGCACGCTTCATAAACTAGACATGATACACTTAAGATGCCTGCTGACATGCCCTGGAGCAATGACGTCGACTCTGTCGAAAGTCTTACTACACTACTGGCCATTAAAATTGTTACACCACGAAGATGACGTGCTACATACGCGAAATTTAACCGATAGGAAGAAGATGCTGTCATATGCAAATGATTAGCTTTTCAGAGCATTGACACAAGGTTGGCGCCGGTGACGACACCTACCACGTGCTGACATGAGGAAAGTTTCCAACCGATTTCTCACGCACAAACAGCAGTTGACCGTCATTGCCTGGTGAAACGTTGTGATACCTCGTGTAAGGAGGAGAAATGCGTAACATCACGTTTCCGACTTCGATAAAGGTCGGATTGTAGCCTATCGCGTTTGCAGCTTATCGTATCGCGACATTGCTGCTCGCATTGGTCTACATCCAATGACTGTTAGCAGAACATGGAATCGGTGGGTTCAGGAGGATAATACGGAACGCCGTGCTGGATCCCAACTGCCTCGCATCACTAGCAGTCGAGATGACAGGCATCTTATGCGTATGGCTGTAACAGATCGTGCAGCCACGTCTCGATCCCAGAGTCAACAGATGGGGACGTTTGCAAGACAACAACCATCTGCACGAACATTTCGACGTCGTTTGCAGAAGCATGGACTATCAGCTCGGAGACCATGGCTGCGGTTACCCTTGACGCTGCATCACAGACAGGAGTGCCTGCGATGGTGTACTCAACGACGAACCTGGGTGCACTAATGGCAAAACGTCATTTTTTCGGGTGAATCCAGGTTCTGTTTACTGCAACATGGTGGTCGCATCCGTGTTTGGCGACATGGCGGTGAACACACATTGGAAGCGTGTATTCGTCATCGCCATACTGGCGTATCACCCGGCATGATGGTATGGGGTGCCATTGGTTACACGTCTCGGTCACCTCTTGTTCGCATTGACGGCACTTTGAAGAGTGGACGTTACATTTCAGATTTGTTACGACCCGTGGCTCTACCTTTCATTCGATCCTTACGAAACCCTACAATTCAGCAGGATAATGCACGACCGCATGATGCAGGTCCTGTACGGGCCTTTCTGGTCACAGAAAATGTTGGACTGCTGCCCTGGCCAGCACATTCTCCAGATCTGTCACCAATTTAAAACGTCTGGTTAATGGTAGCCGACCCACAGAATGGTACATACAGATCCTTCCAGTAATATGGTGTAAGGTCGTCACATTGAAAAGAGATTGTGTTGAAAAATAGGGTTTTGTAGCCAAAATGGTGGAGGATAATATGGTGGACCGGATTCATGAATAAAACCAACCTGCTTTCAAAAAACGAAGTGTTGCATTACTTATCAAACGCCCCTCGTACCTGTCTGAATGCAGTGGTCGATGATACTTCGTAGGTTGATTAATCTCCTATTAGGTTGCCGATTCTTGCAACAAATATATTTTCTCGCCAATTACTAACGTCGAATATACAGCATAGGTTCTGCAGCTTCTACTACACTACTGGCCATTAAAATTGCTACAACAAGAAGAAATGCAGATGATAAACGGGTATTCATTGGACAAATATATTATACTATAACTGACATGTGATTACATTTTCACACAATTTGGGTGCATAGATGCACAGTCATGTTGTCTGTGGCAGGATGTGTTTGCCAGTACTCAGTATTAAAAGATTCACTCCGGTAGTCATGAGGCACAGACACGTGCCACAAATAGCGTAAAGATACATTTTCGTAAACATTGTGTTTGATCATATACTTTGCTGTATCAGAAGGTGTTCTTAATACAACACCTTCTGATACAGCAAAGTATATGATCAAACACAATGTTTACGAAAATGTATATTTACGCTATTTGTGGCACGTGTCTGTGCCTCATGACTACCGGAGTGAATCTTTTAATACTGAGTACTGGCAAACACATCCTGCCACAGACAACATGACTGTGCATCTCGACTGCCTAATTCAGAGTGACGACAGGAACTTACATAAAAATTGCAAACACATCCTACGACAGACAACATGTCTGTTCTTCTCGACTGCCTAATCCAGAGTGACGAACAGCGCGAAACACTTCGCGCGCCATACCAGAAAAGGCGTGACCCGAACGCTTCCGAAGTGCTTCGTCTGTAGTTTCGTCAGTCTTTTGTTTTTGATTTAAATTGTTTTTAATAATTCTAAAATGACTGATTGATAGTCAGCTGTTGAGAGATATTTATATTAAAAAGTGAATTCATTCCAATAAGTAGTTTAACTAATAATAATAACCATACTTTAACGTTTTGGCGCCCTTGCTCCGAAACACAGCAGCCAATCACAAAGCAGTAGCATTATGCAGGCGGTGTTTCTCACGGGAGTGGTACCGAATCTAACATCTGTCACAGGTACCTCACACCACATTTCGTCATCTATATACTTCTTGCATCTCCACTGCTCTGGGAACAGCTTCTTGGAGCCTAATATGATGGCTGACTAAGTCAGAAATATTACAGCTGGGAAGTGGAGAACCCGGGATCGAATCTCGACGAATCGACGAAACTGTGCGGTTTTCATATTTTTGAATTGTACTTTTTCGTATCAGAATTCGTAGGGATAGGAAGGTTAATAAGGTACGCAACTCAACGCGGAATAATAACAGTAATAAGGTAGGCAAACTAATTTCCCAAACGACGTGAATTAGTAAAGAATTAAACTTTTAAGCCTGACGACATGAAGACGACTCCGAGTAAGAGTGCTGCGAATTCCTCATGAGGGACCACAGATAGCCAACCGCGTGACACTTTTTTACAGCGGTTGCCTGTTCGTCATGTCATAATTGTGAACCTCAAAGAGTGAGGGGGTCCAGCGCGAACCTTATGGAAATCAATCAGAAAAAGTTGTTTTCCGTCATTAGGCTGCCGCGAACCACGAGGATTTTTCATCGTTAATAAAATATGTTTTGTGAAAAAATACTGATTTTTCGTAAGAAACATATGACTTGTACTGTATGTGCCGGCCGTTGTGGCCGAGCGGTTGTAGGCGCTTCAGCCCGGAACCGCGCTGCTGCTACGGTCGCAGGTTCGAATCCTGCCTCGGGCATGGACGTGTGTGATGTCCTTAGGTTAGTTAGGTTTAAGTAGTTCTAAGTCTAGGGGACTGATGACCACAGATGTTAAGTTCCATAGTGCTTACAAGGGAACCCCCCCATCGCAGCCCCCTCAGATTTAAATATAAGTTGGCACACTGGATACGCCTTGAAAAACTGAACACAGATCAATTGAGAAAACAGGGAGAAGTTGTGTGCAACTACGAAAAAATTAGCAAAATATACAAACTGAGTAGTCTATGCGCAAGATATGCAATATCAAGGGTCATCGGAGCTCAGAAGCGCCGTGGTCTCGTGGTTAGCGTGAGCAACTGCGGAACGAGAGGCTCTTGGTTCAAGTTTTCCCTCCAGTGAAAAGTTTAATTTCGTTATTTTCGCAAAGTTATGATCTGTCCGTTCGTTCATTGACGTCTCTGTTCACTGTAAGAAGTTTAGTGTCTGTGTTTTGCGACCGCACCGGTAAACCGTGCGATTAGTAGACGAAAGGACGTGCCTCTCCAATGGAAACCGAAAACATTTGATCGCAAGTTCATAGGTCAACCGATTCTTCCACAGGAAAACGCGTCTCATATATTCTATACGACACTGGTGACGGCATGTGCGTCACATGACAGGAATATGTTGTCGACCCACCTAACTTGTAGACCTGGCAAATGGGTAAAAAGATTCTTCTACCTTACCCGATTTCGGTTTTCTTGTGGATGTGATAATCATTCCCAAAAAAGTGATGAAAACATAAGAGTTTGTCACAAAACTGAAAACAAAAAATTAAACTTTTCACTCGAGGGAAGACTTGAAACAAGGACTTCTCGTTCCGCAGCTGCTCACGCTAACCACGGGACCACGGCGCTTCTGAGCTTCGATGACCCTTGATATTGCCTATCTTGCGCATGGACTACTCAGTTTGTATATTTTGCTTATTTTTTCGTAGTTGCACACATCTTCTTCATGTTTTCTCGATTGATCTGTGTTCAGTTTTTCAAGGCCTATCCACTGTGCCAACTTATAACTAAATCTGAGGGGGGTGCGATGGGGAGGTTCCCTTGTTAGAGCCTTTTGAAACATTTTTGTATTGTATGTAGTTTGTAGTAATTAACTTTTCTGTTTATCCCGTACTAACTAGTTATTATTTGTTGTGTCATATCTTTCAGTTGCATAATCTGAATAATGGAGGATGTACTTCCTTCGAGCAGCGCTGAAATACGTATGTAGTTGGGAGCTTGTCATTGACGACGGCAAGCGGGAAGTTACCGACGCTGTGTTTTGGTTTGTGAAAGTGTTGCAAAACGGACGTATTGTCAGTGCATTACCGGAAGCAGGCAGTTCTGTTTCTCGGCGTTCCAGGTTGATAGGAGCGGCTATCGTCGAGCGATTTTTGGAGCTGACGGACGAAATGACTTTTGTTCGTGCTGAAGAACTATAATATGAAGGACAAGCAGAAGGTGATTTAGTGGAATATATTACGGCTAGTGAATAGCAAAATGGTCATAACATTTTGGAAATGTCCACGTGGCAGGCAATCTGCGCTTATCTGTTCCCGATGAGTATTACGAACCGGTTACTGCACGACTGAACTACGGCCCTATACCTCTTGAAGTAAAAGTGAAGGTGGTAGCGCTAGCCAGGAATCATCTAAATTGGAACCTACAAACATTGCAAAAGAATGGAGCAACAGCAGCCCTGAAAAGGAAGGACCTAAAATTGTGGGAAAACGATATCGTTAAAGGAGGCTCAAGGCACGTCAAATACCAGGCGGTAAATAAGCGGACGTACGACCGATTTGTCGAATCTCGTTGTCGTAACGAGAATGTAACAATACTACAGGAGCGGGCTGCAGGTGCAGCGCTTCAACCTACGACCAACAAGGATTTTACGTTTGCTACATCTTTTTCTTGGGCATCACGCATTACCGGTTTTAATCGTGATTACGTGATCAACACCGATCAAACAGCATGCGAATATCGGATTCTACGCACGATATCGCATAAACGAGAAGAAACGAACCCTTATCGCAGTTGGTAAAAAAAAAAAAAAAAAACATCCGTACACGGCGGCGCAATATGCCATCACAGCCTCCGGAAAAGGGTTGCCTAAGGTTTTGTTGTGTTTACAAGGAACGAATGTTACATTTGGTTCTCGGGCTATAGAAGAGGTCAATGGCTTAACCGACTCGTTGGAATACGTTTACAGTACTTGCTCCAAATGTGGGAAATTGACAAATGCGATTTACAGAACATTTGTTGAGAGTGTTTTAAAACCATACGTTGCAGGTAACAAGTTTTGTCTAGTATGGCCGGCCGCTGTGGCCGAGCGGTTCTAGGGGTTTCCGTCGGGAACCACGCGACTACCACGGTCGCAGGTTCGAATCCTGCCTCGGGCATGGATGTGTGTGATGTCCTTAGGTTAGTTGGTTTAAGTAGTTCTAAGTCTAGGGGACTGATGACCTCAGATGTTAAGTCCCATATTCCTCAGAGCCATTTGAACCATTGTATTCACAGCATAATTCATATCCAACGTTCAGCACCGCTTCATCAGGCAATGATATCGTATGTGTGGTACGCATCAAAATTAATTCCCGAGAAAGACATATTTTTAAAAGTAAACCAAGTTTGTTTTCTGCTGATTCTTCGGAAGGAACAGTTTAGTTGTCGAAAGACTGAATTCATTAGATGTACTTGGTGCAGCGAGTATATTTGTTTCTAATGTTTATATCACAAGTACCACCCAACTATTTGTTTGAAGAAAAGTGAGGACACACAACAGTGGCCAGAAGAGCCATTATAAAGTGACCAGGAGTAACTTGTTTACTATCTCAAGAGGTTTGAGAAATTTATTTGCCTACCTTTTTATCATTATTTATTGATTTACTTCCCCTATTAACCCTCCTATCCCTATCAATTGAGATAAGGAAAAATACAAACGAGAAGAATAACGCCCGCTAGATCTCCTCGATATTTGATCCCGGGTTATCCGCTTCCCAGCTAGTTACCTCGGTCGTTGCCCTATCGGCGCTCTCGGCGAAGTGCGTTTACCATGTGGATACATAAGCGGCAGTTGTAAGAGTTTCTTTCCTCGATTTCTGGAAAAGTATGCATTGGTGGACCCCATACCCGATGATGGAAAATACTCTGTTTACAGTTATCTATACATCCCACCAATTTTGAGTCGACTGCTCGTCATAACCTGTAGGGGCGATTTTTCTCAAAAATGGGTGTTGAGCCAAAATAGTTTAGAGCCCTTCGTTTTAGGTTGTACACAAGCGGCCTGCCAAATTTGAGCCGAATCGGTTCGACCTGTCCGAGACATTCCCCTTGTGAGACGATGTTCGACAAAAAATTGTCACGAGCAACCTCGTAACGTGCAAACAATTTCGCAGAGACGGTCTTTCGTTGCTCCTTGTGGTCTCCTGATACCCGGCGAGGAACCAAGCAAGCACACACCTTTGAATACCCCAACTGGCGGACGAATGTGTCAGCACTACCATCAAAGACGTCCAGTTGAGCAGCGAGGTGTTTGATTGTGATTTGTCGATCACTTCGAAAGAGAGTGTTCGCACGATCCAACATTGCAGGACTCATAGCTGCGTGCTGCCAGCCGACTAGCGGGATATCAGACAGCTTTGTGTGCCCATGTTGCGATCATGGTGGATAAAAATTCGTGATGCTCTGGTTTTCCACCAAAAGAAACTCAATGACAGCTCTCCGCTCCGAAGCGGCTCCGTTACAGAAGCCATTCTGAAGACTACGCACAGCGCCGCCATCTGTACGAAATTCATGAAACTATGGGACTGAAGGGGCAGTTTTTATGATGTCCTACAACAAATTCCTAATTTTTTTAAATCGAAATTAGTCGCAAAAAAAGTTGCATTACTTACTAAACAGTCCCCGTAGCGTCACCAGCTCGTGGTCTAGTGGCTAGCTTTGCTGTCCCTGGATCACGGGGTCCTGGGTTCGATTCCCGACTGGGTTTGGGATTAACTCAGCCCGCGGACTGGGTTTTGGTGTTGTTCTCGTCATTTCATCATCATCATCATTCGTGACAGTGGCTAGATTGGCCTGTGAAAAATATTGGACTGTGTAAAAATTGGGTCTTTGTGTGGGCGCGGGTGGGCGCGCAGTTGAGCGCTCCAAAAACCAAACATCGTCATCAACTCCTCATAGCTATAGAGACCCATATGGAATCCCGTTCAGACATCAGTTGGAAACTCTCATCATTCACTATTGTAGTCTTAAGGAAAAATTTTTTGACAGCATCAATTCAAGTTTCGCTGCTTACATTTATCCTTATTAGCCGCTCTTGCCTACAACGATGATGCTCGATATCAAGAGATTTAAGTTGCTGGATGTGCATTTCTTGTCCTCAAGTTGAAATCTTCTGAGCAAATTCGTCTGACCCCATACTCAGTTTTTACCGCGGGAGCGATAGCGATCCGAGAGGCTCTGTAATTTGGTCATCATGGGCGGATCCAGAACCTGCTGATTGTGTCAGACCCAAAAGGCATATTGCAAACTGCTGAATACTCTAAGTGAAAGAATAAAATCAATTTTCAAATGCCGGACGTAATACGAGAATCATTGCTAAATACGTGAGGACGCCAGCGCATTTGTGAGGCCCCCAGCGCATTTAGCATTGATCTACTATGACAGTCGACCAGTTGTCGAAGGAAGCCAATGTTTCTGCCCCTGCAACGAACGTCTGTCTACCATCCACCGAATTCAAGTTATGAGTGCGGGAAGTGACCGAGTGAGAATGTGAAGAGGACTTTCACATGCGATACAGTCAGTAATTAGAACCATCCCGTGGTCTCGAAAATTTCAGGCGAGCAGGAAGGGATAACTACCATGGTACGAATCCAATTCCTTCCCACTTACGTCAGATAGCTATCAAGGATAACTGTTTTTGCGACTATCTGAAGAAAGGAAAAGTGTGGTTCTAGTGACGAATATGTGCCTTCCTCTGGAACAGAGTTGGTATGAAACGTACAAAAAATCATCGTTCTGAGTGGACATCTGACTTCAACTTTTATTTCACTTCTTTGCATACTACATTCGATTGGTGAAGATACAAATGGAGATCGTGTAGGCAGCAGATTTACATTAGGAAAAATTGTTATCTTTTGCAGATTTCAGTGATGCTATAAAGGCGCCTTTAAGAAAAGTTATACAGCTAAGGGAAAAACGAATGTTCGGAAGACTCGTAAAAACAGTGGAGAAATATGTACATCATTGACAGGACGAACAGTTATGGGAAAAGTGTTTAAAACTGATGTACTTGTCAACATAAATGTTGTAAATAAGTCTTTCTGCAAGATCAACTATCATTTTTTAATTTGTTACGGAGACAGTATGAAACACAAACAGCTTTGATTGGACGGACGTCAAAGTATTCATTTTGAAGGATAAAAGAGCAAACGCTGTAGATTCCCCAAGAACATATTCCCAAGATTAACTTATTTCCACGGCATCAGGTGATATGAAGTTTAGTAAAAATGTTTCCAAACACATTCAGTATTAACACTGCAAAAATTTACAGAGCTCTTCTGAAAGTGAAGTCCGGTGAACTGAAAGACGAAAGACGAAAACATGATGGGCATAATAAATATCCTGAGGAAAGAATTCGTCGCGTCGGAAACCATACTAATTCATTTCCTTGCTACAGGAGCCACTATTGTCGAAAGAATAGTCGCAGTAATAAGCATCTGTCCTGAAATCTCAATTTAAGCTTCATATACAGGCTTAATAAAGAGCAACTGACAGCAGAGAACGTAGAGTCTGAAACTGTGTCACTATCATTCTATGTTACTTATTTAGTCGTATGGCTTACATGGTCATTTTGCAGTCTTATTTAAGGACTTCATATATAAGAAGTTAAATGTGCACAAAAATATAAACAAGCAAAGAAAGAATCTAGAGAAAATATTATAACTGAAAATCTAGGTCTCTTAACGGCTCTACAGTTCTTCAAAGCAGTTTGCTGAGTGCACCAGGAAATTTTCGTAGTGTGCACTCTATCAGATGCTGCATAGTTTGCACAGGATCGCGCTGGGGCATCTTTGAACCTCCTTCATTCAAACAGCCACCACGTCATCCATGCCCTGTGCGGAAATGATTCAGAGATATCTATAGTCTTCTGTGAAGGGAAACCGTAACGCATTTCTGGAAGTCGGCTGGTATTCCTCCTGTGTTATAGATGGATCTAGTCAGTTTCAGTAGCATCACTTTCACTAACCACCAACTAAACCCCTGCTAGAAGAGAATTATAACTCAGTACCAGCCACGGTCGGCACAGCAGACGACAGGTAGGTGAATGACAAACTTTACCACCAGCAGGGAAACGGAGAAATCGTCTGAACAAGCAGGTATTTTGCAGATCTCTTCAAATTAACATTAATTAGTATTCACGCCACCGTCTGTAGCAGCCAGAAACTACCACATTGTCATGGTTCCCCTTTAATGATGAAACATTTTGTCAAACTTAACATGCTTGCCAAATATTTGACCGTGTACGGTGTTGTTTGACGTGGTTGCTAAGCATAAAGCGTGTCCGACGTTTTTGGGGGAAATTTTGACTGAGGAAAGTTTTACAAGATGGTGGACGCTGTTTGTGTCTATGATTCACCGCATATGTTTAGTGAAAAATTGTTTTATTACGATTTATTTCACTGTATCTTGAGTTTCCAAGAGTATGGAAACTACGGTCAAGGATAAAAACAAAATAGCAATGAAAATTATCAAAATGGTAGAGGTATCACATCTTTCCCAACCATATATTACGCAGGAAGAGGTTACGAACTACATCACAATTTTACGCATAATGTACAAGCAGGAGTGCAATAAAATAAAAGAAACTGAAATTCTCCGGTTATTCCACGGATAATTTAGGCTATATGTTCCTAATTTTTTTTTAAATGAACTGTCGTTAGAGGAGCAAGTAGAAGTGAAGAAATTTTCACATATATGTATCTTCTTTTTCAGTGTAAGGGCGAAGATACTCTAAACAATTTATTAAGCGTTTTACTGTCCATTTGCAGAAATTTGACGTAATCATCAAGTTCTGAGTGAGACACTTCCATTAACATGTATTCATGTCTATATTCCTCTCTCACTTTTAAACCATGCCCTGGACCAAAATCTCGCTTTCTTCTTATTTAAACACAGTGCCAGAGTCAATGTTAGAATTGCTTTTTCTGCATCTGTAGCCGCTCCCACCAGCGCCAAAATACAGAATACACGAAAAGCGTCTACATCAAAGATAATGTTAAATTGAAAGCTTTCTTGGTACGTGTACGGGCTTGTTTGGCACATCTGTGGCTACATAAGAGCGAATTTGACAGGCAAGTTTCCTCTTTTACAAGGACCGTAATAAGCTTTCAAAAGTTTCACTGTCCATTCGAAGAAAGTTGGTGCAATCATCGAGTTCTGAGATTAATAGGAGAGTTGGAACTTTAATAGTTGCAACTATTTATTTACAGTGCGTACAAAATAGATACGTGTTTAAAAGTTTTACTGACCTTCAAAGTAGTCAGGAGCATTGTGTATAACCTGTTGCCCGCGATATGGAAGTCGTAAGATACTCTTAGCAGTGCAAGTTGTGTTGACAGTTCGAGCGGCGCGGTCTATTGCTCGACGAATTTGTAACAGTTCCGAACCGAACGCCGTGAAGTGTTTCCTGCAGTTTAGAAATCGAGTTGACGAGGGCTTAAGTCATGTGAGTGCAGTTCATGTTTGGAACACAACCTACGACCAGCTTAGTGACAGAAGTGATGACACTGCAGGACCTGACCATCATTTTGCACGACAATGCTCAAGCACGTACAGTGTAAGCTGTTACTGATTTGATTGACTGATGGGGCTGCTAAGTGCTGTTCCACCTACTGCACTCCCCTGACTTTCAGCCTCGTGAGTTCAACTCAATTTCTAAACTGAAGGAAACACTTCACGGCATTCGCTTCAGAACTGCTACAAACTGGTCGGGCAATAGACCGCGCCGCTCGAACTGTCAACTCTACCGGCGCTGCTAAGATTTCGACATCGCTGGCAACGGGTTATACACAACGCTGGTGACTACTCTGAAGGTCAGTAAAGCTTTGAAACACGTATCTGTCTTGTACGAGCTGTAAATAAATAGTTGCCACTATTAAAGTTCCAACCCTTGTATTTCCGTTTGCATATTTTCATGAGTAGATCTCTGTCTCATATTAAGCCATTCCCTGAACCAGCGTCTTGTTCTTTTAACACAGTACGAAAGTAAGTTCCAGGGTTGGTTTGCATTTGTGGCAATTCTCACTATCGCCAAAATACTCACGAACACGAGCTGCGTCTGCTTCAAAGAGAGATAAAACTGACAAACATGATTTGTATGCGTACGGGCTTGCTTGGCAAACCCGCCGCTAGACAACGGCGCGTTTGACAAACAGGTTTATTCGTTTAAGGGGGGGGGGGGGGGGGGGCTTTGTCAGCAGTAGAGGGTCACGTGACCGCATGGAGCCAGTTCGGTAGCGTCTACAGCGCACCAAAGGCAACAGCGCGCTCTTTTAATGTGGTGACTAACATCTTGTCAGGCGTTCTTGTGATGAAGCGAGCGACACGTCAAGTGCTGGAGCACTAACAATCCGCGCTGAGCTGTTTTCCTGCAGTCGAGTGAGGTCGAGTCTGCCCACATGTGGCTTAGTCTCAATTCGTCGTCGCGGCAGGAGGCGCCGCAAAAAGTAGTAAACACGCCACCGCCGAGCCGGCGTCTGCACTGGCTCAGATGGGGACGTCAGCTGTGCGCAGTCGTTGACACAAGCAGTACTGCGGCCAGCGCTGAGCTACTGACAACTTCCACTCCTTTGTGCGAATCCACTTGCAAAATAAAGCTAGCTTTATCCGTGCACAAGAACTCCAAACAGTGGATAAGTGTGAGCAAGTACCTCCAGTGTTTCTAAGAATTCTGAGGGCGGTTGACGTTGTACCAAACCCTCGACAATTAATACACTACTGGCCATTAAAATTGCTACACCAAGAAGAAACGCAGACGATAAACGGGTATTCATTGGACAAATACTAGAACTGACATGTGATTACATTTTCACGCAATTTGGGTGCATGGATCCTGAGAAATCAGTACCCAGAACAACGACCTCTGGCCGCAATAACGGCCTTGGTACGCCTGGGCATTGAGTCAAACAGAGCTTGGATGGCGCGTACAGGTACAGCTGCCCATGCAGCTTACACACGATACCACAGTTCATCAAGAGTAGTGACTGGCGTATTGTGACGAGCCAGTTGCTCGGCCACCATTGACCAGACGTTTTCAGTTGGTGAGAGATCTGCAGAACGTGCTGGCCAGGGCAGTGATCGAACATTTTCTGTATCCTGAAAGGCCCGTACAGGACCTGCAGCATGCGGTCGTGCATTATCCTGATGAACTGTAGAGTTTCGCAGGGATCGAATGAAGAGTAGGCCACGGGTCGTAATACATCTGAAATGTAACGTCCACTGTTCAAAGTGCCGTCACTGCGAACAAGAGGTGACCGATATGTGTAACCAATGGCACCCCATACCATCACGCCGGGTGATACACCAGTATGGCGATGACGAACAACACGCTTCCAATGTGCGTTCACCGCGATGTCGCCAAACACGGATCCGACCATCATGATGCTGTAAACAGAACCTGGATTCATCCGAAAAAATTATGTTTTGCCATTCGCGCACCCAGGTTCGTCGTGATGCAGCGTCAAGGGTTGACTCTGAGCACTATGGGACTTAACATCTGAGGTCATCAGTCCCCTAGAACTTAGAACTACTTAAACCTAACTAACCTAAGGACATCACACACATCCATACCCGAGGCAGGATTCGAACCTCCGCGGTTCCGGTCTTAAGCGCCTAGAACCGCTCGGCCACCGCGGCCGGCGCAGCGTTAAGGGTAACTGCAGCCATAGTCTCCGAGCTGATAGTCCATGCTGCTGCAAACGACGTCGAAATGTTCGTGCAGATGGTTGTTGTCTTGCAAACGTCCCCATCTGTTGAGTCAGGGATCGAGACGTGGCTGCAGGATCCGTTACAGCCATGCGGATAAGATGCCTGTCATCTCGACTGCTAGTGTTACGAGGCCATTGGGATCTAGCACGGCGTTCCGTATTACCCTCCTGAAGCCACCGATTCCATATTCTGCTAACAGTCATTGGATCTCGACCAACGCGAGCAGCAATGCCGCGATACGATAAACCGCAATCGCGATAGGCTACAATCCGACCTTTATCAAAGTCGGAAACATGATGGTACGCATTTCTCCTCCTTACACGAGGCATCACAACAACGTTTCACCAGGCAACGCCGGTCAACTGCTGTTTGTGTATGAGAAATCGGTTGGAAACTTTCCTCATGTCAGCATGTTGTAGGTGTCACCATCGGCGCCAACCTTGTGTGAATGCTCTGAAAAGCTAATCATCTGCATATCACAGTATCTTCTTCGTGTAGGTTTAAATTTCGTGTCTGTAGCACGTGATCTTCGTGGTGTAGCAGTTTTAATGGCCTGTAGTGTATTTGGCTGAGGGAACCAAGTGTGTTCCACCGAAAAGCGAAAGTTTAACAGAAATGAAAGTAGCATTGAGCGTGTCTCTTTCGTTTTCAGTGTACACTGTTCTGTCTCATAAATGTGACCGCCTCCTAAAAACCTGAATATGGTCCCCTAGAACAGATGCACGCTTGTGTTGATCTCACGCTGTACCTTCGAGAATGACGAGATCACGCAGGAGACACCACGATAACATTCCCCACACCATAACACTCCCTACTCCGGCCATGGACCATTCCAGGGTGTCAGCTTCCAGAAGGTTCAAGCCGCACAAGTCAACGGTCTTCTGCTCGATGTAGCATTAAACGTGGTTCATCTGAAAAGGCCACACACTGGCCACCCAACTGCGATACTGGTGTCCAGATTCCAGCCTTCGTCACCGACGAACAGCAGTCAGTATGCGTGCATCAACGAGGCGGCTGCCGCGGAGGCCCATACACAGCTATGTTCGCTGAAGGGTCGTTGAGGAGACACTGTTGTCAGCCCTCGATTTATCTGGATGGTCAGTTACTAAATAGCTGCATGTCTACTCGCCCGCACATATCTTCGGAGCAGTCGTTCACACCTGGCGTGTATGGTCCCTGGTGCACGACTGCTGCGGAAGCAAAGGGAACTTCACAGCAAACATAAACATAGCCAAAGCCTTGCAGACAAACAAAAATTACGCGAAGCGAAGTGTAGTGTGAAGAGAGCTATGCGAGAGGCGTTCAATGAATTCGAAAGTAAAGTTCTATGTACTGACTTGGCAGAAAATCCTAAGAAATTTTGGTCTTATGTCAAAGCGGTAGGTGGATCAAAACAAAATGTCCAGACACTCTGTGACCAAAATGGTACTGAAACAGAGGATGACAGAATAAAGGCCGAAATACTAAATGTCTTTTTACAAAGTTGTTTCACAGAGGAAGATTGCACTGTAGTTCCTTCTCTAGATTGTCGCACAGATGACAAAATGGTAGATATCGAAATAGACGACAGAGGGATAGAGAAACAATTAAAATCGCTCAAAAGAGGAAAGGCCTCTGGACCTGATGGGATACCAGTTCAATTTTACACAGAGTACGCGAAGGAACTTGCCCCCCTTCTTGCAGCGGTGTACCGTAGGTCTCTAGAAGAGCGTAGCGTTCCAAAGGATTGGAAAAGGGCACAGGTCATCCCCGTTTTCAAGAAGGGACGTCGAACAGATGTGCAGAACTATAGACCTATATCTCTAACGTCGATCAGTTGCAGAATTTTGGAACACGTATTGTGTTCGAGTATAATGACTTTTCTGGAGACTAGAAATCTACTCTGTAGGAATCAGCATGGGTTTCGAAAAAGACGGTCATGTGAAACCCAGCTCGCGCTATTCGTCCACGAGACTCAGAGGGCCATAGACACGGGTTCACAGGTAGATGCCGTGTTTCTTGACTTCCGCAAGGCGTTCGATACAGTTCCCCACAGTCGTTTAATGAACAAAGTAAGAGCATATGGACTATCAGACCAATTGTGTCATTGGATTGAGGAGTTCCTAGATAACAGGACGCAGCATGTCATTCTCAATGGAGAGAAGTCTTCCGAAGTAAGAGTGATTTCAGGTGTGCCGCAGGGGAGTGTCATAGGACCGTTGCTATTCACAATATACATAAATGACCTGGTGGATGACATCGGAAGTTCACTGAGGCTTTTTGCAGATGATGCTGTGGTGTACCGAGAGGTTGTAACAATGGAAAATTGTACTGAAATGCAGGAGGATCTGCAGCGAATTGACGCATGGTGCTGGGAATGGCAATTGAATCTCAATGTAGACAAGTGTAATGTGCTGCGAATATACAGAAAGATAGATCCTTTATCATTTAGCTACAAAATAGCAGGTCAGCAACTGGAAGCAGTTAATACCATAAATTATCTGGGAGTACGCATTAGGAGTGATTTAAAATGGAATGATCATATAATGTTGATCGTCGGTAAAGCAGATGCCAGACTGAGATTCATTGGAAGAATCCTAAGGAAATGCAATCCGAAAACAAAGGAAGTAGGTTACAGTACGCTTGTTCGCCCACTGCTTGAATACTGCTCAGCAGTGTGGGATCCGTACCAGATAGGGTTGGTAGAAGAGATAGAGAAGATCCAACGGAAAGCAGCGCGCTTCGTTACAGGATTATTTAGTAATCGCGAAAGCGTTACGGAGATGATAGATAAACTCCAGTGGAAGACTCTGCAGGAGAGACGCTCAGTAGCTCGGTACGGGCTTTTATTGAAGTTTCGAGAACATACCTTCACCGAAGAGTCAAGCAGTATATTGCTCCCTCCAACGTATATCTCGCGAAGAGACCATGAGGATAAAATCAGAGAGATTAGAGCCCACACAGAGGCATACCGACAATCCTTCTTTCCAAGAACAATACGAGACTGGAATAGAAGGGAGAACCAATAGAGGTACTGAAGGTACCCTCCGCCACACACCGTCAGGTGGCTTGCGGAGTATGGATGTAGATGTAGATGTTGCTTCGCCGCCGGTTTTGGATGTCGCCATGTCACCATGCACTGTATATTTGAACCACGACGGCACGCTAACAGTTAACTGACTTAGCAGTCCTGTAAATAATTTCACAATTGAACTTCCTGGCAGATTAAAACTGTGTGCCGAACCGAGACTCGAACTCGGAACCTGAGCCTTTCACGGGCAAGTTCTCTACCATCTGAGCTACCCAAGCACGACTCACGTCGCGTCCTCATAGCTCTACTTCAGCCAGTATCTCGTCTCCTACCTTCCAAACGTCACAGAAGCTCTCCTGCGAACCTAGCAGAATTAGCACTCCTGGAAGAAAGGATATTGCGGACACATGGCTTAGCCACAGCCTGGGGGATGTTTCCAGAATGAGATTTTATAATATTCTATACAATTACAATTATAATTCAGTTACAATATATAGCAGTTAAAACCGTTGTAGCCCTTCTTGCCTCGGGAGAGGCACCCTTCCGAAATGAATCACCGCGTGCATCCAGGCCACAAGGTGTGCAACGTCATACTGATATGTGTGCTCAAAACTGCCAAGTTATTTGTAAATTTGGCTAGGTCTTGTAATTCTTCTTCTTCACGCGATCAGGCCCAGAGGACCGCGCGCCACCACAGTTAGAGCTCTCCATCCGTCTCTGTCTTCTGCTATCTGTCTCCAGTTTTCCGTGACTCCCAGCTGCAACAGGTCTTCTCTCACTCCATCGATCCACCTCTTTCTAGGTCTTCCCACTGGTCTGCTGCCTGACGGGATCCAGTCCATTGTGATTTTGGGCCATCTTGTTGCCTCTATTCTAACAACATGTCCAGCCCATTGCAGTCTTTTGCTTCTCATCACTCCCAAGATGTTAGGCTCCTTGTACAGCTCTTCTAATTCAGTGTTATGGCGTCTTCTCCATTCTCCAGTAGTCTGATCTCTGACTGGTCCAAATATTTTCCTGAGGACTTTCCTTTCAAATGTTAGCAGTCGCTTAAGGTCTTGTTTTCGAGTGCTCCAGGTTTGAGAACCATAAAGTACTACTGGCATTATTAATGTCTTATACAACCGTAGCTTTAGTTGTTGCGAGACACTTCTACATTTTAATATAGGGTCTAGAGAGTGATAGTATCTGTTTCCCGCATGCAGTCGTGCTTTTATCTCTGCTTTAGTTGATGTTACTTCTGTAAAAAATGATCCAAGGTATTTGAACTCTTTCACAAGTTTATACCTGGTGTTGTTCACAATTAAATCTTGAGAGTTCTGGATCTTTCTTCCTATGGTCATGTACTCTGTCTTTTCAGAGCTAATTTGTAGACCGGTCCTACCTGCCAATAACTCCAAGGTCTGGATACTTCTCTTCAGATCTTCTCGTGTGCATGCTAATAGTGCAATGTCGTCTGCATAGGCCAGATATGTAATGTGTTCATTACCAATTTGAATGCCCTTGATGTTTTCTTTGTTGAAATCCCGCATTACCTTCTCAAGTGCCAGGTTGAAGAGGACAGGTGATAGCCCATCTCCTTGGCGTAATCCTGTTACAACTTGGAAGCTTTCTGTCATTTGATTGCCTACCTTAACCTTAAGTTTTGTGTCATTTAGGCATACCTCTACCAGTTTGACCAACTTTTTTGTATACCGAACTCTGTCATAGTTCTAATCAGGCTAGGTCTATGTATACTGTCGTAAGCCTTCTTGAAGTCTACAAACAGGAGATGTAACTCTCGTCCGTATTCGTACATTTTTTCACAGACCTGTTTTAGGACAAAAATCTGGTCCGTGGTTGATCGCCCTGCCTGGAAACCTCCTTGGTATTCTCCAGTTACGTCTGTTGCTATAGGTTTTATTCGTTCTAATAGGCAGTTGGAGAAGATCTTATAACAGGTGTTGAGTAGCGCTATGCCCCTGTAGTTGTCACATACGGATTTTTCTTTCTTTTTATATATGGGGCATATCACAGCTACCTTCCATTCCTCTGGTATTTCATGTTTTACCCAAATTTGCTCGATTAGCTTGTGGATTTTGAAACAGAGGATTTCGTCTCCAGCCTTGAGAAGTTCTGCAGAAATACCGTCCTCACCTGGACTTTTACCATTCTTAAGGTTTTTAATCTGGTTCCTTATCTCTTCAATGGTGGGTGGAGGATATTCTGGGTCTACTGTTACTGGTCCATCAAACTTAAGTAGTTCGGTTCTTTTAATTACTGAAATAAAATCACATGCCCCCTCTCAACCCCTGAAGTTTGGTTTTCCACTCCGTGTCTCGCTGCTTAATTGTTTTTTGTCAGGCTACGTATTTAGGGGGCCTACGGTTTTGCCTCAGTGATAACTGGACTTGGCTAGCGCTTGGATGGATGACCGTCTGGGTCTGTTGAGCGCTGTTGGCAAGCGGATTTCACACAGCCCCTGTGAGGCCAATTGCTGCGCTACTTCACTGAGAAGTAGCGGCTTCCGTTCCCATTTTCAAGAAGGGTCATAAATCAGATGTGAATAATTATAGGCCTATTTCGCTCACGTCAATCTGTTGTAGAATAATGGAACATGTTTTGTGTTCTCGTATTATGACGTTCTTAGATAATACAAATCTCCTTCATCATAACCAACATGGATTCCGCAAACAGAGATCATGTGAAACTCAGCTCGCCCTATTTGCCCAAGAAATTCACAGTGCCGTAGACACTGGCGAGCAGATTGATGCCGTATTCCTGGACTTCAGGAAGGCATTTGATACGGTTCCGCACTTACGTTTAGTGAAAAAAATACGAGCTTACGGAATATCGGACCAGGTTTGTGATTGGATTCAGGATTTCCTAGAAGAAATAACACAACATGTCATTCTTAACGGTTCAAAATCTGCAGATGTAGAGGTAATTTCGGGAGTACCGCAAGGAAGCGTGATAGGACCTTTATTGTTTACAATATACATAAATGACTTAGTTGACAACATCGGTAGCTCCGTGAGGCTATTTGCAGATGACACGGTTGTCTACAAGAAAGTAGCAACATCAGAAGACTCGTACGTACTCCAGGAAGACCTGCAGAGGATTAATGCATGGTGCGACAGCTGGCAGCTTTCCCTAAACGTAGATAAATGTAATATAATGCGCATACATAGGGGCAGAAATCCATTCCAGTACGATTATGCCATAGGTGGTAAATCATTGGAAGCGGTAACGACCGTAAAATACTTAGGAGTTACTATCCGGAGCGATCTGAAGTGGAATGATCACATAAAACAAATAGTGGGAAAAGCAGGCGCCAGGTTGAGATTCATAGGAAGAATTCTAAGAAAATGTGACTCATCGACGAAAGAAGTAGCTTACAAAACGCTTGTTCGTCCGATTCTTGAGTATTGCTCATCAGTATGGGACCCTTACCAGGTTGGATTAATAGAAGAGATAGACATGATCCAGCGAAAAGCAGCGCGATTCGTCATGGGGACATTTAGTCAGCGCGAGAGCGTTACGGAGATGCTGAACAAGCTCCAGTGGCGGACACTTCAAGAAAGGCGTTACGCAATACGGAGAGGTTTATTATCGAAATTACGAGAGAGCACATTCCGCGAAGAGATGGGCAACATATTACTACCGCCCACATATATCTCGCGTAATGATCACAACGAAAAGATCCGAGAAATTAGAGCAAATACGGAGACTTACAAGCAGTCGTTCTTCCCACGCACAATTCGTGAATGGAACAGGGAAGGGGGGATCAGATAGTGGTACAATAAGTACCCTCCGCCACACACCGTAAGGTGGCTCGCGGAGTATAGATGTAGATGTAGATGTAGAAAACTGACAACGGTTGAAGATTGGTGTGCTGACCACATGTCCTTCCACATCCGCACACAGTGACACCTATCGGCTTAGGGTGTCACGGCGGTCCGTCGGTACCGTTGTGCCTTTCGAGGCATGTTTGAACGAAGTTTACTTTTAATGTATTCCCTGGAAATTCTAAGAAACGATATGACATTGTGATAAATACGTAAAGTCGGTGCGAGGAAAGGCGAGGGAAGACAGGTTTATTGGAAGGGTTCTAGGAAAGTGCAGTGCACCTGTAAAGTAAATTGCATACAAGGCGTGAATTTAGGCCAATTCTGTTCAAGTACTGTACCAGTTTCCAGAATGAGATTTTCACTCTGCAGCGGAGTGTGCGCTGATATGAAACTTCCTGGCAGATTAAAACTGTGTGCCCGACCGAGACTCGAACTCGGGACCTTTGCCTTTCGCGGGCAAGTGCTCTACCAACTGAGCTACCGAAGCACGACACACGTCCGGTACTCACAGCTTTACTTCTGCCAGTACCTCGTCTCCTACCTTCCAAACTTTACAAGTAAGGCAAAGGTCCCGAGTTCGAGTCTCGGTCGGGCACACAGTTTTAATCTGCCAGGAAGTTTCATATCAGCGCACACTCCGCTGCAGAGTGAAAATCTCATTCTGGAAACATCCCCCAGGCTGTGGCTAAGCCATGTCTCCGCAATATCCTTTCTTTCAGGAGTGTTAGTTCTGCAAGTTTCGCAGGAGAGCTTCTGTAAAGTTTGGAAGGTAGGAGACGAGGTACTGGCAGAAGTAAAGCTGTGAGTACCGGACGTGAGTCGTGCTTCGGTAGCTCAGTTGGTAGAGCACTTGCCCGCGAAAGGCAAAGGTCCCGAGTTCGAGTCTCGGTCGGGCACACAGTTTTAATCTGCCAGGAAGTTTCATATCAGCGCACACTCCGCTGCAGAGTGAAAATCTCATTCTGGAAACATCCCCCAGGCTGTGGCTAAGCCATGTCTCCGCAATATCCTTTCTTTCAGGAGTGTTAGTTCTGCAAGTTTCGCAGGAGAGCTTCTGTAAAGTTTGGAAGGTAGGAGACGAGGTACTGGCAGAAGTAAAGCTGTGAGTACCGGACGTGAGTCGTGCTTCGGTAGCTCAGTTGGTAGAGCACTTGCCCGCGAAAGGCAAAGGTCCCGAGTTCGAGTCTCGGTCGGGAACACAGTTTTAATCTGCCAGGAAGTTTCATATCAGCGCACACTCCGCTGCAGAGTGAAAATCTCATTCTGGAAACATCCCCCAGGCTGTGGCTAAGCCATGTCTCCGCAATATCCTTTCTTTCAGGAGTGTTAGTTCTGCAAGTTTCGCAGGAGAGCTTCTGTAAAGTTTGGAAGGTAGGAGACGAGGTACTGGCAGAAGTAAAGCTGTGAGTACCGGACGTGATACGTGCTTCGGTAGCTCAGTTGGTAGAGCACTTGCCCGCGAAAGGCAAAGGTCCCGAGTTCGAGTCTCGGTCGGGCACACAGTTTTAATCTGCCAGGAAGTTTCATATCAGCGCACACTCCGCTGCAGAGTGAAAATCTCATTCTGGGAACATCCCCCAGGCTGTGGCTAAGCCATGTCTCCGCAATATCCTTTCTTTCAGGAGTGTTAGTTCTGCAAGTTTCGCAGGAGAGCTTCTGTAAAGTTTGGAAGGTAGGAGACGAGGTACTGGCAGAAGTAAAGCTGTGAGTACCGGACGTGAGTCGTGCTTCGGTAGCTCAGTTGGTAGAGCACTTGCCCGCGAAAGGCAAAGGTCCCGAGTTCGAGTCTCGGTCGGGCACACAGTTTTAATCTGCCAGGAAGTTTCATTATCAGCGCACACTCCGCTGCAGAGTGAAAATCTCATTCTGGGAACATCCCCCAGGCTGTGGCTAAGCCATGTCTCCGCAATATCCTTTCTTTCAGGAGTGTTACTTCTGCAAGTTTCGCAGGAGAGCTTCTGTAAAGTTTGGAAGGTAGGAGACGAGGTACTGGCAGAAGTAAAGCTGTGAGTACCGGACGTGAGTCGTGCTTCGGTAGCTCAGTTGGTAGAGCACTTGCCCGCGAAAGGCAAAGGTCCCGAGTTCGAGTCTCGGTCGGGCACACAGTTTTAATCTGCCAGGAAGTTTCATTATCAGCGCACACTCCGCTGCAGAGTGAAAATCTCATTCTGGAAACATCCCCCAGGCTGTGGCTAAGCCATGTCAGCCCAATATCCTTTCTTTCAGGAGTGTTAGTTCTGCAAGTTTCGCAGGAGAGCTTCTGTAAAGTTTGGAAGGTAGGAGACGAGGTACTGGCAGAAGCAAAGCTGTGAGTACCGGACGTGATACGTGCTTCGGTAGCTCAGTTGGTAGAGCACTTGCCCGCGAAAGGCAAAGGTCCCGAGTTCGAGTCTCGGTCGGGCACACAGTTTTAATCTGCCAGGAAGTTTCATATCAGCGCACACTCCGCTGCAGAGTGAAAATCTCATTCTGGAAACATCCCCCAGGCTGTGGCTAAGCCATGTCTCCGCAATATCCTTTCTTTCAGGAGTGTTAGTTCTGCAAGTTTCGCAGGAGAGCTTCTGTAAAGTTTGGAAGGTAGGAGACGAGGTACTGGCAGAAGTAAAGCTGTGAGTACCGGACGTGAGTCGTGCTTCGGTAGCTCAGTTGGTAGAGCACTTGCCCGCGAAAGGCAAAGGTCCCGAGTTCGAGTCTCGGTCGGGCACACAGTTTTAATCTGCCAGGAAGTTTCATATCAGCGCACACTCCGCTGCAGAGTGAAAATCTCATTCTGGAAACATCCCCCAGGCTGTGGCTAAGCCATGTCTCCGCAATATCCTTTCTTTCAGGAGTGTTAGTTCTGCAAGTTTCGCAGGAGAGCTTCTGTAAAGTTTGGAAGGTAGGAGACGAGGTACTGGCAGAAGTAAAGCTGTGAGTACCGGACGTGAGTCGTGCTTCGGTAGCTCAGTTGGTAGAGCACTTGCCCGCGAAAGGCAAAGGTCCCGAGTTCGAGTCTCGGTCGGGCACACAGTTTTAATCTGCCAGGAAGTTTCATATCAGCGCACACTCCGCTGCAGAGTGAAAATCTCATTCTGGAAACATCCCCCAGGCTGTGGCTAAGCCATGTCTCCGCAATATCCTTTCTTTCAGGAGTGTTACTTCTGCAAGTTTCGCAGGAGAGCTTCTGTAAAGTTTGGAAGGTAGGAGACGAGGTACTGGCAGAAGTAAAGCTGTGAGTACCGGACGTGAGTCGTGCTTCGGTAGCTCAGTTGGTAGAGCACTTGCCCGCGAAAGGCAAAGGTCCCGAGTTCGAGTCTCGGTCGGGCACACAGTTTTAATCTGCCAGGAAGTTTCATATCAGCGCACACTCCGCTGCAGAGTGAAAATCTCATTCTGGAAACATCCCCCAGGCTGTGGCTAAGCCATGTCTCCGCAATATCCTTTCTTTCAGGAGTGTTACTTCTGCAAGTTTCGCAGGAGAGCTTCTGTAAAGTTTGGAAGGTAGGAGACGAGGTACTGGCAGAAGTAAAGCTGTGAGTACCGGACGTGAGTCGTGCTTCGGTAGCTCAGTTGGTAGAGCACTTGCCCGCGAAAGGCAAAGGTCCCGAGTTCGAGTCTCGGTCGGGCACACAGTTTTAATCTGCCAGGAAGTTTCATATCAGCGCACACTCCGCTGCAGAGTGAAAATCTCATTCTGGAAACATCCCCCAGGCTGTGGCTAAGCCATGTCTCCGCAATATCCTTTCTTTCAGGAGTGTTAGTTCTGCAAGTTTCGCAGGAGAGCTTCTGTAAAGTTTGGAAGGTAGGAGACGAGGTACTGGCAGAAGTAAAGCTGTGAGTACCGGACGTGAGTCGTGCTTCGGTAGCTCAGTTGGTAGAGCACTTGCCCGCGAAAGGCAAAGGTCCCGAGTTCGAGTCTCGGTCGGGCACACAGTTTTAATCTGCCAGGAAGTTTCATATCAGCGCACACTCCGCTGCAGAGTGAAAATCTCATTCTGGAAACATCCCCCAGGCTGTGGCTAAGCCATGTCTCCGCAATATCCTTTCTTTCAGGAGTGTTAGTTCTGCAAGTTTCGCAGGAGAGCTTCTGTAAAGTTTGGAAGGTAGGAGACGAGGTACTGGCAGAAGTAAAGCTGTGAGTACCGGACGTGAGTCGTGCTTCGGTAGCTCAGTTGGTAGAGCACTTGCCCGCGAAAGGCAAAGGTCCCGAGTTCGAGTCTCGGTCGGGCACACAGTTTTAATCTGCCAGGAAGTTTCATATCAGCGCACACTCCGCTGCAGAGTGAAAATCTCATTCTGGAAACATCCCCCAGGCTGTGGCTAAGCCATGTCTCCGCAATATCCTTTCTTTCAGGAGTGTTAGTTCTGCAAGTTTCGCAGGAGAGCTTCTGTAAAGTTTGGAAGGTAGGAGACGAGGTACTGGCAGAAGTAAAGCTGTGAGTACCGGACGTGAGTCGTGCTTCGGTAGCTCAGTTGGTAGAGCACTTGCCCGCGAAAGGCAAAGGTCCCGAGTTCGAGTCTCGGTCGGGAACACAGTTTTAATCTGCCAGGAAGTTTCATATCAGCGCACACTCCGCTGCAGAGTGAAAATCTCATTCTGGAAACATCCCCCAGGCTGTGGCTAAGCCATGTCTCCGCAATATCCTTTCTTTCAGGAGTGTTAGTTCTGCAAGTTTCGCAGGAGAGCTTCTGTAAAGTTTGGAAGGTAGGAGACGAGGTACTGGCAGAAGTAAAGCTGTGAGTACCGGACGTGATACGTGCTTCGGTAGCTCAGTTGGTAGAGCACTTGCCCGCGAAAGGCAAAGGTCCCGAGTTCGAGTCTCGGTCGGGCACACAGTTTTAATCTGCCAGGAAGTTTCATATCAGCGCACACTCCGCTGCAGAGTGAAAATCTCATTCTGGGAACATCCCCCAGGCTGTGGCTAAGCCATGTCTCCGCAATATCCTTTCTTTCAGGAGTGTTAGTTCTGCAAGTTTCGCAGGAGAGCTTCTGTAAAGTTTGGAAGGTAGGAGACGAGGTACTGGCAGAAGTAAAGCTGTGAGTACCGGACGTGAGTCGTGCTTCGGTAGCTCAGTTGGTAGAGCACTTGCCCGCGAAAGGCAAAGGTCCCGAGTTCGAGTCTCGGTCGGGCACACAGTTTTAATCTGCCAGGAAGTTTCATTATCAGCGCACACTCCGCTGCAGAGTGAAAATCTCATTCTGGGAACATCCCCCAGGCTGTGGCTAAGCCATGTCTCCGCAATATCCTTTCTTTCAGGAGTGTTACTTCTGCAAGTTTCGCAGGAGAGCTTCTGTAAAGTTTGGAAGGTAGGAGACGAGGTACTGGCAGAAGTAAAGCTGTGAGTACCGGACGTGAGTCGTGCTTCGGTAGCTCAGTTGGTAGAGCACTTGCCCGCGAAAGGCAAAGGTCCCGAGTTCGAGTCTCGGTCGGGAACACAGTTTTAATCTGCCAGGAAGTTTCATATCAGCGCACACTCCGCTGCAGAGTGAAAATCTCATTCTGGAAACATCCCCCAGGCTGTGGCTAAGCCATGTCTCCGCAATATCCTTTCTTTCAGGAGTGTTAGTTCTGCAAGTTTCGCAGGAGAGCTTCTGTAAAGTTTGGAAGGTAGGAGACGAGGTACTGGCAGAAGCAAAGCTGTGAGTACCGGACGTGATACGTGCTTCGGTAGCTCAGTTGGTAGAGCACTTGCCCGCGAAAGGCAAAGGTCCCGAGTTCGAGTCTCGGTCGGGCACACAGTTTTAATCTGCCAGGAAGTTTCATATCAGCGCACACTCCGCTGCAGAGTGAAAATCTCATTCTGGAAACATCCCCCAGGCTGTGGCTAAGCCATGTCTCCGCAATATCCTTTCTTTCAGGAGTGTTAGTTCTGCAAGTTTCGCAGGAGAGCTTCTGTAAAGTTTGGAAGGTAGGAGACGAGGTACTGGCAGAAGTAAAGCTGTGAGTACCGGACGTGAGTCGTGCTTCGGTAGCTCAGTTGGTAGAGCACTTGCCCGCGAAAGGCAAAGGTCCCGAGTTCGAGTCTCGGTCGGGCACACAGTTTTAATCTGCCAGGAAGTTTCATATCAGCGCACACTCCGCTGCAGAGTGAAAATCTCATTCTGGAAACATCCCCCAGGCTGTGGCTAAGCCATGTCTCCGCAATATCCTTTCTTTCAGGAGTGTTAGTTCTGCAAGTTTCGCAGGAGAGCTTCTGTAAAGTTTGGAAGGTAGGAGACGAGGTACTGGCAGAAGTAAAGCTGTGAGTACCGGACGTGAGTCGTGCTTCGGTAGCTCAGTTGGTAGAGCACTTGCCCGCGAAAGGCAAAGGTCCCGAGTTCGAGTCTCGGTCGGGCACACAGTTTTAATCTGCCAGGAAGTTTCATATCAGCGCACACTCCGCTGCAGAGTGAAAATCTCATTCTGGAAACATCCCCCAGGCTGTGGCTAAGCCATGTCTCCGCAATATCCTTTCTTTCAGGAGTGTTAGTTCTGCAAGTTTCGCAGGAGAGCTTCTGTAAAGTTTGGAAGGTAGGAGACGAGGTACTGGCAGAAGTAAAGCTGTGAGTACCGGACGTGAGTCGTGCTTCGGTAGCTCAGTTGGTAGAGCACTTGCCCGCGAAAGGCAAAGGTCCCGAGTTCGAGTCTCGGTCGGGTACACAGTTTTAATCTGCCAGGAAGTTTCATATCAGCGCACACTCCGCTGCAGAGTGAAAATCTCATTCTGGAAACATCCCCCAGGCTGTGGCTAAGCCATGTCTCCGCAATATCCTTTCTTTCAGGAGTGTTACTTCTGCAAGTTTCGCAGGAGAGCTTCTGTAAAGTTTGGAAGGTAGGAGACGAGGTACTGGCAGAAGTAAAGCTGTGAGTACCGGACGTGAGTCGTGCTTCGGTAGCTCAGTTGGTAGAGCACTTGCCCGCGAAAGGCAAAGGTCCCGAGTTCGAGTCTCGGTCGGGCACACAGTTTTAATCTGCCAGGAAGTTTCATATCAGCGCACACTCCGCTGCAGAGTGAAAATCTCATTCTGGAAACATCCCCCAGGCTGTGGCTAAGCCATGTCTCCGCAATATCCTTTCTTTCAGGAGTGTTACTTCTGCAAGTTTCGCAGGAGAGCTTCTGTAAAGTTTGGAAGGTAGGAGACGAGGTACTGGCAGAAGTAAAGCTGTGAGTACCGGACGTGAGTCGTGCTTCGGTAGCTCAGTTGGTAGAGCACTTGCCCGCGAAAGGCAAAGGTCCCGAGTTCGAGTCTCGGTCGGGCACACAGTTTTAATCTGCCAGGAAGTTTCATATCAGCGCACACTCCGCTGCAGAGTGAAAATCTCATTCTGGAAACATCCCCCAGGCTGTGGCTAAGCCATGTCTCCGCAATATCCTTTCTTTCAGGAGTGTTAGTTCTGCAAGTTTCGCAGGAGAGCTTCTGTAAAGTTTGGAAGGTAGGAGACGAGGTACTGGCAGAAGTAAAGCTGTGAGTACCGGACGTGAGTCGTGCTTCGGTAGCTCAGTTGGTAGAGCACTTGCCCGCGAAAGGCAAAGGTCCCGAGTTCGAGTCTCGGTCGGGCACACAGTTTTAATCTGCCAGGAAGTTTCATATCAGCGCACACTCCGCTGCAGAGTGAAAATCTCATTCTGGAAACATCCCCCAGGCTGTGGCTAAGCCATGTCTCCGCAATATCCTTTCTTTCAGGAGTGTTAGTTCTGCAAGTTTCGCAGGAGAGCTTCTGTAAAGTTTGGAAGGTAGGAGACGAGGTACTGGCAGAAGTAAAGCTGTGAGTACCGGACGTGAGTCGTGCTTCGGTAGCTCAGTTGGTAGAGCACTTGCCCGCGAAAGGCAAAGGTCCCGAGTTCGAGTCTCGGTCGGGCACACAGTTTTAATCTGCCAGGAAGTTTCATATCAGCGCACACTCCGCTGCAGAGTGAAAATCTCATTCTGGAAACATCCCCCAGGCTGTGGCTAAGCCATGTCTCCGCAATATCCTTTCTTTCAGGAGTGTTAGTTCTGCAAGTTTCGCAGGAGAGCTTCTGTAAAGTTTGGAAGGTAGGAGACGAGGTACTGGCAGAAGTAAAGCTGTGAGTACCGGACGTGAGTCGTGCTTCGGTAGCTCAGTTGGTAGAGCACTTGCCCGCGAAAGGCAAAGGTCCCGAGTTCGAGTCTCGGTCGGGAACACAGTTTTAATCTGCCAGGAAGTTTCATATCAGCGCACACTCCGCTGCAGAGTGAAAATCTCATTCTGGAAACATCCCCCAGGCTGTGGCTAAGCCATGTCTCCGCAATATCCTTTCTTTCAGGAGTGTTAGTTCTGCAAGTTTCGCAGGAGAGCTTCTGTAAAGTTTGGAAGGTAGGAGACGAGGTACTGGCAGAAGTAAAGCTGTGAGTACCGGACGTGATACGTGCTTCGGTAGCTCAGTTGGTAGAGCACTTGCCCGCGAAAGGCAAAGGTCCCGAGTTCGAGTCTCGGTCGGGCACACAGTTTTAATCTGCCAGGAAGTTTCATATCAGCGCACACTCCGCTGCAGAGTGAAAATCTCATTCTGGGAACATCCCCCAGGCTGTGGCTAAGCCATGTCTCCGCAATATCCTTTCTTTCAGGAGTGTTAGTTCTGCAAGTTTCGCAGGAGAGCTTCTGTAAAGTTTGGAAGGTAGGAGACGAGGTACTGGCAGAAGTAAAGCTGTGAGTACCGGACGTGAGTCGTGCTTCGGTAGCTCAGTTGGTAGAGCACTTGCCCGCGAAAGGCAAAGGTCCCGAGTTCGAGTCTCGGTCGGGCACACAGTTTTAATCTGCCAGGAAGTTTCATTATCAGCGCACACTCCGCTGCAGAGTGAAAATCTCATTCTGGGAACATCCCCCAGGCTGTGGCTAAGCCATGTCTCCGCAATATCCTTTCTTTCAGGAGTGTTACTTCTGCAAGTTTCGCAGGAGAGCTTCTGTAAAGTTTGGAAGGTAGGAGACGAGGTACTGGCAGAAGTAAAGCTGTGAGTACCGGACGTGAGTCGTGCTTCGGTAGCTCAGTTGGTAGAGCACTTGCCCGCGAAAGGCAAAGGTCCCGAGTTCGAGTCTCGGTCGGGCACACAGTTTTAATCTGCCAGGAAGTTTCATTATCAGCGCACACTCCGCTGCAGAGTGAAAATCTCATTCTGGAAACATCCCCCAGGCTGTGGCTAAGCCATGTCTCCGCAATATCCTTTCTTTCAGGAGTGTTAGTTCTGCAAGTTTCGCAGGAGAGCTTCTGTAAAGTTTGGAAGGTAGGAGACGAGGTACTGGCAGAAGCAAAGCTGTGAGTACCGGACGTGATACGTGCTTCGGTAGCTCAGTTGGTAGAGCACTTGCCCGCGAAAGGCAAAGGTCCCGAGTTCGAGTCTCGGTCGGGCACACAGTTTTAATCTGCCAGGAAGTTTCATATCAGCGCACACTCCGCTGCAGAGTGAAAATCTCATTCTGGAAACATCCCCCAGGCTGTGGCTAAGCCATGTCTCCGCAATATCCTTTCTTTCAGGAGTGTTAGTTCTGCAAGTTTCGCAGGAGAGCTTCTGTAAAGTTTGGAAGGTAGGAGACGAGGTACTGGCAGAAGAAAAGCTGTGAGTACCGGACGTGATACGTGCTTCGGTAGCTCAGTTGGTAGAGCACTTGCCCGCGAAAGGCAAAGGTCCCGAGTTCGAGTCTCGGTCGGGCACACAGTTTTAATCTGCCAGGAAGTTTCATATCAGCGCACACTCCGCTGCAGAGTGAAAATCTCATTCTGGAAACATCCCCCAGGCTGTGGCTAAGCCATGTCTCCGCAATATCCTTTCTTTCAGGAGTGTTAGTTCTGCAAGTTTCGCAGGAGAGCTTCTGTAAAGTTTGGAAGGTAGGAGACGAGGTACTGGCAGAAGTAAAGCTGTGAGTACCGGACGTGAGTCGTGCTTCGGTAGCTCAGTTGGTAGAGCACTTGCCCGCGAAAGGCAAAGGTCCCGAGTTCGAGTCTCGGTCGGGCACACAGTTTTAATCTGCCAGGAAGTTTCATATCAGCGCACACTCCGCTGCAGAGTGAAAATCTCATTCTGGAAACATCCCCCAGGCTGTGGCTAAGCCATGTCTCCGCAATATCCTTTCTTTCAGGAGTGTTAGTTCTGCAAGTTTCGCAGGAGAGCTTCTGTAAAGTTTGGAAGGTAGGAGACGAGGTACTGGCAGAAGTAAAGCTGTGAGTACCGGACGTGAGTCGTGCTTCGGTAGCTCAGTTGGTAGAGCACTTGCCCGCGAAAGGCAAAGGTCCCGAGTTCGAGTCTCGGTCGGGCACACAGTTTTAATCTGCCAGGAAGTTTCATATCAGCGCACACTCCGCTGCAGAGTGAAAATCTCATTCTGGAAACATCCCCCAGGCTGTGGCTAAGCCATGTCTCCGCAATATCCTTTCTTTCAGGAGTGTTACTTCTGCAAGTTTCGCAGGAGAGCTTCTGTAAAGTTTGGAAGGTAGGAGACGAGGTACTGGCAGAAGTAAAGCTGTGAGTACCGGACGTGAGTCGTGCTTCGGTAGCTCAGTTGGTAGAGCACTTGCCCGCGAAAGGCAAAGGTCCCGAGTTCGAGTCTCGGTCGGGCACACAGTTTTAATCTGCCAGGAAGTTTCATATCAGCGCACACTCCGCTGCAGAGTGAAAATCTCATTCTGGAAACATCCCCCAGGCTGTGGCTAAGCCATGTCTCCGCAATATCCTTTCTTTCAGGAGTGTTACTTCTGCAAGTTTCGCAGGAGAGCTTCTGTAAAGTTTGGAAGGTAGGAGACGAGGTACTGGCAGAAGTAAAGCTGTGAGTACCGGACGTGAGTCGTGCTTCGGTAGCTCAGTTGGTAGAGCACTTGCCCGCGAAAGGCAAAGGTCCCGAGTTCGAGTCTCGGTCGGGCACACAGTTTTAATCTGCCAGGAAGTTTCATATCAGCGCACACTCCGCTGCAGAGTGAAAATCTCATTCTGGAAACATCCCCCAGGCTGTGGCTAAGCCATGTCTCCGCAATATCCTTTCTTTCAGGAGTGTTAGTTCTGCAAGTTTCGCAGGAGAGCTTCTGTAAAGTTTGGAAGGTAGGAGACGAGGTACTGGCAGAAGTAAAGCTGTGAGTACCGGACGTGAGTCGTGCTTCGGTAGCTCAGTTGGTAGAGCACTTGCCCGCGAAAGGCAAAGGTCCCGAGTTCGAGTCTCGGTCGGGCACACAGTTTTAATCTGCCAGGAAGTTTCATATCAGCGCACACTCCGCTGCAGAGTGAAAATCTCATTCTGGAAACATCCCCCAGGCTGTGGCTAAGCCATGTCTCCGCAATATCCTTTCTTTCAGGAGTGTTAGTTCTGCAAGTTTCGCAGGAGAGCTTCTGTAAAGTTTGGAAGGTAGGAGACGAGGTACTGGCAGAAGTAAAGCTGTGAGTACCGGACGTGAGTCGTGCTTCGGTAGCTCAGTTGGTAGAGCACTTGCCCGCGAAAGGCAAAGGTCCCGAGTTCGAGTCTCGGTCGGGCACACAGTTTTAATCTGCCAGGAAGTTTCATATCAGCGCACACTCCGCTGCAGAGTGAAAATCTCATTCTGGAAACATCCCCCAGGCTGTGGCTAAGCCATGTCTCCGCAATATCCTTTCTTTCAGGAGTGTTAGTTCTGCAAGTTTCGCAGGAGAGCTTCTGTAAAGTTTGGAAGGTAGGAGACGAGGTACTGGCAGAAGTAAAGCTGTGAGTACCGGACGTGAGTCGTGCTTCGGTAGCTCAGTTGGTAGAGCACTTGCCCGCGAAAGGCAAAGGTCCCAAGTTCGAGTCTCGGTCGGGCACACAGTTTTAATCTGCCAGGAAGTTTCATATCAGCGCACACTCCGCTGCAGAGTGAAAATCTCATTCTGGAAACATCCCCCAGGCTGTGGCTAAGCCATGTCTCCGCAATATCCTTTCTTTCAGGAGTGTTACTTCTGCAAGTTTCGCAGGAGAGCTTCTGTAAAGTTTGGAAGGTAGGAGACGAGGTACTGGCAGAAGTAAAGCTGTGAGTACCGGACGTGAGTCGTGCTTCGGTAGCTCAGTTGGTAGAGCACTTGCCCGCGAAAGGCAAAGGTCCCGAGTTCGAGTCTCGGTCGGGCACACAGTTTTAATCTGCCAGGAAGTTTCATATCAGCGCACACTCCGCTGCAGAGTGAAAATCTCATTCTGGAAACATCCCCCAGGCTGTGGCTAAGCCATGTCTCCGCAATATCCTTTCTTTCAGGAGTGTTACTTCTGCAAGTTTCGCAGGAGAGCTTCTGTAAAGTTTGGAAGGTAGGAGACGAGGTACTGGCAGAAGTAAAGCTGTGAGTACCGGACGTGAGTCGTACTTTGGTAGCTCAGTTGGTACAGCACTTGCCCGCGAAAGGTAAAGGTCCCGAGTTCGAGTCTCGGTCGGGCACACAGTTTTAATCTGCCAGGAAGTTTCATATCAGCGCACACTCCGCTGCAGAGTGAAAATCTCATTCTGGAAACATCCCCCAGGCTGTGGCTAAGCCATGTCTCCGCAATATCCTTTCTTTCAGGAGTGTTAGTTCTGCAAGTTTCGCAGGAGAGCTTCTGTAAAGTTTGGAAGGTAGGAGACGAGGTACTGGCAGAAGTAAAGCTGTGAGTACCGGACGTGAGTCGTGCTTCGGTAGCTCAGTTGGTAGAGCACTTGCCCGCGAAAGGCAAAGGTCCCGAGTTCGAGTCTCGGTCGGGCACACAGTTTTAATCTGCCAGGAAGTTTCATATCAGCGCACACTCCGCTGCAGAGTGAAAATCTCATTCTGGAAACATCCCCCAGGCTGTGGCTAAGCCATGTCTCCGCAATATCCTTTCTTTCAGGAGTGTTAGTTCTGCAAGTTTCGCAGGAGAGCTTCTGTAAAGTTTGGAAGGTAGGAGACGAGGTACTGGCAGAAGTAAAGCTGTGAGTACCGGACGTGAGTCGTGCTTCGGTAGCTCAGTTGGTAGAGCACTTGCCCGCGAAAGGCAAAGGTCCCGAGTTCGAGTCTCGGTCGGGCACACAGTTTTAATCTGCCAGGAAGTTTCATATCAGCGCACACTCCGCTGCAGAGTGAAAATCTCATTCTGGAAACATCCCCCAGGCTGTGGCTAAGCCATGTCTCCGCAATATCCTTTCTTTCAGGAGTGTTAGTTCTGCAAGTTTCGCAGGAGAGCTTCTGTAAAGTTTGGAAGGTAGGAGACGAGGTACTGGCAGAAGTAAAGCTGTGAGTACCGGACGTGAGTCGTGCTTCGGTAGCTCAGTTGGTAGAGCACTTGCCCGCGAAAGGCAAAGGTCCCGAGTTCGAGTCTCGGTCGGGCACACAGTTTTAATCTGCCAGGAAGTTTCATATCAGCGCACACTCCGCTGCAGAGTGAAAATCTCATTCTGGAAACATCCCCCAGGCTGTGGCTAAGCCATGTCTCCGCAATATCCTTTCTTTCAGGAGTGTTAGTTCTGCAAGTTTCGCAGGAGAGCTTCTGTAAAGTTTGGAAGGTAGGAGACGAGGTACTGGCAGAAGTAAAGCTGTGAGTACCGGACGTGAGTCGTGCTTCGGTAGCTCAGTTGGTAGAGCACTTGCCCGCGAAAGGCAAAGGTCCCGAGTTCGAGTCTCGGTCGGGCACACAGTTTTAATCTGCCAGGAAGTTTCATATCAGCGCACACTCCGCTGCAGAGTGAAAATCTCATTCTGGAAACATCCCCCAGGCTGTGGCTAAGCCATGTCTCCGCAATATCCTTTCTTTCAGGAGTGTTACTTCTGCAAGTTTCGCAGGAGAGCTTCTGTAAAGTTTGGAAGGTAGGAGACGAGGTACTGGCAGAAGTAAAGCTGTGAGTACCGGACGTGAGTCGTGCTTCGGTAGCTCAGTTGGTAGAGCACTTGCCCGCGAAAGGCAAAGGTCCCGAGTTCGAGTCTCGGTCGGGCACACAGTTTTAATCTGCCAGGAAGTTTCATATCAGCGCACACTCCGCTGCAGAGTGAAAATCTCATTCTGGAAACATCCCCCAGGCTGTGGCTAAGCCATGTCTCCGCAATATCCTTTCTTTCAGGAGTGTTAGTTCTGCAAGTTTCGCAGGAGAGCTTCTGTAAAGTTTGGAAGGTAGGAGACGAGGTACTGGCAGAAGAAAAGCTGTGAGTACCGGACGTGATACGTGCTTCGGTAGCTCAGTTGGTAGAGCACTTGCCCGCGAAAGGCAAAGGTCCCGAGTTCGAGTCTCTGTCGGGCACACAGTTTTAATCTGCCAGGAAGTTTCATATCAGCGCACACTCCGCTGCAGAGTGAAAATCTCATTCTTGAAACATCCCCCAGGCTGTGGCTAAGCCATGTCTCCGCAATATCCTTTCTTTCAGGAGTGTTAGTTCTGCAAGTTTCGCAGGAGAGCTTCTGTAAAGTTTGGAAGGTAGGAGACGAGGTACTGGCAGAAGAAAAGCTGTGAGTACCGGACGTGATACGTGCTTCGGTAGCTCAGTTGGTAGAGCACTTGCCCGCGAAAGGCAAAGGTCCCGAGTTCGAGTCTCTGTCGGGCACACAGTTTTAATCTGCCAGGAAGTTTCATATCAGCGCACACTCCGCTGCAGAGTGAAAATCTCATTCTTGAAACATCCCCCAGGCTGTGGCTAAGCCATGTCTCCGCAATATCCTTTCTTTCAGGAGTGTTAGTTCTGCAAATTTCGCAGGAGAGCTTCTGTAAAGTTTGGAAGGTAGGAGACGAGGTACTGGCAGAAGTAAAGCTGTGAGTACCGGACGTGAGTCGTGCTTCGGTAGCTCAGTTGGTAGAGCACTTGCCCGCGAAAGGCAAAGGTCCCGAGTTCGAGTCTCGGTCGGGCACACAGTTTTAATCTGCCAGGAAGTTTCATATCAGCGCACACTCCGCTGCAGAGTGAAAATCTCATTCTGGAAACATCCCCCAGGCTGTGGCTAAGCCATGTCTCCGCAATATCCTTTCTTTCAGGAGTGTTACTTCTGCAAGTTTCGCAGGAGAGCTTCTGTAAAGTTTGGAAGGTAGGAGACGAGGTACTGGCAGAAGTAAAGCTGTGAGTACCGGACGTGAGTCGTGCTTCGGTAGCTCAGTTGGTAGAGCACTTGCCCGTGAAAGGCAAAGGTCCCGAGTTCGAGTCTCGGTCGGGCACACAGTTTTAATCTGCCAGGAAGTTTCATATCAGCGCACACTCCGCTGCAGAGTGAAAATCTCATTCTGGAAACATCCCCCAGGCTGTGGCTAAGCCATGTCTCCGCAATATCCTTTCTTTCAGGAGTGTTAGTTCTGCAAGTTTCGCAGGAGAGCTTCTGTAAAGTTTGGAAGGTAGGAGACGAGGTACTGGCAGAAGTAAAGCTGTGAGTACCGGACGTGATACGTGCTTCGGTAGCTCAGTTGGTAGAGCACTTGCCCGCGAAAGGCAAAGGTCCCGAGTTCGAGTCTCGGTCGGGCACACAGTTTTAATCTGCCAGGAAGTTTCATACTGTACCAGTGATTGTACTTAGTACCAAGTAGGCCCGATAACAGACATACGTAGAATTAATCAAGAGATACGCTGCTAGGATTGTAACAAGCCAGTGTAATCCACATAAAACAGAACGAAGATTCTCAGGAAACCTAGAAGGGAACCTGTGGAAGAAAGAATACGTTGTTCTTTCGAAACCCTGTTACGTAAATTTAGAAAAAAATGGTTCAAATGCTTCTGAGCACTATACGACTTAACTTCTGAGGTCATCAGAACTTAGAACTAATTAAACCTAACTAACCTAAGGACATCACACACATCCATGCCCGAGGCAGGATTCGAACATGCGACCGTAGCGGTCGCTCGGTTCCAGATTGTAACGCCTAGAACCGCATGGCCACTCCGGCCGGCCGTAAATTTAGACACTTGATATTCGAAGAAGACCGAGTGACCTTTCCGCTACCACCATCGTAGGTTCCTTAAATGATATGAGAGGTACGGGGCCTTCGGAGCCATATGTAGACAGTCATTTTCCCCCAGTTCACTAAATGGGTGGAGCAGGAAATCGCTAACACTCGTAAGAAATACTCTCGACCACATACTATACTGGGTGAATAAAAAATATGCCAGAAAGTTTAGGGATTTATTTTTGACATCAAAACATTACAAAAAGTTCATATGGACATGGATTCGAAAATTGTTCTTTAGGGAAGTATGAGTGATTCCTGGTTGTATTAACTTACATCAAATGCACATTTTCACTCACTTTCTTGTTTGCTGTTGGTCGTGGAATTTGCTTCCTTTTATGTGATTGATATTTATTCTGTTGAAACGGGTCAGTCACAGCCGTTTCATTAATCACGCATTTCGACACATTTTGGGTATTTGTAACTCCGATTTTCTTGTTGCACATAATCGATTCAGCAAACCAGTATTCTCTGGAGAAGGAATAGGAGAACTTGTTCGTTCTTTACTTATACACCTTCTTTCCAGTCCCCGAGTTTCCGATAATAATCCATGAGTGAGTGAATACGTGTGTAGCTGGAATTTGAATGATTATATGGGCGGCCTGGGTAGCTTGTATAGTAGATCTCTTGCCAATCTAATCTTGAGGGAAAGTTTAGCAAATAATGAAGGTTAAGAGTAGTGGCAAAGATATGAGATTAGAACTTTGTCGTGCTGTTAATTGGTCAAGCATAATGGGATTTCTTCTCCTCAGTACTGGTTAGAAAGTAGAGGCGTCTTCCAGTGAGCGCCATGATTCTCATTCTGACTGCGCCTGGATGTGTGGATCGACATGCTCTGAGGAGCTGTCTGGTTAGACGAGGATACGTGTATCTGACTGTGTTAGTTCAGCTGCAGAAATCCTTAATAATTCTATTTCAGATTTGTTTATGCTAGGGAAACTATTCAAAGTCGCTTATTTTAATTACATCTTTTTAAATTTTGTGTGGGAGAGCAGTTTTACAATCGTTGCTTTTTTCGAACTTGAGCAATCCATGTGTCCATATAGTCCGGTGCCTTTAACATTACAAGTTCTTATAATAGTTTCGTTAAATTCGTCTATCATTATTTCGTGTGTCCAGTGGAGAGTTCTGTGTGAAGATCAATACTACTTCAAAGATTGTTCTTGTGCCTAGAAGAATGGTCTTTGTCAGTTGTAACCCCACACAAATTCATGATATGGCAGGTAATAACATACATTACCTTGCTGCATAAAAACTAGTACCGAACGAATACCTGTATGTATTGTGAAGTATTGTCCGATAAATTTTTTTCTGAGATTTCACAAAAGTGTATCTTTGATGTGCTCTGCTTGCCTTACTAGTAGTAGAGAGTAGAATAAATCGTGTCTGACTACTTTTATTGTATGAGTGCATGCGTGACGTACGTGGTTTTACTCACTAAGAGAGAACAATGATGTCTCTGATCCGATGCTGAATCCAACTCCTGTCAACAATGTATCCGCCACAAAATGTTAAGAGACCTCCAATTCAGTAACTAATTATGATCATGTACTCCTTTTTACACCATGAATTTTGTTTAATCAACGTCTTTCAAAGAGTTCTTTGTAGCTGTCCTCTCTCTTTAGTTGAATAAATTGTCGCCATGAGCGATAAAAAGATTTTTGGGGGTAACATAAATGATTTTCTGCGATACAGTTACATGTCACACCCATCTGAATTTACACCCAAGAGAAAAATGGAGATACAGTTTCAGAGCACATTTAAAGAAGGCAATGGGCAAAATGAGACATAAGTAATGGGATAAAATCTTCGATACGTTACCTCCCCTAGTGTGCTCGTTTAGATTTGGATTATCCATTGAGCCAATTCCTAGATTAATTTCTTCCTCGTCTTTATCTTGTGCTTGTGTCCCGCATCTGTGCAGGGTCTGCATGATTATTAAGGATTCGGGATCGTTAATTTATTGGACAGCCGGATATCCTTCCTGTCGCTATTGCGTTACACCCAGGACGAATTGTCTGTAGCCCCAACTATACGTGTAGTGTTATTCATGTGAACGTGTACGAAAGCTATAGTACACTGTTCACAGTTAGCTCTTTCATAAGGTTCACTAATTTGTAGCTCTTCAAGGACTGGATATAAAATGTTTTCCTCTGAAACTTCTACATTAACGTTTGAATAGGCAATCCAAGTCACTGATATGTCAAATTATGACTATTTAAAATATCATTAATTGCTAATTGTGTTTTTTTGTAAGAAATTTCTTCATTGTACTCACTTGAGACAACTTCATAAATACATATTTAAATTCAAATCAGATGGCTAACTCACATCTGTTGCTATGTTCAGTACACAAATTGCAGCAAATAAATGACACATATGTTTTGGCAAATGCCATTCGTTTGCTTTTTATTTAAACAGTCACGCCATCCTATGTCATATGAAGGAATACTATCAGTGCAACATGCTTAAAAAACAAATGTACTGTAAACAGTTCCATTTTATTGGTACCACAGACATGGAATAATAGCAAATGGAAGTAGAAAATGTGCGAGGTGCTGGGGCTAGCAGTGTGTTTAACACTAAATTCTTCTAGAATCTTCATATGGAAATGATGCTCTAAGCCCCCCCTTTTCTAACTCCGACTTTTGCTGTTGCAGATGGATTAAGAAGAAACGTGAACTGACTGTAATTGGCCCTGCAAATGGAGTAGAAAAGAGTTTGGCACCTGCAATAATTTAACTGTATAGAAATTAATTAGATAAAGGAAAGTTTCATTAACATAGTGAGAAATGGAAGCGTTGCTCTGCCGATTAACAGAATGAAAGTTCTGTCCAAAATAACAATTTGATTTATTATGACTAAACTAAAAATAATAAACAGAACACATGAAACATTTACAATACATTAAATTGGATACTCAAATAAATGCTGTGAAGGTGAAGTTGTCCATAAACTAGATTGTGACATTTATGACCAAGTGGTATGTGGAGCCAATTCCTTGCAACTCAAATCTTAAGAGAAACACCCAGCCAACCCAACATTAATTGCTGCTACACTAATGATAACTCAGACAATAAACACCCAAGACAGAAAAAAGTTAGAAAAGACGAACAGGCGCGCTCTGCTGAGCTCTGATTATCACCTAGCAAAATTCCCTGACTTGCCGGTGCTGCGGACATACATTACCAAGCTGTCGTCTTAACTGCAAGGACACGATCTGGCATACCGGAGGCAATGGCTGTTTGCTTAGACGTCCCGTCGTGGTGATGATAATGATGCGAGTATAGCCCGAAACAAATTCTCCTGGTCTGGTTGTTCCAGACTAAAGACTTTCTGGCAACACAAATACGCCTCTGAGGGAGATGTAGAAGGCTCGCTACACAATCACTGACGGTACAGTGAGTGATTTTAACAAGAGAAGTCACACAGTAACTCTGGTACAGTCAACTTTAGCCAAAACTGCTCAAGACGGACAACATAGAATGCTCAATTGCCAACTGTACTCGGAAAGTTACGTTGAAGTCCAAACTTCAGCAACTTCGTCAAACAGTTACAATTAAATGAAAGTATATTAGACAGCCAACGGAAGGCAGGCTGTCCAGAGCAGCGAGAGCTCAGTCTTGTAACCTTCTCCAACCGAAAGGCGAGAGCCGACTCTCTCAAGAGCACCCGTACAAACCGAACACAGAACATTCCCACCCCTACGACAGTGGCCGTGGGTAAAACATGCCAATCAGCAACTCGTAAACCGGCGGAAAATTCCACTCTATTGCCGACGCACTACTATTCCACCAATGGAGATACTAGGCGCCAATTTCTGCGCTTTGCTACGTCACGGAGCTATCCCCTGAACAAGCCAACCACAGTTATGAGTTTGCAGAAAACGAGGGAATTTGCCCGCCAAGACTCCCTGGGAACACAAATCATTCCCACGCCTCGCTGGTAGCCCGCCAGAAAGTGTTTTCACTAAGTTTCTGTGAAGTAACGGAATCTCTAGCCCAGCCACTCCGTCAGGCCCCTGTGGGCGTGTCGCACCCGCTCTTATGACAATGTCGGCGTCTGGAAAGCATCCAATCGACTCCCTAACACCTGTCGGCTTAACACTTTCAGGATCAGCAGAACCCGTCTGTCACCAGACCACCCAGGTGACGAGAGGTGCTGCATGGGAAGTCCGTGTGTGAAAGAATAGAACTTTACACTGCATGCAATTAGAGAGGAAAATCGAATTACTTAGAGTAAGATAGAAATATGAGAGGGGGCTCATGCCACCTCTAAAATGTAAACAAAAGGGTTCCGCATCCCTCAGAGACACTAAATACATGCATGTAATAATTTTGTTGCTACCATATACTCTCTTGTTTAATCCATTTTTTGGCCATTTATTCGAAGGTAATGTAGCAACAAACATTTGTCACTGGATCAGTTCCATTTAATGGAAAGAATAATAATATTTTGTTTTGTTTAACGTTTTCAGTTGAATCCCAGTCTTGTATTATTCTGAAGTGACTATTTTTTTTTGGATGGTAAGTGAATATCAAACCTAATGATAGTGTGTAACTGAAAATGTATTGGTAATTCAGAAATATGTCAACCACTTCTGGTGATCTGATATAATGGCCATTCACAAAATTGCTCACATAATCAATTTGCACTTCATTCCCATACGTTTTGCATTCCACTGTCATATCATTTACATACACATTTATAAATGTTGTAAACAGTTTTAACTGTAATTTGAACTTCATCATTCACTTGGCAATTAAATTTTGCAACTAAATATGGATTCTATGGTACTATGTAATGGTTGTCCAGTGATTTTCCTCAAACATTAACGCCTATACTATTATCATGCCATCTGTACAATGGATATCCATTAAATGATTGCCGTATGATTTCACTGAAATCCTTAGGAAATTCTTTTGTGCATTTACCATCTCTCCTGCAAACAGAAGTTTGATTATGTTCACCACATTGTCTATGTGTCATATGTTTTGCAACATATTCATATAGTTAATGGTGTGTTTGAATTTCTTGAATTTCTGCACTTTATCAGTATCAACAATTTCAAGTATTTTGTCGATTTCACGTAAGTGATTAATCTATTGCATAAATGATTGTCTCAACTTTAACAAAAATACTTATTGTTAACAATTTCTGGGGAATTAGGATTGTAAGTCATTATAACAAATAAAGGTTTCCTGAATTGTTGAGCAATGGACATTGTGTCAAATAATTCTGATACATAACACTTTGAGAATCATTAAATGAAGATTGTAAAATAACTCTCCTTCCAATATTTTAAGCCGGCTGGAGTGGCCGAGTGGTTAAAGGCGCTACAGTCTGGAACCGCGCGACCGCTATGGTCGCAAGTTCGAATCCTGCCTCGGGCATGGATGTGTGTGATGTCCTTAGGTTAGTTAGGTTTAAGTAGTTCTAAGTTCTGATGACCACAGCAGTTAAGTCCCATACTGCTCAGAGCCATTTTGAACCAATATTTTACATTAACATTTTCATTTTGTTCTAAATGACTGTATAAGCTATTATAAATTTCTGCCCATAGAAAAGAATGATTTTGCCTTACAAAATGGAATCCTGTATCTTCAGTATGTAAAAACATCTCAACAGTTTGCTGTAAAAATAATTTATGTGATTGATGTTAGATGCTAAAATCATTTCTGCTTGCAAGATGATAGCATGCAATTGCAATGTAGTAACTTTATGGCTAGGCAATCTCACAGTGGATGCATTTGGTGTATTAAGTAATGAATGAACATGGTTACCCAATATCTCTGATAGGAAATAGTGATGGGTATGCTAAAGGATCCAGTGACAAATCTAAAGCCAAGATATTTTGGGCTGTACAAGTGTTTGGACTGAACAACCGTTTGTAGTCATTGGACATAAATATTGTTCTGTATCTTAAAGTGATACACTCCACATAAAACTGTCTTAAATTTTAGCCTCATAACTAACCATAGCCAATGCTGCATTATAACTACAAATATTATTGAAATCCTTCATTAATTTATCTTTAATTGTACAGTCATTTGAAGTGAGTCATGGATAAAGTGCATTGAAGTATAAATTTTGAGTTAATGGTTTCAAATTTACTTTTTATTGTGATTAAACAATATAAATGCCATTGTTCAACAAAAGCAAACACAGATACAAAATGTTTTGATTACAAAACCTGCACTGTAAATTTATCCAACCATATAATTCTCAAAATTATTTGGAATTACGTTTCATGCACATTTAAATGCATCTTTCAATATAACAATGAATTTATTATTGGTGTCCACGTTCTTCATTTTACTTTATCTGCACAAAAAATTTGGCGCTCTAGCTCTCCAACTTCCAATCCAGCACATTAGTCTCCTTCTTCAAGGCATAACTCAAAACAAATATAGTTTCCATTTAATAAGGAAAGTTGAAGCTATTCAGAATGAAGAAACTGAATATTAGAAACTTACTTTAGATTTTATAGAACCCAGTGCCAATGATCATAAAGTGAGTTCCATTTATTCTTTGACAAAGCTAAGTGAAAAAAAAGATGACAATAAACAACATTAAGTACAGACTGTGTTGCCCCCCTAAATACTTCATTACTATGATGTTTTGTTTTCCACAGACAACTGGACTTCCTAACATCTGCATCCATTGGATGTTATGTAGCGTTCCTGCTCTTAAACAATTTACTCAAATCTTACACTTGCTTGCAGTCCACACCAAATTCGTCTGGGATTTCCCTTAATTGTCCATTGGATGTAATGCAGCGTTCCTGCTCTTAAACAATTTACTCAAATCTTACACTTTCTTGCAGTCCACACCAAATTCGTCTGGGATTTCCCTTAATTGTCCATTGGATGTAATGCAGCGTTCCTGCTCTTAAACAATTTACTCAAATCTTACACTTGCTTGCAGTCCACATCAAATTCGCCTGTGATTTGCCTTAATTGTCTAATATGCTGGAACTTATACTGGGGTTTATCAATATCAATGTTTACTCAAAAGAATGCATCGTTTATTACTCGTTTTTTTAAATACATCACTAATTTTCTTATCATCAGAGTTTCTGTTGTGCCGTTTGCTAGAAGTGGAAGATCTTATTCTAATTTATATGTTCCAGAAGGATGCAGAAATGTAAGTGGCACAATAACATTAGAAATCGGAATTTTCTCTGCAGAATAGGTGAAGAAAGCGATATAGGGAAATCACTGTCTGGAAGCAAGGATCGGATTGATAGGACATGTGTTAGAAGTCATTATAGGGGTGACATAGATTGGATCATTTTCGTCAAATGCTAGTCTGAGATGAAGGGGTTGTCATAAGAAAGGAATTCATGGTGGCCAGCGACAAACCAATCAGGTGCCTGGCGAAAAAATCTTAGAATGCTTAGTTGTTAAAAATATTAACAAACTGATTCGTCGAGTTATCCTCTTTGTAAGAGGCGGAACCTCTCTTGATTGACAATTAGCAACGTTGTGTCTGACTTAAGAATGATTAATATCTGTAAACTATTTGTCAATGTCACTTCGTATTTTGCAGAGATAAAGTATGGTAAATACGTAAAGAGAACTTTGAAACGAGAAAGATATTTTGCGAAATGATTGTGTACTGAAGATTAATCACAAATATCTTTGATGTCAATGTTTAGCTTCTATGAAACGAGAGAGAAACAGTACTGCTTGTATATGGCGTAAAACGGTTTACTGGCGTAGTCGAAAAGTGAACGACTTCTATGGATGGGACACAAAAATACTGTAAGACCACCGGTTTTTTCTCATGTCAGATCATACATCCTGGCAGGGAACACCATTTGTAAGATTTCATTATTCTTTCACGGTAAGCCAATTGTAAACTACTGTGTTAATATTATTAACTTTGCTCATTGTAATATCCTTACAAGGTAAACCAGTTGCAAGGTGACATTAAATTTTATATTGAATGATTTAATTAATTCTGGCAGGGTAAACCAACAGAAAAAGTACAGTCCTGAAAGCATGCAACATTACATCCGAGAACATTAATGTAGCTGAACTGTTTTTTGTAGGAAGGAATCATCTGTGCTCTGCACATGTCAGTGTGTAACGCTACTGCCCGCTCGGGCGTACGTTAGCTCTTTAAAGCCTGTACTGTAATAAGTTCACGGGCTTCACCTTATAAACAAGGATTTTAGTACATAAGTTGACCGCGTGTACCTAATTGGAAGCAATTCTGACTTATATCCAGTCAATAACTACAGTGATGCGTCAAGCAAATGTAAAGTATAATTACTCGTTCGCATGGACAAGAAGTACACACAGTAGATACTACCAATGATTAATAATTCGGTCGCCAGCCTAATTAGGCATTGAGTGAGTTTTTCCTTGTACAAGTGGGTGCATGTACAAGCATAATAACACGTAGTAATGTTGCGTTTTATGGCAAAGTTTGGAACCGGAAAAATCCACTGAACTAAAGTTTTCCCCTTTTGTACTAATTTGGACGAGCTATAAATACACAACACCACACTGCAATGATTACTACGAACTGCATTTTGTATATCGATCAGACTGAAATCGGGCATAGATTACCCTAGAATTAGCAATCTTGAAAGTACACATACAATGTCACTATTAAGGATGGATAAACACTAATACACTTAAGTTTAATATGAAACTTAACTTTGCTGGTCAAATCTGATCAGTACACTTCAAGGTTTGAAAGAATGGACAAGAGAAGGGGGGGGCTGAAACTGTTATGGTCGTTATACTGAAACTATTAAGTACTGAAGGTAAATTAACACTCAGAATTATTAACCTATGGATTACTACTCTTTTGTCCCACTTCTGGATTATTTAACTATCATTCTTTCTGTCTCAAATTAATTAAGTGTCATTGCTAGCTCAATTCAAAAAATTATCTTCCAATTTAATCAAACTGTTGTTCTTTACTAACATTTGTATTAACACACAGAACTTTAAACTTCTTTATAGCATAGATTTGTCTGCTGATAATTCTCATTAACACTAACTTTAAACTTTCAGTTCGGGATACTCGGGTTGCACAATATGTGGTAAGGACCCTGTCTAGGTCAGTGATAAGGATGATTAATTGTTAGGGCAATTCTGGTAAGAGTCACATTATTATTGAACAGTTAGAAACATTTTCGACACTGGTCCACACAGATACAATTCTAAAGATGAATTAAATGTTTGACCTGTGCAAGTCGGTGCGGCGGATGGCGGGCAGCGAGATAGCGAGATGCACAGCACACATACAAGCACGGCTAAGGCTCTCACTGCATCGGCACTTTCCTTCTTCTTAGCGTCGTAATCTTTCCAGTTTTGTGCCTAAGAATATAGCCATGCCATGTAGTCGTCGGGATCGGCACATCCGAGGCTCAATGGAATCCACTTTTCCTGGATAGCCTCCTCGATACGGTACGTGTTCCTCTGACCGATGCCCAACTCCGACTGTTATACTGAGCCCGTTGTGCCGAACCGCGCCAGTGTGCGTTTTCCCGCGCTCGCCTGCCTCCACCTTTTCCCGCTCCCCTACAGGTAGGGTATTCACCACAGGTTTTCTACTACACATATATTAATACCTTTCCTACGTATGGACCAAGTGTATAAATACAATTTTCACATCTTACATTAGTTTTAACATTAAATACACTTCCCTTTGATTACCACATTACTTGAAATCTAACATAAATAATAATATTCACTTCGAAAGTTGCTCACAGTTTCTTTAACATGACACGAAAAGAAAAAGAAATTCAAAACATTGCTTACATTAATTTATCAACATTCAGAAAGAAAAAAAATTTATAATATGTACAGTTGTTGTTGTTACAAGTGCTGTTTATATAACATACAAACCTATATAAATATATTAAGAAACAAAAAAAAGAAACACGATGCACCACTGTCTGTAAGCGATCTTTTCCTGAATTGTCACTTTGGCAGGAGAGACCAATTAGTTCTCTACATTCCTCCAACAATCATTTCTGTTCCTGACTTTCGTGGCCCATTCTCCTTTTCTCAGGCCCATCGCCAAGGTATCCCTGTTGATATCATCCTTCCACTTTGTCTGTAGCCCTCCTCAGCCCTTTCTGCTTTCCATGGCTCCTGAGAATGCTGTTCATGATAGTCTCTCCTCTCCCATCCTAATTAGGTGTCCTACCATGTCAATCTTCTTTTCTCGTCCTTTGGGCAATATCAGCTTGTGATTGGGCCTATAGGTTTACCAGTTCCTAATTTTTAATACCCTCCATTCCTGTAGCTGTGTGTCCTTTTCGGGGTCAAATATTTTGCTTAATATCTTTCTCTAGAAGACCGACAGTATTTATTCGTCTTTTTTCCTTAATGTAAAAGTTTCACAGCCATCTAGAACGTCCGGCAGGCCTACACATGGTGTAATCTGAGTTTAAAACTTCTCGAAACTGTTCTACTGCACAGCACATCCCATAATCTAAAATATGCTCTGTTTTCCGCTACTACGATCTTTGCCTTATCTCAATTTCCATTACATTCTGCTCGCTAAAAATGCTTCCCTGCCGCCGTCGGATTACCAGCTGATAGCAGCAAGTCGTATACTCTTAACTCACTTATTTGTTACATAGTTTAATTCTTAATTTCTTTGCGTGTTTTTGGGTACTTGCATTGTTTAATTCATAAATTTCGTGCATATTATAGTATTTGAGAGTTGTAGCATCGCGCTTTAGTACCTGAATAGTGTAAATTCGCGTAGTCTCCTTCTGCCGCCGAGCAGTGTGTCAGCAGTGCGCAAGTAGCAGCATTGCTGCATTTACTAGGTAATCTTGTATTTTAATAACCGTTTAACTTTTGTGTCAAATTGTTTGTGCTCTCTGCAGATTAGTTCAGACGTTCTTTGCACAACAGTGTTTAGCATGGATAGGGACTGCGACTGCTGTGTTCGGATGCGGGCTGCGTTGGCATCCCTTCGCTCCCAGCTTCAGGCAGTGTTGGCTTCGGTCACACAGCTTGAGGCTGTTGTCAATGGGCATCACTGTGGCGGTCTGGATGGGGGTTTGTTGGGGACGGCTAGCTTGTCCCACACATCCCCCAATCGGACTACAGCTGTGGCTGCCCAGGATACTGCCCACATTGAGGTTGACCCCTCACCCATGGTAGACTGGGAGGTCGTCTCGAGGTGTGGCAGGGGGCGAAAGACATTCTGGAGGGCTGAACAGAAGGCCTCTCCAATTTGACGAACCGGTTTCAGCCTCTGTCTCCGGCTGATACTGATCTTCGGCCGGACATGGCTGCTTGTCCTGTTCCAGAGATTGCCCCTCAGTCTGCAAGATCCGGGCGGTCGCAGAGGGTGGGCTTACTGTTAGTTGGGAGCTCCAACGTCAGGCGCGTAATGGGGCCCCTTAGGAATATGGCAGCAAGAGAGGGGAAGAAAACCAATGTGCACTCCGTGTGCATACCAGGGGGAGTCATTCCAGATGTGGAGAGGGTCCTTCCGGATGCCATGAAGGGTGTAGGGTGCACCCACCTGAAGGTGGTCACTCATGTCGGTACCAATGATGTGTGTCGCTATGGATCCGAGGAAATCCTCTCTGGCTTTCGGTGGCTATCTGATTTGGTGAAGACTGGCAGTCTCGCTAGCGGGATGAAAGCAGAGCTCACTATCTGCAGCATCGTCGACAGGACTGACTGCGGACCTTTGGTACAGAGCCGAGTGGAGGGTCTGAATCAGAGGCTGAGACGGTTCTGCGACCGTGTGGGCTGCAGATTCCTCGACTTGCGCCATAGGGTGGTGGGGTTTCGGGTTCTGCTGGATAGGTCAGGAGTCCATTACACACATCAGGCGGCTACACGGGTAGCAGCGGTTGTGTGGCGTGTACTGGGCGGTGAGATGGCCTAGGGCAAGTACAAAAAAATGGTTCAAATGGCTCTGAGCACTATGGGACTTAACATCTATGGTCATCAGTCCCATAGAACTTAGAACTACTTAAACCTAACTAACCTAAGGACATCACACAACACCCAGTCATCATGAGGCAGAGAAAATCCCTGACCCCGCCGGGAATCTAACCCGGGAACCCGGGCGTGGGAAGCGAGAACGCTACCGCACGACCACGAGCTGCGGACTAGGGCAAGTACAGAGAGGGCAACAGCCTCAAAGCGTGCGGGGCAAAGTCAGGACATGCGGGGACCAAGCAGCAATCGGTATTGTAATTGTAAACTGTCGAAGCTGCGTTGGTAAAGTACTGGATCTTCAAGCGCTGATAGAAAGCACCGAAGCTGAAATCGTTATAGGTACGGAAAGCTGGCTGAAGCCAGAGATAAATTCTGCCGAAATTTTTACAAAGGCACAGACGGTGTTTAGAAAGGGTAGATTGCATGCAACCGGTGGTGGCGTGTTTGTCGCTGTTAGTAGTAGTTTATCCTGTAGTGAAGTAGAAGTGAATAGTCCCTGTGAACTATTATGGGTGGAGGTTACACTCAACAACCGAGCTAGGTTAATAATTGGCTCCTTTTACCGATCTCCCGACTCAGCAGTATTAGTGGCAAAACAACTGAGAGAAAATCTGGAATACATTTCACATAAATTTTCTCAGCATGTTATAGTCTTAGGTGGAGATTTCAATTTACCATATATAGACTGGGATACTGAGATGTTTAGGACGGGTGGTAGGGACAGAGCATCGAGTGACATTATAGTGAGTGCACTATCTGAAAATTACCTCGGGCAATTAAACAGAGAACCGACTCATGGAGATAACATCTTGGACCTACTAATAACAAACAGACCCGAACTTTTCGACTCTGTAAGCGCAGAACAGGGAATCAGTGACCATATGGCCGTTGCAGCATCCCTGAATATGGAAGTAAATAGGAATATAAAAAAAAGAGAGGAAGATTTATCTGTTTAGGAAGAGTAATAGAATTCAGACTACCTAACAGATAAAAACGAAAATTTCTGTTCCGACACTGACAATGTTGAGTGTTTATGGAAAAAGTTCAAGGCAAGCGTAAAATGCGTTTTAGACAGGAACGTGCCGAGTAAAACTGTGAGGGACGGGAAAAACCCACCGTGGTTCAACAACAAAGTTAGGAAACTACTGCGAAAGCAGAGAGCTTCACTGCAAGTTTAAACGCAGGCAAAACCTCTCAGACGAACAGAAGCTAAACGATGTCAAAGTTGGCGTAAGGAGGGCTATGCGTGAAGCGTTCAGTGAATTCGAAAGTAAAATTCTATGTACCGACTTGACAGAAAATCCTAGGAAGTTCTGCTCTTACGTTAAATCAGTAAGTGGCTCGAAAAAGCATATCAAGACACTCTGGGACGATGATGGCATTGAAACAGAGGATGACATGCGTAAAGCTGAAATACTAAACACCTTTTTCCAAAGCTGTTTCACAGAGGAAGACGGCACTGCAGTTCCTTCTCTAAATCCTCGCACAAACGAAAAAATGGCTGACATCGAAATAAGTGTCCAAGGAATAGAAATGCAACTGAAATGACTCAACAGAGGAAAGTCCATTGGACCTGACGGGATACCAATTCAATTCTACGCAGAGTACGCGAAAGAACTTGCCCCCCTTCTAACAGCCGTGTACCGCAAGTTTCTAGAGGAACGGAAGGTTGCAAATGATTGGAAAAGAGCACAGGTAGTCCCAGCCTTCAAGAAGGGTCGTCGAGCAGATGCGCAAAACTATAGATCTATATCTCTGACATCGATCTGTTGTAGAATTTTAGAACATGTTTTTTTGCTCGCGTATCATGTCATTTCTGGAAACCCAGAATCTACTCTGTAGGAATCAACATGGATTCCGGAAACAGCGATCGTGTGAGACCCAACTCGCTTTATTTGTTCTTGAGATCCAGAAAATATTAGATACAGGCTCCCAGGTAGATGGCATTTTCCTTGACTTCCGGAAGGCGTGCGATACAGTTCCGCACTGTCGCCTGATAAACAAAGTAAGAGCCTACGGAATATCAGACCAGCTGTGTGGCTGGATTGAAGAGTTTTTAGCAAACAGAACACAGCATGTTGTTCTCAATGGACAGACGTCGACAGACGTTAAACTAACCTCTGGCGTGCCACAGAGGAGTGTTATGGGACCATTGCTTTTCACAATATATATAAATGACCTAGTAGATAGTGTCGGAAGTTCCATGCGGCTTTACGCGGATGATGCTGTAGTATACAGAGAAGTTGCAGCATTAGCAAATTGCAGCGAAATGCAGGAAGATCTGCAGCGGATAGGCACTTGGTGCAGGGAGTGGCAACTGACCCTTAACATAGACAAATGTAATGTATTGCGAATACATAGAAAGAAGGATCCTTTATTGTATGATTATATGATAGCGGAACAAACACTGGTAGCAGTTACTTCTGTAAAATATCTGGGGGTGTGCGTACGGAACGATTTGAAGTGGAATGTTCATATAAAATTAATTGTTGGTAAGGCGGGTGCCAGGTTGAGATTCATTGGGAGAGTCCTTAGAAAATGTAGTCCATCAAAAAAGGAGTTGGCTTACAAAACACTCGTTCGACCTATACTTGAGTATTGCTCATCAGTGTGGAATCCGTACCAGATCGGGTTGACGGAGGAGATAGAGAAGATCCAAAGAAGAGCGGCGCGTTTCGTCACAGGGTTATTTGGTAAGCGTGATAGCGTTACGGAGATGTTTAGCAAACTCAAGTGGCAGACTCTGCAAGAGAGGCGCTCTGCATCGCGGTGTAGCTTGCTGTCCAGGTTTCGAGAGGGTGCGTTTCTGGATGAGGTATCGAATGTCTTGCTTCCGCCTACTTGTACCTCCCGAGGAGATGACGAATGTAAAATTAGAGAGATTCGAGCGCGCACGGAGGCTTTCCGGCAGTCGTTCTTCCCGCGAACCATACGCGACTGGAACAGGAAAGGTAGGTAATGACAGTGGCACGCAAAGTGCCCTCCGCCACACACCGTTGGGTGGCTTGCGCAGTATAAATGTAGATGTAGATGTATAGACGTAGTTATATAAATATGTCTATTCTTTTAAAGCTACTTCATCAACTGTCAATGGGGTACCATCATTGGGTGCTTTGCACACGATCTTGACCTCAGTTTTTTCCTCATGAATTCGTGAACCTGCTTTTCTCGCAGTATTTCTGTAAGAACTTGTCAAGAGCTGCAAGACCTCTTTGCTATCAGTTATTAGAACGTCATCCGCATATGCATGGCTTATTCTAGCTCGGTTTGATGTTTGGTGTTCTCTGTCTATCTTTCATAAAATTAAAAAGGATTCAAAATAATGTGTCTCCTTTTCTGAGACCAGTTCTGTCTTCAAAACGCTCTGAGATCCTGTGGCGCTATTTGCTCTGCAATAGGAGCCCTCTAAGCCCTTTCGTGCTAGATGTATTAATTTTTGTGGACAGTGGTTGCTGATTTGCGCTAGTCTAGGCTGTCTATGCTTTTTAGAAGTCAACAAATCTCATCTGATTATCAACGTTGTGTTGCCAACCTTTCTAGGTTACCTGTAAGAGCGTAAAAAATTGGTCTGTAGTTGACCTGTTCCTTCTGAGACCACACTGATAATCCCTTATAATTTCTTCTGCAACTGGGATCATTCTCTTCAGTAAAAACTGAGATAAAGTTTTGTAGATTACCCTAAGGGGTGCAATCCCTCTATAAGTATTTAAAGAGGTATAACCATATTGATTCAGGATATGAAGAGAGGCTGATTGATTCTGTATCATGTGATCACTAGATGCACTGTTTCTGGACGTATCTTGTGGGACTGAAAATGACAGGTGGTTAAAAGATTTACCTATGTGACTAAGTATATACAAGACATCTGGAAAGAATAGTTCAGTGAAATAACATCACGTGCATTTTCCGATTCCGTAGGCTTATGAAAACATGGAATTTGTCGTTAGTGACGCATAAATGGGAATAGATTTAGGGGAAAATCATTCACATCGGGACATGGTCAGTTTTAGTTTCCAAACACGTGTTGGTAACATTTTAAAAATAGTCTGACTTATAAAGTGGACTCGTAAATTAACAATCTTCAAAACCTCATGAGGATCCGAAAGCAGACTAGCAATGGGGATATTAAGAGGAGACAACGTACGTTACTCATGAAACATTAACGTAAGGCGGCAAAGAAACACTTATACCGCTACTATTACATGTGAACATCAGTTTCACAAAGAAACTCAGTTATCCAGTACATATTTCTCAAGACTTGAAGGTAACGATCGATAGGCAACTACTAAACCATGTAAGCGACTTGATTCCAACGAAGAGAAGCTACACTTCTGGCCATTAAAATTGCTACACCACGAAGAAGACGTGCTACAGACGCGAAATTTAACCGACAGGGAGAAGATGCTGTGATATGCAGATGATTAGCTTTTAGAGCATTCACACAAGGTTGGCGCCGGTGGCGACACCTACAACGTGCTGACACGAGGAAAGGTTCCAACCGATTTCTCATACACAAACAGCAGATAACCGACGTTGCCTGGTGAAACGTTGTTGTGATGCCTCGTGTACGGAGGAGAAAGCGTATCATCACGTTTCCGACTTTGATAAAGGTCGGATTGTAGCCTATCGCGATTGCGATTTATCGTATCGCGACATTGCTGCTCGCGTTGGTCGAGATCCAATGACTGTTAGCAGAATATGGAATCGGTGGGTTCAGGAGGGTAATACGGATCGCCATGCTGGATCCCAACGGCCTCGTATCACTAGCAGTCGAGATGACAGACATCTTATCCGCATGGCTGTAACTGATCGCGCAGCCACGTCTTTATCCCTAAGTCAACAGATGGGGACGTTTGCAAGACAACAACCATCTGCACGAACAGTTCGACGACGTATGCAGCAGCATGGTCTATCATCTCGGAGGCCATGGCTGCAGTTACCCTTGACGCTGCATCACAGACAGGAGCGCCTGCGGTGGTGTACTCAACGACGAACCCGGGTGCACGAATGGAAAGACGTCATTTTTTGGGATGAATCCAGGTTCTGTTTCAGCGTCATGATGGTCGCATCCGTGTTTGGCGACATCGCGCTGAACGCACATTGGAAGCGTGTATTCGTGATCGCCATACTGTCGTACAGGGTGTATACGACCCGGGACAACCGGGAATTCCGGGAAAAACCCGGGAATTTTTTCATCCGGGAGAAAACCGGGAAAAACCCGGGAATTTTTCGGAATTCCGGGAATTTTTCATTGTTTTAGCTTTCAGTTACATTTTTGTAGTTTTGACTGCAGAATTGATTCTCTAGCAAAGAATGTTATTGTATCCTGCTACTGGAGAATGATACTGCAGCAATAAAATATAAACGAGAGGGAAAAAAATAAAACTGTAGTGGCAAAGGAAATGTGCATTTTACGACAACAAAACACCGTGCACGCACAAGCGTCTACAGATGGCAAAAATATGTTAAAGGCCGTAGGGCGCAGACTGTAATTCTTCGTAACAATAAACTGCTTGCTATGAGCATGACGTCACAACTGTTCACATTAGGTTCGTTTGACCAGTTGCCAGCGGTCTGTTGCGCATGCGCATTTGACTCGCGTATAAGCAGTACCTTCTCTCGCTTCCCGCTTCTTGAAGTTTGGCTGTTAGCTGCATCGGTAGTAGCAGCAAGCAGCCAGATGCAAACGAGAAAAATTTTTCTCGCGCGCCCTAGCTGCCAGATTCGCGCTTGCACAGAGTTGTCTGAGTTGTAGTGGGGAGGGGGTTAGTCTCCACGTGACCCGTGTTTACGTTAAGTGATTCCGCTGCTTCTCTTCGTGTACAGCTCCCACGTCAAATGAAAACAAAACGGATTTCTGTGGCCGGGAGCTATCAAGTGAATTAAGATGCATTCACATAATTACAGAGGGCAAAAATATATTATTAATTTCAGTTTCTGATTTTATTTTCTTTCCAAGTTAGTAGCAGTCAAGCATTAATCGCCTTGCAGAAGAATGAAGTTATTTTTGCAAGTTTGCTAAAGAAATTCCGCTGAGGCAATCATTTTATTTGAAACGAAGTGTTTCATTTAACGATTTTGGGTACTTCCAACTGTTCGGTGAATTTCAAGTGCACGTTATCATCTTCTGCCATGTATGGCATTATGCCATAATAAAGAACCAAACATGAGATCGTAGAGTACTGGCACTCCAAGAAAATTTACATCCCAAAAACCACACTGAAAAGCTTAATATCAGATGGGACCTACTTCATTGTGAATCTGGAAAAAACCAATGTGCACTTCAAGCCGAATTATGCATTTTAGTATGATTCACGAAATTTTGATGCCTTTTGGAGTATCCTCTGATGCCCTGTTTCTTTTATGGTGTAGTGTAAGCTCTCTTAGTGCTTTATACACACGAACATGCGGGCTTCCTACACCACTGCAGTTGCACACGCACAATAATTCGTTTTTGGCGCTCTCTGGCAACTGGTAAATCGAACCTATAACTAACAGTATTGCGAACGGTGGTTAGAAAAGCGTTACTTTCAAAGTAAATTTCTTTTTACGCAAGATGAATTATGTTACGTGTGTGAAAGTGGGATGGATATCTAAATCACAGAGCGTTCGAAACTGAACAGTTTGAGGACCAGCCACTTCAAGAATTTCGAGCCGAGGCATTTATGACACAATTTTAAATTTACTGGCACATTTGTGTGATGTATCTTAAAGTATATCACACCAAAAAAAGACCAATATTACACGTGAAAGCTTAGCTTTTCTTGTAGATATACGGTACTGTGTACATTAATGTAAACCGTTAACTTTTCCTCTTGTGTGTTCGCGCTATGTAACCAGTAATCTTGCTAGTGGCTGACTATAACACGTGTCCTATGCTCTGAATAGCTGCTGTCATCGGCTGGCGAGATCTCGTGGCTTGAGATATGACTCGCTTACAAAAGGAGACCACAACCTCGGTTGCAACGCTCCGGAAACTAACAAGCTGTGTTTGGTGCAATTCGAATTTATACTTTCGTAATACGAAAATATGCAGCGTATATGTTGCTGCAAATCAAAGGTCTTTCCAAAACTTCTCTGCTCCGGCTTTTCTTTCTTTTCCGGGAAGTTCTACGCGATTATATAAAACGTTAACCATTCAAAGGATTGATAAGTTTTACAGTTCCGAGGGAACTTTTTCTGTGCTAAGTGACAGTAGGTCTCCCGGGAAAAAGCATATTTTTTAAACGGGATATCCGGGAGAAATCCGGGAATAATCCTGGAATTTTTTTTCCTTGTCCCTGTATACACCCTGTCGTATCACCTGGCCTGTGGGTATGGGGGTGCCATTGGTTGCACGTCTCGGTCACCTCTTGTTCGCATTGACGGCTCTTTGAACAGTGGACGTTACATTTCAGATGTGTTATGAACCGTGGCTCTACCCTTCATTCGATCCCTGCGAAACCCTACATTTTAGCATGATAATGCACGACCGCATATTGCAGGTCCTGCACGGGCCTTTCTGTGTACAGAAAGTGTTCGACTGCTGCCCTAGCCAGCACATTCTCCAGATCTCTCACCAATTGAAAACGTCTGGTCAATGGTGGCTGAGGTCGTCACAATACACCAGCCACTACTCTTGATGAACTGTGGTATCGTGTTGAAGCTGCATGGGCAGCTGTACCTGTACACGCCATCCAAGCTCTGTTTGACTCAATGCCCAGGCGTATGAAGGCCGTGATTACGGCCAGAGGTGGTTGTTCTGGGTACTGATTTCTCAGGATCTATGCACCCAAATTGCGTGAAAATGGTCGGCCGGGATGGCCGAGCCGTTCTAGGCGCTACAGTCTGGAACCGCGCGACCTCTTTGGTCGCAGGTTCGAATCCTGCCTTGGGCATGGATGTGTGTGATGTCCTTAGGTTAGTTAGGTTCAATTAGTTCTAAGTTCTAGGGGACTGATGACCTTAGAAGTTAAGTCCCATAGTGCTCAGAGCCATTTTAACCATTTTTTGCGTGAAAATGTAATCACATGTCAGATCTAGTATAATATAGTTGTCCAATGAATACCCTTTTATCATCTGCATTTCTTTTTGGTGTAGCAATTTTATTGGTCAGTAGTGTATAACAGTGCCAACGGCCTTGCCGCAGTGGTAACACCGGTTCCCGTCAGATCACCAGAGTTAAGCGCTGTCGTGCTGGGCTAGCACTTGGATGGATGTCCATCCGGTCTGCCAAGCGCTGTTGGCAAGTGGGGTGCACTCAGCCCTCGTGAGGCAAACTGAGGAGCTAGTTGACTGAGAAGTAGCGGCTCCGGTCTCGGAAACTGACATATGGCCGGGAGTGGGGTGTCCTGACCACATGCCCCTCGATATCCAGTGATGCCTGTGGGCTGAGGATGACACGGCGGCCAGTCGATACCGTTGGGCCTTCATGGCCTGTTTGGGAGGAGTTTAGTTTAATGTATAAAAGTATTATATAAGAACGGATGATGAAAGATTGGGCTTGGAACGGCTGAAACACAATACTTGTAGATGCTGTGTGGGTACGAAGTTAAATCCAATTTACAAAATACAGAATCGTGATTCGCGTGAGGTGTCACTAAAATGAATTAATTTACTCCGTGTGGAAGAAATATAGAAAGTAGAGTGATGTTAATACTGAAAATTATAGTACTAATGTGTTGCCCGGCGCAAAGTCATCATGCGATTTCACTAACTGAAGCAACATGAGGTCCCATTTACATCTATGTCTCCTCCGGTCCGAAAGTCCACCTTAACTGTTAAAGCAAAAACTGGGCGATTCAGATATTCGCTGGCCTAACCCCGGTTGGCGCAGCATTAAAGAACGCCGCAAGACATTACTGTCATTCCGCCGCTTGTTAATTTTAACTAAGAACCCCTTGAGTGCGAGGTCGCAAAACCCATTGATGTTTACGGCATTTGACGCCCCCACATGTTGTGTACCATGCAACCACAATATAGACTGCTAATGGCAACAGGGGACGGGAGTGGACGTATCGAATGATGCACACAGCATGCGGCTATGGAGCGTAGTTGAACTGCTTAGTCGAAGAATAACTCACAACAGTGCTAGTGGTATTGATACAAAACAGAGCAATATTAAAGATAAACAACGCAGACATTGCATTATACGATGGTGAGTCAAATGAAAACCTTAAATTTGTAATAACAAATCGAAATTTCGCTCCGTTGTCCTGTAAGTTGGTAAGCGTGCTACAAACAGCGTGCAGAATGGCCTGTAGGTGGCAGCATAGTGCAGATGCACACATACTGTTGCAGTATCAGTATAAAGATGGCCACCCCACTTGCGACTTGCACCAGGGAAGAACAGCGTTCTGTTATTCGGTTTTTGCGTAGTGAATGTGTGAAACATATTGAAATTCATACACGAATGAAAATTCAGTACGGTGATGCATGTTTGTCACAGCAGCAAGTCTACGAATGGAGTAGGAAGTTCGCAAATGGTGTGACTTCAGTGGAAGATGCTCCTCGTCCAGGTCAGGTATAACGAGTTCTGACTCGACAGAACATTGCAGCAGTTGAAGCCATAGTGAAGGAAAACCGCTGAGTGACACTCAACGACATTCCAGCATGTTTACAGGTTAGGCATGGGTCAGCACACCACATTGTGCATGATGTGCTCCAGTTTCACAAAGTGTGTGCAAGATGGGTGCCACGGCAGTGACTGTGAAATGAGAGAACTACGTGTTAATGCTTGTGAAGAACTTCTTCGGCGATTTGAACGAGAAGGTGATGGCTTCCTTGCAAGAATCGTAACTGGGGACGAAACCGGGGTTCACGTCCAAACAACCGGAAACGAAGAGAGCGAGCAAGGAATGGCGCCATTCCTCATCACCAAAAACAAACAAGTTTCGAACAGAACCATTAGCAGGGAAGGTTATGCTGACTCTCTTTTGGGACGAGAAAGGCGTCATTTTGGAGCATTACATGCCTAGAGCGACCACTGTCACCAGTGCATTATACACAGATCTCCTATGAATTCATCTGCGGCCTGCAGTCAAATCAAAGTTACGTGGATTGCTGTCCGCAGGTGTCCTTTTGCAACATGACAATACAAGGCTCCACACTGACCGTACAACAGTTGCAACAATCACAGACCCGCATTTTGAGTGTCTTCCTCATCCACCATACCCATCAGACCTTGCCCCAAGTGATTTCCATATGTTTGGACCACTCAAAGACGCAATGGCAGGAAAGAAGTTCCGTTCTGATTAAGAGGTACGCCACGCGGTGCATGAGTGGTTCCGCGGACTACCAAAAGATTTTTTTTCTAAAGGAATTTATGCACTTTGTAAGCGCTGGAGGACTTTCATTGAGCGTGGCGTAGATTATATTGAAAAGTGATACAGCTTTGCACTACTTCTGCACAATAAATAATATTTAAAAAATATTTAAGGTTTTCATTTGACACACCCTCGTATCTACAGTACATATACAACAGTTGTCAAAGTTGACATTTCGTCAGAAGGGAACCCAAGAAATTTCATTTAGTGAGAAAGAAGCGGCAGATGAGTTATTAGCGTTTCTGAAAGATGAGTCAGTGGAGTGTGTGATGTCATATACGCTCGACTGCGCGTACAATGATGACGATAAGTGCTTAACAAATGAAAGTGATAATGAAACAGGTGGCTAGCCATGTAGTTCATCATCCTTGCCGTACGGAGAGCCGCAGATCCCGACTCCAGTGAAACGTAGTAAAGAACAATCGTTGTCCAAGGAGCGGGTGCTAAACATAATAACGTACATGGAAGATCATCCTCAGCATAGTAAAAAAACAAATATTAACAGATTTAGAATAAGCCCGTACCAATATGTCCCTGTATAGTATAAGAAACACTACATATATTCAACGGAGGACAAGGCGCATTTGTTACAGAAACTGTTGTTGGCGCGTTTCAAGGATCCCCTACACAATTTACATGGTGTGGGTGATAGTGACCTACTACGTTATACACATCAAAGTGCACGTGACATAGATTACAGTGAAATTAGAATTATATACACTACTGGCCATTAAAATTGCTACACCAAGAAGAAATGCAGATGATAAACGGGTATTCATTGGACAATGTGATTACATTTTCATGCAGTTTGGGTGCATAGATCCTGAGAAATCAGTACCCAGAACAACCACCTCTAGCCGTAATAGCGGGCTTGATACGCCTGGGCATTGAGTCAAACAGAGCTTGGATGGCGTGTACAGGTACAGCTGCCCATGCAGCTTCAATACGATACCACAGTTCATCAAGACGAGCCAGTTGCTCGGCCACCATTGACCAGACGTTTTCAATTGGTGAGAGATCTGGAGAATGTGCTGGCCAGGGCAGCAGTCGAACATTTTCTGTATTCAGAAAGGCCCGTACAGGACCTGCAACATGCGGTCGTGCATTATCCTGATGAAATGTAGGGTTTCGCAGGGATCGTTGAAGGGCAGAGCCACGGGTTGTAACACATCTGAAATGTAACGCCCACTGTTCAGAGTGCCGTTAATGCGAACAAGAGGTGACCGAGACGTGTAACCAATGGCACCCCATACCACCACGCCGGGTGATACGCCACTATGGCGATGACAAATATACGCTTCCAAAGTGCGTTCACAGCGATGTCGCCAAACACGGATGCGACCATTATGATGCTGTTAACGAAACCTGGATTCAACCGAGAAATGACATTTTGCCATTCGTGCACCCAGGTTCGCCTTTGAGTACACCATCGCAGGCGCTCCTGTCTGTGATGCAGCGTCAAGGGTAAACGCAGCCATGGTCTCCGAGTTGATAGTCCATGCTGCTGCAAACGTCGTCGAACTGTTCGTGCAGATGGTTGTTGTCTTGCAAACGTCCCCATCTATTGACTCAGGGATCGAGACGTGGCTGCACGATCCGTCACAGCCATGCGGATAAGATGCCTGTCATCTCAACTGTTAGTGATACGAGGCCGTTGGGATCCAGCACGGCGTTCCGTATTACCCTCCTGAACCCACCGATTCCATATTCTGCTAACAGTCATTGGATCTCGACCAACGCAGCAATGTCGCCATATGATAAACCGCAATCGCGATAGGCTACAATTCGACCTTTATCAAAGTCGGAAACGTGATGGTACGCATTTCTCGTCCTTACACGAGGCATCACAACAACGTTTCACTAGGCAACGCCGGTCAACTGCTGTTTGTGTATGAGAAATCGTTTGGAAACTTTCCTCATATCAGCACGTTGTAGGTGTCGCCACTGGCGCCAACCTTGTGTGGATGCTCTGAAAAGCTAATCATTTGCATATCACAGCATCTTCTTCCTGTCGGTTTTTGCCGCGTCTGTAGCACGTCATCTTCGTGGTGTAGCAATTTTAATGGCCAGTAGTCTATTAATACCTTCAGCTGCTGAAGGGCGTTGATATATATCAATGGGGACAGGTGAAAACGTGTGCCCCGGCCGGGAATCGAGCCCGGGATCTCCTGCTTACATGGCAGAGGCTCTATCCGTCTGAGCCACCGAGGGCACAGAGGATAGTGCGACTGCAGGGACTATCTCGCGCACGCCTCCTGCGAGACCCACATTCTCACCTTATACGTCCTCACACTACATTCGTAGTGTTCCTACCCAACACACTCATTAGACGTGGAAGACACTCTAACCAAGTCCCGTAAGAGTTCGGGCAATATGTGTGCATCCGCACAGAAGAAGGAGGCCATGGCCGGTATTGCCAGAACTATATACTTACATGGATATGATGTCTGTTCTTTCGGACATTTCCGAAAGAACAGACATCATATCCATATAAGTATATAGATTACAGTGATTTCAGGGGAAGGAATGGATGGTCGCATGACGTCAAACAGTGCTAAGGAATTGGAAGCAGTAAGATAACGAAATTTCAAACAAAACGTCAACTTGACAGTATACAGCAAACGGCGAAATCGGCTAGAAAAATTGTAGATGAAATACACATACTTACCCCGTCGTTCAGTAAGAAATTTGTTTTCAGCTCTGACCAATCGGCATTTGAACAGGAAATGCGTATGAAAGGAATCATGGAAATCAGAGGTACCAGGAGAATTGTATCAAGGTCAACTAACATCAATGCCTTAAAGCATTCCTACACAATTATGCTGACTGTTAATCTGGATGGTAAATTGGCGGGAAAGTTATTCATTGTGCTGTGAGATGTTCAAGCTGCTTTGCCGCTAAGATTCTTTCTGGTGTGCGTGGCCTTGCAAGGGCAGTAGGAAATATTTACGTCACGGCAAGCTACAGTGGTAAAAGGGGCAAGAGAGACCTACAACTATGGTATGAGCACCGCATTCGACCGATAGCTGGTCGAAATAACTTGCTTTAGCTTGATTCTTTGTCTGTGTATGAAGATCATACTCCGTTAGAGCAAAGTACTCCTCCTGAAAAATGTGTGACATTGCAGCTCATATTACCTAGAACCACTGGACAAATTCAGTCTCTGTATGATTGTTTTTTCCGCGCCTATAAAACATATTATTGCATTATCTGCAGCTACGGATTTAAGGATAGGCAGTTTCACGATAAGCTGCACAACACAATGGCTCGCGCATTCGGTTATATGCTACCACATTTCATCAGTTCTCACCACTCAATATGATTCTATATGCATTCTTTAAGAGTGGTTCCTAAATGAACGTCCTGCACGGTTTGTAACTCCCTAGGAATTCGCGCCTTCGATCTTGAAGGTGCAAATCTTTGTGATCACTGTGGCGCGCCATGTTTCATTCGGTTTCCTTGGAGCAAGTTAATGGTTTGTTTTGAACATTTTTTGAATGTCGACGACGTTCATTTTGTGAAGATTGGTCTCTGGACACTCATTTTCTGCCTCCCTCCTGATGCACATGGTGAGTCGTTAGAAGCTAATATTTTTCCTGTAGTAACAGTTAACACAACACTTTCAAATGAGCCTTACTAAAGATTTAACTTGGGACCTCGCACTCAAGGGGTTCTTTGTAATATAGTCACACAAGACGTGTAATTAATGTGCTGTGATACTTCCGATTTCTGTAGCTCCATGACACATGACACATGTACGCATCTCTGGAATTTATCGCGCTTAGCAACCTAAACTAAGCAATGAAACAGTGTGAAATGACAGCCACGTTTCCATATTTATCAAATTACGCAATATTAACAGGTGCAAGAGGAGGAACTAAGGCTGGACAAACGATACTCGCGTTCGAACGGGCTCGAGATTTCCCGATACGCCGCAGCGTTCGATACAGTTCGAGCTTGTTCGAAGGATCACGTGACATTTGACTCGCGCGGCTCGAATGCAAGGGATACATAAGGAAATACTAACTAGCTACAGCTATAAGCTATTGCCTTGCTTACGATTTAAAATTTGACAATTTCGTGACACACTGGAGGAAATGACATTATTTTCTATCACTGCACAAACTGCTATTGTGTTTCCACAAATTTACGAGTTCTCATACGGTGCCGGTATATAGGGATATATAAACATTTATGCTGATTTTGATATAAAGGTAACGACGGATATGTTCTGCAAAAATATTTACTGACTGAACCCAATAGATTATTTTTTTCGTTTGTGAGAGACAGTTATGTTTTACCAAGCAGGTTGCAAATAAGCAATTTAGACCGTGTCCATATATTAGAATAACAAGTAAAAATGTTACAATATTTTAATCAGTCTGACAACATGACAGCAACATTCAGATCAATCACTGAAGAAAATTAGTGAAGAATCAAATGCCGAACAAACGAAACATATCGTAATACATTGACTAATTATGTCGCGAGAATGAAGTACGGTGGCACGACCCGGCATTGAAACAGTACCATGAGACGTCACGAGATATCGGGACAAACACCAAAGCTCCAGAATTGGACAGAATTAGCCTATGACTGCAGTCTTTTATTTATTTATTAGCTGCCATTGTTACGCATGATCTGTATCCTAAAAGATATTTCAGCCCATGTTTCATAGATATTTTTATTCAAAAAATGGGCTCTGAGCACTATGGGACTTAACATCTATGGTCATCAGTCCCCTAGAACTTAGAACTACTTAAATCTAACTAACCTAAGGACAGCACACAACACCCAGCCATCACGAGGCAGAGAAAATCCCTGACCCCGCCGGGAATCGAACCCGTGAACCCGGGCGTGGGAAGCGAGAACGCTACCGCGCGACCACGAGATGCGGGCAGTTACTTTTATTATTAAAATCCATAGAGCTTTACAAACGCTAAGACTGGTAGTTACGATAACACCAACAAATGTCACTAGATGGCAGGTCGATCAAAAGATCGAACAGAATCCGAGATTTTCCGAACTGTGACGTAAATTGTTCGATAAGTTCGAGGCGTGTTCAAACACAGCTCAAGGAATAACACTGACAGTGAGCAAACAGCAGCGCTGGTGATCATTCTAAAGCAAACTCGTCATTTATTACATCGAAATGGCCAGAATAATTTTCGCTAGAATAAATGGCAAATGCAATTAGCTCCTAAAGTAGTTATGTTGGCACAAGGGCAAAAAAACAAGGAAATATAGAGGCATATAAACACAATTAGCACCGGTAAATGTTCCTGTATGGAATGTACATGAAAAATGTCATCGCACTGCTATAGACTTATCATTGTTTCAGAGCTCATTTGTAATGCCTTCAAGTCGATGAGACATGCTGAAGTAATTTTTAGCTATTTGTTGGAAAAGGACTATTTGAGCAACAACGTGTGAAAGCTACGATGTGGTAATGACTACGTACTAGAAATTCAGCTGTGACGATACGACGCAGCTCATTCAGAGCTGGGAATCTACGTTTGTACCATACTATGAAATGTCTTGGTGAACGTATTTTTAAATTCAGCCCTCGATCACAGTATACCTTTACGTAAACTTATTTACCATCATATTTCCGATCCTTTTAACTTCATCATTACTACTACATCATACTCCGCAAGCCACCTAATAGTGTGTGGCGAAGGGTACTTTCAGTCCCACTATCTGATCCCTCCAATGCTGTTCCACTCGCGAATACTGCGTGGGAAGAATGATTGTCGGTAAGGGTCTGTATTTGTTCTAATTTCTCGGATTTTCTCCTCGTGGTCAGTACGCGAGATGTATGTGGGGGAAGTAATATGTTTTCCTACTCCTCCTGAAAAGTGCTGTCCCGAAATTTCAATAACAACTCTGTCCGTGATGCACAACGCCTCTCTTGTAGCGTATGCCAACAGAGTTTGTTTAGCATCTCCGTAACGCTCTCTCGTCACCTAAACGAACCCGAGACTAAACGCGACGCACTTCGTTGGATCTTCTCTATCTCCTCATCAGTCCTGCCTGACAGGGCCCCTAGATAGATGAACAATACTCAAGAATCGGGCGAATAAGCGTCATATACGCCACTTCTTTCGAGGATGAGTTACATTTCCTGGTGTCTGCTTAACCCAGTATTGTTTTATATGGTCATTACACTTTAGGTCACCCTGGATAGTTAGGCCTAGATATTGTACGGCAGACGCTGTCTCGTGATGTTTTTCAGCAATAGTGTAGCTGTACAATAGTGGATTTCTTTTCCTATGTACGTGCAATATGTAAAATTTAGCCGGCCGCGGTGGCCGTGCGGTTCTGGCGCTGCAGTCCGGAACCGCGGGACCGCTACGGTCGCAGGTTCAAATCCTGCCTCGGGCATGGATGTGTGTGATGTCGTTAGGTTAGTTAGGTTTAAGTAGTTCTAAGTTCTAGGGGACTGATGACCTAAGATGTTAAGTCCCATAGTGCTAAAAGCCATTTTTTGTAAAATTTATTTACGTTAAGGGTCAACTGCCAGAGCCTGCACTAATATCAATTCTCTGCAGGTCGTTCTGTAAATTCTTACTATCTTCTAGCGTTGCTACTTTGGTATAAACGCCGGCCGCGGTGGTCTCGCGGTTCTAGGCGCTCAGTCCGGAACCGTGCGACTGCTACGGTCGCAGGTTCGAATCCTGCCTCGGGCATGGATGTGTGTGATGTCCTTAGGTTAGTTAGGTTTAAGTAGTTCTAAGTTCTAGGGGGACTGATGACCTAAGATGTTAAGTCCCATAGTGCTCAGAACCATTTGATCCATTTGGTATAAACAACTGCATCATCTGCGTATAGCCTTAAAGAGCTTCCGACGCTTTCTACTAGGTCATTTATATATATATATACTGTAAACAGCAACAGTCCTATCACACTTCCCTGTGGTACTCCGGATATTAACTTACATCTGTCGATTTAGTTCCGATAAGAGCGACGTGTTGAGTTCTATCTGCAAGTAAGTCTTGAATCCAATCGCAAGTCTACTCCGATACTCCGTAAACTCGTATTTTTTTCATTAAACGGCAGTGCGGGACGGTGTCAAATGCCTTACTGAAATCAAGGAACACGGCATCAACCAGCGCGCCGTTGTCCACTGCGCTGTGGATCTCATGGAGGAACAGAGCGAGCTGGGTTTTGCAGGATCTCTATCAGCGGCATCCATGTTGGTTTTTGTAGAGATGTTCATTTTCCAAAAAGTCATAATTCTTGAGCATAAAATATGTTCCATAATTCTACAATAGATTGACGTCAACGACATAGGTCTATAGTTGTGTCGATCTGTCTTACTGCCTTCCTTAAAACCGGGAATGACCTGCGCTTTTTTCCAGTCGTTAAGTACCTTTCGTTGCGCAAGCGATCTACGATAAATTACTGCTAGAAGGGGAGCTTATTTTCTTGCAGTGTCTACATATGTCTTTTTAAATTGTTGTTTGTATGTGATGTTAACTGCGACGATTAATATATAGTGCAAACGACAACTATTGCGACAAAACTAGGTTATTGTTAAGGACAGAAGGATTTCTGTCGGGTTAGCAGCGTAAAATAACTCCAGAAACAGAAAATGGCGCAGTGTTAACAGTAACATCGCAGAACATAGGACGCTACAGAGTACCAAAACTGTAGTAGAGGGAACCGTTTGGAGTGCCATTGTGTGGACTTCTAGTTTTATAAAACCACTCGAAGTGAATACTTCCTTGCTTGCAGTGATCTTTGTAATATCTCAGTGTATATTCATGTGGACTGATAGTGCAGTCATAGAATGTCGAACAATAATAACCGGAAGGTAACAGTAAGGGAAACATGTTTTTTACGTCCTCATACGGCGTGTGAGAGGTTATCAATATCGATTTGTGCGCCCGTTGGAAGATACTGCAGAGATGTTGGATGTTTACCGAGAAACAACGCACAATCCGCTAATTAAAGTCTGTGTGGCACAACATTTAATATCCTGCTGCTCTGGTATCGGTGCAGGATATGTTTTCGATCTCTGTTGTGTCAACACCATAAGCTCCATCCCATCGCTAACACAAAACCGATAATTAATGAGTACCGCCTTCAAGGAGATCAGATTACACATTAAAAACGTTTGCAAGTTGCTTTTTTGTGAGCACCATTGGCGTCAGAATTATCGCTATAATTATTCTGTCGTTTTTGAAGTCGGAAAATCAAGATCTATGGTAGTTCAAACAACAAGGGGGACCATATGATGTGCAGAGAAAGAACTGAGGCTCACTACAGTCGGAATTAAAGAAGTTTCTCATCAGAGACCAGACTGGATCAGCGAAGATGAATGTTCCTCATTTATGAAGTAGCACTTACAAATACATTCCCAGGAAACTAAAACGTTATCTAGAATGTTTTTGAAACATGTTGTTTCGTCTTTTCTTATAGCGAACAGGTTGTCGACAGCTTTGATACTCTGCAGTTCCCATGCACTTATGACAATGTCATCGTTTCTGCCTGTCGACTTCACTCAAGATTACTATTTACTTATTTTACCTGTACCAATCTTTACGTGTCCTGGCAGTTTTCTGGCCCATCGTTGACTACAGTGACAAGTTACTAACTACTGGATGACCTGGCATATACGCAGCCAATATCTCCCTTCCTCCGGTACGAATTTGCCGTGAAAGATTTCCCATTTCCTAAATTTTATTACACCTTCTGGTTTAGCAATAACCATTTAGTTACTAGAGGCCCCAAACACATCGAGATTCTTTGGTTTTACAATCCTTGTTCCACTTCAAAAAAGTGGCGTGTGCTTCAAAATAGCAGGTTGAGGGAGCTCATCATTAGTCTTCAGCCAACGTTTATTTGTGAAATTTCTTTTATTAAAATAATCTCTTTTACCTGTATCAGTCTTTCTTGTTTCTACCGTGTTGTATAGCCCCCTACTTGCTATGCACAGTAACTCCTTCGCTACTCAGTTTCCAAAGTTTTAACGTTTAGCGTGCTACTAACCACTGTTCTACACATATCAAAAAAAGTTTTTCAACACCTTGGTTTCGAGAGTTCCGGAAACTGTACAGAAAATTGGAATAGAGATCAACATAAACACCATTTCCGCCCTTCTCATTGTTCATAAAAACGACACATTTCATGTTGTACCACCATACAGCGAGGCCTTCAGAGGTGGTGGTCCAGATTGCTGTACACACCGGTACCTCTAATACACAATGGCATGTCCTCTTGCACTGATGCATGCCTCTATTAGTCGTGGCGTACTATCCATAAGTTCATCAGAGCACTGTTGGTCCAGATTGTCCCACTCCTCAACAGTGATTCGGCGTAGATCCCTCAGAGTCCTTTTCAATCTATCTCAGGAATGTTCGATAGGTTTCATGTTTGAAGAACATGCTCGCCACTCTAGTCGAGCAATGTCGTTATCCTGAAGGAAGTCATACACAAGATGTGCACGATGGGGTCGCGAGTTATCGTCAGTGAAGACGAGTGCCTCACCAATATGTTGCCGATATGGTTGCACTATCGGTCAGAAGATGGCATTCATGTATCGTACAGCCGTTACGGCGTCTTCCATGACCACCAGCGAGGTACGTCGGCCCCACACAATGCCACCCCAAAACAGCAGGGAACCTCCACCTTGCTGCACTCGCTGGACAATGTGTCTAAGGCGTTCAGCCTGGCTGGGTTGCCTCCAAACACGCCTCTGACGATTGTCTGGTTGAAGGCATATACAACACTCATCGGTGAAGAGGACGTGATGCCAATCCTGAGTGATCCATTCGGCATTTTGTTGGACCCATCTGTACCGCGCTGCGTGGTGTCGTGGTTGCAAAGATGGACCTCGCCATGGACGTCGGGAGTGAAGTTGCGCACCATGCAGCCTATTGCGCACAGTTTGAGTCGTAACATGACGTCCTGTGGCTGCACGAAAAGCGTTATTCAACATGGTGGCGTTGCTGTCAGTGGTTCCTCCGAGCCATAATCCGTAGGTAGCGGTCATCCACTGCAGTAGTAGCCCTTGGGCTGCCTGAGCGAGGCACGTCATCGACAGTTCCTGTCTCTCTATATCTCCTCCATGTACGAACAACATCGCTTTCGTTCACTCCGAGACGCCTGGACACTTTCCCTTGTTGAGAGCCTATCCTGGCACAGAGTAAAAATGCAGACGCGATCGAACCGCGGTATTGACCGTCTAGGCATGGTTGAACTACAGACAACACGAGCCGTGTACCTCCTTCCTGGTGGAATGACAGGAACTGATCGGCTGCCAGACCTCACAGTCTAATAGGTGCTGCTGATGCATGGCTGTCCGCAGCTCATGGTCGTGCGGTAGCGTTCTCGCTTCCCGCGCACGGGTTTCCGGGTTCGATTCCCGGCGGGGTCAGGGATTTTCTCTGCCTCGTGATGACTGGGTGTTGTGTGATGTCCTTAGGTTAGTTAGGTTTAAGTAGTTCTAAGTTCTAGGGGACTGATGACCATAGATGTTAAATCCCATAGTGCTCAGAGCCATTTGAACCATTTGATGCATGGCTGTTTGCATCTTTGGGCGGGCTTAGTGACATCTCTGGACAATCAAAGGGACTCTGCCTGTGACTCAATATCCTAAGTCAACGTCTGTCTTTAAGAGTTCTGGGAACGGAGGTGATGCAAACCTTTTTTTGATGTGTGTAGTTCTCTTCACCACTTTCGTTTTTGGTCAGTTTATCCTCCAACCGAATTATACAGGGTCTGTTTATAACCGTTACTCTAAGCTTTTCTTGCCTCCCTCAAAGGGATTCTATTGTGTGCATACCTTATCATTGGCAAAAGTTCCCCGATCACTTTCATTCCCTCGTCCTGAAAGTTTCTTGCATTTTTAGGTCACTTTCTTGTCCGTGTACCTGTCTGTTTGACTGTCTATCATACAGTTAACAGACATTTTTCTCAGGAACGACTAGACACATAAAATTCAAATTTATGTCACATTCTAAGCATTGCCGCCTCTTAGCGATGTAAGGAATTCGAATTTCTAAGTCAGTGCAGTCAAAAGATGTGGCCATTTATGCCACATGGTTTGGTTAATAAACGTAAACATGGTCCGTGATAGGCTATAATGCGATGTTTATTTAATCGTGCGATTAGCTAATTTCGACTAAGCATCATTGTCAAGCACATTTGTAACATCTGTATTTCATGTCATTTTCAAATCACTCTTAACTATATTAGAACAAATAAGCCCTCGGTCACAAATATTAAGTCAAAAATTGACCAGGTTTCGACGCTACTATGAGCGTCGTCTTCAGAATTAAACTAACTGCTCTAAAACATAACAGGTATATAAGACATCAATAAACTAAAGTGTGTACTGACTGGAAAGAGATGCAGTACTTACAAGTCACATTCTAAAAAAAATTAAGCCGGAAAGGCGGCGTCATGAAAAGTTGTAAATAAGATAAGATGACGAGCTGCTAAGGGCTGCTCGTACCTGAGTGAACACGGGTGCAACAGTTAGTTTAATTCTGAAGATGACGCTCATAGTAGCGTCGAAACCTTGTCAATTTTTGACTTAAAATTTTTGACCGAGGGCTTATTTGTTCTAATATAATTCTGACACCGTCACTGAACCTTAGCAGCTATGTTCAAAGTTTCACTCATAACTAAAAGTAAAAACAAGCCATACTCCTTCATTTTAAGAAAGGTTCAACACTACAGTGACAGTAGTTACCATCTTCTTGTACATAGAACAAAGTTCAGAATACGATCTTAAAAGGTGTCACAGGCAAAATCTCTCAAGATCCTAGATTTCTGGAATGGATGAACTGTCTTTGTACAATATTAATTCGTACGGAATCCCCAGAACGCGAGTAAACATGCACCTGGCCTTTATTTTCTGTTACCTCTTCGATATAAGGACAAATAATTTTTTTTTCATTTAGTTACTTTGAGTAAGTGCTACTTCATTGCATGGAGGATATGTCAACATTTACTGACCCCTAACTCATCTCCGTTTAGTTCTTTTACAATATTACACTCGTGTTTCTTAAATATCATAGCCTGGCACTGAACTGGATTATTCACACGAAATAAGTTTTGTGTGGAAACTAAGATCGAACCTATGTGTATGCTGGGTTACATTTTCGTCTTTTTTACTCGTTCAGTGCTCTGTTGTTGTGAAAATTTGTTTTGTTTCGGAATCTGTCTTTTCTTAAGCCTACGTAACTTCGTATCAGGTTGTGACTTAAGCTAATGTACACTCTGAAAAAAAAACTGTAGTATAAATTTCCAGTTTTGAGACGGCTGTATGGGCACATTCCAAAGGCCAGGTGAAAGAGAGAGAGAGAGAGAGAGAGAGAGAGAGAGGTTGATGCTAAATAGATAGATGAAAACGAAGTAGAGAGTGGGCGTTACAACCTCAAGTATGATGAGCCCAAATCAGCAGAGATTAACGAAGTCAGAACCATCTTACACAGCAACATGCAATCTAACAGCATTCCAAATCCAAGTCCAGATCCAGGAAGTGAATAAATAACGATATTAAAATCTCGGCATACATATGATTTCAGAACTGTCCAGTGTGCCCTCTGTGCTGGGTATTTATTTCCAGAAGCGAGCTAACGACTATCCCCACGTGACGTGTTTGCTGCAGGCCCTACTAGAGCACTACAAGCGCGTGGTCAATACATATCGTGTTCACTTGGCTGCGGTGTCCGAGAGACAGCGCGAATCTAGATAGCCATAGACTGCTGCCGTCCACTAATTACACTGAATAGCCAAAGAAACTGATACACCAGCCTAATATCGTATAGGGCCCCAGCACGCACGCAGAAGGGCCGTAACACGATGTGGCATGGACTCGACTAATGTCTGAAATCGTGCTGGAGGGAACTAACATCATAGATCCTACGGGACTGCCCATAAAGCCGTAAGAGTAGGCGAGGGTGGAGATCTCTTCTGCACAGCACGTTGCAAGGCATCCTAGATATGCTAAATTATGTTCATATCTGGGGAGCCTGGTGGCTGTCGGAAATGAACTCAGAAGAGTGTTCGTCGAGCTATTCTGTAGCAATTACGGACGTGTGGAGTGTCGCATTCTCCTGCTGGGATTGCCTAAATCCATCGAATGCACAACGGATATGAGTGAATGCAGGTGATCAGACAGGATGCTTACGCACGTGTCACCTGTCAGAGTCGTATCTACACGTATCAGGAGTCCCATATCACTCTAACTGCACACGCCGCACGACAGAGCCACCACCAGCTTGAACAGTTTCCTGTTGACATGCAGGGTCCATGGAGTCATGAGATTCTCTCCCCACCCGTACACGTCCAACCGCTCGATACAATTTGAAACGAGACTCCTCATACAAGGCGACATGTTTCCTGTGACCAACAGTCCAACGTCGGTGTTGACTGGCCCGGGCGAGGAGTAAAGCTTTGTGTCGCGCACTCATCAAGAGTACACGAGTGTGCCTTCGGCTCCCAAAGCCCATATCAATAATGTTTCATTGAATGGTTCGCACGATGACACTTTTTGAGGGCCCAGTATTGAAATCTGCAACAATTTGCGGAATGGTTGCACTTCTGTCACGTTGAACGATTCTCTTCAGTCGCCGGTGGTCCTATTCTTGCAGGATCTTTTTCCGGCCGCAGCGATGTCGAAAATTTGATGTTTTATCGGATTCCTGATATTCACGATACACTCGTGGAATGGTCACACGGGAAAATCCCAACTTCATCGCTACCTCGAAGATGCTGTGTTCCATCGCTCGTACGCCGACTATTAACACCATGTTCAAAGTCACTTAAATCTTAATAAAATTATTCAAATGGCTCTGAGCACTATGGGACTTAACATCTGTGGTCATCAGTCCCCTAGAACTTAGAACTACTTAAACCTAACTAACGTAAGGACATCACACACATCCATGCCCGAGGCAGGATTCGAACCTGCGACCGTAGCAGTCGCGCGGCTCCGGGCTGAGCGCCTAGAACCGCTAGACCACCGCGGCCGGCAAATCTTAATAAGCTGCAATTGTACAGCAGTAACGGTCATCTTGGCAACTGACTAGCATCAAAAGAGAAAACCCAGTTACATTTAGTGTCAGAAGTGTTACAGTATACTGCCATCCTCTCCCAAACCGGTTCCGTATCTCTGGAGTGGCGACATACTAGAGTCTTTCTTCGTGGTGAATACATCTGCTGCCTTCTGTTTATACAATGTCTTCGTCTACGTTCCTACATACTGAAACAATGAAATGAAAAATACACAACCTGAGAAACAGCTGGGAGGGTAATTTGAAAAGTTCGCAGAATTACGACCAGACATGAGCGGTAGCGTAACGAGGTTCCAATGTAATAATAGGTTAGCCTTTATGAGCACTTGACGCGTCAGAGCTCTGGTTAGAAATCTGTGTGCGGGCGTCTCTCTGTTGTTACTCCCATGTAGTGATTTATGCAGATGGAAAAAATCGGGATTCGAGCAGTGACTATGTACTTCATAATTAACGGTATGAAAACAAAGGAAATTCATGCGAATTTTCAGTACACACTGGCATACACGGCTCCTTCACGTACAGCTGTTACCAAGTGGACAAACGAGTTTAAGGGTGGTTAGGGCAGCTTAGGTGATTACTTGTGTAGTGGTCGGCCAAAATACGCCAGGATCCAAGAAATTATCGCAAAATTGCATAAAAGTGCCTTGGAGGATCGCCGACTGAAAGTGCGAGTGGTGGTCTAGCGGTTCTGGCGCTGCAGTCCGGAACCGCGGGACTGCTACGGTCGCAGGTTCGAATCCTGCCTCGGGCATGGGTGTGTGTGATGTCCTTAGGTTAGTTAGGTTTAAGTAGTTCTAAGTTCTAGGGGACTTATGACCTAAGATGTTGAGTCCCATAGTGCTCAGAGCCATTTGAACCATTTTTTAAAAGTGCGAGAAATCTCTGGAGTCGTAAGGATGTCATCTGAAACGTGCATTACATATTTTAGCTGTGGTATTGGATGTGAGAAAATTATCTTCGAGATGGGTGCTGCAACTCTTACTGCAGGATCAGAAACTCATCAGTATGGAACTGTCCTAACAATGTTTAATCCGTTTCCAGAGCAACCAACAAGACTTTTTGCGCCGGTTTGTGACCGCAGATGAAACTTGAGTCCACTACTACTACCCTGAGACAAAACAATAGTCAAAACAGTGGAAGCATGTTGATTTATCACCACCTTTATTAAGTGTTTGAAGTGAGACAAAGTACTACATTGCATTAAGGCTGGACTCCCTGGGTGTATGGGTATAGGGATTTATTCAAGCTTTATTCAAATGTAAGCAGGGTGGAGGGCTCGTAGCCCATGGCCACAGTACAGGTGTCGTTGGTTTTCGTTTGTTTCGGTTATTGGAAAGCCTCGATGATTGCACGAGGGACCCACACTCGGTGCCACCGTTGTAGAGGCATAGAGGCAGTATATTCTAGGTGCTGGGTAGTGGGCCTGAGTTCATTGATCCTATGGAAAAGTTTCTGCGTTGCAGATGTAATGTGATCAGAGCTGCGTAGAATGTTCAGTTCAGCATGAAGGTCTGCAATCTAGACCTTTCTGGAGCTCCTAAGATGAAGCAGAGGCATATGTTTTGAATGTCTTGTAGAGACTGGAGATTGGATGGGCTGGTATTTTCCTACATGGAGCAGCCATAAAGAAGTGCAGGTAAAACTTCGTTCGAATTTTCATCTGGGCACTCCTCAACAACGGGTACAATTGGTTTAGGAGTTATAATAGTTGAATCATCTTCTTGTGGCTATGACGTTTGGAAAGGAGTTTGCTAACCAGGGTTACCCCTAAGTATTTTACTTGTTTCATCCAAGCAAGTTCTTGATGGTGAAGAAAGAGGACAGTCTTAGTTTTGTCGGCGTTGAGACGAATATGATTCTCTGATGCCCACTGTTTCGTCAGCATGAGGTGACGTTGCAGTCTCCCCACTGCTGCAGTAATCTGCCGGTTACCAGGAGATAAGGCTGTATCGTCCGCAAAGTGAGCTAGGACGACCTAACTTAAACGATGAACAGCGTTGGCGATAGGACTGAGTCTTGTCGGAGACCTTTCTGCAGGTGTCTGACGCTGCAGCGCTGCCCTCCGATGTGAAACATTATCTGCCGATGCTGGAAAAAATTGCCAGTTATACCTGGACAGTAGGCAGGCAAGGTTTGCAGATTTTGCACTTTGATCTAGAGCTTATCTGTCTACACACGGGCATAAGCTTTTCCTAAGTCTAAAAATATGGCTGCTCTGTAACTGGAAACATTCATATTATAGGCGATGCACTCTGTGACTCGCAGTTGTTGAAGTTCAGCTGAAAGTGAAGGCTGGAACGCATACTGATCTGGCATAATGATGTTCTGATCATGGATAAATAGTCTCATGCGGCTCACCACCACCACCTAAGAAAGCGAAGGCAATAGGATCATCAGGAGAGGTCACGGCACTGTTTTCTGGGATGTCAAAGGGATTCTGCAGATGCATTATCTTCCAACTGGTCAAACAACTACGGAAAAATACTAGATTAACATTGTGGGCCAATTACAGAAAAAGATATACGAAGAAAGGCCAGGTTTGTCAAGGAAAAAAATCTTTCATCAAGACAATGACACATAAGTGTCGTTGCCATGGCAAAAGTACAAGAACTTAGATACGAATTGGTGCCACAGCCGCCCGTGTGATGATGTTGTGGACGTATTCTTCAGTGTACAGTATTACTGCAACAAGCAACGGGGATATAATGTTGTCACGCTACGTGTCAGTATGATCTGAATGTGTTCGAACATTATACACGGTAAGACTGAAGTCAAATGAATTTCATTTGATCCCCGTATATTTTTGTAATATTGTTACTAATTTACAAAGATTCGCAAATTCAGCATACTTTGCATACGCGTAGCGTCAAAAGTACAAGCATCACTGAATTTATGTCGTGAGAAAGCCTTTTAAATGAGCTTCAAAATTATGCATCTGCTGTCTGAATCCTTCGATTCCTTCTCGCTAAACCTAGCGAGGTGGCGCAGTGGTCAGCACGCTGGACTCGCATTCGGGAGGACGACGGTTCAAACCCGAGTCCAGCCATCCAGATCTAGGTTTTCTGTGATTTTCCTAAATCTCTAGCCGGCGGCTGTGGCCGAGCGGCTCTAGGCGCTCCAGTCTGGAGCCGCGCTGCTACTACAGTCGCAGGTTCGAATCCTGCCTCGGGCATGAATGTGTGTGATGTCCTTAGGTTAGTTAGGTTTAAGTAGTTCTAAGCTCTAGGGGACTGATGACCTCAGATGTTAAGTCCCATAGCGGTCAGAGCCATTTGAACCATTCTCCAAGGAAACTTACGACGTTGAGGCAAAAACTACGTAATGTCTATGCAACTAAGAAACCAGTGTCGTGGAATTAAGAGATACATCGTCAGTTTTGTTTTGCCTTTTGGAGCAGTTATATGAAGTACTGTGGGACCACTGTTTACAAGGCTCAGTTTTGTTGTGAGGGATACTGTCATTCATTTACTGTGTGTTAATTGTAAAATACCCACATGGCAGATTCGCTAGTAATGCGTGTTCTTAATGTGCGGCGAGTATCTCCAAAATGCATCAAGAGCATAAGAACTCTATGCAGAACGCTTCCCACTTACAAGTCTAAATCATCTTACCTAGACATATCTAGACTGGACGTTTTGCCCCAAGAAAACCTAGAGGAACGAAGTCTGGTATCAATCAAGCTGCAGTAGAAGCAGCTACTGCAGCTTGAAACACCCCCATTATGTCCTTTACTGGGTTTCGTGTGATTTACCGAAGCCGCCAAACAGTTAATTATTATGATTATATGACTGTGTGCTTAATGGATGAAAGGCTATCGGCTTTTCTGCTGTGGTTTCGGGGGTATTTCATCCGAGTGTGGCTGTTCTGAGACTGAATAGTGGAATGATTGAAAACTTGTCTATTATTAAAGACCATAAAGGTTGTGATGTACAAACTGATTTGTGTTTTCTACTAGCACACAAATTATGAGGCAGTTGCTACCTTCGCCTTAAACGTCTAATTACTGTTATATCTTTTATTGGTTGCTGATGTTAAGTACTTCGTCACACGCAATGATGATGGTTAACATTCACAACAATCCTCACTGCAATCCATGGTTGTTGCTGGCCGACACGGTTGACGCGAAACACATAATTCGGCACTTGTCACTTTTGGCTTCATATCACTCGCGAATCGGTATCTATGAGGGTCAACCCCACGACGATTAGGGGGAAGCGCTCATTTGTCATACTCCGGTGAATTTGCCGTTTACTGCTCACTCGACCACCATTCTTGCCCGTCGCTGCAGTACTACTGCTCACTCAACACTCGTCTCACTGCCTCCTGCAGCGCTCGACAATCGACTCCTGTCTACTATCGACCTGGGTGTCAGATACTAATATCTATGTTCATGGGATCGCGGACCCCTTACAAGCTGCTGCAATAAATCTGTGTGCCAGTTCTCGTCCAATACAAAGAGAGGTTGGTATCAACCAAAGAAAGCTTCTGCGTATTCATTTTAAACGTAACTACCACCTTTCCGTTTTTCTTTACTCGTGAGTTTCTTGGAAGTGATGTACAACATCTCTTTCAATAAGTAGGTTCTCCTGCAAAATAGTAATTTGGTGGAGATAGTATTGTTTACTTATGATACCACATTCAAAAAACACGGGAATGTAAATTTGAGTAATATGCTCTACTGGTCAACAGAAAAACACCATTAGCTTTGTCAGATGTTCAGCCAACAACAGTGGAATGTGAATATGTAGTGTGGCATAATCGAACAGCATATTATCAGCGCTAATTTCGTTGATGATACGTTGAACGGGAAACTACACACAATTCTTGATAATTACTTTACTCTAGTCATTAGAAAATGAGGCTTTTTGGAGTTGCTCAAATGGTGTAGTTCAACATGATGGATATCCTGCCCACAGTTTTTCAGTAGTAAGAGATGGGCTAAATGAATTATTTCCAAATCAGTTGATAGGAAGAGGCAATTGTGTTCAAAGGTATCCAACACGACAAGCAGACATGAAGCTATGACATTTCTTTCTCTGGCGTAACGTGAAGTATGTGGCCTACATAGATGTTCCAACGACAGAGGACATAAGAGAGCGAATTACTGCTGCGCTTAGAACGGTTACTCCAGATATGTTGACAGTATTGATTTCATCAGTGATGCAGCGTGTGTAATGTGTCGTGATGCAAATGTGAGGGACAGTCGAATGAAAACGAGACATATGAAAAAAAGTAAGTAAACTGTTCATTATTTCAAAAGAAATCGCCGTGACTGTTGGTACATTTATCCGACTTGAGACAAGAGGGTCAATTCCTTCAAGGGATAAATGTTTGCGGTTGCGTTCGGAACCGTGATTGTACCAAATCTGCACCTCTTCGTCCGAAGCAAACCGAAGGCCAGGAATGTCTTTCTTCAGCGATACAAAAATATGGAAATCGCATGGAAAGAAAGAGGGATTTTGTGGAGGATGTGTAAGGGCTCCCCAGCGAAACTTCTGCTGAGTAATAGCAACAACCTTGGCAACATGTGGGCGGGCACTGTCCTGCAACAGAGTGATTCAGTCAAACAACACTTCTCGGCGTTTGGACTTGATGGCGCGCTTCAATTTTTGCGAAGCGTCCATGTATTGTTGTGCGTTAATTGTGGCGCCGTGTTCCAGAAGGTTAACGAGCAGCGGAAACTTGCAGTCAAAGAAAAAGGTCATCATTAGTTTTCCAGAAGTGTCTGTTGTTTCCAATACACTGCAGAAGTTTCACTGGGTAGCCCTTACATATTATCCATGTAGTCCCGATCTCTCCCCGTGCGAGTTCCATGTTCTTGGAGTTCGAAAGAAAGACTTTCACGGCCATTGATTTGCTTCAGACGAAGGGCCTGAGTACAATCATGTCTCCACAGGCAACCAAAAACATTTTTCCATGATGGCAGTGACCGTCTTGTCTCACAGTGTGATAAATGTACGAGGGTAATCCAAAAAGTAAGGTCTCCTATTTTTTATAAGTACATAGACCTGTTTATTTCTACAATGGCTTACACCAGTTTACAACTTGAACATTTAGCTATTTTTCGACGTAATCACCATTTCTGTCGATGCATTTTTGTAGATGGTCTGGCAGTTTTTGTATGCCCATGTCGTACCAGCTCGCCGCCAAGCTGTTCGGAAAGTTACGGAATCTCTTCTTTCACCTCGTCGTCGGAGTTGAATCGCTTTCCGGCCAAATGTTCTTTTAACCGAGGGAACTGCACGAAAAGTCAGGACTATAGGGTGGGTGGGTGATTATTTTCTACTGAAACTGTTGCAGGTTTGCCGAGTGATGTGTGGGAGGGGGTTGCCATGGAGAATGTGTACGCCCTTGCTCAACATTCCTCTTCTCCGGTTCTGAAATGCCCATTTGAGTTGTTTCAGAGTCTCACAGTACCTGACAGAGTTAATTGTTGTCCCCGCGATTCATCTCCGACGACGAGGTGAAAGAAGAGGTTCATAACATTCTGAACAGCATGGCGGCAAGCTGGTATGACATAGGTATACAAAAACTGCCACAGCGTCTACAAAAATGCATCGACAGAAATGGTGATTATGTCGAAAAATAGCTAAATGTTCAAGCCGTAAACTGATGTAAACCACAGAAGAAATAAACAGGTCTATGTACTTATAAAAAAAATAGGAGACCTTACTTTTGGGATTACCCTCGTAATAATAACAGTTGTGGCGATTACTTTTGAAATAATAAGCAGTTTACTTACTGTTTTTCCTTTGACACGTCTTCGTTTGACTGACCCTAATAGTCCTCACTTTGAAGACACTCTTTAAAAAATTCACCAACAGAAGTGTGATGGTATATAATGTCGTCCTCATTGTATTTTGTTGGTGTTATTCGGTTCCATTTATTCCCTGTATTATTACGCAAATGAGAATATGTAAAAAAACGGAAGATGGAATTTTACTTTATTTAATTAATAAATTTTATCACACAGATCCTAATAATTTTGTCATTAAGAAACATCCTTTTGCGAGTATCAAATAAATATTCTCATGGATCTCTTGACTATTAAGTGAACATTGAGGGAGGTAAAAAGTTGCTTGTCTCATCTCAATGCCGAGTACATGAAATTCCAAAGATTACAAATTTATTCGGCATGAAGTACATTTAAAGCTTTGTGAAGTCTAACTTACAAGTTTGATCTTGCGCCTTAACCATGCGGTATCCTTGGAGAGTGGCGTAAACTTCTGCATAGAGGGTCATTCAGCAACCACAACAACAGCACAAGAATTACTACTATCAGTATACATTTACTTATTGATTTCTTGTTAGATCTGCAGGGTGTTGCCGCGCGGTACTAGCCGAGCGGTCTGAGGCACTGCAGTCATGGACTGTGCGGCTGGTCCCAGCGGAGGTTCGAGTCCTCCCTCGGGTACGGGTGTGTTTGTCCTTAGGATAATTTAGGTTAAGTAGTGTGCAAACTTAGGGACTGATGACTTTAGCAGTTAAGTCCCATAAGATTTCACACACATTTGAGCATTTTGCAGGGTGTTAAAGAAGCAACTATGCAATTCAAAATTTTCAGTATTAAAGTCATAGAATTTATAAGAGATACTGGATGTGATCCCCTTGAACTTGAAGACACGGTTGCACACGTTTCTGCATGTTCTTAAAGACGTTATGCAGAACATCGGGATTGATGTTCCGAATGTGACGTGTCAGTGCAGCTTGGAGTTCTTGTATGGTCTGCGGATTGCCTTCATAGGCCTTTCCCCTCAACGTAACCCACAGAAAGTAATGCGGTGGAGCCAAGTCGGGTGGACGCGGAGTCCAGAGTCCTCGAGAGATGATGCGGTCACCGAAGACGTCCTTTAAAAAGTTCATCGCCTATCGCCTTGTGAGCGGTATGTGTAGCCGCCCCATGCTGTTGGACACAGGCATTCTCAATTTCGTCCCCATTCAGTTCACCCAGGAAGGGCTCCAGAATGCAGGTGCAGTACCGTTCTGCATTTATGGTGTCCTCAAAGAAGATCGGCCCAGTGATGCGTTTACGAGTCACGGCCCAGCAAACACCATGCAGTGGGGACACCTTAAATTCGTGCCGATTCTCCGTAGTCCACACATAACTGTTCTAGCTATTCACGTAATTGGAGAGGTAAAACCATGCCTGAGCCGTGAAAAATGTTGTATCAAGAATCCCTTCACCATTGTCCTGCAGGAAGGACAGAAACCAGCTGCACAAGTTCACACGCGCCGGGTGATGGGTGTCTCTCAGTCCGTGCACAACCAACATTTTGTATGGTTACATGGACAGTGACTTCCGGAGAATCTTGTGAGCAGACCCCATGGACACGTGGAGCTGCTGAGCTAGTCGTCTAACCGATTTCTTTGGACTTCGCAGCACCATGTCTTGCACCTCCGCCACCTTCTCTTCGGATGTGGATGTGGGTGGCCTGCCTGATTTTGGAGCATTATGAACGCTTCCGGTCTTTCGAAACTCAGTAGTGAGGTTCTGTATAGCATTGCGGTTAGGCATCGTCACTCCTGAGAACTTCGCTGCAAATGCAGCTTCTACTGCTGAGGTAAACTTGTCTCCATTGCGGAACACATGGTCCACAAGGAACACTCTTTGTTCAGTCGTCGGTATGATGAGCTGGATCACAATGTTGTTACACAAGACATTGCTCTTCAATCAAATCGGACCTGCGAACAAATACAAATATCTGGTCAACCGTGCTTCAGATATCTTAAAGAATGGAAAATGTATTTATAGCCGGCCGGAGTGGCCGTGCGGTTCTAGGCGCTACAGTCTGGAGCCGAGCGACCGCTACGGTCGCAGGTTCAAATCCTGCCTCGGGCATGGATGTGTGTGAGTCCTTAGGTTAGTTAGGTTTAATTAGTTCTAAGTTCTAGGCGACTGATGACCTCAGAAGTTAAGTCGCATAGTTCTCAGAGCCATTTGAACCATTTTTGTATTTATAATTGGCAGTCATATCAGTCATTACTTAGCACATCACAACATGGCACTGGACAGTCACTTCATGAACACCCGGTACAAACAGTTGTATCATTTAATCAAGATCTTTTATTCTATCGGTATAAAACAGGACAGTTATATTTTTAAAAACGTTGCCTGTCTCTCAGTCATTTATGAATTTGTGAGAACGTGTTGCTGTTGGTTTCATGAGCTTCTGTTCATTGTGTGTATAGGTGGAAACACTTTAAAAGGTTGAAAGTAATTTGTGATGAAAACGTTAGGCACTCTAGTCTTTATATACGGACAGTTACGTTCTTGCGAGAAAGAATTGTCAGATTCAGAAAGCAAATACTTCAGTTTTAGGCTCTTTTGAAAATGAATTGTGTTACATTAATTCTGTGAAGCTTGTAGTTTTGGGACTACCCACATGTAGATTATGTTGAAATTGCAAATTTTCTTTAATTAATAAGAATTTCTGAAATAAAATTACAATGTGCGAGGGATTGCTTTTATTTAACTACAGCGGCATTAGAATACACGTTCATGCATAGACTTTGTGTTGTATTCACCAATTAAAGTCTGACGCCCAACACCGAACAGGAAGCGAAACCCCTACCACAGAATAAGTGCTGCTATAGGAAGAGACTTGCACGCTAGCAACAGGTATATCAAAAACGCAACTGATAGGGGCAACACAAATGAAGCATGTAATAAACATTTGTTAAAAGATGTATAGAGAGAGAAATACTCAGCTTCGAATGACGATTGTTCATGTCTCTGTGGTCAAAGTACCAGACATTAACTAGCCTAATACACTGAAAGAGAACTATCTAATCTATGGAAGTTAAGTCTGGACTACTGCATCAAGCAGTGTTGAGTTTTGGTTCTGAATACTGAATACCACTCGACTCTCTACGTCTACTGCCCGACGATCGCTCGTTAACAGCGGCTAGTGGTAACCGCGGCAGCTGACGGTTTGCGTTGGATGGCGCTGTGCAACTGTTGCTGACGATCAGCTGGAGCTGTCGGCAAATGGTTGAGTGTGGCTGTTCACGCGTATTCATCCGCCACCGGTGGAATGATGATCATTTGCGCACTACTTTGAGGAAGAGGAAAGAAAGTAGTTGCAACCATCAGCGCCCTCTGTGGTAGATGACAAAGCGGATGGAGCCCACTCTTGGAAGGTACTGTGGCAGAATCGTAAATACGTCCCTGTTTCTCAGCGCCATCTGTGCGACGACAGCTCAAAACTGACTGGCCCCTGGCGTGAAGAATGCCTGGATGGTGGCCCCCTCTGAAGCTAATCGCTTTGAACCACGTTGCTATGTACACAGCATTCTTTATTCACAAAGAACAAATACAATTTTACAACACTGGTGATCACACACTTTCTAGTCACATTAACGTCCGCAGCTCGTGGTCTCGCGGTAGCGTTCTCGCTTCCCGAGCACGGGGTCCCGTGTTCGACTCCCGTCGGGGTCAGGGATTTTGACCTGCCTCGAGATGACTGGGTGTTGTGTCGTCTTCATCATCATCATTCATCCCCATTACGGTCGGAGGAAGGCAATGGCAAACCGCCTCCGCTAGGACCTTGCCTAGTACGGCGGTGCGGGTCTCCGCATCGTCAACTACGTTCTGTCAAGGAGTATGGGACTTCATCATCATCAGTCACATTAATGTGGCCACCAGTCAAAAGCCTGCACAGACCACCCTGAGACGAGCAGGAAGGGAGCTGATCAAGTTCCGGAAGGTACCGACAGGGATGTGGAGACACACCGACTCCAGTGCCATGGCAGCTGCACCAGGTTTCTCGGTTGAGGATACATGGCACTATCAGCTCGATCAAGGTAGTCTCACAGATTATCGGCTGCGTTTAAATCTGGGGAGTTTGGTGGCTGGTGGAGTACGAGAACCTCACCCTGGTGCTCTTCGAATGACGCACGTACACTGCGAGCTGTGTGATGTGTTGCATTGTCCTGCTGGTAGGTGCCATCGTGCGGAGGAAAAACAAGCTGCATGTAGGGGTTCACATGGTATCCAAGGTTAGATGCGTACTTGTGTTGACCCATTGTGCCTCCCACAATGACGAGAAAACCCTGGGAATGCCACGAAAACATTCTCTAAAGCTTATTCCTTCCTCCTCCGGCTCGGACCCTTCCAACAATTGTTGCAGAGTGTTTGCTTTCAGACGTTCCACGCCGTACACGGCATCGGCCATATCCGATGGAACATAAAAGGCGATTCGCCTGAAAAGGCCACGTGTCGTCGCAGAGTGGACGTCCATTTGCAGCATTGGTGTGCAAATTCCTGTCTTCATCGCCGATGAAAAGCAGGCAGCATAGCAGCATTGTAAGTAGGCTGTTTATGTTTTCTTTATGTAAGTAGGCTGTTTATGTTTTCTTATTGGCAACGTTACGTAGCGCTTTGTATGAAAATCACTGGCTGTGCTGTGTGCAGCCTGTGGCTAGTTTGCATTGTTGTCTGCCATTGTTGTCATGAACTGCTATAGCTGGATGTGAACAGCGCGTAGCAGTAGCGTTGCACAGTTGGAGGTGAGCCGCCAGCAGTGGTGGATGTGGGGAGAGAGATGGCGGAGTTTTGAAAAATGTCATGAACTGCTGTATATATTATGAATCTTGAGGTAAATACATTGTTTGTTCTCTATTAGAATCTTTCATTTGCTAAGACTATCAGTAGTTAGTGCCTTCCGTAGTTTGTATCTTTTATTTAGCTGGCAGTAGTGGCACTCGCTGTATTGCAGTAGTTCGAGCAACGAAGATTTTTGTGAGGTAAGTGATTTCTGAAAGGTATAATTTAATGTTACTCAGGGCCCTTCTTTTGCAGGGATCTTTGATAGTCAGATTGCGTTGCGCTAAAAATATTGTGTGCCAGGTTAAGCACAGTCTTGTATAAATTGTTCTAAGGGGACGTTTCATATGTCGACCCTTAGCCTAGGATACCTCACTGGAATCTTCTGATTTTTTCTTGTAGTTTGTGTATTTAGTGTAGCTTTACCGCGTAATTGTAGATAGAATCTCCTTGGTAGTTGCAGTCTTTCATTGTTGTACTGTAAAACAGTTGTGGCATGCATTTAGATTTGCACCAAGTATTTCGCAGCTGCGCTTGTAATTAACTACATATTATTTTCAGTGCTATGTTAATGTGTTCTCCTATTTTTGCACTTCAAATTGTGCTTTTTTGTGTTATCGTGTGAAATATTGTGACAATAATGGCGTGTGAAAAACGTAACACTAGGCTCCAAACTAAACTGAGAAATAATAGTGACGACGAGCGTAGCTTATCAGCGCCGCCGAGTAATGAATTTACTAATGTTCAAAGTAGTAATTTGGTAACTGTGCACAGGGAAATGGAGCGGGCGTCAAACAATGGCGTAGACAGTCAAACAGGTAGTGAACAGGGAAGCATTATCGATCGATCGGTCGGCAACAGCTCGCCTCAGGAATCCGAAATGATAGGACACAATATTGCAAATACTGTAGATTCAGGTTTTGCGTCCTCACCGTTTTCTCAAATAAGTCAAGATACATTTTCTGCTTGTCAAAATGTGAATGTTGCTAGTGCAAATGCACTGCCGAAAAGCGTAGAGGAACAGATTCCAGACAATAATGCAATGTTATTACAATTAATGCAACAAATGGGACAAAAGCTTCAAAAGTTAGACACAATGGAACAATACCAGAGACAAACACAGCAACAGTTAGACACAGTGGAACAAAATCTTAAAAAGTTAGACACAGTGGAACAAAATCTTAAAAAGTTAGACACAATGGAACAAAATCAGAGACAAACACAGCAAAAGCTGCAACAGTTGGACACAATGGAACAAAATCTTCGGAAGTTAGACACCACACTTGAACAAACACGTGAAGATCTAACTACTGAGTTACATAACATTGAATCGAAATGTCAAAAAGTCTGTAATGACGTGAAAAACACAAATTTGTGAGCATTTTCAGCCTATTTTTTCGCGGCATGAAAATGCATTACAGAATCACGAAGCAGCCATAAAAGAACTGCAAACTATTGTTCATGAAAATCATGAGACCTTGCAAGCTAAAATGGACTCAGTTGCATCTACCGATTCGGTTACGCAACTTGCAAAAACTCAGGAAAACTTAAAGGACACAGTAGATACTCTGAAAATTGGTTCAGAAAGACACATGGAGGAAATTAGTTCATTATCAGAGAAAGTAGCCGAACTTTCGGATCAGGTCACTAACTTATCTACGAAGGTAGATGATAATCTGAATGACACAAAACCGGTAGTCTTTAATGACACAGAAGAGTGCGAACAAATTAGGAAACTGAAACAAAATCTGAATCAAATTAATACGCAACACCAAAGAGAAATCCGGGAAGTACAAGAACAGCTGACACAGGTAATACAAGAATTACGTATCTCAGAGGACACTCGCGCCCCAATACGGGAAGAGGGACATAGAAATACGGAAAAGCCACAAAATAATAACACAGGGCATTTCGGTAATTATGAAAGAAATTGGCAAGGTACACCGAATTTTAAGATGGAACTGCCGACACGGCGTAACAATGACCGATATGCTACTCGCCGACACGATGATTTTGATTATAAGCTGTTCATTACTACACGTAAATTCAAAACGTTTAAGAATTCTGCCAACGACATTCATCCACAAGCGTGGCTCCATCAATTCTCTCATTGTTTCCCTCCCAACTGGTCATTGGAGCACAGGTTAGAATTTATGTGTGGCTACTTAGAGAATGAACCAGCTGTAAGAATGCGATTGGTCATTCACGATTGCCACAGTGAAGGAGAATTTTACCATGCCTTCCTCTCAGCATATTGGTCTCAAGCCACACAGGACCGAGTAAAACATAGCATCATGATGATGAAACACTTTGAACAATCTGAATTTTCCAGTCTTGTGAAATATTTTGAAGACATGTTGCACAAGAATCAATACCTGTCAAACCCATACAGCCCCTCAGAACTCATCCGCATTTGCTTAATCAAATTACCTGAACACTTACGGCATATTATTTTGGCAGGACGTTGCAAAGACGACATTGAAGCTTTTCAGGGACTGTTACAAGAACTGGAAATTGACACAGACAGTCGCGGGATGCGAAAACAGGAAAACAATCACTACAGGTCACATCCGTCACAATTCCGTGACGACAGAAACATTAAATGGCCACGACAAACCTATTCTTACAACGTAAATCGTGACCAAAACAGACACCACCCATATGACAACCACTGGCAGAGTAATAGTTACAGGGAAAGATCATCTTTCCGCGGTAATGACTATCACAGAGACCATCAGAGAAACAGACAATATGGGAACCAAAATAACTATTATCAAGGGAGACAGAATAACTTTAGACGCAACGGTCCAGCACGCAGTTACGACTCAGGGAGAAATTCTCCACCATGTGACAGACAAGAAAGAAACTATGTAAACTACTGACAAAACGACAGACCTGAATTCCATCAGACCTGGCGAGCTTTAAACAGAGCTGGGCCCTCTCGGCAAGGCGAATTTGTGGAAGTTAGGCCTCCTAATCCCAATAACGGCGCGCGCCAACAAAGAGGTAGCAGACAATGACTCGCACCGCAGGCACCCGCGTGCGCCGGCTGGCTCAGAGAAAAATAACATAGACGCTAACCTTGAGAAAAATTCCAGTATTCTTTACCGACGTATACAACATGATAATTGCTTTGAAGTTGAAACTCTGCGTACTAGGAAGAGTAAAGGTTTAGACCACATTTCTCATGTAAAACCATTTATTGACAGATAATCTGCTTTTTAACTTAGTCTTTGCAATTTTCACTTCACACCACTTGTACAATTTGTCACACTGAGAAACTGTTAACATGCAACTATGTTTTAAAGCTAACTAACCATCCAGTCAAGAACATAGGTAACTTAGACAAGTAATGGCGAATGCATTGTTATTGCGAACAGACGACACAATGTTGTTATTTATACATTCCTCCTTGTTAGTTGCACGATTACGTAACGAATATACGGCTTACATACTTAGAACATATACCAGCACTGCTAATGAAATTTTCATGCAACATTTTGGTTTGCTTGAGAGTGGATTCTGGATTTGAGGTGCTTTCTGTGAAATGCCAGATGACACAGTGGTTAGTTTATGTGACAGCTACACGATTTTATCACGACGCTGCTAATGCGTGACAATTTACAATGTTGCTTTTGCGGTGTATCTGTTTTATATCTGCACAGTTTTTTCTGAATTCTTCTGGAAAGCAAAACATGTTTTATTAGTAACTTTTGTGGTATAGCTACAATGAGACAGCCTTTTCCGTAGCACAACAATATGTTACAGCACAGTACGTTCTTCACCACGACAATAAGCGTAATAACTAAGAAATTTATACGCAAAGCATTTCACTTTTGTGTATCATGAGGTAAGTACATTGACTTCTGCAGAACTTAGCTTTCGGAGGACAATAACTACGACACTTCCCAGAGATTATCTTACAGCAAGCGCATTTAGCGCTACAGGACACGTATTTGAGTGATTAATTTTGTACTTAAATCATTTACTTTTTAAAGATATTTGAAGTACAATGATAGAAAGGTTTTGCGTGATACATTTCATTCCATTGCTGTAATCTGTAACACCTGAGGGTATAATTACATTAAACCTCAGGGGGGTACACGCCTACTTTGTGTACCATGTGTTTGGCAAGCACAAGGAGCCCTAGCTAATATGGTATTTGCTTATACAATTTAACACATCGGTACCATATTTCTCTAACACATAAATTACACAGCTATCTGATCATTTAACAGAGAAACAAACTTCTTTATTACGTCAGTGACACATGTTTACGCAATTACAGAGTTGGATAACTTCACACTTAAGAAATTGTATTTTGTCTGTACTGTGTGAACTCTTCATATTTTTTTGGAACCATTGTGATACTATGAGAGCTTTGAATGATGTATTTGGCATGGGATCATGATTTTTAAAGAACGTTTGAGGTAGATGACACTTTTGACATGAGCAGAGAATTTTTTTAGATTTTGAAATTATTGGAGGAAGCTACGACGTTTTTGAGATTTGACTGAGGTGTTATGGTGTTATTTTTACGACGACGATGTGTATTATGCTGTTGAGGTATGTTTATGTCAATAAGATGATGCTACCATATATGAGGAATGTGATTACGTGTTTATATGTATATGAATAATGAAAGAAGTTAAGGACTCTTGACTTGTGAAAAAGGATGTTGGAAACCAAGAATCGTACTTTAAGAATTATGAAATGTCTGTAAATGCGTGAATGTATCACAATGGCGGCGAAAATTTTTTTGGACAATGTTATATTCATAGGATTTTGTTTCTACACATTTGCAACGTAAATTCTCGACCTGTGAAATTTTTATATGAGACTGTCACTGTAGCGGAAACTGCTGTCGTAAATATTTCCGTAAGAAAGTTAAGTGACCACCTGCACGTGCGTCGTCGGCACACAGCTGTGTCAAACACCTGGAGAACAAGCCATTAGGGTGTGCCTTTCATCGCTAATGCGACACGCTCGTTACTTGAAAACATATGATTTTTGTAATGCGTTGTGGGCACACAGCTGTGTCAAACACCTGGAGAACAAGCCATTAGAGTGTGCCTTTCATTGCTAACGCGACACCCTCGTTACTTGAAAACATATGATTACTCGCACTTTGTGCTAATTACTGAAATGCTTATGAATTGATGGGAAATATTCGTACATCTGCACACCTGATTATGACAAGTGTCTTTCTCCGAGAGTTGAGTGCTACTGACTTACGAAATGCCACATGACTATTGAATGATATTTTTATGCTTTGGTTTGCGTAATTGCTTATTTCAATTGATATCTGGTTTCCAGCTGTGTTGCAGCATTGCTTTGATAAAATAAAATGCATTTGCTAATGTGAACACTTTCTGTCAACAGATCTATGAAATAATTATTTTATGATCCACATTCTTTAAAAAAGGAGCACTTGGAAAGGAAAGAACAATAAGAAGGAACTAGTAACAGTAACACATAATTTTCTTTTCAAGTACATGGTAATATTTTTTTACAATAAGTTGTTATGGTGCACCACTTTAATTACATAGACATTAAGATGTGAATATATATTTCCCTTGTCTGCATTATCGTCTTTAGTATAATATTTTTTCTGCTTGTGCTATGTAATGTTTAGATATAAGTTGCTGCTGTTTGCCAGGCATAGTGTTATTGAATTTGACTTTTGCTAATTTATGCTGCTAGCTTTGCCAAGTTGCATTTTTTGTCATTGCTGTTTGTGTTAATTTGTTATGTGATGCTGCATTGCCTCGTCCCTTGGTATATATATCTCTGAGCTCAGTAGATTTAAGTTAGCTTAAGAGGGGGTAGACTATATAAGAAACTGACTATGGAGAATAGGTAAAGAATGCATTGCGAAGTTATATGAAAAAGATTTGGGCCCCAATGAGTATTGTACAATCAGACATAATTATTTTGAAAGAAATATGAATAGAATACAGGAAGGAGGTATAGATAGGACTTTTTGGGAATAATGATGAATGAAGGGAGATCTCCGAGAAGTAAAGAAAGTTTTGTTTGCAAAATACTGCAGTAAAACAAACCCTGTCCTTTCCTTCTATTATTCTGCTATATGTTTGTGTACCCTTGTGTATTTGTGTTTTTCCTGTCTTTATGTGTTTAGCTGATGAGAGCTATGTTGTAGAATTTTTCTAATACTCTGTTATTTTCTTTGTAAAGATGCTTAGACTTTATTTATTCTGTTTTGTTTTAATGCTCATGTGTGAAGTTGACGTTTCAAAAGTGATTCTGATCTTTTATTTTTGTACTCATGTCATCATTCCTGTAACACTGATGTATATGTTTATTTCTATTCTTTTGTAAAGCCCCTATTACTACAAATGTTATCTGTATTGTTATGTTTTTAATGATGTATTTTGTATCTTTGTAATTGTATTCTTATGTTATATAATTGTAATTGACGCCAGTTAATCAAATTAAGTAACTTGTAAGCATTCATTTCACTGCACACATTTCTGTTGGTCATAGTATATGGACAATATGTGAGAAGTAGGGACTGATAGTGTTTGCACGTGTGTTAATAATTCAGCAAGGGACTGGATAACAGCATTGCTGATTCTAAGGACAATTCCAAAAAACTTTGTGAGTGCACAAGTGGTGGTTCATGGACTTGCTATATTGTCCGCAAGACTCTTCGATGGTGATTGTGCACCTGCACAGTCACAACAGATGGCTGCTGGCCATCTCTACAAGGACTGCAGTGGGTCTACACCTTTGCTGACTCACCAATACCATTATTTCTACAAGGACTGCAGTGGGTCTACACCTCTGGTGGCCCACCAATACCGTATCTCTACCAGGACTACAGTGGGTTTGCTCTGTGGTGACCTACCTACCAATATTCTTCAAAACGTCGAATGACTCTGCTGTGGGTTTGCTCTGATGTGGCCCATTACCTGTCAGCATGTCAAGAGTCAGCACTGTCTTTCCGTTGGAATGACAACACTACTTCTTCAAGACTGCATGGAAATCCACTACTTCTGTGTGCAATTTTTTTTACTAATGAGACTTTGTGAAAAAAAAACTGTAATTACTATTGTGATGAACAATCTGGACTGTCTTTATGGACTGTGAGAAAATTTTAGCTTTTGACCAACATTGTATTAATCAGTGTGTGCATTTGATATCTTTGTGATTGTAATTATGAAAAATTTTTTCAAATCTGTATTGGCCAGTGCCCAACACCATTTGTAAAATTTTTTATGGGGAGCATGGGGGCTACGTAAGTAGGCTGTTTATGTTTTCTTTATGTAAGTAGGCTGTTTATGTTTTCTTATTGGCAACGTTACGTAGCGCTTTGTATGCTGTTTATGTTTTCTTTATGTAAGTAGGCTGTTTATGTTTTCTTATTGGCAACGTTACGTAGCGCTTTGTATGAAAATCACTGGCTGTGCTGTGTGCAGCCTGTGGCTAGTTTGCATTGTTGTCTGCCATTGTTGTCATGAACTGCTATAGCTGGATGTGAACAGCGCGTAGCAGTAGCGTTGCACAGTTGGAGGTGAGCCGCCAGCAGTGGTGGATGTGGGGAGAGAGATGGCGGAGTTTTGAAAAATGTCATGAACTGCTGTATATATTATGAATCTTGAGGTAAATAAATTGTTTGTTCTCTATTAGAATCTTTCATTTGCTAAGACTATCAGTAGTTAGTGCCTTCCGTAGTTTGTATCTTTTATTTAGCTGGCAGTAGTGGCACTCGCTGTATTGCAGTAGTTCGAGCAACGAAGATTTTTGTGAGGTAAGTGATTTCTGAAAGGTATAGTTTAATGTTACTCAGGGCCCTTCTTTTGCAGGGATCTTTGATAGTCAGATTGCGTTGCGCTAAAAATATTGTGTGCCAGGTTAAGCACAGTCTTGTATAAATTGTTCTAAGGGGACGTTTCATATGTCGACCTTTTTTTCTACTGAAAATAATATCTAGTTAATTGCAAGCGTAGCTGCGAAATACTTGGTGCAAATCTATATGCATGCCACAACTGTTTTACTGTACAACAATGAAAGACTGCAACTACCAAGGAGATTCTATCTACAATTACGCGCTAAAGCTACACTAAATACACAAACTACAAGAAAAAATCAGAAGATTCCAGTGAGGTATCCTAGGCTAAGGGTCGACATATGAAACGTCCCCTTAGAACAATTTATACAAGACTGTGCTTAACCTGGCACACAATAATTTTAGCGCAACGCAATCTGACTATCAAAGATCCCTGCAAAAGAATGGCCCTGAGTAACATTAAACTATACCTTTCAGAAATCACTTACCTCACAAAAATCTTCGTTGCTCGAACTACTGCAATACAGCGAGCGCCACTACTGCCAGCTAAATAAAAGATACAAACTACGGAAGGCACTAACTACTGATAGTCTTAGCAAATGAAAGATTCTAATAGAGAACAAACAATGTATTTACCTCAAGATTCATAATATATACAGCAGTTCATGACATTTTTCAAAACTCCGCCATCTCTCTCCCCACATCCACCACTGCTGGCGGCTCACCTCCAACTGTGCAACGCTACTGCTACGCGCTGTTCACATCCAGCTATAGCAGTTCATGACAACAATGGCAGACAACAATGCAAACTAGCCACAGGCTGCACACAGCACAGCCAGTGATTTTCATACAAAGCGCTACGTAACGTTGCCAATAAGAAAACATAAACAGCCTACTTACATGAAGAAAACATAAACAGCATACAAAGCGCTACGTAACGTTGCCAATAAGAAAACATAAACAGCCTACTTACATAAAGAAAACATAAACAGCCTACTTACAGCATGAACCAGACGCCTGCTGCGAAGATGCGTAAGCAGTGTAGCGGCACCGCCGTTTAGGATAGCGAAAGTTAGTTTTGTGCGATATTCTGAGCACAAGTTACACCAGTTGCTGGCCAGATTGCAGTGAGTTACGCATACCAACTGTTGCGAAGTAGAATAGAGGCCACATGGGCGTAGAACTGCTGGAGAAGGCACACCCAGCAGTAAGCATGGCGCAAGTCCCAGGCAGAAGCAGGACACTGGCCAACCTAAGTGTTGTGAATACGTGACACGAAGCAGCGTGCTTGGCAAAACACAGGCGCATTGCTGAGTATAAATAGGTGCCGTTTTCTAATGAGATTCATTCAAGCGTGGCAGCTCTCCTGAACGGCAGGGCGTATCACACCACCGGGCTACACACAGCAACATATGTGGCGCCAGCGTTCCAGTCCATGGTGGTTCATTGATTCGACCCACTGAGACTAACACGGGGTCTGTAGCCAGCCAGCCAGCAGCGGGCCACTCCATGGCTCACTACCGCAGGCAGGTGTCCTGGCTTACAACACATGCTGGTAACATCCGGGCGAGGGAACACGGCGCAGACCATCTTGCAGTTGTCAGCAGGCTGCTTGTCAGCTCCTTGGAGTGGCGTGGAGGCAACGAGGATGGGGACAGCTGAGTCAACTGCGGCATCCTGACAACGGCCCAACTCCGCTGGTGTACAAGGCCGGCTTGACACAGCGTTGGACTACATGGGCCGCTGGGGTGCTTCCTCAGCATTGTGGGGCCCTGTGATGCAGACCAAGAGGAACGAGGGCACTGTAGGCAAGAAACCATAAATCACTACCAGTGATTTTCGCCGAGTTTTTTTATATGGCATCTGCTGGCTCCACCCACTACAGCAGTAATGTCTGCTGAACAGTGGTTGAGGAGGCACTGTTGGTAGCCCCTTGGTTGATCTGGGCAGTCAGTTGCTGAACGTCTATTTGCCCGTACAGAATTCCACAATCGTCGCTCTTCCCTTGGTGCACTACAGTTACCTCAGCACCAGCTTTGGATGGCGCCATTTTGCCGTTCACGGTATACTTTGACCACGATGGCACGAGAACAGTTTTCAAACTTAGCCATTTCGGAAGTGCTGCCACCCTTGGCCTCAAAGCTAATGATCATACCGTTTTGGATGACAGACAGATCGCTCAGTTTCTGCATTACAGCAATGACTGCACTGTTTTCCGTGTCGCCCCGACGCACTTTATATACTCTTCAGTGCCCGTCCTGTAACTTGCTATCTGTGACTTGTTATTGTGTGTTGACATCAAACATTGGCAGTGGTCACATAAAACTGACTGGGCCCTATATTTTCGTGTGAGACATGTTGGCTCGAGAAATAAATTAAAAATATCTTACATCCCCTAGTTCATACCAAAACTTCCAGGAAGTTTCTCTTGTTATAAGTGCGGAGAGTAGAAAGCCCTCTCAGACGTTTCGTGTTTGGAGCCTCTTGTCCCCACTGTCAGCTAATCTTGACTTCGGCCGAAAAGTCCCACCTCAACACTGAAAAATATTTAAAAAAAACTGTGTTCATTGATGCTGGGCACACCTAACAATTTGAGGTATAAACACATCTGAAGTCTGAAGAGGTCACAGTTACGGAGCACTAGTGGCAGTGAACGCACTGTGAGCTACACTCCTGGAAATGGAAAAAAGAACACATTGACACCGGTGTGTCAGACCCACCATACTTGCTCCGGATACTGCGAGAGGGCTGTACAAGCAATGATCACACGCACGGCACAGCGGACTCACCAGGAACCGCGGTGTTGGCCGTCGAATGGCGCTAGCTACGCAGCATTTGTGCACCGCCGCCGTCAGTGTCAGCCAGTTTGCCGTGGCATACGGAGCTCCATCGCAGTCTTTAACACTGGTAGCATGCCGCGACAGCGTGGACGTGAACCGTATGTGCAGTTGACGGACTTTGAGCGAGGGCGTATAGTGGGCATGCGGGAGGCCGGGTGGACGTACCGCCGAATTGCTCAACACGTGGGGCGTGAGGTCTCCGCAGTACATCGATGTTGTCGCCAGTGGTCGGCGGAAGGTGCACGTGCCCGTCGACCTGGGACCGGACCGCAGCGACGCACGGATGCACGCCAAGACCGTAGGATCCTACGCAGTGCCGTAGGGGACCGCACCGCCACTTCCCAGCAAATTAGGGACACTGTTGCTCCTGGGGTATCGGCGAGGACCATTCGCAACTGTCTCCATGAAGCTGGGCTACGGTCCCGCACACCGTTACCGCTCACGACTCAACATCGTGCAGCTCGCCTCCAGTGGTGTCGCGACAGGCGTGAATGGAGGGACGAATGGAGACGTGTCGTCTTCAGCGATGAGAGTCGCTTCTGCCTTGGTGCCAATGATGGTCGTATGCGTGTTTGGCGCCGTGCAGGTGAGCGCCACAATCAGGACTGCATACGACCGAGGCACACAGGGCCAACACCCGGCTTCATGGTGTGGGGTGCGATCTCCTACACTGGCCATACACCACTGGTGATCGTCGAGGGGACACTGAATAGTGCACGGTACATCCAAACCGTCATCGAACCCATCGTTCTACCATTCCTAGACCGGCAAGGGAACTTGCTGTTCCAACAGGACAATGCACGTCCGCATGTATCCCGTGCCACCCAACGTGCTCTAGAAGGTGTAAATCAACTACTCTGGCCAGCAAGATCTCCGGATCTGTCCCCCATTGAGCATGTTTGGGACTGGATGAAGCGTCGTCTCACGCGGTCTGCACGTCCAGCACGAACGCTGGTCCAACTGAGGCGCCAGGTGGAAATGGCATGGCAAGCCGTTCCACAGGACTACATCCAGCATCTCTACGATCGTCTCCATGGGAGAATAGCAGCCTGCATTGCTGCGAAAGGTGGATATACACTGTACTAGTGCCGACATTGTGCATGCTCTGTTGCCTGTGTCTATGTGCCTGTGGTTCTGCCAGTGTGATCATGTGATGTATCTGACCCCAGGAATGTGTCAATAAAGTTTCCCCTTCCCGAGACAATGAATTCACGGTGTTCTTATTTCAATTTCCAGGAGTGTAGATGCGAACTGCAAGAAACTTTAGGGCGGTAACATTTTTGTAACTGAATTTCAATAATTGAAGCATAGGTGTGTTGTTTCAAGTATTGATTTCGATTAAACAACATTGAAGGAAGCTAGAGAAGTTTTATATATGGGGGAAGAAATTTGTGCAACAATTTAAATGACCTCATGTCACATCTGAAACTGACTGCGAGAAGAAAACGGAAACTGCACATTTTCACAGCAATGCACAGCACTTTATTTATTGCAATTGGTCTTAACAGAAAATCTGTACATTGTTATTAAAAAAATTTGTAACCTCTGTTTGTATAAATATTCGTTAGCGTGTCGCGTACAGTTTGAACTAAATCGGTCAAGAACTTTTCGAAATTTTTGGTAATGGTTCTCCTTTATACAATGAAGTGCCCAAGCAACTGGTATACGCATGCGTATTCAAGAACAGCGATATATAAACAGGCAGCATACGGCACTGCGGTCAGCAACGCCTGTACAGGGTGTTACAAAAAGGTACGGCCAAACTTTCAGGAAACATTCCTCACACACAAATAAAGAAAAGATGTTATGTGGACATGTGTCCGGAAAAGCTTAATTTCCATGTTAGAGCTCATTTTAGTTTCGCCAGTATGTACTGTACTTCCTCGATACACCGCCAGTTGGCCCAATTGAAGGAAGGTAATGTTGACTTCGCTGCTTGTGTTGACATGCGACTCATTGCTCTACAGTACTAGCATCAAGTACATCAGTACGTAGCACATTTCAGTCGAAATGTTCGTACACTTCTCAACAACAGATTCGGTGACCGATGGATTGGTAGAGGCGGACCAATTCCATGGCCTCCACGCTCTCCTGACCTCAACCCTCTTGACTTTTATTTATGGGGGCAATTGAAAACTCTTGTCTACGCAACCCCGGTACCAAATGTAGAGACTCTTCGTGCTCGTATTGTGGACGGCTGTGATACAATACGCCATTCTCCAGGGCTGCATCAGCGCATCAGGGAGTCCATGCGACGGAGGGTGGATGCATGTATCCTCGCTAACGGAGGACATTTTGAACATTTCCTGTAACAAAGTGTTTGAAGTCACGCTGGTACGTTCTGTTGCTGTGTGTTTCCATTCCATGATTAATGTGATTTGAAGAGAAGTAATAAAATGAGCTCTAACATGGAAAGTAAGCATTTCCGGACACATGTCCACATAACATATTTTCCTTCTTTGTGTGTGAGGAATGTTTCCTGAAAGTTTGGCCGTACCTTTTTGTAACACCCTGTATAAGACAACAAGTGTCTGGAGCAGTTGTTAGATCGTTTACTGCTGCTACAATGGCAGTTTATCAAGATTTAAGTGAGTCTGAAAGTGGTTATAGTTGGCGCCCGAGCGATAGGACACAGCATCTCTGAGGAAGCGATGAAGTGGGGATTTTAGCGTACTACCGTTTCGCGGGTGTACCGTGAATATTAAGAATCCGGTAAAATATCAAATATCCGACATCGCTGCGATCGGAGAAAGATCCTGCAAGAAGAGGACCAACGACGACTGAAGAGAATCGTTCAACGTGACAGAAATGCAACCCTTCCGCAGATTTCTGCAGATTTCAATGCTGGGTCATCGAGTGTCAGCGTGCGAACCATTCAATGAAACATCATCGATATGGGCCTTCGGAGCCGCAGGTCCACTCGTGTACTCTTGACGACTGCTCGACACGAGGCCTTACGTCTCTCCTGGGCCCGTCAACACCGACAGTGGACTGTTAATTACTGGAAACATGTTGCCTGGTCGGACGAGTCTCGTTTCGAATTGTATCAAGCGGATGGATGTGTACGGGTGTGGAGACACCTCATGAATCCATGGACCCTGCATGTCGGCAGGGAACTGTTGAAGCTGGCGGGGCGTGTGCAGTTAAAGTGATATGGTTCTCCTGATACGTTTAGATATGACTCTGAAAAGTACGTAAGCATTGTGTATGATCACCTGCACCCATTCATGTCCATTGTGCGTTCCGACGGACTTGGGTAATTCCAGCAGGAGAATGCGACACCCCATAATTGCTACAGAGTGGCTCCAGGAACACTTTTTTGAGTTTAACAACTTCCTATGGCCACCAACCTCCCTAGACATGAACATTATTGAGCATATCTGGGATGCCTTGCAACGTGCTGCTCAGAAGAGATCTCCATCCCCTCGCACTCTCGCCGGTTTATGGACAGCCCTGCAGGATTCATGCTGTCAATTCCTTCCAGCACTACATCAGACATTAGTCGAGTCCATGCCACGTCCTGTTACGGCACTCCTGTGTACTCGCGGGGCCCTAGACGGTATTTGGCAAATGTACAAGTTTCTTTGCTCTTCAGTGGATATTACACATACATTTATTTACAATGTATTTTTAAAAAAGTATATAGCCGTTGTCCATCGGAAAGTTCGTTGGAATTTCTTTGAAAAACCAGAAATAAATTGGGCAAGTATTTGGTAGCAAAATTAAACGACTTGTCTTTATATAGTAGTATATATTTTCCGATTTGAGCCTCGTTTCGTTGCAAGAAAAATTCCACATTCGTCTCTGTACTGCGGATATACCCCTTCAGTCCAAAAAGTTTCTAGAATGAATCAATACAATATAGTGGAACGTTAGTACGTTGGTTTTGATGCTTCAGGTATACTTCATAGTCTCTCCACATGTGAATATAACTCACAGAACGTCCCGAAGAAGGACATGCTCACAATTCACTGATCTAATGTTCATCTGTTGTTTACTGTTGTTAGTTAGTTAAAGTTACTTTTCTTTGCCGCTTAACAAGCCCATCAGGCGGTATTCAATCTCGTGGGGCTGTGAACATAATATTTTGGTTCGTCAGTGTATGTCAAAATTTGTTGATGTTTCTTTCACATCCACGATCTTTTCGCTTCTTCCTAATTCAACTTCCGTGCGGTCATTAATTTTTCTGTGCACCGCGTAATCTACTTAACCCTTAAATGACAAAGTGTGGTCTCTCAGAACGCGTGAAAACTTTTCAACTCCACGATCAGTTGTGGCGGAATGCTTCTATATTCCGCCTACCCTCCCTAAATTGCGAACCTTACAATGTTTTGTTGTCGGTAGCGTTATGTACATTTTTTTGTTGTTGACCTGTTTTACAGAGGGGCGTTAGGGTCTCCTAGGTCGCACCTCGTGAACGAAGCACCTGGTTTCTTCGATAGAGTACAAATGTGTTCGCGAGAATGTGTCGGTTGTAACTTTTGCGAGATGGATGATATTGTTAGTCCATGGATGGCAGAAGTTGTCAGTAGTGTAGATCAAGAAATGGGCGAAAAAGACGACTATTTTACAGAAGCCAGTGATCACAGCTGCTATCGAACAAAAGAACCATTCAGAGGTAGAACTTCAGGACAATCGTTATGGGGAGCTTTCTGCTTCTCCAATAAAATACTTAAAGCGTTAGTTAAAATGAAATGTGTTGTCAATGATGATAAAGAAAAATGAAGGTCCAAGTATCGAATGTCAATTTTGCAGCCTTTCTCTTTGCACCTGTCGAGTGGAATTTTTAACCGCAAAATTTAAACCCTGGAAATTTACTTGCTACAGAGGAAATTTAATTTTTCAGCATGTAAAAGTCAGTCCTCTAGTTTATATGTACTATTTAAAAACCTGCACAAAAATATGTGACTCTGTGAGATACAAAAGTAAAATGCTGCAGGCTTTATTTAGTGCAGTAAAACAAATAAGAAGCATTTAAAAAACACTTACATAGTTGTAAAAATAAATATTATGTAACAGAAATTAAAAATTTCCAATGACTGGTGCCTTAAATCTCGGTTTAAACACACGAGTTCCAGAGATCCCATCTCGTGCTATACTTTACTTTACGAGAAAGTAACCACGTGAGTAAAGGGTTAAAGCAAATTCTGCTATATTTACTTGGACACTTGTTGAAACAGAAAACGCAGAACGTTAAATCTTTTTCCTCATGCAATTCTACAGTAGTACGAATAATAAAACTGCGCTGCACTACATGAGTTCATGTGTCATGCAGAATGTAATGGAGCGAGAAAAATTATTTTTTTGCGCTCGACTGTTGGCAATTAGATAGCACTGTACACTTACGATCTCTTATCTTCCTCGTTGAGGAGTGCTCGTCATGTAATCCTGCTCTTCGATAAAATTCGTTTATCCCTGCTGGAAGTGACGTTTAGGTTGCGCTGAGCCGACGTGGGAGGAAGGATTACCTTGCAGCAAAGGTGAAGCGCAGCATCTAAAAGCGCTATTCGCCGACCGGTCTTTTATCGGCTCAGACTCGGCGTAATGCCACGTTTATCTCTGGAACTCTCAGACCGTTCGAGATTTGCATAATGGACCTTTGATCGTGAGCTTGGATGGAAGGAAGGAAGGAAGCGGAGGAACAAGATTGAAGCGACAGATCAGTGCAAATGCGAAGAAAGGAAAGAAGTGAAATGCAGATAAGGAAAAGGAAGAAGCGGAAATGAAAAGAGAAAACGCTATGCCCCGAGCTACGGCAGGAGATAAGTAAAATCCTCGCCGCTATTTTTCCAGCATCTACTTTCATTGCATCTAGTTTCATTGCAGCTCCGTCTTTTCGATGTCTATTGTTAGACGTCCCCAAGGTGTTTCAACATTCTGTGATGGTTATTTGGCAACCTTTAGTCTGTAGAAGATGCACTATGTATAATACTGTATTTATTTATTCATCTTATGAATCATTTTTGCGCAACATATGGATACTATGATACTATGATGTACAAAGTGGAGACAAGTTCTACGAAATATTATGTCGTAATTTGATGGAAACATATTTTACAACAAGATTTGAGAGAAGTACATCCCACATAAGGCTACAATCTGTAACTCAGTTCATGCTCTCGTATAGACACTCCTGGAAATTGAAATAAGAACACCGTGAATTCATTGTCCCAGGAAGGGGAAACTTTATTGACACATTCCTGGGGTCAGATACATCACATGATCACACTGACAGAACCACAGGCACATAGACACAGGCAACAGAGCATGCACAATGTCGGCACTAGTACAGTGTATATCCACCTTTCGCAGCAATGCAGGCTGCTATTCTCCCATGGAGACGATCGTAGAGATGCTGGATGTAGTCCTGTGGAACGGCTTGCCATGCCATTTCCACCTGGCGCCTCAGTTGGACCAGCGTTCGTGCTGGACGTGCAGACCGCGTGAGACGACGCTTCATCCAGTCCCAAACATGCTCAATGGGGGACAGATCCGGAGATCTTGCTGGCCAGGATAGTTGACTTACACCTTCTAGAGCACGTTGGGTGGCACGGGATACATGTGGACGTGCATTGTCCTGTTGGAACAGCAAGTTCCCTTGCCGGTCTAGGAATGGTAGAACGATGGGTTCGATGGCGGTTTGGATGTACCGTGCACTATTCAGTGTCCCCTCGACGATCACCAGTGGTGTACGGCCAGTGTAGGAGATCGCTCCCCACACCATGATGCCGGGTGTTGGCCCTGTGTGCCTCGGTCGTATGCAGTCCTGATTGTGGCGCTCACCTGCACGGCGCCAAACACGCATACGACCATCATTGGCACCAAGGCAGAAGCGACTCTCATCGCTGAAGACGACACGTCTCCATTCGTCCCTCCATTCACGCCTGTCGCGACACCACTGGAGGCGGCCTGCACGATGTTGGGGCGTGAGCGGAAGACGGCCTAATGGTGTGCGGGACCGTAGCCCAGCTTCATGGAGACGGTTGCGAATGGTCCTCGCCGATACCCCAGGAGCAACAGTGTCCCTAATTTGCTGGGAAGTGGCGGTGCGGTCCCCTACGGCACTGCGTAGGATCCTACGGTCTTGGCGTGCATCCGTGCGTCGCTGCGGTCCGGTCCCAGGTCGACGGGCACGTGCACCTTCCGCCGACCACTGGCGACAACATCGATGTACTGTGGAGACCTCACGCCCCACGTGTTGAGCAATTCGGCGGTACGTCCACCCGGCCTCCCGCATGCCCACTATACGCCCTCGCTCAAAGTCCGTCAACTGCACATACGGTTCACGTCCACGCTGTCGCGGCATGCTACCAGTGTTAAAGACTGCGATGGAGCTCCGTATGCCACGGCAAACTGGCTGACACTGACGGCGGCGGTGCACAAATGCTGCGCAGCTAGCGCCATTCGACGGCCAACACCGCGGTTCCTGCTGTGTCCGCTGTGCCGTGCGTGTGATCATTGCTTGTACAGCCCTCTCGCAGTGTCCGGAGCAAGTATGGTGGATCTGACACACCGGTGTCAATGTGTTCTTTTTTCCATTTCCAGGAGTGTATCTCAAGCCCGCCCGGTTGGCCGTGCGGTCTGACGCACGGGCGGGAAGGAAGGTCCCCGGCACGAATCCGCCCGGCGGATTTGTGTCGAGGTCCGGTGAACCGGCCAGTCTGTGGATGGTTTTTAGGCGGTTTTCCATCTGCCTCGGCGAATGCGGGCTGGTTCCCCGTACTACGCCTCAGTTATACTATGTCGGCGATTGCTGCGCAAACAAGTTCTCCAAGTACGCGTACACCACCATTACTCAACCACGTAAACATAGGGGTTACACTCGTCTGGTGTGAGACGTTCCCTGGGGGATCCACCGGGGGCCGAACCGCACAATAACCCTGGGTTCGGTGTGGGGCGGCAGAGGGGTGAAGTGGACTGAGGTAGTCGTCGTGGGGTTGTGGACACTGCGGCTGCGGTGGGGACGGAGCCTCTCCGTCGTTTTTAGGTCCCCGGTTAACATACGATACAATACAATATGTATCTCAACAGCTTTTTAGAAACTAACGTAAGCGTGACTTGGAAGAATGAAACTCTAGAAACTCCGTGGAAGAAAAGTGGATATGCTCTCTTAAGGAAATCGAAAAATCCTGAATGCAAATGCCAACTGCTAAAGTTTGCGAGTATTTGTTTTCTATTCCCGCACACAACGACACTGTGGAAAGAGTATTTTCGCTGATGTCGGACCAGTGGACTGATGAAAGAAATCGACTGCTACCAGGGACCGTGGAATCAATTTTACAGTGGCTGACGTGCATGGAATTTTATCAACACATAAAAGCGCGAAAAGATTTTGCTGAAGAAGGTGAAATCTTCCGAAATATATGGTGTACCAGCCACTTCTGCTACAACACGTTCCATGTGTGTTTGAAATAAAAAGTAATTATATTAAATAAATTTTTACTTCATTTCTACGCCCCCATCTTAGAGTATCCCGGCGAGGTCCCATCTACATATGGCAACCCTAAGCATGGTCCAGCATTTCTGCAGGGGATTTCCAACGAGCTTCGTCGAGTCCATGCCACGTGGAGTTGCTGCAAGCGCCGGGAAAAACGAGGTCCGACACGATATTAGGAGGTGTACCACGACTTTTGTCACATCAGTGCATAATGGGGACAGTGAAATCGTGTTCCCTTTTATCTGATACTCACTTACTTACAGAATGGCGCGCTATTCACCTGGCTCCAACACTGTGTGCACAAAACAATCTACCAGAGCCCGACTGCTTTCGAAAGCGGCCGCGTCCGCTCCCTTTCACCTCGGATTACTTTACTCTTTTGCAAGTCGTCGGCTTCTACGTGTAGTTTGTGGGTGCACAGTAATGATGTGGCAGTTTATCCTCTGAAGTAGCGGCCCTCCTAAGCAGCCTTAAAGAGGTGCATTTTACAGTGGAAAAAGAGTTAGAAGGGCACACGTATCACGTTTTGAAAAGTGCTTCCTTTGATGTTCTGTAAACGGCGAATTTGTAAGAAGTGAATTTAAATTCGAAAAAGCTACGAGAAATATCGTACATAATAACGTCAAAGCACCACCGCAGAAAATAACTAGCGAAACTGGAAAAAATGAACAACGCAATGAATCAACGTCCCGCCGGAAAAGCCACTGCCATGTTATATTAGTGCAGCCAAAAAGGTCAGACTCCATATTTGTGCTTGAGGATAGTTTTTTATTTCCTTAACGAGTAATTAATTTTTATTTCTACATATGCAGCCCGCAGTCGTCTGTAGGGTGCTTGAAGGAGGATACTGCGAAGAAATATTAGCGACTTTCGCTTCTAATTCATTCGCGTTTCGAGCGAGTAAATATGACTTAAGTCTCGGTACGCATGGTGATACCCCACATTGTATTTTTATAGTTCATTTTCGAAATGCCAGTATAACTGTCGTACAGCATTCCTCGAGCAAAGGTTTTCTAGACATATCAAAGATGCTTTCCCTCCAAATATTCCCATTTAAGTTTCCTGTGAATATCTGTTACACTTTCCCATGGCCTATACCAACATTTACGAGCGTAGCAGCGTGTCCCTGAATTCATTTGATGTCTGCTATCATGCTTACTTGATGAGAAACCAAGACGCTGGAATAGTAAGCTACAATTGGTCGCACTAGCCACGTGATGCAATGCTCATACCTTGAACTCCCTCCAACAAAAGTTTAAATCTGCCAGTTGCCGACAATACCAGTTTTACATTTTCTTTCCTTTTCATATGGTCTCTGTGAGAATCATCTCCACTGTGTTATGCCTGTATGCCCGCATCTCGTGGTCGTGCGGTAGCGTTCTCGCTTCCCACGCCCGGGTTCCCGGGTTCGATTCCCGGCGGGGTCAGGGATTTTCTCTGCCTCGTGATGGCTGGGTGTTGTGTGCTGTCCTTGGGTTAGTTAGGTTTAAGTAGTTCTAAGTTCTAGGGGACTAATGACCACAGCAGTTGAGTCCCATAATGGGACTCAGCCATTTGAACCATTTTTTTTTTGTTATGCCTGTACATTTAAACGGTATGACTGGCTGCATAACTTTTACCACTACCCTCGCAATACCCACAGCTTATTTCTCATTGTTATGGTCATTACCGTATATTCCCATACTGCGACATCAGTAGATGAAAGAGCTGCATTATGACCAAAGCCAATGTTTATTTTACGAGGGTAATCCCAAAAGTAAGGTCTCCTATTTTTTTATAAGTACATCGACCTGTTTATTTCTACAATGGTTTACATCAGTTTACAGCTTGAACATTTGCCTATTTTTCGACATAATCACCATTTCTGTCGATGCGTTTTTGTAGACGCTGTGAAAGTTTTTGAATGCCCATGTCATACCAGCTCGCCGCCATGCTGCGAAGAAGGGTGTCGCCACTGGCGTGATTGTTGCTCGGTCTTAGGTGTAAAGTGGTATGCCCAGGTTTCGTCACCCGTGACAATTGAGTCCGGAAAGTTGTCCTGTTCGGCTGCAAGGCGGTGAAGAAATGCGCGGGAAGCATCAACTCGTTGCGGCATGTGGTCCTCAGTCAGCATGCGCGGCACCTATCTTGCGCACACCTTCCGGTAGTTCAATCTTTCCGTTCAATTCTATGAGCAGTGCTTCGGGAAACCTCAGAAACCAACGTGCAGAGATCACCCAGGGCGACCCACGGATCTTCACGCATGCTTTGCTCAACCTTCAACACTGTCTCCTCAGAAATTGACGGTCTCCCGCTCCTTTGTTTTTCGTGAATTTCTGTCCGACCAACTGCAAACTCTCTACACCACTTATGAACATTTTTGACATCCATGCACGACTCACCATACACTTCCATCAATTGGAGATGGATTTCAATCGGGGACCGATGACCGTAGCAGTCGGGTTCCTTCAATTCCACAAACCAACCATTTCAATCGGCGCAGTGCCCTTTGCGTTCAAAAACCGAATAACTGCGCGCGATTCACGCCTGGCGGTAACATCCAACGGGAGCTCCATTCTCAACGGCTGCCAAGCCAAGACTGAGCGCCTCAGTGCGGCGTGCTCAAGTTTACACACAGCGCGTGAAGCACTCTTCATAACAGTGTGACCAACTGCAACACAAACAGAGTTCTGTACTTATAAAAAAAAAAGGAGACCTTACTTTTGGGATTACCCTCGTATTTAATCTACGTTGGTTCCTGAGGTTTCCCGAAGCACAGACGGCCGCGGTGGTCTAGCGGTTGTAGGCGCTCAGTCCGGAACCGCGCGACTGCTACGGTCGCAGGTTCGAATCCTGCCTCGGGCATGGATGTGTGTGATGTCCTTAGGTTGGTTAGGTTTAAGTAGTTCTAAGTTCTATGGGACTGATGACCACAGATGTTAAGTCCCATAGTGCTCAGAGCCATTTGAACCATTTGAACCGAAGCACTGCTCATAGAATTGACCTGGGATCACGCGAGTCAAATCTACTTGTTCAAATGGTTCAAATGGCTCTGAGCACTATGGGACTTAACATCTGAGGTCATCAGTCCCCTAGAACTTAGAACTACTTAAACCTAACTAACCTAAAGACATCACACACATCCATGCCCGAGGCAGGATTCGAATCTGCGACCGTAACAGTCGCGCGGTTCCGGGCTGAAGCGCCTATAACCGCTCGGCCACCACGGCCGGCGTCTACTTGTTCATAGAATGTTTCGGTACATAGTTAATAGAATACTTATTAGAAAATTTATTAACAATGAATTACATAGTTAATATAGTACAGAAAAACAGACTATACGGATAAATAACACGTCACACAGGAAAGTTACCTACTAGGGGGAGGGACTCTTGTACAGGGCCTGGTGAGAACTTCACGTGATGTCGTGCAACCCACATCACATAACTGTCATGCATTTCGTTCTTCATGACAATTCTTGGCCGCACTCTGTAGGGACAATGAAGATGGTCCTGCAGTGTTTTGGCTGGGAAGTGTATGATCACCCACAAAAATGTCCATAATTGTCTCGTCCTAGTTTCATCTCTGCTCACATGAACCACTGGCTATGAAGACAACATTTTGGCCCCGACAACGAGCTATAGACGAGCATACAGAATTGACCGAAAGCACTGGCGGCTGCCTTTAGCTGTAAGATGTAGCTAACTATTGCAAACTATTTTCACAGTGCTTTACATTTCGCGACTGATCGGAACTTAGTTTCCGAATAGCCCTCGTAGAATAAACAACGCTTTCTGTGGATACTCCTCCCTGAACCCAGACTGACAGTCTGGCAGCAGATTATGTGTATTGAGCTGTGGCATTATTCTCCTATACGTCGCTTCCTCAAAAATTTCTGAACACACTTGTAGGAAAGAAACCGACCGGTGGCTGTCTGGTTATCTCTTTCATCCCTTTTATAAAGTGGTTACACCACCGAGTATTTCAATCTGTCCAGGAACTGACTACACCTGAAAGATACACCGCAGATTGGACGGGTGATCGAAAACAGAACTACTGTATAGCGCACTGATCGTAATAATACTACTTGAAACTTTATCATACCCATGGGAGGCTTAACTCTTTATTGTTGTAATAATTGAATCAGTATCATCTTTGCTTGTTTCCTGTGACTATGCATGATATAACTGTCTCGGAAACCAGGCTTTCAAGTGTCCTACATATTACTGTAGTAATATAATTTTGACTTGACTTGCCCGCTATTGACAAGAACTGATTACTAAGTAATATGCACAATTCTAGTGGATCACTAACAGTTTCATTTCACACAACAGAGCTGTAATATATTGAGCACCCCTATTCTGCCTCATACTTCTTTCACAACTAACTGAATAGGTTTAATTTTGTTCTGAGACCTTTCTGTTGTCTTCGTGTAATGCATTTCTAGCTTTTTTATGACATTCCGCAGTACTTTGCGATAGTTATCCGGCTGCGCATTAACACTGCATATATGCCTGCATTTTGTTTAAATAGGAAAGAGCTACTAAAGAAAGTGGTAAAGGTTTGAAAAAATGTATTATATTTGTCGTTCAAATCGTCTTATTGCAGATTTCTTGTCACATTACCCTTTGACGTTGTGTTTGAATGTCTGCATTGCAAGGGAACTCTTATCCCTATATTTATTGCTTTCGGAGATGAGCCTGCTTTGATTCCTTTCAGTTTTGCAATGTGCGCGTGATACAAGTTATCAAAATACATGAAGCTATCGCGTGTAATCGTGCTACTGTTCCATTGTCATTAATGGCCCCTCCTCCCTTACGCAACGAGCTTCTTACATAGAAATCAGTTAAGATGAACCCCCCCCCCCCCAAAAGGCAGCCTTAATATTTCTTCACTGCATAAATAATTTCAGCGTCAAAATCTGCTATAAATTCACCGACGTTGCCTTCAAATCCATTAATATTCTGATTAAATAACCTTGCTGCATCATCTGATTCATATTGTCCATTTATTGGACCATCTTCCAGCTTTAATAGTCCAAGATGCTACTCCAGGCGGGTGTAAATATGAGTGTGCGCAATGGAAAACAGTAAACTCTAAAATGATGATTTGGCCCTGTCTGACTACCCCCTGAAGGAAATCTTAGGATCTCTTAATGCCCTTTTTTACATATAAATTACAATCTAAACTCAAATGAATGATAAAGGCAACTAATACTACTAAATGAAAAAACGTTGTTGTTCAATATATATTATTATTATAGATTAAAATCAACCCTTTAAGTACAATTGTCTATATTTCCTAACTAAAACTATTAATAAATTGCTCAACTCTGCCCCTTATTATGAATGCATGGTCTAATATCACTGACGCGAAATGACTGACATCATCTACGTACCAAAAACTAGAAGACACTACTCTCAAAGATGATCTACGGTGGTGTGGAACCTCAGTGGAAATAAACTAACGTGATCACAGCTGTTTAGCATTATAGCCCTAATAATCTGAAGCAATTCGGGATATCACTGTACGTACTGCGTCCGGTGTGTCGAAGGGATGGTTCTCATACTCGTCTGTGACGATGGAAGAACTGCAGCCACAAATAAACTCTTTCAAACACTAGCACGGCAGAAGGCGCTCCACTGACTAATACTGTCTTCTCCTCTCTGTTTTCTACAGACGAGAAACGCAAACTCCCAGCCACAAGGACGGAGTTCAGATAATGTCTCAACGTAAGTATAGGCAGAAGAGCTGCTCTAAATTACTGAACGCTGCCTACTCAACGACGACTTCCAGCCTGAAGGTGAAGTCCAGAATAGTATATGTTCGCAACAGTACAGTGCCTAACTGTTCTAACTATAAACTCTCCTGAGAGCAAAGACAGCAAGTGCGTCTGTAGCAACAAAGCTCATACTGAGCGACCGTCACACACGGGCGCTCACAACGGAAGACCACGTCTCTCCACCGATGGCTTCTCAGCAAAGCTCGGCTCCCCACCCTCGTAATTCCGAAAACGAATCATATTCCCGAAACAATGAAATATTCTCCCTCTCTACAGATTCTTCTGAATGCCGACCAGCCGTATTTTAGTCTTTTGTCGTCCAGCGCGGAAAGTTTGCGAGGTAAAACCTATACTCGTACAATGGTACGCCTCTGAGAAAAATCCTTGGAAATAAATCAGCCTGCGTGGTTTCCGAGGTGCCGCTTCTTCGTTCCTCTCAGCTGCGTCCAAGATTTGCAGAGTTCCCAGTTATCCTTCCGGTCCTGCTACAATAGCGGCCAGCCGTCACCCTATTCTGCTCCAGAGCTCAGGTGCCACGACGTCCGTCTAGCTACTTCCTGATTTTAAGCAGGACCAACACCTGTGCGGGCCGTCCACGCAGAACTTGAGTTCTGCCTGCCATTTCATCTCCACTGGCGTTCCAACCTCTACTAATATAGGCAATTATTCTTTACGCCGTTCTGATAATAAAGACACTCCGTCACCTTTCATGCAATAAGCGTTAACAATTATTTACAAGGAGTGCCTGACAATGTCAGTCTCCTTTAAATATTCATATATACGATGTACAACCTATCAAATGATACGTAATTGTGGTTGTAGTTCACAGCAAAGTATATGGAAGAGTGCTTGTAAGGTGCCAAATTATAGCCACCTTACAATGGAACCTTACTGAAGCAGGTGTAGCTCCTATTCGACTTCATCCTAAAAGGTCTAGTAGTTCTACACGCGATCACTGGAATTTGGCCTGGAGTGAGTCCAGATTCACCTGCTATCAGTTATTAGCTTCACCACAGTTTCACAATCCTATTTAGGGGTAAGGCGTATCTAGTACAGCCGAATCTGTAGATCAGAAGTCATCAGGCCTTTTTACTCAGAAGTCAATACTTACACTGTGGGGCGAAAAATTCGCGCAAATAGTGCCGATGTTATTATTAGTTGGTAACCTACATAAATTACTATGTTATGAGCCGCCAACAGACTACCTGTAGTGAGGGTGTGGTAAGTTGGCCACAGGACCGCAAGTACTGATCATTAAAAGTCGGCAGCATGCGGAACACCTAATGCCGACTGTTCTCTATTTCATATGAAGATGGTTGGGTTGGGTTGTTTGGGGGAAGAGACCAAACAGCGAGGTCATCGGTCTCATCGGATTACAGAAGGATGGGGAATGAAGTCGGCAGTGTCCTTTCAAAGGAACATTCCCGGCATTTGCCTAGAGCGATTTAGGGAAATAATGGAAAACCTAAATCAGGATAGCCGGACGAGGGATTGAACCCTCGTCTTCCCGAATTATGAAGATGGTATCTTTCGGGCATGTCCGAAAGAACAGAGACCATCTTCATATAGATCAGGCTTACCGACCAATGATCTTCAGTGCGGATGCATTTACATTGCCCGAACTCTTACGGGAATCGGTAGATTGACTGCCTCGAGTAATGAGTATAGCAGGCAGGGGCACTACAAATGTGGTGCGTGGACATTAAGTTGAAAGAGTGGGTCTCACGGGGAGCGTGACGGAGATAGTCCCTGCAGTCGCAGTATCCTCTATGTCCTCGGTGGCTCAGACGGATAAAGCGTCTGCCATCTAAGCAGGAGATCCCGGGTTCGAGTCCCTGTTGGGGCACACATCTTCAACTGTCCCCATTGATATTTATCAACACCTGCACGCAGCTAAAGGTCTGGATTTCATTGTAATTTCGTTCTCTGTTTCAGGTTGCTGATGCTCGCAGCGGCCCCAAACGTGTGAAACTGTAATAGACTGGCGAAGTTTTGTCTGTGTGAGCGGATGATTAACTGATTAATAACAGTAACTGTATTTAAAATTTAATTGTATCACGCAGTATGAGTACTAACACAAACGTTTACTAAATGCTTTGCGTGTCAGTTTGGTTCTACTCGTATCGTTGTTTCCAGTAGCCTTACTTCAATTACATATTTCTTGCTGCAAGTACCGCATTTGAAGGCGACTTTCTCTATAATACACATTCACGAATCCACGTTAATTCTGTCTGAAATTTATGCAATAGCAGCTGATCGGTACGAGACACACATTCCCGTGCGTTGTCAACACTGGAAGGTAAAGAATGAAACATTGCCCTTCTCACATCTTCTAAAACCTAAGCCGCTGCGCTACTTACCCCTAAGCCCATGAGGCAAGCGGCCAAATTTCTTTAGATCGCGTTCCAGTTCACTAACGTCGATTAAAATTCAGCCCATCTTAAAATATAACGGTCAATCAAAACGTTTCTTCGAAGGCCGTACAGTCTAAAATCGGTAAGAGAATCAGGCAAAATCGCTATTAGCATTGAGGCAATCGTTCCACGGGCGCCGGCCGCTGTGGCACTTCACTCCGGAACCGCGCTGCTGCTACAGTCGCAGGTTCGAATCCTGCCTCGGGCATGGATGTGTGCAATGTCCTTAGGTTAGTTAGGTTTAAGTAGTTCTAAGTCTGGGGGACTGGTGACCTCAGATGTTAAGTCCCATAGTGCTCAGAGCCACTTGAAACATACCACCGACGCACCAAATTGAAGACACCCGTTTCATAAAACACTGTGTCCTGCTGCGTGAAGAACTCCTAACTGCCTGCTGCACATCCTCATCAGACAGTAACCGAAGGCGTGTTAGTGAGGACTAAACTGCGGATGCTCGAGTGCCTCCCTCTTGAATTGACGTAACTTCTTCGCTACGACATTTGCGATTTGGAGACGTGCGTTATCGTGAAGCAGCAGCACACCCTGGCGCACCATTCCACAACGCTGGTTTCCGGCAGACGTGCTGCCTCATATACGCTCTTCATTCTCCGATGGATGGCTACCGATGTTTGCACTTAAGATTAGATTAGATTAGCACTTGTTCCATATATTATGAATACGACACTTCGTAATGATGTGGAACGTGTTAGGTCAATAAAAGGTTTCCATACAAGATATTACATTACACAAAGTGTTACATGACTCTAAATTTTTTAAATTTTTTTTCTGTGGGGGGGTGGGGAAATTACCCACATACTATATCCAAAAATTCGTCTAATGAGTAGAAGGAGTTGCCATTCAGAATTTTTTTAAATTTCCTTTTAAATGCTATATGCCTATCTGTCAGACTTCTGATGCTAGATTTTTATGGCAGCATAATATACCCCCTTCTGAGCCAAAGTTAGATGATTTAACCTTGAGTACTGAAGATCATCCTTTCTCCTAATGTTGTAGCCATGTATACTGCTATTACTTTGGAATTCGTTCGGATTGTTAATAACAAATTTCATAAGTGAATATGTATATATATATATATATATATATATATATATTGTGAGGCTACAGTGAAGATCCCTAGCTTTTTAAATAAGTGTCTGCAGGATGATCTTGGATGAGCTCCAGCAATTATTCTGATTACCAGCTTTTGTTCAATGAACACTCTTTTACTCAATGATGAGTTACTCCAGAATATGATGGCATACGAAAGCAAGAGAATGAAAATAGGCGTGGTAAGCTAATCTACTGAGATGTAAATCGTCAAAATTTGCAATGATACTAAGAGCATAAATAGCTGAACTCAAACGTTTCAGCAGATCTTCAGTGTGTTTTTTCCAGTTCAACCCCTCATCAGTACATACACCTAGAAATTTTGTATATTCTACCTTAGCTACCGATTTCTGATCGAAGTCTATATTTATTAATGGTGTCATTCCATTTATTGTGTGGAACTGTACATACTCTATTTTGTCAAAGTTTAATGAGAGCCCATTTGCAGAGAACCACTTAATGATTTTCTGAAAGACATCGTTTACAATTTCACCAGTTAATTCTTGTCTGTTGGGTGTGACAACTATACTTGTATCACTGGCAAAAAGTACCAGCTTTGCATCTTCGTGAATGTAGAATGGCAAGTCATTAATGTATATTAAGAACAGCAGAGGACCCAAGACCGAACCTTGCGGCACCCCATTCTTGATTGTTCCCCAGTTTGAGAAATCACCAGTTTTTTGCATATTACGTGAACTGCTTATTTCAACTTTCTGCACTCTTCCAGTTAGGTATGATTTAAACCATTTGAGCGCTGTCCCATTCATACCACAGTACTTGAGCTTGTGTAGAAGTAGTTAAGAAAAGAATAACAGCACGTTGGTCGTGTTTGGACGCCTTTGGTAACAACGTCACCACACGCATTTACCGCACCCATGTCGGATAGATACGAATGCCATGCTAATCCTTTGTCTATATGTCGATGCTTATATACCCGCATCGGAGTTGCGGTACACTGCATATGCGCTGCAGCATCGCCTCTTATATCACTGTCCCTCTAAGAAGCTTTCTTTGTTACTGGGCTGGAAAACTACGCTCTTAGGAAGCTCTTAACATTAGTTTACGTTTTTGCATTCAGCTGTCAGTTGTTTGCTGCATATTACGATAAAATACGTCTGAGAACCATGGGCCCCAAAAATACTTGATTCGGGTTTGTCAGCCACTGCTGTAGGCTCTCTGAACTGGCGCCACCGAAATATGTATCTTGTCAGTAGTCATTGGTGCCCACTCGCCATACAGCACCGTCAAGATCAGGTTGATCGTGTGGATAAAAGGACTGACATTGCTATCACACAGATAGAGAAAATCTATAGAATGACCCTCATTCACTCACTCTCACCTCACTCGCGTTGGCCCACACAATCATTCTATGTCACACTCCATGCGACAACGGAGTATGGTGAAAGGTGCGATATCTGACAAGGGGGCCCTCCATACTGTAAATCACGGATCTTCATGCGCTTCACATATGCTGTAGATGCACTTACCCTGAGTACCTGGCTATCCGGCTTTTTAGCGACTGGCCTTGGTTTTTGAGAAAATCAGTTTTGAAGTTCATTGCGCGCTTTGTATACCCGTAACATTACGTATCTCCCGAGAAAGTCAGCGTAGCGTAGTGGTAGAGGTTCACGGCTACAGCGCTGCAGGTACCGTGTTCGAATTCCTGCTCCCATTTTTTTTTATTCATGCAAGAACCATCCGGAAAATTTGCTCCTAACGTTCAAAAACGAGTAGACGAATTAACTCGGAAATACAGAAATGTAGTAGTGTCCTGCACGAAATCCGGGAAGTTCACGAAACTAGTGTACGAAGAGTTTTTGCGTTCTGTAATTCTTCCGTACGTGGGACAGAAATTTTTTTTGTACATTATCGATTCGTGGGGAGGGCAAACCGATTCAGCTTTATACGACCATTTATTCACTGACGAAAGGAAAACGAGTACCTTCACCCTAAAAGTGGTCCCACCAAAGTGCACTCCATATTGCCAGCCCCGCGATGTTTATTTTTACCGACAGGTGAAAATCTTCATGAAAATTATTCGGAATGCTCTCGACTTGATGAAAGACAATAGAGAGATCGCTTCTAGGGAAGATTCGATAAAATTACATTCACTAATCCTACATCGATTCAGCGCATCTAATTTTGAAAGCATGATTAGATACACATGGTTCGCATCGTAATTAGCGGATGAAAGAAAAATCTTTTTGAATGCAAAAGAATAATATTGTGTTTTCCGGCATTGCTCATGAAAAAACCGTGCGCCTGCAAGACGGTTGCTTTCATAAGATACGCGTGGTGTTGCGAAAATTTGTGCTTCGCTTGTTTCTAATCACCCACAATATTCTTCTGGCACATCAAGCAATGTGGACGATGAAAAATAAGATTTTGTAATACTGTATGACAGAAAAAATTAATAACTGAAAATATGTTTATAATTTCGCACACCTTACAGTGTGCTGATATTCTTTGAAATAAAATCTAAAATTCGGTCCATTTTTCAAAAAAAGAAAAAAGTACACGAGCAGTATTAGAACACGGTACCTCCAGCGTGGTACCCCTGAACTTTTACCACTGCGCTACGCTGACTAGCTAGAAGAACACCTGATGTTAGGCATATACAAATCGCGCAATGAACTTCAAAACCGATTTTCTCAATGACCAAGGCCCGTCGCTAAGAAACCGGATAGCCAGGTAGTCTGGGTAAGTGCCTCTACAACGTATTTGAAGCCCATCAAAATCCGTGAGTTACAGTATGGAGGGTCCCCTTGTGAGATTAAAGTGAAACTCTTTAAGAAAAACGTGGGTGATTCTGTCACGCTAACGGTGATCGTAATGCTGGAATAACTGCGCGAAACGAACATTAGTGGTTCGAGTTTGAGTAATGATCCCGTTCAAGTCAGCGCCTCTATCATAAGCCCATAAGCCCATAACAAGATTATTCGCAGTCCTTCCCACTGTCACCACCTGGTCCTCTTAAGTAAAATCGTTACACAAAGTTCCCAAGTCTTCCGTCATGTTATTGAGATCAGCCCCTGGTGTAAAAAAATGCTGGTGACTTGGTACTCCTTACCCTAATATGTGAAAATTACCGAACAATCAGTTTAATAAGCCACAGCTGCAAAATACTAACACGAATTCTTCACAGACGAATGGAAAAACTAGTAGAAGCCAACCTCGGGGAAGATCAGTTTGGATTCCGTAGAAACACTGGAACACGTGAGGCAATACTGACCCTACGACTTATCTTAGAAGAAAGATTAAGAAAAGGCAAACCTACGTTTCTAGCATTTGTAGACTTAGAGAAAGCTTTTCACAATGTTGACTGGAATACTCTCTTTCAAATTCTAAAGGTGGCAGGGGTAAAATACAGGGAGCGAAAGGCTATTTACAATTTGTACAGAAACCAGATGGCAGTTATAAGAGTCGAGGGACATGAAAGGGAAGCAGTGGTTGGGAAGGGAGTAAGACAGGGTTGTAGCCTCTCCCCGATGTTATTCAATCTGTATATTGAGCAACCAGTAAAAGAAACAAAAGAAAAATTTGGAGTAGGTATTAAAATCCATGGAGAAGAAATAAAAACTTTGAGGTTCGCCGATGACATTGTAATTCTGTCAGAGACAGCAAAGGACTTGGAAGAGCAGTTGAATGGAATGGACAGTGTCTTGAAATGAGGATATAAGATGAACATCAACAAAAGCAAAACGAGGGTAATGGAATGTAGTCGAATTAAGTCGGGTGATGCTGAGGGAATTAGATTAGGAAATGAGACACTTGAAGTAGTAAAGGAGTTTTGCTATTTGGGGAGCAAAATAACTGATGATGGTCGAAGTAGAGAGGATATAAAATGTAGACTGGCAATGGCAAGGAAAGCGTTTCTGAAGAAGAGAAATTTGTTAACGTCAAGTATAGATTTAAGTGTCAGGAAGTCATTTTTGAAAGTATTTGTATGGAGTGTAGCCATGTATGGAAGTGAAACATGGACGATAAATAGTTTGGACAAGACGAGAATAGAAGCTTTCCAAATGTGGTGCTACAGAAGAATGATGAAGATTAGATGGGTAGATCACGTAACTAATGAGGAAGTATTGAATAGGATTGGGGAGAAGAGAAGTTTGTGGCACAACTTGACCAGAAGAAGGGATCGGTTGGTAGGACATGTTCTGAGGCACCAAGGGATCACCAATTTAGTATTGGAGGGCAGCGTGGAGGGTAAAAATCGTAGAGGGAGACCAAGAGATGAATACACTAAGCAGATTAAGAAGGATGTAGGTTGCAGTAGGTACTGGGAGATGAAGAAGCTTGCACAGGATAGAGTAGCATGGAGAGCTGCATCAAACCAGTCGCAGGACTGAAGACCACAACAACAACAACACAACAACCCTAATATGCCCTGCAACTGTGGACGCAATTCACGCCCATGACTACTTCCTAGCAACAGAATCCTCTTCTTAATTTAGTCATCGAACTCCAAATTTCTAACAACGTTCGGTGTCTGCTGCGCATTACATGCTCCTGCAACTACCGGAGGCTTCTGTCTACATAACTCTGACAAAACCTATTACCAATAATCAAAATGTAAGTACTGGGGCGCGTACTCTTCCTAATGACCTTAATGCCAACTGCAGGTCCCAGATCTTCACACTTTGCCTCCGTAGCCGCTTCAGTTCCCGTCTAGTGTCCTGTAACTGTGCCTTAACGGCATACATTCTCACATATGTTCTCACTTCGTGCTCCACTATTAAGCCTTTTCTATCACATGTCCTGTAGCTACAGTAGAGTGCCTTTCTAGATTTCTCATAAGCTACCCTGCTACATTTACTTCGGAGAAACTACTCGCTACATGTTTCACTACGTACCCCACGATTCACTAACCTATGACAATTCGTGCACTTCTCACTCGTGATCAAATTTGACAATAGCATCCAGGTAAGTGTTAGAAGCTTACATGCTGTAATGTATCCCTTATTTGCAGATAAAAGTGCATTTTTTTTCCAGTTTTGCTATTTCATATACATGAACTGAAAGTATACGCGCTGCAGTACGTATGGAGTAAGGGGCGAGAGGTAGGTTGCCACACTGGCTAGCAGAGGCGGTTGGATATCTGGCGCTTTCAGAGCCAGTGAAGATGAGGTGCTGGTGCAGAAATCGCTCCTGACGTCAGCAAAGAGATAAGAAAGGAAAGTACACTTCTTCTGGCGCGTACGAAGCAATTGTTATTAATAAATACCGCCAATAGTTGCCTTTTGCCACTCAGCCATTAGGAGTAATCTACAAGCCATGAATACTATCTTCCAATAATTCTACAATGTCAGAAAACTTTCATATTAATAAACAATGGAATAACTTTAGCGTAACCGAAGACGTACGATCTTATACGAATTATACCGATTGTACGCCCAAGTTACAGGCATAAGCCGTAGTCGGCAGTCGTGAATAGAATGCCTTTGAATCTACTAATCATGCGGTAGACCACGCTCTCGTACCGTTAATGTGTCAACAAGTTCATTTTATGGTGTATAAACAAATGTTCTATAATGATATCTTGTGCAAGAATTATTTGCAAGAAAAAATCCTTCCCTCTTCATTACGTAAAATATAGACAATAGTTTTGCTCTTTCAGAATCCGACGGCGCTGCTACGGCTCTGCAAGGGGACGTACACTACTGACCATTAAAATTGCTACAGCAAGAAGAAATGCAGATGATAAACAGGTATTCATTGGACAAATATATTATACTAGAACTGACATGTGATTAAATTTCACGCAATTTGGGTGCATAGATCCTGAGAAATCAGTACCCAGAACAACCACCTCTGGCCGTAATAACGGCCTTTATACGCCTGGACATTGAGTCAAACAGAGCTTGGATGGCGTGTACAGGTACAGCTGCCCATGCAGCTTCAACACGATAACACAGTTCATCAAGAGTAGTGACTAGCGTATTGTAGCGAGCCAGTTGCTCGGCCACCATTGACCAGCCGTTTTCAGTTGGTGAGAGATCTGGAGAATATGCTGGCCAGGGCAGCAGTCGAACATTTTCTGTGTCCAGAAAGGCCCGTACAGGACCTGCAACATGCGATCGGGCATTATCCCGCTGAAATGTAGGGTTTCGCAGGGATCGAATGAAGGGTAGAGCTACGTGTCGTAACACATTTGAAATGTAACGTCCACTGATCAAAGTGCCGTCAATGCGAACAAGAGGTGATCGAGACGAGTAACCAGTGGCACCCCATACCATCACGCCGGATGATACGTCAGTAAGGCGATGACGAATACACGCTTCCAATGTCTGTTCACCGCGATGTCGCCAAACACGGATACGACCATCACGATGCTGTAAACAGAACCTGGATTCATCTGAAAAAATGAGTTTTTGCCATTCGTGCACCCAGGTTCGTCGTTGAGTACACCATCGCAGGCGTTCCTGTCTGTGATGCAGCGTCAAGGGTAACCGCAGCCATGGTCTCCGAGCTGATAGTTCTTGCTGCTGCAAACGTCGTCGAACTGTTCGTGCATGTGGTTGTAGTCTTGCAAACGTCCCCATCAGTTGAATCAGGGATCGAGACGTGGCTATACGACCCATTACAGCCTTGCGGATAAGATGCCTGTCATCTCGGCTGCTAGCATACGAGGCCGTTGGGATCCTGCACAGCGTTCCGTATTACCCTCCTGAACCCACCGATTCCATATTCTGTTAACAGTCATTGGATCTCGACCAACGCGAGCAGCAATGTCGCGATACGATAAATCGCAATCGCGGTAGGCTACAATCAGTACCTTTATCAAAGTCGGAATCGTGGTGGTACGCATTTCTCCTCCTTACACGAGGCATCACAACAACGTTTCACCAGGCAACGCCGGTCAACTGCCATTTGTGTATGAGAAATCGGTTGGAAACTTTCCTCATGTTAGCACGTTGTAGGTGTCGCCACCGGCGCCAACCTAGTGTGAATGCTCTGAAAAGCTAATCATTTGCATATAACAGCATCTTCTTCCTGTCGGTTAAATTTCGAGTCTGTAGCACGTCATCCTCGTGGTGTAGCTATTTTAATGGCCAGTAGTGTACAACTATGAGAGTATCTCCACAAAACAGGTAGGAAGAGTTCCTACGCGGCGGCTTACTAAGTCAGTTCAAGGACGGGCTTGTTTAATTATCGCAAAACTCGAGTGAGAAAGCGTGACCAGCTACACTGTACGCGCCTTGTACCACCATCTACGAGCTCACTGGCTAAACTGAGACATTTCTGGAGTCTTAGTACGACTGGGTGTTCTTGCAGTACCTGAAATCAATTGCTGAATATCACTGGTTTAGACACAGTAAGTGATAAAGGAAATCGAAAAAGATATGATTGTCGAAAGGACTGACTCAGCATATAGGAAAGTCAAAAGAACCTTCGGTGAAACTAAAAGCAAGGGTGGTAACGTTAAAAGTGCAACGGGAATTCCGCTATTAAATGCAGAGGAGAGGGCGGATAGGTGGAAAGAGTGCATAGAAGGCCTCTATGAGGGGAAATATTTGTCTGATGTGATAGAAGAAGAAACAGGAGTGATGAAGAAGAGATAGGGGACCCAGTATTGAATTTAAGAGAGCTGTGAAGGACCTAAGATCAAATAAGGCTTAAGGGATAGACAACATTCTATCAGAATTTCTAAAATCGTTCGGGGAAGTGGCAACTAAACTATTCACATTGGTCCAAAAGAATATATGACTCTGGTGACATAACATATGACTTTCGGAAAAATGCCACCCACACTATTCCGAAGACTGCAAGGGCTAACAAGTGCGAGAATTATCACACAATCAGCTTAACAGCTGATGCATCCAAGTTGGTGACAAGAATAATATAAAGAAGAATGGAAAAGAAAATTGAGGATGTGTTAGATGTCGATCAGTTTGGCTTTAGGAAAGGTAAAGGCACTAGACAGGCAACTGTGACGACGCGGTTAATGATGAAAGTTAGACTAAACTAAAATCAATATACGTTCATAGAAGTTGTCGACTTGGAAAAAGCGTTTGACAATGTCTGTAAGTAGGCTGTTTAGGCTTTCTTTATGTAAGTTTGCTGTTTATGTTTTTTATTGGCAACGTTACATAGCACTCTGTATGAAAATCACTGGCTGTGCTGTGTGCAGTATGTGGCTAGTTTGCATTGTTGTCTGCCATTGTTGTCATGAACTGCTATAGCTGGATGCGAACAGCGCGTAGCGCTGGGCAGTTGGAGGTGAGCCGCCAGCAGTGGTGGATGTGGGGAGAGAGATGGCGGAGTTTTGAAAAATGTCATGAACTGCTGTATATATTATGAATCTTGAGGTAAATACATTGTTTGTTCTCTATTAGAATCTTCCATTTGCTAAGACTATCAGTAGTTAGTGCCTTCCGTAGTTTGTATCTTTTATTTAGCTGGCAGTAGTGGCACTCGCTGTATTGCAGTAGTTCGAGCAACGAAGATTTTTGTGAGGTAAGTGATTTGTGAAAGGTATAGTTTAATGTTTGTCAGGGCCATTCTTTTGCAGGGATTTTTGATAGTCAGATTGCGTTGCGCTAAAAACATTGTGTGTGTCAGGTTAAGCACAGTCTTGTACAATTGTTCTAAGTGGACATTTCATATGTAAAATTGTTCAAAGGGGACGTTTCATATGGCGACCCTGAAACGTCCCCTTTGAACAATTTTACATATGAAATGTCCACTTAGAACAATTGTACAAGACTGTGCTTAACCTGACACACACAATGTTTTTAGCGCAACGCAATCTGACTATCAAAAATCCCTGCAAAAGAATGGCCCTGACAAACATTAAACTATACCTTTCACAAATCACTTACCTCACAAAAATCTTCGTTGCTCGAACTACTGCAATACAGCGAGTGCCACTACTGCCAGCTAAATAAAAGATACAAACTACGGAAGGCACTAACTACTGATAGTCTTAGCAAATGGAAGATTCTAATAGAGAACAAACAATGTATTTACCTCAAGATTCATAATATATACAGCAGTTCATGACATTTTTCAAAACTCCGCCATCTCTCTCCCCACATCCACCACTGCTGGCGGCTCACCTCCAACTGCCCAGCGCTACGCGCTGTTCGCATCCAGCTATAGCAGTTCATGACAACAATGGCAGACAACAATGCAAACTAGCCACATACTGCACACAGCACAGCCAGTGATTTTCATACAGAGTGCTATGTAACGTTGCCAATAAAAAACATAAACAGCAAACTTACATAAAGAAAGCCTAAACAGCCTACTTACATGTCAAATGGTGCAAGATGTTATAAAATGGTTCAAAAGGCTCTGAGCACTATGGGACTCAACTTCTGAGGTCATTAGTCCCCTAGAACTTAGAACTACTTAAACCTAACTAACCTAAGGACATCACAAACATCCATGCCCGAGGCAGGATTCGAACCTGCGACCGTAGCGGTCTTGCGGTTCCAGACTGCAGCGCCTTTAACCGCACGGCCACTTCGGCCGGCAAGATGTTAGAAGTTCTGAGAAAAACAGAGGTAAACTGTAGGAAGAGAGGAGTAATGCACAATATATACAAGAGACAAGAGGGTATAATAAAAATGGGCTACCAAAAACGAAATGTTCGGACTCAAAAGGGTGTAAGACAAGGATGCAATTTATGGCCCCTACTGTTCAATCTGTACATCGAAGAAGCAATGATGGGAATAAAAGAACGGTTCAGGAGTGGAATTAAAAATCAGGGTGTAAGGAAATAAATGATAGGATTCGCTGATGACGTTGCTATCCTGAGTGAAAGTGAAGAAGAATTACAGAATCTGATGAATGGAATGAACAGTCTAACGAGTAGAGAATATGGATTGAGAGTGAATCGAAGAAAGACTGAGAACAGTGAGAAACTTAACATCAGGGTTGATGGGCACGAAGTAAATGAAGTTAAGGGGTTCTACTACGTAGGCAGCAAGATAATCACTGACGGACGCAGCAAAGAGGACATCAAAAGCAGACTAGCACTAGCAAAAAAGGGCATTCCTGGCTGAGAGAAGTCTACTGGTATCGAATATAGGGCTCAATTTGGGGAAGAAATTTCTGAGAATGTACGTTTGGAGTACAGTATTGTATAGTAGTGAGACATGGACAGTTGGAAAACAAGAACCGAAGAAGAGAATTGAAGCATTTGAGATGTTACAGACGAATGTTGAACATTAGGTGGACTGATAAGGTGAGGAATGAGGAGGTTCTGCGCAGAATCGCAGACGAAAGGAATATGTGGAAAACACTGATAAGGAGAAGGGACAGAATGGCAGGACATCTGTTAAGACATCAGGGAATAACTTCCATGGTACTAGAGGAAGCTGTAGAGGACGAAGAGGGTAGAGGAAGACAGAGATTTGAATACATCCGGCAAATAATTGAGGACGTAGGTTACAGGTGCTAACCTAAGACGAAAAGGTTGGCACAGGATAGGAAATCGTGTCGGGCCGCATCAAATCAGTCAGAAGACTGATGACTAAAAAAAGTGATGAAGTTTCAAGTTCAATAGTTAAATAGTGATTCTCACAGAAATTTTTGTCGCTCTTTTGTTAAACATCATATTTTTGATTACTGATGATTGCAATTCATTGTATCGCCAAGGATGCGTCCGTTAGGTTTCAACACGATAGTGGGGTATCCAGAATAGAATTGAAAGGGATTCAAGCCAGCAGGTTCCTTAACACCATAACTATTCCCAGCAGCTGCAAGGGAAGTTTTTAGATCCTTAAACTCGGGAAACAAGAGTAGAATACGTGCTGATGAAACCTATCCGAAGCACCTGCGATTGGCCGATGACATTGTACTTGTTGTCTATAGCGGAGGTATACAGTGTCCGGTCAACAGTATCCGGACACCCATATGTAATGCGGAACTGACCAGTAGATGTCACGAAAGGCGAACTTGCCAGTATAAAAGGAGACGGGGTCTATTGTGTTGACAGTAAAAAGCAGAAGCAGTAGAATGGGTTGGTCAGAAGAGACTAGTGAAATCGAACGAGGATTTCTCATTGGACGCTACCTGAGTAACAATTCAACCAGGGACATTTCAACCCTTCCACAGCTGCTCACGCTGACTGTTGCTGACATGATTGTGAAGTGGAAACGCGAAGGAACAGCTGTAGCTAAATAAAGACCAGCCAGACATGTCCTGAGGAACAGGGACCGTCGAGCTTTGCCGAGGTTGGTTGCAAAACATCGCATGAAGTCAATGGAAGGAATCAATCGTGAGCTCCACAGTGCAACACGAGTAGTGCATTTAGCACAACAGCTGTGCACAGGGAGTTGAAGAGACTGTCAACGGTCGAGCGGCACCTCATAAGCCACATTTCTTTGTGTCCCTTAAGTTGGTGTAAAGAGCAACCCCAACGGACGTCTTATGTCTGGAAACAAGGCATTTGAAATGATGAATCACGCTACACACTGTGACAATTCGACTGGAGGGTTTGGGTTAGGCGAATGGCTGGAAAACGTTACCTGCCATCGTGTGTAGTGCCAATAGAGGAGGCGGTGTTAGGGTACAGGAACATTTTACGTGTTTATAGAGTGGTCACCTTATTGTCCTTGCCGGCCGGTGTGGCCAAGCTGTTAAAGGCGCTACAGTCGGGAACCGCGCGACCGCTACGGTCGCAGGTTCGAATCCTGCCTCGGGCATGGATGTGTGTGATGTCCTTAGGTTAGTTAGGTTTAAGTAGTGCTAAGTTCTAGGGGACTGATGACCTGAGAAGTCCGATAGTACTCAGAGCCATTTGAACCATTTTTTCTATTGTCCTTCAGAAAATGCTGAATGTGGGGGGATATGACCCATTTTACAGCAGTGCGTACTGGACACAATAGAGGAACAGTTAAAATTGTTGGGTGTGAGGTCCGCCTGTTACGCAAAACACCGTTTTTTCTCAGTACCCAAACATGTTTCGCCACTACTGTGCCATCATCAGTGGGTTTTCGCTTTTATTTATTCTGTAATGTGAACATTTTTGTTAGATGATTATAAAATTATGTGGATTTTTAGTTCAAACAATAGATCGTTTCTTTTTGTAAATTCCTTAACATTTGGTGTGCATGCTGGGAATTAGTAGAAAGGACAGTAAAACAAACAGGAAACAGTCAGCATATTGGGGCATGCAGCAGTGTGGTGTATATATTTCATTGTTCACTTATCTAAGTAAGCTCCACAAATCTGCTGCCTGATCTACGGCGACAAACACTGCAACTCATTCTGCAAAAACCGTACGAAATCCAAATTACTGATCGTGTTTCTAAACTGCTGTTACGCTAACGAGACCCCCACGAACCATGGATCTTGCCGTTGGTGGGGAGGCTTGCGTGCCTCAGCGATACAGATAGTCGTACCGTAGGTGCAACCACAGCAGAGGGGTATCTGTGGAGAGGCCAGACAAACGTGTGGTTCCTGAAGAGGGGCAGCAGCTTTTTCAGTAGTTGCAGTGGCAACAGTCTGGATGATTGATCTGGCCGTGGAAACCAAACAAAACGGCCTTGCTGTACTCGTATTGCGAAAGGCGGGAAACGACAGCTGTAATTTTTCAAAAAATCGTTCAAATGGCTCTAAGCACTATGGGACTTAACATCTGAGGTCTTCAGTCCCCTAGACATTGAACTACTTAAACCTAACTAACCTAAGGACATCACACACATCCATGTCCGAGGCAGGATGCGAACCTGCGACCGTAGCAGCGGTTCGGTTCCGGACTAAAACGCCTAGAACCGCTCGGTCACATCGGCCGACCCGTAATTTTTCCCGAGGACATGCAGCTTTACCGTAGGATTAAATGATGATGGTGTGTTCTTCGGTAAAGTATTCCGGAAGTAAAATAGTCCCCCATTCGGATCTCCAGACGGAGACTACTCAGAAGGATGTCGTTATCAGTAGAAACAAAACTGCCCTTCTACGGATCGGAGTGTGGAATGTCAGCTCCATCAACCGTGCAGGTAGATTAGAAAATTTAAAAAGGAAAATGGATGGTTTAAAGTTAGATGTAGTGGGAATTAGTGAAGTATCGTGGCAGGCGGAACAAGACTTCTGATCAGGTGACTAAAGTGTTATAAATACAAAATCAATCAGGGGTAATGCAGGAGTAGGTTTAATAATGAATAAAAAATAGGAATGCAGGTAAACTATTACAAACAGCATAGTAAACGCTTTATTGCAGCAAAGATAGACACAAAGCCCACGTCTACCACAGTAGTACAAGTTTGTATGCGAACTAACTCCACAGATGATGAAGAGATTTAAAAAATGTATGATGCCACAAAAGGCATTATTCAGAGAGTTAAGAGAGACGAAAATTTAATAGTCTTGGGGACTGGAATTCGATAGTCGGAAAAGGAAAAGAAGGATAAGTAGTAGGTGAATATGGAATTTGGGTAAGGAATGAAAGAGGAAGCCGCCTGGTAGAATTTTGCACAGAGCATAACTTAATCATAGCTAACACTTGGTTTAAGAATCGTGAAAGAATGTTGTACACCTAGAGGCCTGGAGACACTGGAAGGTTTCAGATAGATTATATAATGGTAAGACAGACACCAGGAAACAAGTTTTAAGTTTTAAGAGATTTTCAGGGGCAGATGTGTACTCTGACCACAATTTATTGGTTATGAACTGTAGACTAAAACTGAAGAAACTGCAAAAACTTAGGAATTTAAGGAGATGGGACCTGGATAAACTGAAAGAACCAGAGACTGTAGAGTGTTTCAGAGAGAGCATTAGGGAAAGATTAACAAGAAGAGGGGAAAGAGATATGGTAGAATTGATGAAAGGAGAAAATATAAGAATGCAATAAACGAAGCAGGCGAAAAGGAATACAAACATCTAAAAAATGAGATCGACAGGAAGTGCAGAACCACTAAGTATGGATGGCTAGAGGACAAATGTAAGGATGTAAAGCATGAATCACTAGGGGTAAGATAGATATAGCCTACAGGAAAATTAAAGAGATCTTTGGAGAAAAGAGAATCACCTGTATATCAAGAGCTCAGATGGAAAACCAGTCCCAAGCAACGAAGGTAAAGCAGAAAGGTGGAAAGAGTGTATAGAGGGCCTATACAAGGGCGATGTACTTGAGGGCATTATTATGGAAATGGAAGAGGTCACAAATGGAGGTGAAATGGGAGATCTGATACTGCGTGAGGAATTTGAGAGAGCACTGAAAGACGTAAGTCAAACAAGACCTGGGAGTGAACAACATTCAATTAGATATACTGATAGCCTTGGGAGAGCCAGCCATGACAAAACTCGACCATCTGGTGGGAAAGATGTATGAGACAGGCGAAATATCCTCAGAATTCAAGAAGAATATAATAATTCGAGTCCCAAAGAAAGCAGGTGCTGACAGCTGTGAAAATTATCGAACTATCAGTTTAATAAGTCACGGTTGCAGACTACTAACACGAATTCTTTACAGAAGAATGCCAAACTGGTAGAAGCCGACCTCGGGGAAGATCAGTTTGGATTCCGTAGAAATGTTGGAACACGCGAGGCAATACTGACCCTACGATTTATCTTAGAAAGTAGGTTACGGAAAGGTTAAACCAAGTTTCTAGCATTTGTAGACTTAGAGAAAGCTTTCGACAATGTTAACTGGGGGTCAAATATAGGGAGCTATAGGCTATTTACAATTTGTACAGAAACCAGATGTCAGTTATAAGAGTCGAGGGGCACGGAAGGGAAGCAGTGGTTGAGAAGGGAGTGAGACAGGCTACAACCCTATCTCCGATGTTATTCAACCTATATTTTGAGCATGCAGTAAAGGAAACAAGAGAAAAATTTGGAGTAGAAATTAAAATCGATGGAGAAGAAATAAAAACTTTGAGGAATGCCGACAACATTGGAACTCTGCCAGAGATAGCAAAGGATCCGGAAGAGCAGCTGAACAGAATGGACAGTGTCTTAAAAGAAGGATATAGGATGAACATCAATTAGTCGATTGAAATCAGATGATGCTGATGGAATTAGATTAGAAAATGAGACACTTAAACTAGTAGATAAGTTTTGCTGTTTGGGAAGCAAAATTACTGATGACTGTCGAAGTAGGGAGGCTATAAAATCTAGACTAGCTATAGCAAATGAAAACGTTTGCTAAGAAGAGAAATTTGTTCACATCAAGTATAGAATTAAGTGTCTGAAAGTGTTCTGAAAGTATTTGTATGGAGAGTAGCCACGTATGGAAGTGACACATGGACGAAAACTAGTTTAGACAAGAAGAGAGTAGAAGCTTTCGAAATGTGGTGCTACAGAAAAATGCACGTAACTGCAGGTAGGTCACGTAACTAATGACGAGGTACTGTATAGAATTGGAGAGAAGAGGAATTAGTTACACAACTTGACTAGAAGAAGGGATCGGTTAGCAGGACACGTTATAAGGCATCAAGGGATCACCAATTTAGTGTTGGAGGGAAGCGTGGTGGGTAAAAATCGTAGAGGGAGACCAAGAGATGAATATAGCAAGCGGATGCAGAAGGAAGTAGGGTGCAGTTGTTACTTGGCGAGGAAGAAGCTTGCACAGGATAGAGTAGTATGGAGAGCTGCATCAAACCAGTCTCTTGACTGAAGACCACAATAACAACAACAATCTAACGAGCGTTTGTACTGCACTTCAGCTCTAGGTTCATTAGCTAAATAATTTACCGCTCTGACACTAGACCATGTTGTAATGTCATGCAAAAGAATCAAAATACTGTCACGAAATCCATATTTAATAACAAGTACGCCATTCAAAGGCACAGTTCTAGGTATAATGGTTAATGTTAATTAATTCATTTTAATCCTCAGACCGCCCAAATTATGTTCTCTAACAGCCATCGTCCATATCGAACCATTGATCTTCGGGTAAGAGACAGAAAATAAATTAATATGTAAAGTCCGACAACTGTCAAATGTGCACGTAGTATTCAATGATTAGGTTCACTCGCCGAAACGTTACTCAGTTTCTTACTTCTCAGCGAGCTCAAGCAAAGGCTGTGCAATACGCCACGCTTTGTTATGACTTGTACTTCAAAAGTCTCAGAAACATTATCGAAATCGGATACTAGTGATCAAATGTTCAAATTTGTGTGGAATCTTAAGGGACTTAACTGCTAAGGTCATCATTCCCTAAGCTTACACACTACTTAACCTAAATTATCCTAAGGACAAACACACACACCCATGCCCGAGGGAGGACTCGAACCTCCGCCGGGACCATGACTGCAGCGCCCAGACCGCTCGGCTAATCCCGCGCGGCTACTAGTGATCATGTGTGCTTTTACTGATCTCTGTCACGCTGTTCCTGAACAAATATAGAGTACTGATCGCTTTACCAAGAAGTTTTAAGGCAACAGGAGACATTAGAGACATTTTTTATTTATAAAAATTAAATGCCGACTCCTCGATCTTTCGTCCACATAGTCGATGCACAGGTTCAAAAAGGCGACATCAAGCTTTTTTTTAATTGTCTCAGACAATCAATGGCCAATGAGAGTTTTTCGTGCCCTCTTATAATTAGGTACTTCCCTTGCTCGACAAATCATAAGCCTTGAGTTAGTTTTACAATTTTGCTTCATTATGGCCTCGCAGAAAATGAGACAACTATAAATAACAGTATCTTTACATGCCTGAAGGGCTGACGTAGTAGAAAGAGTACCCAGCAATCATTTCAGATCTTAGCGCATTGTAAAAGATTTCTTAGACGATCTACTCAGTAAGTTACTTTGAAAGAACATCAGTGCCTTTGTAATTCGTATCAGGGCGACTACATTACAGCGTAAACCATTAATACTCTCTCAGGATAATACTTATGAATTATCTCACAATAAGCCTTTCATACAGGTTCAGCGTCAGATTACTGTCATTGCACATCAATGAATTTCCCGATAACCTGTTTTTTTTTTCCTTTCCATATAGCTGAGCGTGCTGGTCTTGCGGGGTCATATTCCCCGGTGCTTTCCTGTGGAACTTGCGGCGCTGCTCTCTCCGAGCCATCGACGTTTACATCACCCCGTGAGTTATTGCTAATTCACTCATCAGGCAGTCTTTTTACAGCAGCGCAGCCATGTGGAATTAATTAATTAAAGCCTCGCGCGGACCACTCGATTCTACCGCACGATTCAACAACCACGTAAATTTTTTTGTACTTTGTCTGCAACGAACGCCTGGCTATCAAGAAATCGGTTCGGCTTGCAGGTCAAAACCTATAGGCAGTTCCATGGCTCAAGCAGTTAAATAATGTTTATTTTACACGGGCTTCGCAGAACTAGTCTTGCTTATCTTTAAAGATTACACGATTTCTACTCTATTTCAAGAATACGCCTGCAACTGCAGATACATGGTGTTTACAAATGAATATCGGGGTTTAAACGCTTTATAATATTTAACACATTAAACTTACAGTTATAAATGATATGTAAAATGAAAGAACAACTGAAACAGTTTTACCAAGAATCTTATAAATGTTCAGTGTGAGCACAATTTGTTACACGGCATACATCAAGTCTATAGCCGAGTTCTTCCCAAACGTTGATAAGTGTGCCTTCAGTGATTGTAGCAACGGCTGCTTCATTCCAGTTTCTTAATTCAGGGAGGTCTGCTGGTAGCGGAGGTACGTACACACGATCCTTGATGATGCCCTAAAGGAAAAAATCGCATGGCTTTAGGTCGGGTGAACGTGGAGGCCATGCAAAGCAAGCCCTGTCATTGGGCCCCTTGCAGCCTATCCAGCGCTTGGGTACAGTGAAGTTCAAACAGTCGCGTACTTCGCTATGCCAGTGAGTTTTATAAGGTTCTTGGTAAAACTGTTTGAGTGGCTCTTTCATATGACATAGAGTATCATTTATAACTGTAAGTTTAATGTAATAAACATTACAAAGCGTTAAAACCCCGATATTCACCCTGTATACTGCTCTGACAAACTTAAGGACGAGCTAGATAGAGTAATGAAACGTTAACTAATCGGAGGAAATGAATGAAAAGACGGGACCATGTTGCCACAAGTGAACCAATACAACACAGAAAGTTGGACGTCACATGGCGTGAGGCTGTAAAGGCAAATGGGACTGGTCTCGCAAATCGAGGCAGTTGAAAGAAAGGGGAAGCACAGTGTGTGTGTGTGTGTGTGTGTGTGTGTGTGTGTGTGTGTGTGTGTGTGTATCAATTAGCGATCAAAAATGTTCAAATGTGTTTGAATTCCTGAGGAACCAAACTGCTAAGGTCATCGGTCCCTAGACTTACACACTACTTAAAGTAACTTATGCTGAGAACAACACACACACTCATGCCCGAGGGAGGACTCGAACCTCCGGCGGGAGAGGCAGCGCAATCCGTGACATGACGCCTCAAACCGCTCGGCCACTAAGCGCCGCAATTAGCTAACAAATACGGTGCACTATGGTGTTGTTGTTCATTACAACATGGTGCCGAGACAATATCTACAAGAAGAGTGTGAAGACACTGTGAGGAATTATGAGGAAATTGGAAAAAGGACAAAGCGTGGCGAATGTATCCCAGAAGTCTGGTGTTGCTCACAGCATAATTTCACGTGTGTGGGGAGCGTTCCGAACCACAGGCATTGCTACCCGCGAAAGAGAGGAGGTGGTCAGCCACGTTCAACTACAGTAGCAGATACTGTGCAATAGGTAAGAGGAGACCCACGTCAAACAACGAGTGCAGCTGCAACCATATTTACCGCGACTATAAGACATGGAATCTCATGCTCGACAATGGCATGACGATAGCATCTGCGTGGTCTCTTTGCAGACGACCAGAACGTGGTGTTTTGTTGACACCCGGACATAGGCAGCACCGTTTGCGATGGTGCCAAGAACACTGGGATTGGACCAACGAAAAGAAGAGTCGTGTGCTCTTCTAGGATGAGAGAAGATTCAGTCTGAGTAGTGATGCTGGACGTCCCCTTGCATGGCACGAGGTGGGAACACATAATGCACACAGGAACATTGTCGAATATGATCGTTTTGGTGGTCCAGGTATTATGGTTCGGGGAGGCAAAATGTTGCATGGGCACTCTGATCTCCACATCTTTGAAAGTAGTCATCGGTCAACGTTACTGTCGCACTGCGCTCTTTCCCCGCGTGCGTCGTCTCACGGATGCACTCTGCCCCTGACTTCTTCGCTGTGGACGACAGTGCGCGACAGCACTGAACTGCGCAGGCAGAGGAGCTTTTGGAACGAGATGATATTCGGCGAAAGGACTGGCCCGCCAGTTTATCCGCCTTAAAATCCATCTAGCACGTGTGAGATGCGCTGGGGAGACGTGTGACAACACCAGCGACCATCCAGCAGTCGTTAACTACGCTAGTGCAGGAATGGAGCTCCCTGTCACAAGAATTCCATGCCAACCTTGCTGCCAGGATGGGAACACTTTGCAGAGCGTGCATTTCCGTCCTTGGTGCTCACACGCTCTGTTAAGAACCATATCATCCCTTTTGTAATGGCCAAGTGACCATCAAGAATCCGGGGACTTCACGGTAATTATTATCTTTGAATAAAAATGTCATTTCTGTTCGTTTCATTGCGTATTTCTTCCAATTACCTTCTGTACTATACTGTAACAATTCTTTCTATGTATGGTCCTTAAGTCATCGCGCAGTGTTACTTGGTGGTGACACATGCGAAAGTTACTTTCATCCTTAAATTCTGTACGCCAGTGTAGCTACATTTAATTTTAAACAGCAGTCATTCCAACCCTCATTAACGGTTCGTTTTGTCCTTCAAAGGAGTAACTTATTTACAAACAAGAATCGCACGTCGGTTCCCAACACCCCAGATAACGCCACAGATATTCTGGTATCTATAAAAGCTACTTGTCGAATGTGATATAGCTTAGCTGCAGGGTAGAGCAAATAACACAGCATAAATGAAATGTGGAAACGTGATTCCATACAAAGAATACATATATGGCTGGTTCTAAAAATGTAATTATCACCTCGCAAAGATAAAGCTACATAATCATTTTTCTTACGATTCTTCCAGTTAATCTCAGTCTAGTATTTGATTTCCGTACAACAGGTCTTATGTTGTCATTCCATTTTAAATCGACCCGTGTGCATACTGTAGTGACTAATTGACAGATAGTGAAACTGACGTCATTACAACTGATTAATACATGAATGTAATTGAACTTTACTCCGACTGCATACTGTTGCATGTACACTACCTCTTCTTTATATATTTAAATAATTGGCACATTCTTCTGTACTGCTGTAAACCAAGGCGTAAAAGTTTAATAAGTTACTTGAGGCTAAAATTATTGTCTGAAGTTGTCGTAATTTAGTTGCCGAATTTACTGAATCTCAGGTTTGTGCCCTAAGATTCAAATATGAATTCAAATTTATGTACTTTGAATTTATTTTCAGTCAGAATTACATAATTTTCCTGACATTCAGTTAATGTCTCCCCTCGTCTTTAGAAAACACCACTTACTAGTTTTGAAATATATTTCGGCGAACTACTTTACATATATACTTTGTTAACTTTGCAATAACTTCGAGCTGGTTTATTCAGAAGAAAAGGTTTCAATATAACACCACGAATTCAGCGATGTGGTACGTAATATTGTATATGTTGAAATGATTGTGGCCAAATAAGAACTGATTACAACATCAACATTCAATCGTTCGTTTTTCAATTTCCATTCGTTTGGATCACATAAATAAACATCACAGGAGAGTTTGCGCAGCCTCAGGCTACTTCATGCGGTGAACGGCCGTATGCCAGGTGACAGGTGAATCCAGTGACGCGAATTATCCGTGCTGCACGGAGAACAGCCGGTAGCGTTTGCTCGATCTTCGCGACATTCATCCAATAAAGAAAAGCACAATAAAACTTTGTAGTTTTATTTTAAACAATTATTACTACAAAATAATTCACTTTACTGGATGCTAGCTGAGTACTCGGCGTTGACCAGTTATGTGCTTACTACACTTCAATTAGTCCATCTCCTTCTCCCTCTATCTGTCCATCTCCTCTGCTCTCCCCTCTCCCCATTTCCTTCCCCTCCTCTCTCTGCCCACCTCTTACATTCCCCACGCTCTGTGCATCTCCTCCTGCCTGTCTTTCTGTCCATCTGCTACCCCGCACCTCTCTCTGTTTATCTGCTCCTACCCACTCTCTCTGTCCAACTGCTCCTCCCCCTCTATCCATCTGGTCCTCCCCCTCTGTCCATCTGCTCCCTCTCCAACTGTCCATCCCCTCCTACCCCCTTTTTCGCCTCCTTACTTCCTCTATCTGTTTCTCCCCATCTCTCTGTCATCAGCCTCTCCCCCTCTCTCTGTTGACCTCTCCTCCCCTCTCTCTCCCTCCATCTGTTCATTTCCTATCCCTTTGTCCATCTCACCCTCCCAATGTCTCAATTCAATTTCTCCTCCACATCTCTTTGTCCAACTCCTCCGCTTTCCTTCCCCTACCCTTCTGCTCCTCTCCCTTCTCTCTGTCCATCTCATGCTCTCCTTCTTCTCTAACCATCTCCTGCTCCCCTTCTTCTCTGTCCATTTCGTCCTTCCCCTCATCTGTCTGTCTCCCCCTACCCCTTATCTGTGTCCATGTCCTCCTTCCCCACTCTGTCCATTCATCCCTCCCTGTTCTTTCTTCATGCAATCATGTCCACTCTCATAGCAGGTTGCTGATTCTTATAGTATTTTTCCAGACAGTAAGTAATATGTATACCAAGTTTGGTTGAAATCGCACCAGACGTTTAGCAGAAGCTTTTAATCCACAGCTTTGCCCAAATTCCACATGGTACATATATTTCACTTCTCTTTAATAAGTTTCACAAACATTTGCACACATATTTCAACTGTAGTGCTAGCGAATTTCTACATGTAGATACATTTTCACGCAGCTCAATGTCTATGGCGTCATGTCATCTGAACTATGTTTCTAATAATGATATAATACATAATTTTATAGGTACATTTAGCGACATATGTAGGTATTTCACGTGAAACGTGTTACGAATAGAGTAAGTAGGAAAGAAGTAATAAATTAGAGCGTCACATATTATGCGGCAGTTTTTACGCAGCGCAGTGTTTATAACGTTATACCCCCAGAGCTATGTGTCGTACAGTGATATAGTTGTGCAGATACATTTACTGGTGTATCTGAATCATGTCTGCAAAATATATCAGGAACATAATTAGTAGTAGAAAAGCAATAAATTGAACGTCCACCCTTATGTGACAATTTTCTATAGGAACTGTGAAAATGTACACTACTGGCCATTAAAATTGCTACACCAAGAAGAAATGCAGACGGTAAACGGGTATTCATTGGACAAATACATTATACTAGAACTGACATGTGATTACATTTTCACGCAATCTGGGTGCATAGATCCTGAGAACTCAGTAACCAGAACAACCACCTCTGGCCGTAATAACGGCCTTGATACGCCTGGACATTGAATCAAACAGAGCTTGGATGGCGTGTACAGGTACAGCTGCCCATACAGCTTCAACACGATACCACACTTCATCAAGAGTAGGGACTGGCGTATTGTGACGAGCCACTTGCTCGGCCACCATTGACCAGACGTTTTCAGCTGGTGAGAGATCTGGAGAATGTGCTGCCCAGGGCAGCAGTCGAACATTTTCAGTGTCCAGAAAGGTCCGCACTGGACCTCCAACATGTCGTGCATTATCCTGCTGAAATATAGGGTTTCGCAGGGATCGAATGAAGGGTAGAGCCACGGGTCAAAACACATCTGAAATGTAACGTCCACTGTTCAAAGGTGACCGAGACGTGTAACCGATGCGACCCATACCATCACGCCAGGTGATACGCCAGTATGACGATGACGAATACACGCTTCCAATGTGCGTTCACCGCGATGTCGCCAAACACGGGTGCGACCATCATGATGCTGTAAACAGAACCTGGATTCATCCGGAAAAATGACGTTTTGGCATTCGTGCACCCAGGTTCGTCGTTGAGTACACCATCGCAGGCGCTCCTGTCTGTGATGCAGCGTCGAGGGTAAACGCAGCCACGGTCTCCGAGCTGATAGTCCATGCTGCTGCAAACGTCGTCGAACTGTTCGTGCAGATTGTTGTTGTCTTGGAAACGTCCCCATCTGTTGACTCAGGGATCGAGACGTGGCTGCACGATCCGTTACAGCCATGCGGATAAGATGCCTGTCATCTCGACTGTTAGTGATACGAGGACGTTGGGATCCAGCACGGCGTTCCGTATTACCCTCCTGAACCCACAGATTCCGTATTCTGCTAACAGTCATTGGATCTCGACAAACGCGAGCAACAATGTCGCGTTTCGATAAACCGAAATCGCGATAGGCTACTGTCCGAGCTTTATCAAAGTCAGAAACGTGATGGTACGCATTCCTCCTCCTTACACGAGGCATCACAACAACGTTTCACCAGGTAACGCCGGTAAATTGCTTTTTGTGTACCGACATCGGCGCCAACCTTGTGTGAATGCTCTGAAAAGCTAATTATTTGCATATCACAGCATCTTCTTCCAGTCGGGTAAATTTCATGCCTGTAACACGTCGTCTTCGTGGTGTAGCAATTTTAATGCCCAGTAGTGTAGTAAGTGACAAACTTTTTTCCTTTCATCATTTTGTGACGTTTGTCATAGGAAATAATATTTCATAAGGGCTTGAAGTTACATGTAAAATTTGTTGCAAGTCACAAAGTGCTCTCGTTCTCAAATCCATGATGAACAAACTGTGGGTATTCGTGCATCATATGCTACACTTCTTTTTCACCCACACCCCATTCCTTTGATAGGTAACTAAAGCCCAATTCGCATAAGAAGGCGCTTCCACACACAGAGGCAGAGCGATAGGAAGGCGTGGAGGGGATGAGGTTTAAAAATGGTTCAAATGGCTCTTAGCACTATGGGACTCAACTGCTGGGGTCATCAGTCCCCTAGAACTTAGAACTACTTAAACCTAAGTAACCTAGGGACATCACACACATCCATGTCCGAGGAAGGACTCGAACAGGCGACCGTAGCGGTCGCGCGGTTCCAGACAGTAGCGCTTAGAATCGCTTGGCCACACCGGCCGGCGGATGAGGTTTGCGCTTGCGTGGGGGTAGAGAGAGGGCAAACGAAGTTCGTGCTGCCGAACTGTGTTGCTGCGGACAACATTCATGTGCATTTGCCTTCAGAACATTGTATTATACACTCAGATCTAAGAGAGAAAAACAAATTTTAAAACCGATTTAAGATCATTCATCTACACGAGAGAAATTTTACTTTTGAGTCTTGAGATTGTGTCCACTGACCCACAGCAATAGTCTGTGTGACATCGGAAGACGAGAACAGCTGATACAGCTTTGTGAAGACGTCAAGAACATTTTTTCTCAAAACGACGATTGTCTAACGACAAGATCATCGAAAACGCTTGCAATAATTGCCATTTATTGCGATTTGGATTGTACTATAACTAAAAATGTAATATGTAACAAAATAAACTTCAGATTCAAACCGAAATTATTATATTTTTTTGACAACTGCTTCTACTCCATATAATTTTTTAAATGTGTATAAGGCACGTATGTGGGTGTGTTTCACTGCTGGTCAGTCTAAGTCACTATGCGTAAAAAAGAATTACTGGCAGAACACGCTAGTGCAATAATTATCGTAAAAATTGTGAGTATGTTATATTTTTCGGTGTCAACAGGCATTATGGTTTTTTTTTTGTTTTGTTTGGGGGTTTAAGGGCGCTCAACTACTGAGGTCATTAGCGCCCAGGCACAATTGTTAGAGCACATAGAATCTAGTAAAACTCAAGTGGGGGGGGGGGGGGGGGGGACACCAGAAAGTTCTTACAAAGATGCAGATAAAATAAGTGAAAGAGTTAGATGTCTTTGGACAAGCCAGTCAAAGTAATGAAACGAAGAACACGAGCAGCTGCTCGAGCGTCATCAGCTAAAATATCCTGCAAAGTAGATGGCAGAGACAGGACAACACGAGATTGACTAAAACGGGGACACGACAATAAAACATGGCGCACTGTTAATGCATGACCACAAGGGCACTGCGGGGCTGGGTCACCGGAGAGCAGGTAGCGGTGGCTAAACCTGCAATGCCCAATCCGCAACCTGGTCAGAAGGACCTCTTCTCGGGAGGAGATTGTCGGGTCGGGAGGAGGTTGTCCAAGCAGTTGGGAACGGTTTTACTGCCCGGAGCTTGTTTCCTTGAAGTGAGGACCAAGTATCCCACCACAACGACACAAGCCTCTTACAAACAACCCCACTAACGTCAGATGACGGTAGTAGGCGGAAAAGCATAATGTAAGTAGTCTCTTTAGAGGACCTGTTGCATTTTCTAAGTGTTCAACCAATAAATTGCAATCTTTGGTTTGCTTTCCACACAATGTTATCCATGTGATAGTTGCATTTTGAGTTATTCAAAATTGTAGTCCCTAAGTGTTTAGTTGAATTTACAGCCTTCAGAATCGTGTGTTTTATCCTGTAAACCAAATTTAGCGGATTCCTTTTAGTAATCATGCAGATGACTTCAAACTTTTCATTATTTAGAGTCCATTGCCACTTTTCTCACCATACAGTTATCTTGTCTAACTCATTTTCCTATCTGTTTTAATCTCTGGTGACTTTATGGGAGGGTAAATCACAGGATCATCCGCAAACAGCCTAAGAGGGCTGCTCAGATTGTCTCTTAAATCTTTTACTCGATGATTTTCCGTCGATTACCTTTCTGACAGGAAGTCAGGAACGCAGTCGCACAACTAAGACGATACTCCATACATACACAATTTAATTAAAGTTGCTTGTGAGGAATTTCACGTTTATCGCCGTCGCCTGACATATTCATTTGGAAATCACATTAAAAAGTTAATAGATACACATTCACAGCTGTGCTGCTAGAAGAAAGAAACATCGACATCTGAATGAATATTTCGATCGCTCTGTGAATGAAACTGCATTATCGCAAAATACGGCAACAGCATAGCACGTGGGAGAGTGGTTCTCGAGTCCAGTTTGTAACTCGCGGCTGGCCGCTCGGAAAGAGAATGAATGTTATTGGCTACTGGCAGTTAATGGTGGGGGATGCACAGACCGGCTGAAAATATGGCCGCCTTCCAACATAACGCGAGCTATAGTTCTCAATCACTGCGACGTTATTTAACGGCTTTCTGCTGCTGAGTTGTTGCTCTCTGTACAGCATCCCATTCGAGCAAACCAGTTGCAACTATAGCTGATTTCGCAACTTAGGTAATGGGGAAATGCAGGGCTCTGCTTAAAACGAATAGCTTCATAATGCCGTAGGGTCAAGCTGAGCATGTTTGCTTTCATGCCCAGCAGATAACTCGCTGAAAATAATAACTTGTAGCTGTGATCCTGCAGTCAGATAGCATAGGTATTGGCTCGAATTGGAAATTAGTGAAATAAACAGATGGATAAAATAAAAGATAAATGAATAATTAATAAAAAGAGTTCTTTTTTATTAATAATTCATTTATTAAAATGGGTTCTAACTCCGCCACTGCCAGTTCCAAGCCCGGGGCCTCATCTTGCCAGTGATGAAGAAGGAGGAGGGGGAGGAATAACACCTCGTAAAAAAACTTGGGTCCATCTGGCTCTGGATGGTAGCACCCTGTGAGGGCCCCTGCCTAGGATTACAGGTGAAAACCAGTCATCGGTCTCAAAGGCGGAAAGGAAATCCTAACTCCCAATGGCAGAGAGAGCGGAAGAACCTAATGGAGAAAACCATGAAAAATAATCATTTCAGACTAACAATCCGATCTCACCTTGGAATTTATTTCCTACCATGTACAATGTACAATTTCAATTGCAGAATGGAAAGGCCTCTAGAAGAAAGCACTACCCCAGGTGGTAACTCGAAAGAGGAATCCACCATTGCTTTATGCAATGCATCGGGACCTAGGGTTCTGGGGAGTCCACCTGCATTAAGGATGAGTCAGAGCATCATTGGTATCCTTCCAAACTCAAGTTCAAAACGAAATTCTTTGCAGGCACCTTGAACATAAACTCATTACTAAAAATTGGTAAACAAGAAGAACTTGAAATTCTCTTAGATAAGCATGAAATAAAAATTTTAGCAGTTCAAGAAACAAGATCTTTGGATGAAAAGAAACAAGAAGAACTTGAAATTCTCTTAGATAAGCATGAAATAAAAATTTTAGCAGTTCAAGAAACAAGATCTTTGGATGAAAAGAAACAAGAAGAACTTGAAATTCTCTTAGATAAGCATGAAATAAAAATTTTAGCAGTTCAAGAAACAAGATCTTTGGATGAAAACGTTACAGAAACCAAAAACCATAGAATTTTTTAGGGTAAACCAGCAAACCATGAAAGGCATGCCAGTACTTGGTTCCACTTTCTATGTTCATAAAAATTTAGTAGATAACATTACAGAATTCAAATCCAGTCCAGAAAGACTATCTCTTCTCACAGTTAAATGCAAAAATAAACAGTATACCTTTTGATCTAACTCTTCAGGCTTTCCCGGCGAGATCTTGACATGTGGAATAATCGCGTCTACTTCTGGATGTTTGTGTCACTCTGGCACAATATTTCGGCCACGTAACTCGTTTCCTTCTTCAGATGCTACCTGAGACTGCCGTATTGGAGGATCTTGTCCAGTATTTATGCCCAGAGGGCTCTGGGTGCTCTCTCTGCCGTCCGCGCCCGCCTGGCGCTGCTTGTACTGTGTTGTCTCTTCCTTGGATCCTCCAATACGGCAGTCTCAGGTAGCACCTGAAGAAGGGAACGAGTTACGTGGCCGAAATATTGTGCCAGAGCGACACAAACATCTGGCAGTAGACCTGATTATTCCACATGTCAGTATACCTTTTGTTAATTGTCATTCTCCAATCAATGATGACAATAAGAAAAATCCAAGTAAAGTAGAAGCATTCTGGGAACATATAGAAGAAGAAATATCAAAAATTCCAAAATCAAATATTGTTATACTAATAGGGGATTTAGATGCACAAATAGGGAGGGAAAAATTGTTATCCAGCTCATAAAAGGACAAACAAAAATGGCACAAGACTAATGAGTCTTTGTAGAACATTTCAATTGAGGGTAATACCAACCTTCTTCAAGAAATTAACAAAATAGGCAAAAACATGGATCTCTCCGAATCCAATGCTAGGGGAGTTCCAGTTAGCTCACATGGCTATTTCTAAGTGCAATTTTAAAGAAATCATCAATGTAAAAGTAACAAGAAACAGGGAATTTGATTCTGATCATTACCTGACTAAGATTAAACTGAAACGTCTCCATAATAAAAACCAAAAGAGACAGCAAAAATTAATTAAATATAATACAGACAGGCTCAACATCACCAAAGAGGTAAAAAATTTTCAGGAGGAAATTAATGAAACTAAATCAGGGAATTGGGAAGATATATCGAAAGAAATAAACAGGGCAGTGAAAAATGTATTTGGAACAACAAAAATGAAGAAGAAAGTCTGTTGGAATGGAATCTGTGAAGCTGCAGTTACAGAAAGAACAAAGCAGTGTAAGAAATGGAAATGTTCTGGGAAGCCTGAACACCTTGAGGCATTTAGAATGCAAAGGAAAAAAGCAGCAAGAATAATAAAGAGTGCTAATAGATATTTTGAGAAATCGCAACTTCTTGACATACAAAACAACTATGTAAAAATAACTCCCAGATGTGTAAAAGTCATCAAAAGGGCTAGCAAGCCCCAAGTATTTGCCTTACAGATGAAAATGGTGAGGAAGCCCTAAGCAACAGCCAGAATAGTGAAATACTAAGAAAGTTCTTTGAAAAATTATTGAACTGTGAAGAACTAAACTGTAAGCAAGAATTTCCAGATCTCTATGAAAATACAGAACCAGATACACCACCTACAGCTGAAGAAATTAGAAAAGCAATAAGTACCCTGAAAAACAACAAAGCCAGTGGAGAAGACTCAATTACAGCTGAATGTATTAAGTAATCTCAACCAAAAATCATAACTAACCTTCAGCTCATGTTTGAAGAAATATGGGAAACTGGAAAAATACCAGAAGACTGCAAAGTGGCTCTCATCCATCCCTTGCACAACAAAAGTGATAAGCAAAATGTAAATAACTGCAGAGGTATATCTTTGTTGCCAGTAGGATGTAAAATATTTTCAACAATGCTACTATAACAAGGTAGAAGCAACACTTGATAGCCAATAGGGAGAGTACCAGAGTGGATTTAGACAAGGAAGATCTTGCTCAGAACAGATTTTCAACCTAAAGTCCATAATTCGTCACAGACTTACAAACTCCAAAGATAAAAAAATGGTTCAAATGGCTCTGAGCACTATGGGACTTAACAGCTATGGTCATCAGTCCCCTAGAACTTAGAACTACTTAAACCTAACTAAGGACATCACACAACACCCAGCCATCACGTGGCAGAGAAAATCCCCGACCCCGCCGGGAATCGAACCCGGGAACCCGGGCGTGGGAAGCGAGAACACTACCGCACGACCACGAGATGCAAGCAAACTCCAAAGATATAGTTGTAACATTTATAGATTTTAAAAAAGCATTTGACTCCATTGATAGGAAAACACTAGATAAAGTGATCAGACAATTTGGCATCAAATCTAAATTAGCAAACCTTATTTGTGAAACGCTCAGACACCAAATCAAAAGTACAGTTTCAGGGTGAAATATCGAAGGTGTTCAACATAAAAACAGGTGTAAGGCAAGGTGATGGCCTGTGTCCACTCCTCTTTCACTGCATACTAGAGAAAATAGTAAGAGAATGGAAACAAAAATTAAAAGAAGAGAAGCCATCACCAATCAGACTGGAAACTAAAAACAAAGGTACTGAAATTCACTTTTAGCATGTGCGGGTGATTTTGCCATTCTTTCTGAAACCATGACAAATGATGGAATACAAACAAATCTCTTAGAAGAAATAGCCAACAAAGCAGGTTTAAGAATATCTGTAGAAAAAACAAAATTTATGACAAATATAAAAAATGCTCCGGAATCCCTAGCAGCAGATATTGGCCAGATAAAGAGGGCAAATAAATTTAAAAATTTGGGAGAAATTATCCAAGAAAATGATTAGAAAAATTCGCTATAGAAGAAAGAGTACATAAAATGGAGAGAGCTTATGGAATAACTAGGAATGTCTACAACAAAAAGTGTCTGTCTAAAAATTTGAAGATACAGCACTACAACACAGTAGTAAAACCAGAATGTCTTTATGTAATTGAATGTTTAGTACTGAACTACAAATTACACAAACTTGAAGTCCTAGAAAGAAAAATCATTCGAAAAATACTTGGACCACCAAAAAATACAGAGGTATGGAAATTAAGAAGCAATCAAGAAGTTTATTGTAACATAGAAAACATAAATGAAACACTACGAAAAAGCGACTGCTATTTTTTCGACACTTATACAGAATGAACAGCAACAGGTTAACCAAACAAATTTTTAAATATTTTTGTGACAAGAAGTCAACAGTAGCCTGGATTCAAGAAGTTAGGAAAGATTTGGAAAGAAACAGCATAAGTGAACAAGATGCACAGAGAGAAAGAGAGAGAGAGTTTCAAGAGGAAAGTGTTAACAACGGAAGGATTCCAAGGCAAGAGGGAGAAGAAAACAGAGTCAAAATTGTCCGAGGAGAGAAAATATACATAGTGAAAATATGAAGGGTACTGGAGGGAAAAGAAAGAACAACAAAGAAGGAAGCATTGAAATTGGTGCGTGGTCCTTAGATGACCCAAACGAAGAAAGAAGAAGAAGAAGAAAGGTTCTGGTCTAACGTCTGTAATTATTGTAGACGACAGAAAACTATTTTGAACAATGTATGTTCAAGAAAGTAGGGCTTAAATAAACAGGAAGTGGTCCTAGATAATTATGTATAAAACGGACAGAAAACAACCTATCAAATGCAGTAAATATGCGTTGAGAGCGTTACGAGAATAGTGGCAAAATCCCCAAACTAAACACTACAAAGATACTGGTACATATAAACGAAGTCCATTTGGGGATCACAATACAGAAGTATTCACTAGTTCAAAACAGCTCAGAATTCAACATGGTGATTTACAAAGTAGTATATGTGAGATTACGAGTAGTAGCTGATACTCTGTCTACTCCCAATTCCGTAATGCAGTCGGAAAAAGAGTATCACAGCGGTCGTTCACCATCTGGAACCTATCACCTATGATCAAATACCACATGATAACAGAGACAGGGCTGCCTTCTTTAAGAACTCGATATGAAGTGCTTCTTCATTATATAAACGAAAGGTGTCCAGAATCGGTCCCTTGAGCGCACCTTTCGAAAAAAGGTCTGTCTCCACTTGATTCCAGTGGTGTTCCGCCACTACCTGCTTTTCCATTGGCTGAAGGCCATCCCTACCAAAAATGGTTCATTCTTAAGTTCTAGAGACATGATTTGACTCAGCCTGACGACTTCTCACACTAAACTACTATATTACGACAATATTTAAATAAACATTTGGTCACAATCAGACGATCCACAATAATAAAGGATTTTTTCATAAATAAATAAGCAAGTGTTTTTGCACAAGTGTACTGAAATTAAATGACAACAGATTGTCGTTAAATATTGTTCAAAGAATTATTAAGGGCTGCTTGACAGAAGCGTCTTTTACCACTCTTTACAATAGTGGTGTCACCTAACACATGCTATTGACCACTTCTTAAATTACCATGTTTATGTATTGGCATTTGTAATCAGTAGCTAAATAAATATCTTGTAAAAGCAGTAACATATTCATTAAATAACTACACAAGTATCACAAGATATGATGTATTCATGCTGTATTCAATCGCTATGTTATTGTGGAGAATATGATGTTCTGACAAATATTAGGATAGTGTAAGTAGTAAAAAACGTAATAAATCAAGAAATAAAATAGATAAAGGTACACAGCTTTCAAGAATAATAGCTGTAGCTGAACCGTGGTACTACTCAATTCTTTAGAAAATCTAAATTACAATCTCACCACAGTTATTTACAGGAAATAGGAAGCCCGGGATCACCAGTGATGGACAAACTTGTGACTGTTTTATAATTTTAATTTGACTCAGAACAGACTTTATTATAAACTTCAATTCGGACATTTGCCCTCTTACTGATTCCATATAGAAATGTTCACTTTGATTGAATTTCATAAACACGAATAAGAATTGAAACGTCCCTTCAGAAAAATTATATATTACTGTGCTGGTAAACCTCTTAAGTTATTTGATTGTCAAACAACTGAGCAAAACTGAACGTACTCAGACTCTCTTTACTTATCATCAACGCTAAACTGACACACAATATTTTCAGCGCAACGCAATCTGACTTTTAATAAGCCCTACAAAAGAATGGCCCTGACTGACAATAACCTATACATTTCATGAATCACTTACCTCACAAAAATCTTCGTTACTCGAACTACTGCAATACAGCAAGCGCCAATACTGCCAGCTAAATAAAAGTTTCTGACTACTAAAGGCACTAACTACTGATAGGCATATAGTTAGCAAATGAAAGATTTCGATAGAGAACAAACAATGTATTTACCTTAATTGTGTTCGAAAGTCATAATATATATATCAGCTCATGATATCAAGTCTTAAAAATTTAGTTTTTCTGACGGACACACGTCCAGATCGTCCGCTCTCAAAACTCTGCCATCTCTCTCCCCACATCCACCACTGCTGGCGTCTCACCTCCAACTGCGTAACGCTATGTGCTGTTCACATCCAAATGCCCAACACTACAATAGCAAATATTCCAACAATGCCAACCAGCCACAGACTGCACACAGCACAGTCGGTGATTTTCATACAGAGCGCTGCGTGGCGTAACCAACATAAAAACCTAAACAGCCTACTTACAGAATCATATCATTTTGCGGTCGCAACCAAAATCTTTAATAGTAAGCACGGTCAATAATCAATCACAAACAATCGTTCCTGTTTAACCATATTTCAAGAGACTAATAACACTATACACTTCCAATCAAAGTTACACTGCCACATAATATCACAACTTCATAAAGAACAAAGACATCTTAAAGTTTATTAAAACGCAACTGCCCACATAAAGGTCCACAGTGAAACATGCTTATACTAAAAATACAAAGTGGGCCAACCAAGGTCGCAAAACTTGCACACAGGAATAATAAAAAGTTTTTAAGAGGTCCGAGCAGATGTAATTTCGATGTATTGCCACGCGCTGCCTGCGATATGTAAGGTATAAGAGAATCTCAGACCAGAGAGCAGTGTTGACTGCATTATTGTACAGGGTTATTACAAATGATTGAAGCGATTTCACAGCTCTAAAATAACTTTATTATTTGAGATATTTTCACAATGCTTTGCACACACATACAAAAACTCAAAAAGTTTTTTTAGGCATTCACAAATGTTCGATATGTGCCCCTTTAGTGATTCGGCAGACATCAAGCCGATAATCAAGTTCCTCCCACACTCGGCGCAGCATGTCCCCATCAATGAGTTCGAAAGCATCGTTGATGCGAGCTCGCAGTTCTGGCACGTTTCTTGGTAGATGAGGTTTAAACCTGAATCTTTCACATAACCCCACAGAAAGAAATCGCATGGGGTTAAGTCGGGAGAGCGTGGAGGCCATGACATGAATTGCTAATCATGATCTCCACCACGACCGATCCATCGGTTTTCCAATCTCCTGTTTAAGAAATGCCGAATATCATGATGGAAGTGCGGTGGAGCACCATCCTGTTGAAAGATGAAGTCGGCGCTGTCGGTCTCCAGTTGCGGCATGAGCCAATTTTCCGCGGGCTACGCGTGAAACTTGCCTGCACGCGTTCAACCGTTTCTTCGCTCACTGCAGGCCGACCCGTTGATTTCCCCTTACAGAGGCATCCAGAAGCTTTAAACTACGCATACCATCGCCGAACGGAGTTAGCAGTTGGTGGACCTTTGTTGAACTTCGTCCTTAAGTGTCGTTACACTATTATGACGTACTGATGTGAGTGCATTTCAAGCACGACATACGCTTTCTCGACTCTTGTCGCCATTTTGTCTCACTGCGCTCTCGAGCGCTCTGACGGCAGAAACCTGAAGTGCGGCTTCAGCAGAACAAAACTTTATGAGTTTTTCTACGTATCTGCAGTGTGTCGTGACCATATGTCAATGAATGGAGCTACAGTGAATTTATGAAATCGCTTCAATCATTTGTAATAGCCCTGTAGTATTGTTATCTCAAGTCCCATGTAAATGTTTTAAAAATCTTCTAATAATAATCTTTCTCATAAAAAGTAACTTTTAACAATCATTCATTTCAATTTAAAGAATTTACTAATTTCCCCAATCCATGATCATCCCGATTATTGCAAAAGAAAAATCAGTTGTTTCCTTTCATAAATGACAAATCTATTGGGCTAGCATTGCACAGGGCTGTGCCAGAAAAATTTATTGTAAGAGCAGATATATATGCGTTATCCGGCGATTTCATTGAGGTAAGATTATTTTTTTTTTTTATTCAGAATGATCTTTCAGGGTCATGACACAGCACTGCTGACGTCCAAAATTTACCAGGTTAAATTCACAGTCAATTATTGAAAAGTTATAAGTGAGGGACAATTTAATTGAGAGGTTAGTTATATTGTATTATTACCAGGTTACTGAATTTATTTTTTTGTTGGGACGTTATACTGATTGTGAACGACATAATTATAATTTTTACTGTTGAGAAGTTTAGGAATTTTTCTGTTTTGAGGTTAGACTAAATGTGAATGAATTTTGTGGGGAGGTTACACTTGGTGACAACCGGCCAGGATCGTATTTCTTTGTGAATTTCTGAGAAGTAGTCAGTTATATATCTGCTCTTATTTACTTAAATGTAGTTTGCATCTGGCACAACGCATTTACTAATTTGTCGCTCTTTCTTTCACAGATCATTGGCAATTTATTGCTCTTTGTTGTAATTGTGTTTGTTCCATTTTTGCTTCGTCTTTGTTTCATTTTGTGCTTAATTTTGATTTGTGAAAAATTCCGCGAAAAACTGTTAACAGTACATCGCGATGTGCAATGAGTGAAATAGCCGACTCGAATAATTTGACCGATAATACTTGCGTCACTCAGTGTAATAGTGATAATCCCCTAATTACAGACAATCAGTGTGTGCCGATCACTAGTAAAGATATTGATCCTAATGATGAGCAAACAAATTCAATTATGTCCACAGTAAATTTAACAATTGATGACGCGGCACGTTCCGAACCATGAACGCTAATTTTGGCTGGGATCAAGTTATGGCAGTATTGCTACAAATTAGTGAACCGCGTAAACAACTTAATGAAAATCTGAAACAACAACTTAATTAAAGTTTCAAAGAGCGGAATGAAGTACTAGATAGCCATTTCAAACAACTTAATGAAAAATTCGACAACCATTTCAAACAACTTAATGAAAAATACGACAACCATTTCAAACAACTTACTGAACCGTGCAAACAACTTAATGAAAGTTTCAAACAGTCGAATGAAAAACACGACAACCTTAACGAACAGAACAAATAACTTAGTAAACAGATTACAGCCATTACCGTGCAACGCCATGATACTAAAGAACAATTACATGAGGAAATTAAGGCTAGTGGTAGGAATAATAGTGAACAGTTACGTAATACACATGCAGCCAGAACGAAATTACTTAGAGATGAAATTAGTGCAGTCACTGAACAATGTTCTGAAAAAGCAACAGTTATGCGACGAGTTTAAATTAATGTCAGCAGAACTTTAACACACGCTGGATGCGGAAGTCGATAAGAGATTCGAACAACAGAATAGCCAAATTGACGAACGTTTTAAAGTTGCAGAAATGAAAAATATTTCAGCCTTTAACACATCACAGCACATGCCACTCTCCGAACATTTGTCAGACTCACACAGCCAGTATAATTTAGGTAATTTACAGAGAGTATGTGAGTTAGATCCCGAACAGTCACAGATAAACAGATTATCATACAATCCTGAACCTGTTCACACATTCAGAGACGATCATTTTGATTACAAGCACTTTCTATCCGTTGGGAAATTTAAGAATGACAGAACACAGATTCACCCTTTTGACTGGATACGACAATTTTCTTTTGTATTTTCACCAGTTTGGCCTGTAATGCAGAAACTAGAATTGGACTGGATACAACAATTTACTTTTGAATTTTCACCGCCATTGCCTGTAACGCAGAAACTAAAATTTATTTGCAGCGCGCAATTGACCTCAGGGGATTCATTACACTTCGATGAATATGTGCCGTAGCGTGCACAGGGCCCCGAGCCGTAGTAGTGCTATTTCATCTTTAGTTTTGTGCACTGCTGCCTTCTCTTTTACTATCCTTTATATCTTTCAAAACAGCTCTTCAACTATCGATCTATCTAGGATTAAGAATGAGTAAAGAAAACCTGATACAAATTTTACCTGAAAGTGACAGTTATACGATCCAGAAATGACAACCGCGAGAACTTTAATACCAGACAAAAGGTTAATCATCAGTATGTACAAACTTTTTAGCAATCGCAAACACATTTTGGTAACAATAGAGGCTTTTCTCCGCAACAAGCATCAAAACCAGCCGGTTAGCATACCTAACCAACAATGTAATGTGCAAGATCAACCAAGCTTTAATGTTTCGCCGCCTACACGTATAGCGTCGGCTCCACCAAATAGTAAAGCACAGCAACAAGGAAATTACTACGTATAGAAAACACATCATTTCAACTCCTATCGCAATGCGCCGTATAGCAATGACTATCATGACAGACGTAAAAGTAATGAGTACAATTTTCAGCGAACGTTTAATAACAGTCGGTCTTACCAGCAGCATAATCAACCGCAACAACAGATTATCATGAATGAACCAGACAGTAGATATCATCCCGAACGTAATACGTCAGGACGAAGTAACAGGACAGTACAAATAGTCGAAATGCCACAGCATCTAACCGCAAATAATAGCACGTCAGATAGAATTTGACTAGATACAGTACAGGTTGCATCCTCCAGCAACGTAAGTAATACTTCAGATAGACAGAATCTTGTTCACGAAAATGTTATTACTTTTGACGACATCCGAGACACACTTTTGCATGAAAAACCAGTTATTCAAAAAACTATTTCGCACCCTGTCATTGAAGTAAAGATTGGATCATCCAAATTTTCAGCAGTAATCGATTCTGGATCACCTACGTCAGTCATAAATGAAGAAACCTTCAATGAATGTAACAAAGAGAATACCTATCCTACATTACCATTAGGCAAAACTAAAGTAAAAGGAGCGGTATCTAGTAAAGGAGTAGATGTAAAATTACAGACACACTTATCATTTTGTATTGCAGGTCATATGTTTCACTCAAATTTTTGGATTATTCCCTTATTGACAACAGATGTTATTCTAGGTACGAATTTTTTGGTACAACACGACGCAATTATTGACTTTCAAAATTCCTATTTAATGTTAAAGGATGAAAATGTACAACTGGCATTGGACTTCAGCACTTTTTATCGCAGAAGAACAAACAATTAATCGTACAGAGGTCATTTCGACATCGCGTAATATAGACTGTCATTCCACATTGTTCACAGATATGTATGTTCACAACTACAATACACCAGACGAAGCTGACTATTACGTTATGCAAATGTTTTCTGATTAAGTTAAACAGTACAGTGGAAATACAGACGTCGGACGTACTCAACTACTCAATATTCTTTTACAGCAAGCTCCAGTTTTTGACAACGTCCCTGGTACTATGTCCGGTTTTGTGTATGAGTTTCAAGTTAAACAGCATGACACGTTTAAAGCCAAACATTGTCCCATTCCATATATTCACAGAGAACAAGTTAAGAAAGAATTGCAAGCTATGCTTGACCAAGGTATTATTGAACCGGAAGTTAGTCCGTACATAAACCAGCTCCATATTGTTAAGAAAAAGGATGGATCACTTCGCCTCGTACTTGATTCGCGTCACATCCATGACATTACTGTTAATGGAACAGATCGCCCACAGACACTAGAAGAACTTTTACAGAAATTTCATGGTACTGCTATTTATTCCACATTAGATTTGAAATCGGGATTTTGGCAAATTCGGCTCCACCCGAACTGCAGAAAGTACACAGCTTTTCTCTGTTTTGGTGACTGTTATCAATTTTGCAAATTACCGTTCGGTTTAACTATTTCTTCAGCAGCGTTTATTCGCGGTTTGAATACTATACTTCCGACAGAACTTAAAGACCGAATCACAACGTATGTAGACGACATTCTTATTGCAGAAGCTAACTGGTCTCAACACAATCTGATTCTTGAACAACTATTGCAAACTTTTCGTGCACAAGGACTCACAGTTAATCTTAACAAATCGCACTTTGGCAAAACTTCCATAAAATTTCTTGGACATGTAATTTCAGCATAAGGCATTGCGCCTGACCCGGAAAAACTTCAAGCTATACGTGACATCACTGTACCTACGACGAAGAAACAACTACGCAGCTTTCTGGGGTTAATTAACTTTTTCCGTAAATTTATTCATTACGCTGCTTTAGACACCCCTAGATTATGCCAGTTGACGGGTAAAAACACTATTTGGTCCTGGGATACCCAAGCACAGTCTGAATTTGTCAATCTGAAACAAGCTTTATTGAATGCACCACTTTTATCACACCCAGATCTTACTAGAAATTTTTCCATTGCCACCGACAGTTGTAACACCGCTTTAGGCGTACACATTTTTCAGGAAATTGAAGAAGACGGTACTACAGTAATTAAAAACGTCGCCTTTGCGAGTCGCATTCTGTCACCTGCTGAACGCAATTATTCTGTTACAGAATTTGAAACATTATGTGTTGTATGGGCAGTTACGAGATTTAGGCATTTTCTTTATGGAAGACATACGACCGTTTACACAGATCATAGAGCTATCCAGTTTTTACTATCAGCAAAATTTTCACACGACAGATTAAGCAGATGGAAACTTTATTTACAGGAATTTAATTTTTCAATTGTTCACATTCCCGGTACACAAAATATTGTAGAAGACGCACTATCCCGTTCTCTCAGCAACAATCAGCAAGACATCGCAACCAACTTCTGCCAAGCAAATTTTAGCGTCATTGTACATTCAACAAGTTGCATTCGAAAATTTCATTTCGTCATCATTACGAGACATAGCACAAGAGCAGAGCAAAGACAACGTATGGAAAGAAGTTACACACCTTTGGCAAGATAAGATTAATGTTACCATCAGAAACCATTACACTGTACGCAATAACATTCTGTTTCTCCGCTCTCACCCTGACTGCAACAATTGGTTATTATGTATTCCTGACGAGCTTGTTAACAAATTAATTTGGTATACTCATTTAAGTTACACACATTACGGAGCGAGAAAATGTTTTCTTATACTGAGACAGAACTGTTATTTTAACAACATGGAGAAACGTATTCGACGAGTTTTAGCGTCACGTAAAATCTACCAGAAAGCTAAATCAGACACGACTTCACATATTCCTCCGTTACATCCTATTGTACCCGTTAAATTGAGACACATGGCCGTTGTAGACATTTTTGGTCCGATTCCCAGAACTAATAGAGGTTTTTGCTACGTCTTTGTCGCTGTTGAACTCACTTCGAAATTTGTTACCTTCACTACGTTACGCAAAGCTACAGCTAAATCTATTTCGAATGCATTTGTAAAACATTTTTTATTTCATGTAGGGCATGTATTGAAAGTAATTTCCGACAATGGACCGCAATTTCGATCTGCTATATGGACACGTATGTTACGAACAAGAAACATTTCTCCGATCTATATATCCAAGTATCAAGCTTCTTCGAACCCTTGTGAACGTCTAACGAAAGAAATTTGTAAACTATGTAGAATATACTGCCATAAAAAACATATTGATTGGGACACACACATACTCTCATTCCAGGATGTAATTAACTCCATGCCAAATGAATCTACTATGCTATCTCCGACTGTTATATTGAAAAATGTTGAACCACCCAACAAAATTAAAGAACTAGTATCTTTTCCTACATCTCGTCGACTATGCCACCATGAAATAATTGACATTGCGCTCAGCGCTGGAGAAGATAGCAAAAACAGGTTTGTGCACGCCGTGACTTTCACGTTGGACGGAAGATATTAGACGTACACACTATTTACCCAACAGAGGAAAGAGTAAATGCAGCAAATTTGAGCTTCTATACGCAGGTCCATATCGAATTCGCAGCATTCCTCACCCCAATGTATAGAACACATCGAAACTTTGAGAACCAGAAAAAGCAAAGGCAATCATCATGTCTCCAATATTAAACCCTCTATTGAAGGAACATACTTTATGATTTGTCGCACTGTAATGCCATTTGCAGATATTTATATGAACACTTACTGATGATTATCATATTTTTTCCTGGCAAGTGCCCGGCAAGGTAATGTTAGCAGGTCACTTTTCTTGTCGTTACACATCAGACCGTGCACATTTTTCCAGATAAACTTACATATTTTATGACCACTTACGCAATTCTATTTATGTGACTACTTACTGATGATTATCATATTTTTTCTTGGCAAGTGTCCGGCAAGGTAAGGTTAGCAGGTCGTTTTTGTTGTCGTCTTATATCAGACTGTGCACATTTTTTCCATTTTTTGTGTATGTATGATTGTTTTCCTATCGAAAGTAGAATTTTTGTCTGTATGCACTATGTAATCTTTAAGATATAACAAACACCAGTTGACTTTGACATTTTTTCTTATGATATCTCAATATCTTGACTATTCTACACTTTTTGCTACTACATTATGATACTCTGTGTACATTTTTTGCACTTGAAAACTGTCTATGTTTTTGACATAATACGTTTTCTGTCGTGCTATGCTGTATGCTTGATTGTATCACTAGAAACAAGTTTTTATCTAATGGGTATATGATTTAAATGCAAGATATTAATCCTTATTCATCATTTTCAGAAAGCAATTACGTGTAAAGGAAATAAATTAAACAAACCACAGTGGATTACTATGAAATGGGAATTTCACCTTCGGAATGAACGAAAGAAAATGCAGTTTCTTGTCATGAAGAGTAAATTGATCAGAATTAACAAGCATTAACCAGAATATACTATACACATCGTATGATAGCAGTCTTGACTAATTATTTTTCTTTCAGAATACGAGGTGATTGAGCAAGCTGTCAGACAGAACTTCAGATGTTAATTTTAGTGATGAAATATGCTAGAAGTAAGAAACTCTATACTATGAATAGTTGTATGAAGTAAATGGTAATATGAATATGAATAATGAAGTGTCCATTTTTGCAGTTGATAATAAATGATGATGAATGGTTGTATGAAGAATATGGTAATATGAGTAATGAAGTTTTTCTTTGCAGATGATGATAATGATGAAGTTATTATAATATGAATAATGAAGTTTTTCCTTGCAGATGAGAATAATGATGAAGTTTATATATTTACTATTAGTTAAGAGATGCTATGTAGTTATTTAAGTATTTGTTGCAGTTCGTTTTGACAGTATGTCCTATGTCGCATGGTATAATGACTGAATGTTTTGGAAAAGACAGCTAGAGTACATACATATTGAGTACACGTTTCATTACCTGTTAATTCGAAGTTCACTACTTTTCAGCATAATATACATTTTTTTCTTTCAGCTCAATAATCCACTTTGTATTTTTTTTCCAGGAGAAGCTTTTTATGATATTAATATGCTATAAGCACTTAATTATTAAATCTGTTCTAGTACTTGCATTTTTTTACCCAGTTGTGTCTATCATTGATGAACGTGATCACATATACTGTACTTGTTTCATAACCTTGCTACAGCTGACTCATGATGAATGACGTTATTAATCCTTATTTCCAGCAATAAGTCAAAAGCAAATATTTTCATGCCCCAGCAATTATCGATCCCAACGCAATGCATTGCTAGCAAAAAAAAAAAAAAAATTATTACCAGTCCCAACTATTACCACTATACAACCAAATAATGTTACCAGTTTAAGATATATTTCTAGTTCTAAATATAATGCAAATTTCTCAGCTGTATTGAATCCATTATATCTATGTATTATTGGACCACAGACCTTGAGTAATAGTTACAGTGTGTTACATTTTAAATATGTCCTATGTCACTTGAATGATGAGTTCTGAGTAATACTGAATGATGTTTTGTAATAATGCATAAATGCTATGCCATTAATTTCTATAAATAATATTTTTGTTATACTCTATAAATGCTATGCCATTAATTAACTCTTGTTTTGAATGATGACTTCTGAATAATACTGAATAATCTTTTGTAAAACTATATGAATACTTTGTAACTGGCCAATGAGTGCCAATAATTACTGCAATCAGATGAGTTATGAATAGTATTTTGTAATATTCAATACTTGCTACATATTTAGTAACTGGCCAATAAATGCCAATGATTATTATAATTAGATGAATTATGTATAAGTGCTATGCCAATAATTAACTCATTTTGAATGATGACTTCTGAATAATGCATAAAGATGGTTTGTAACTGGCCAATGAGTGCCAATATTTACTGTAATCAGATGACTTATGAATAATGTTCTGTAATACTCCATACATAGTACAAAATGTTTAGTAACTAGGCAATGAGTGCCAACAATTACTCAAATCGGTTGATAGACTAGTGTAATTCTCAATGATGACTAGCATAAGACTTAATGTCCTTCACCTTCTGAACTAATTACCAGAAATTACTGCAATATCCGTTTGTCCTGTCCATCCTCATGATCATGGAGCACTATATTTGGTTTTTGCACTAATTCTACGTTGATGTGAGAGTATGGATTCAACAAGAATGTGGTGTTGACATATCAAGCTGTCCACCACCTTGAACGATGGAGATGTTATTATGGTCCTACTATTTGGTGTACCTAATGCACTACCAAAATGATAACATTGAATATTAATAGAACATTTCAGTGTCTTGGCTACACTGATAAATACTTCAGGGAAGACAACTTCAGATTGTCTCATTTGGTGTTGTGCTTCTGTAGAAAGATATGGACTTTCGGTGCAACTACGTGCAACCTACTGTGCTACAACCATGATGCTATCCTTCCCATCCCTTTCCTAGTTCTTGAAATATACTAAAGACTTTTACAGTGCATGTGCACTTTATTTCATTTGTTAATAAGATCAGTTGTTGTAAATATGCTAAAGACTTCTACAGTGTGTGTGCACTTTATTTCACTCCATGATATGTTGTAAATATGCTAAAGACTTCTACAGTGCGTGTGCACTTTATGTCATTTGTTAATATATTTTGTATTCAGTGCGTGTGCACTTTATTTCACTTCATGATATGTAAAAATGCTAAAGACTTACACAGTGCGTGTGCACTTTGTCATTTGTTAATATCTTTTGTACTCATTGCGTATACTTTTTGTCATTTCTTGATATATTCTGTACTCAGTGCGTGTGCACTCTATTTCATTACTTAATATGTTTTGCACTTATCAATAATGTATATACTCTGTGACTGTAGACTTAGTAACTAAATAGAGTTAAAAAAAAATTGTCGCTCATGGCAAGTCCAATTGACTCACCATCGCTGCCAATCCCCCCCCCCCAGTGGAGGATTATGTAAGAGGTCCGAGCAGATGTAATTTCGATGTATTGCTCAAGCGCTGCCTGTGATATGTAAGGTATAAGAGAATCTCAGACCAGAGAGCAGTGTTGACTGCAGTAGGAACTGTGTATCAGTAGCAGTAAGTAGTTGCTAGAGAGCAGTCTGGTCTGGTGTATCGTGTTGGCTGGGCCGGTCGTGGTGCAGCGATGCCGGAGCCTCAGCATTATTGTATAAGGTAAAAGCACCCTCGCGCATATGTAGTATTGTTATCTCAAGTCCCATGTAAATGTTTTAAAAATCTTCTAATAATAATCTTTCTCATAAAAAGTAACTTTTAACAATCATTCATTTCAATTTAAAGAATTTACTAATTTCTCCAATCCATGATCATCCCGATTATCGCAAAAGAAAAATCAGTTGTTTCCTTTCATAAATGACAAATCTATCGGGCCAGCATTGCACAGGGCTGTGCCAGAAGAATTTATTGTAAGAGCAGATATATATGCGTTATCCGGCGACTTCATTGAGGTAAGAATTTTTCTTTTTTTAATTCAGAATGATCTTTCAGGGTCATGACGCAGCACTGCTGACGTCCAAAATTTACCAGGTTAAATTCACAGTCAATTATTGAAAAGTTATAAGTGAGCGACAGTTTAATTGAGAGGTTAGTTACATTGTATTATTACCAGGTTACTGAATTTATTTTTTTGTTGGGACGTTATACTGAATGTGAACGACATAATTATAATTTGTACTGTTGAGAAGTTTAGGAATTTTTCTGTTTTGAGGTTAGACTAAATGTGAATGAACTTTGTGGGGAGGTTACAAGTTGCACGTTTATTAAAGACACACAAATGATTAATAAAAGTGTTAGATAAGAATGGCTAGTAGTAACTCAACCAGTAAAATGACTTACAGAAACGCTAGCATTAAAAAAGTGGCCTCACTTAACTAACGAACATAATGACTCAGAATGATTCCCAAATTGCACTTAACTTTAGAGAACAGTGTTAAGGCCCATCGCAGTGCTTGGAAGCAATAAAGCTACGGCCGGCAGGCAATACGAGCGTTCACTCGTCACGGCTTGTGCACAGGGTCACATATAGCAGGCGGTATATATTTATATATACGTAGTCCGACCGGCCCCACAATGAACGGTCCTGACAAGAATCCATAACCGCGCCGACGCCTGCACAAATAGATTGCAATGAAACAAGGTCAAATCAAAGCCACACTGGAATATACTGTATAATAAGCACCCCCCCCCCCCCACCCAAAATTCTTATGGAGCAATACTCAAACGTTACCCGTCTCCCAGTAGACCACTTCCAGTTGCCTTAAGGCACTTTCAATATTAAATAAACATACCAAATGCTGCCGTGACTAATGCTTAAACCATTAACTCTACGGCTGCCGGGCACGTACACAACGGCAACCAGTCCCCAAGCGGACAATATGTCCTAAAACAAGTTAAAATTTGCATGAAAACCACATAAAACACACACTCCACAGATGGTGAGAAATGAAATGAGGAACACCAACCTCCTTAAAATAGCCACTGTGGAACCAAGTTCAGAACCATCTCCGGCAGCTACCCATGCCACAATAAGTTTCAACAATCTGCTTAGCTAAGCATGCAATAAAAGCCATACGTAACTGGGAAGCTGTTCAGCGTGAGACGCCGAACCCACGTGAAAGCGTCCAATGATCGGCACCGTACATTCGGCACGACAAAAGACAAGGGCGGCGAGCACGGCGAGGCCCGTGCACCACGGCTAGGGACGCGGGTTTGTTTTCAACACAAGTTGGCTCGTTGAACGCCGACCGGAGACTCCATGTCACACGTTCACCCGTAAAACCCGCCGGGGGAGCAGTCAAAGATAACAGGACAGCCGAATATCGATATCAGCGAAGCAGGTGGAACACCCTAGCGCCAGCCGCCACTGCTCAGTAGCGCAATGCTATCATTTGCGATATCACTTGCTGAAAACGCAGGTTTATTTTGAAAATGTTTAATCACTGTAGAACACTAACTTATGTAGCCTTAAAGATATTCATAATACCATTCTCATTCTTCTGAGATCGCAGATGCATTCAGATTTGCTTCATCATTTTGATAGTATACTATAATTTATACTGAATAAATCACGGAATAATGTAGATAGAGGGGTACAAATTGACACACATGCTTGGAATGACATGGGGTTTTATTAGAACCAAAAAAATACGAAAGTTCAAAAAATGTCCGATAGATGGCGCTTCATCTGATCTGAGTAGCAATAATTAGCATAACAAAGTAAGACAAAGCAAAGATGATGTTCTTTACAGGAAATGCTCAACATGTCCACCATCATTCCTCAACAATAGCTGTAGTCGAGGAATAATGTTGTGAACAGTACTGTAAAGCATGTCCAAGGTTATGGTGAGGCATTGGCGTCGGATGTTGTGTTTCAGCTTCCCTAGAGATGTCGGTCGATCACGATACACTTGCGACTTCAGGTAACCCCAAAGCCAATAATCGCACGGACTGAGGTCTGGGGACCTGGCAGGCCAAGCATGACGAAAGTGGCGGCTGAGCACACGATCATCACCAAACGACGTGCGCAAGAGATCCTTCACGCGTCTAGCAATACGGGGTGGAGCGCCATCCTGCATAAACACCGTACGTTCCAACAGGTGTTTATCAGCCAGGCTGGGGATGATGCGATTCTGTCACATATCGGCGTACCTCTCACCCGTCGCGGCAGCAGTTACAAAACTAGAATCACGCATTTTCTCGAAGAAAAAAGGCCCGATAACGGTAGATGTGGTAAATCCAGCCCATACCGAGACTTTCTCGTCATGCAATGGAGTTTCCACGACAGTTCTAGGATTTTCGGTAGCCCAAATTCTGCAGTTGTGGGCGTTGACAGACCCTCGGAGCGTGAAATGAGCTTCGTCGGTCCACAACACGTTACTCAACCAATCGTCATCTTCCGCCATCTTTTGAAACGCCTACACCGCAAATGCCCTCCGCTTCACTAAATCGCCAGGTAACAGTTCATGATGCCGATGGATTTTGTACAGATAGCATCGGAGGGTACGCCTAAGTGCCAACCAAACAGTAGTGTATGGAATGCCGGTGCGACGTGCGACGTGCGACTGCACGAGCGCTGACTTCCCCGTGCATAGACGAACCCGCTGCAGTCTCCATTTCTTCCTGAACTGTCTCAGCAGCATTACGACTTGTGCTCGGTTAGCCACTACGGGGCTACGCTGAACTAGCACATTCCCCATTCTGATAATACAGCTTCACTAAAAGCGTCAACATGCTGCGACTGCTGGCGCATCTGATTCTCTCTCTCTCTTTTTTTTTTCTTTATTGTTATTTTAACACCTGAACAATCAGGTAGGCTGGCAGCGGTACGCTACGCCGCTCTTCAGCCATAGTGTTGACAATAACAGTACAATAACGGAGAATTAAAATGAACATAGTGACGGGCAAAAAATAGTGGTTACAGATACACAAAAAACACGGAGCCGTTCACACTCGACGATAACGACACTGAAGACACGTTGACACGGCGCACATAGCACTGATGAATCCGACGGCACAAGTGAACGTAGAAGCGTGACGGCGGACACTAAAAACACAAAACGACGTCACACACACGAGACACTGATGGCGATGATCTCCGGCGCCCGAAAGTCCACGTAGCGTGTGCGAGTCCGGGGACCTGCCAAGAGGGGAAGGGGTGGAGAGGGGAGAACAAAGATGCCAATGGCTGAGGAAATGGGAAGAGGAGGAGAAGGACAGGGGAGGGGAGGCCCGGGGAAGACTGGGGAGAGGGGAGGAGGGACAGAGGGTGCCCAAAGGAACAGATACAGGAAGAGGGAGGGAGGACCAAAGTTGGTAGGAGGGGTAGATGGAGGGGAGGAGGACATCATCAGGGAGGGGGAGCTGGCGGAAGCCACCTTGGGAGAGGATAAGGAGGGTGGAGAGATGGAGACCGGGTGGGATGTGGGAATACAGGTGCGGCAGCGGGTGGGGGTGGGAGAGGATGGGTGAGACAAGCAGATGAGGAGGATCGAGTTTGTGGGAGGTGTACAGGATCCGTATCCTTTCAAGGAAAAGGAGGAGGTGGGGAAAGGGGATGAGATCATACAGGAATCGCGTGGGGGAGGGGAGACGGATGCGATAGGCAAGGCGGAGAGAATGGCGTTCAAGGATTTGGAGGGATTTATAAAAGGTAGGGAGGTCGGAGATCCAGGCCGGATGGGCGTAACAAAGGATAGGGCGGATGAGGGATTTATAGGTGTGGAGGATGGTGGAGGGGTCCAGACCCCACGTACGGCCGGAAAGGAGCTTGAGGAGACGGAGTCGGGAGCATGCCTTGGCTTGGATTGTCCAGAGATGGGGAGTCCAGGAGAGGCGACGGTCGAGGGTGACGCCAAGGTACTTAAGGGTGGGAGTGAGGGCGATAGGGCGGCCATAGATGGTGGGATAGAAGATTCTCTCTCTCATTACAGCTCCTTTTATACACAATGTCATGCGCAGTCACTGACGTTTTGCTGTCCAGCACCATCTGTCGGACATTTTGTGAACTTTGTTTCTTTTTTTTTTGTTCTAATAAAACCCCATGTCATTCCAAGCACGTGTGTCAATTTTTAACTCTCTATCTACATTATTCCGTGGTTTATTAAGTTTTCAAATTTATACTGACTTCTTGATCACCCGTATATACGTATGTGCATCCCTTTTTATAATATCTTTGGATTATACCATATAGCGTACTTCACATATGTCGTGTATGCGGCTAATTCCTCAAAGATCAAGCGCAAAATCTGTGTCATTCAGATATTTTATGGCTGTTTGCTTCCACTCACTGCTCACCACCTGTATTATCCAAAGATAATGGGTCTTTACGCATATTTATGCGCAACATGTTTCGTTTACTCTGAAGTGCCAAAGAAACTGGTATAGGCATGCGTATGCAAATACTTAGGCCGGTGTTACACTATCAAATTTCTTTGCCCAATATCTTTCTCAAAGAAATTTGATGGTTTAATAGGGAACTTTGTCAAATGTCGTCAGTTATTTGATCAAATCTAGGGCCTCGCTGTAGATTTGATCAAAGAAGTCGCTTGTCTTCCGTTCACTGCAATGTGACATGTTACCACGTGGAGTGCTAACATCGCTGCAGCGTTCTGTCATCTGTAGTGTTTTTATAAACATTGCCGGTAAATACAATTGGTGTGTACCGACAAATACAAAATTAATAGAGATGTATGAAGCTGATGAGGCGCTTTACAACGTGAGACACCCTGAATACAAAAATAGATTAAGGAGATTGGAGATCTGACCTAACCTAACCTAACCTAGCTCTCTCCTGTAGCAAGGAATAGGAGTGTTACAGTGATCCTGTCTTCTGCATATATAGCAGTTCTTAAGTGAGTATTGTGCTTTGTGATATGAGGATACACTTCACTGAGCACACACAGAAATGTATGCTCATCCATTGTTAAGTAGTTGATGAACGACTTGACGTCCTCCACTATAAGCTCACGTAACAAGTTTTGTTGAATGCTTTTATCGTGTCGCCGTAAAACCCGCGGCTTTACCCAGGTACGTTCCCTTTCTATCCCCCGCTTCTCTTCCGCATGTGTATACTGTGCAATTGTGATACATGCAACTGCGCGGTTAATAACAAGTTGTTGTTGTCAGCCATCTTGAACTTTAACGAAAAATATGATGACACTGTGATACCCCTTTTTAGCGCCACGTCAAAGATCTTTGTCAAATATATTTCACGAATATTTGATCACATCTTTCATCAAATCTTTGACAAAGAAATTTGATAGTATAATACCGCCCTTAGATACGTACACAGGCAGAATACGGCGCTGCGGTCGGCAACGCCTATGTAAGACAAGCGACTGCTGCAGTTGTTAGATCGGTTACTGCTGCTACAATGGCAGGTAAACAAGATTTAAGTGAGTTTGAACGTGGTGTTATAGCCGGCGCTCGAGCGATGGGACACAGCATCGCCGAGGTAGCGACCAAGCCGGGATTTCCCCGTGCGACAATTTCACGAGTGTACCGTAAATATCGGGAATTCGGTAAAACATCAAATCTCCGACATCACTGCGGCTGGAAAAAGATCCTGCAAGAAAGGGACCAAAGACGACTGAAGAGAATCTTTCAACGTGACAGAAGTGCTATCCATCCGCAAATTGCTGCAGATTTCAGTACAGGATCATTAACATGTGTCAGCATGAGAACTATTCAACGAAACATCGTCGATATCGGCTTTCGGAACCGAAGGCAAAGCTTTATGCCTTGCTTGGGCCCGTCAACACCAACATTTGACTGTTGATGACTGGAAATATGTTGACTGGTCGGACGAGACTCGTTTCAAATTTCATCGAACAGATGGATGTGTTCTGGTGTGGATACAATACTATGAATCAATGGACCCTGTATGTCGACAGGGGACTGTTCTAACTGGCGGAGGCTCCAGGATGGCGTGGGGCGTGCGCAGTTGGAGTGATATGGGACCCCTGATACGTCTAGATAGGACTCTGACAGGTGAGGCGTACATAAGCATCCTATCTGATCACCTGCATCCCTTCATGTCGATTGTGCATTCCGTCGGACTTGAGAAATTCCAGCAGGACAATGCGACTCCTCCGGCCGCTGTGGAAGAGCGATTCTAGGCGCTTCAGTCCGGAACCGCGCTGCTGCTACGGTCGCCTGTTCGAATCCTGCCTCGGGCATGGATGTGTGTGATGTCCTTAGGTTAGTTAGGGTCAAGTAGTTCTAAGTCTAGGGGACTGAAGACCTCAGATGTTAAGTTCCATAGGGCGTAGAGCCATTTTATTTTCAATGCGACACCCCACAAGTCCAGAATTGCTACAGAGTAGCTCCACGAACACTCTTATCAGTTTAAACACTTTTGCTGGCCACCAAACTCCCCAACATGAACATTATTAAGCATATCTGGGATGACTTGCAACGTGCTGTTCAGAAGAAATCTGCACCCTCTGGTACCCATACAGATTTATGGACAGCCCTGCAGGACACATGGTGTCAATTTCCTCCAGCACTACTTCAGACATTAGTCGAGGCCACGCCACGTTGTAATTGCGACACTGCTGCGTTCTCGCGAGGGACCTACACGATATTGGGCAGGTGTACCAGTTTCTTTGGCTCTTCTGTGTACATGCGTGCATCCCTTTTTATAATATGTACGGATTACATCATACAGCGTATTTTACATATATCGCGTAGGCGACTAATTCCTCAGTAGTACAGCACAAAATCAGTGTTATTTCAGTACACACAGATACTTAACAGCTGTTTGTTTCCACTCACTGATCGCCAACTGTATTATCCAGAGATAACGTGTCGTTCCGCCCATTTATGCGCAGCTCGTTTCATTTATTTGTGTTTGGGTGTGAGGAAAAGGAGGTTAACTGCCATTTCCTGCAGCACATATCGATCCTCTCCAGATATCTACGCAAGTATGAGAGTTCCATTACAATAGCTAGTAAACTGAAATGCCTGTTCATATCGCAGTAACCTCCATTGTCTATAAATGGTCGTGTATTTATTAGCAGACGTACTCTGTATACAGCTCTTTGGCACACTGCTCAGTGACGCTGTGGACTAAAATAGCGGAAAATGGTGGCTATTAACCCGATTTTTGACAAGAGGTGTTCCGAATATGTGAGCGAATCGTCATGTTGTGATGTTTACTGAATACACTACCCTGATCTAGACCACTTGCAATAGTGACTCCAACACGTTGGTGAATGTAATAACTTTGTTTTCAGATTGATAACAGACGCGAAAGTCTACACTATCTCGCGTCCGTCGGCCGTCGTAATTTAATATATTATTATTGTTATTATTATTATTTTTTGATTGTTGCCGACTTACGTGGTGGGCCTTAATAAAAATGATATTCCACTTAATTTTGATTTTACGGTTAAATGCTTTCCTGAAGTTCTCCTTTTTAAGAATATTAATCTCAAATTATTTGTTACGTTAATGAATGTTAGACTTGTTGCATCCTAAAACATGAGCAAACAAGCTGAACAATGTAATAAACTTTCCATATTAATTTCCTCGGCTAGTCAGTTCACTTTAAAGCAAAAGATCTTTAGTTATTAATTATAATTGCGGCCCACACAAACGCGAGAGTATTTTTCTTACCTCCGTTAACCATTGTATTGTAGTCGGGAGTCCTGGCTCTAGCTGTCGGCTACGGTACTGAAAATAAGCATTTTAAAGCTACGTATTTCTGCAACTTCGTGCGGCTGTGAAGAATAATTAATATTATGTTAATAGCGGGCGAGTATTTCGCTTCCGCTAATTTTCATAAGTTAAAATTAATATTATGTTAATAGCGGGCGAGTATTTCGCTTCCGCTAATTTTCATAAGTTAATATCGCCACGTAATGGCGTCGTTGGCTGCATCGGCCGCTGCGATTGTTGAACTGTAAATTACTTGAATGCAGGTTAATTCAAGGAAGGCGGACATGAAATCGGGATCACCTCTTACAAATTAAAAGTACACAATAATATTCAATTAATATATTATCTGCTTAACTCATACAAATATGCTTACATTTGTCAGCACTCGAAAGATGTCCGTCTATACACACTCAAGACAAAAGAGGAAGTGAAGTCGACTAAAAAATTAACAAAAGAGCGTATCTTGTCGTCTCTTTAGATAATTTTGTCATAAATTATTTCTTTGCAATCTAAACCTACGCAGAGAAATTATTATCTTACGGCTACATGATAAAAATATATTATTCAATTTTTTAATGTCTCTTCTTTATAAATACTGTTTTTTAAGTCTTTTCGTAATATAGCACTGGGGACGCTATATTGCCCCCCGAAATGTTTATGTCATAAAAAATATTCGTGTTTTTTGACATAAATATTTCCTCTTCATGTCCACAGTGTCCACACGCAGATTTTTCTTTCACAGTCTACATATGTCACATCGTATGTTTACAGCGTAGTAATTACTGAAGCGTGTTGCACACAAGGTGTAATACAGATGAAGTTATCTACATAACAATAAAATATACAATTGGTTACGTATACAGTCATGTACAAAAGAAAAGGACATAGAATACAATTAGTTTCATTTTGGCTTCTTCTTTTTAGGGTTGCAACTTTTGCATTGTTCAAAGGTATGCAATCACGAGTTAGTCCATAAACTTGAAGTCCCAGGGGTGTCAACTGTTCGCTCCCCATTTGGCGCGGCCCTAGGGAAACCTGGGGAAAACCTCGGCGGAGCGACAGACTAACTGCTTTGGTCACTTTCACTTAAATGTTTCTGAGATGTCATTGGAGTACAAGATGTGCATACATTACAAACATTTTTTTGTTGCACTATGCAAAGAATGAGGTCATTATAGCAATTGGTTGCGGTGTCGATGATCTACGCCGCGACGTTTAGCTTGCGACGGCGCCGGTTGGTGTGTTTGGTGCTCGGCGTCCGCGGCGGCTGCGGAGAGGTCAATGCCCGCTCGTCGTCAGCGTGTCTCTCGCCGTCGCGGAACGTCAGAATCAGCTGATCGGCTGCACGGTTGGCGATGTGCTTCTGTCTCGCCCGGGCGTGGCGGAGTGGGATGATATTCGCCCCCCGCGCTTGTTGGCAGGAGTCAGGTCTGCTACGCATCTCCGACGTAGTACATGAAACATACACACAACCAACTAATACACTCCTGGAAATGGAAAAAAGAACACATTGACACCGGTGTGTCAGACCCACCATACTTGCTCCGGACACTGCGAGAGGGCTGTACAAGCAATGATCACACGCACGGCACAGCGGACACACCAGGAACCGCGGTGTTGGCCGTCGAATGGCGCTAGCTGCGCAGCATTTGTGCACCGCCGCCGTCAGTGTCAGCCAGTTTGCCGTGGCATACGGAGCTCCATCGCAGTCTTTAACACTGGTAGCATGCCGCGACAGCGTGGACGTGAACCGTATGTACAGTTGACGGACTTTGAGCGAGGGCGTATAGTGGGCATGCGGGAGGCCGGGTGGACGTACCGCCGAATTGCTCAACACGTGGGGCGTGAGGTCTCCATAGTACATCGATGTTGTCGCCAGTGGTCGGCGGAAGGTGCACGTGCCCGTCGACCTGGGACCGGACCGCAGCGACGCACGGATGCACGCCAAGACCGTAGGATCCTACGCAGTGCCGTAGGGGACCGCACCGCCACTTCCCAGCAAATTAGGGACACTGTTGCTCCTGGGGTATCGGCGAGGACCATTCGCAACCGTCTCCATGAAGCTGGGCTACGGTCCCGCACACCGTTAGGCCGTCTTCCGCTCACGCCCCAACATCGTGCAGCCCGCCTCCAGTGGTGTCGCGACAGGCGTGAATGGAGGGACGAATGGAGACGTGTCGTCTTCAGCGATGAGAGTCGCTTCTGCCTTGGTGCCAATGATGGTCGTATGCGTGTTTGGCGCCGTGCAGGTGAGCGCCACAATCAGGACTGCATACGACCGAGGCACACAGGGCCAACACCCGGCATCATGGTGTGGGGAGCGATCTCCTACACTGGCCGTACACCACTGGTGATCGTCGAGGGGACACTGAATAGTGCACGGTACATCCAAACCGTCATCGAACCCATCGTTCTACCATTCCTAGACCGGCAAGGGAGCTTGCTGTTCCAACAGGACAATGCACGTCCGCATGTATCCCGTGCCACCCAAGGTGCTCTAGAAGGTGTAAGTCAACTACCCTGGCCAGCAAGATCTCCGGATCTGTCCCCCATTGAGCATGTTTAGGACTGGATGAAGCGTCGTCTCACGCGGTCTGCACGTCCAGCACGAACGCTGGTCCAACTGAGGCGCCAGGTGGAAACGGCATGGCAAGCCGTTCCACAGGACTACATCCAGCATCTCTACGATCGTCTCCATGGGAGAATAGCAGCCTGCATTGCTGCGAAAGGTGGATATACACTGTACTAGTGCCGACATTGTGCATGCTCTGTTGCCTGTGTCTATGTGCCTGTGGTTCTGTCAGTGTGATCATGTGATGTATCTGACCCCAGGAATGTGTCAATAAAGTTTCCCTTTCCTGGGACAATGAATTCACGGTGTTCTTATTTCAATTTCCAGGAGTGTATTTGTTTCCCGCTGCAGATGGTTACGCTAGTGGGAAAGAAGCATTTATTAGTGCGGCAGTTGTTGTTAAGTTTTCGCCAGTTTCCGAGTGTCAAGCTAGCACTGTCTTGCAGAATACATGACATGGATCTTCTCCCGTGGATGAAGTTTTGATGCGCCACTGTTGCCATTACACGTCAGTTTTTGTCTTGATAAAATTATTTATGTTTTCGCCGCACTCGCAGGCACTGGTGAGTGTCCCAGTACGAGCTTAGCACAAACATTGGCCGTTTCTGCGGTCGCTATTTTGCAACAGTCCACGCATCGCATTCCAATCTCGCATTATTGTACTCACTGAAATTACAGTCTGTCCCAAAAATATTGACTGTGGGTTCACTTCACGTTAACAGTTCACATTTATAAGCAAATTCACAGTTTTTCGTGCGTAATATTGGCGTTTGGCGTCCTTACCGCTGTTGAACGTTCAATACTAGCATTTCACTGTCCGTATCACAGTTTCACCTTCACAGTTTTTCACACTGCTTAAAGTAACTGTTTCGATTAGTTCACAAACACTAATGTATTTCATTCAGTTTGAACTGGATTTTGGCTAGTGCTGGATTTTACCAGTCTCTCGCACTAATTATCTCTTTTCATTCTCCGTTTAGAGTCGTACTTGCCTTCAGATTTTTTGACTATACAATTGTATTTCCGTCTCATCTGAGGTAAGCCCCATGCCATGTCTGCCCACTCATTGCGTACTTGCCCTCCAGAGCCAGGCTCGACTTTACAAAACTTTGCCTCTCGCATTATTGTAGACATTTTATAGTCTAGGCCTAGCGTGCAAGTTCCTAGATTAAAGTTAGATTTGTGACTTTTGTTTACACTACAAATTCGTGCAAATCTCTGCCTTAGCAGGTGGCAATATATTTTAACAGTGCTCAGCGGTAGTCGCGTTTACTGATTTGCTTTGTACCTTGTCCACAACACATGAGGTACCTTGGGTGATGTACACCCTGCACTCATATTGTTAAGTAAATTATGATTGAGCATATTTCAGGATCGGTATAGACATAAATACATGGAACAACATATACACTATAATATTGAATTTCATAAGTTGCATTACTACTACAGTTCAAAAATTTTCATGACACACTAATGAAAAATTCTTTCATCATTACATGCTGTTGAATTTTTTTAAAAAATATTTTTTAAAGCATTTTTAAACATGAAATTTGTAAAATATTCTTAAACCTACGTTCATTTTTTTTCTTCAAAATGCAATTGCTTAAATATACTATTATTCCTTAACATCTACAAAATTGAATCACACTAATCTTGTGTGCCTCATTGTCTTTAAATGTTACACTAAAATCTGAACATTTACACAAAGAAAAAAATACACTCTAAACTTAACCTATTATTCACATATGTAAAAGTTGCTCTACTGAGCGAACGTCTTTAAGTCTTTGTAAGTATTTTCCTTGTTTCCTTCGTAATTGCCTCCTTATTTGACCACAGGATGGTGTAGTTTGCGTGACAGAAAGTATCGTGAGGTACCACTTCGATGTTATAGGTGTAGCCCTCGATAACACCGGGTTTTTCCGAAAACACATTCTCATAATCTGTAAGTAGCTGAGTCAATTCATTTTGTTGTGCTTCAGTCAAATGTTCTGACTCCCTGACTTTCATGGCTATCAGTTTCCTTTTTTCCTCTCTGTCTTCAGTAATAAACTCTTCATAACATGCTTGTCTTGTACTTAAGTCAGAATATAAATTCATTACCTGTATTCTTTCGAATCTCGACTGAAAGCTCCGGCAATATTTACCGTGCACTTCCCGTGTCCTCAACAACGGCAAAATTACCCGTCTACCCTCATTCATAAGGCTTACTTCCCCGCACAAGAGGTCGATTTTTGCGTCCCTCTGGCGTAAAAATTCCATCCCCAGGATGCAAGCAACACCTAATCCCTTAACTACTAGGAACGAGCTTTTCATTGCTTCATTTCCTACCGTAAACTCGACTTGCACCTGGTGCTTTATGATATGAGATTGTGCACCTATTGCACCTGTTACACGACAATTCTTCACTGGCAATACTGGTATTCTATTATTTTGACTCAAGTACGTGTAAAAATTTGCACTCATGACATTGGTTGAAGCGCCGGTATCGACTATTATCTGTATTGGTGCTCCGTACACATCTGCTTGCAATATAGCCTGCACATCACTTTTGTCGATTCGGTTACATTTCTGCGGTATGTCTATAAGTTCCTTTTCTATTTTTGTTCCCTCATTGTATCTCAGCATACAAAGTTTATGGCTGTCATCCGTGGATGTGCCCATACTGCACCGTCCTGCAGCCAACAACGGAGAGCGTATTGTGGCTGTCTTTAGTTTAACGGATGAGCATTAGTGGGTTGACAGTTGTCTGTCACTTCCACTAACCTCACATTGTGGTTCTGGTTGTTGTAGTTGCTACTGTTGGGTTGGCCACCCTGCCTCCCCGATGGTGTAATTTGATATTGTGTATGGCTCTGGTTTTGCGGTGGTCGGTTGTAACTCCCTGAGATGTTCTGTGACGGACCTGGGTTGGCGTTCCATTGTGGCGCTGTGTTTTGTTGCCACTGTGGTGTCGGTTCATTACAACCACGCCACTGGTCTCGGTTGTTCCGCCATTGCGGATTGCCGTTACCATTATATCCATTAGTAACGCGCCCATCATGATGTCTCTTCCGATTTTGACGATTATAACCGTTGCCGTTATAACCATTGCCATTGTTTGTGCCTCGATTCTGTTGCCGGTGCTCTTGCTTATTCCCGTTGTTACTACCGTTACTGTGGCTGCTATTGTAATCGGCTTTTTGTTGATTGCAGCCTGCATGATTCCACTTGTTTTTGGTTTTCATATCTTCGGTCAATAAGTCAACAGAATCCACTATTTCCATGAATTGTTCTATATCGTATTCCGGCACATTGATGAAATATCTTTTAATTTCACTGGGCAACTTCATTCTTATCAATCTGATTATGTCACGATCGGACATTGGCTCGTCCCAGTACCTGGTTTTGTTGATATACTTTTCGAAATATTTGCGTAACGTTCCCATCTTAGGATTGTACATTTCTGGACTGTACAACTCCTTTCGTAGTCTTTCTTGGACGCTATCGGACCAGAATTTTTGCAAGAAAGCACCTTCAAACTGTTGCATCGTTAGACATTTTTCGGACACGTCGGTGGCCCACAGTGCCGCGTCACCTTGAATAAAGGAGACCACGAAATGTATTCTTTGTCTTTCCGTCCATGTCCTGGGAAACACATTCCTGAAGCTCTCAATAAATACCACAGGGTGTACATTTCGTTTTTCGCTATTGAAGGGTTGGAATGTTCTGTGTTTTATTACATTGTCCTCTTTTTTGCACATCTGATTGCTACATTCTGTGACATTCATTACTTCGTGATGTGCGCTGCACGGTATCGCATGTTGTTCGTGCCCGTAATTCACATTAGGTTGCGGTTGCGCACTCGCACCCTGCATACAGTCTGCGTTATTATAGTAGTCAGTACGCGGAGTCGGATTCATCTTTCCGCCACTGTTTACATTGCTTTCCAACACAGACAGTCTCGGCGCGACCTCCTGTTGGCAATTTGACAACTCCGCTGTCACACGGGATTTGATCTGTGTTAATTCAGCGTGCAGTGCGGCAGCGCTAGCGTCAATATTTACACTCGCGGCCGCCGTCGCTTGTTCTACAGCTGTTTTTACATCGCTTTCAATCTTTGCAGATATCTCGCGATCCTTTACTTCTAGCCATTCATTGAATTCTTTGTCGACTTTTTGAGCTTGCACTTCCAAATATGTAACAATACGTTTTCGTGCATCTATCTCCACATTATCCACGCGGGTGGTTAAAGTCTGGACATTGTCTTCAAGCCTAGCCTGCGATATCTGTAGTTTTTGCATCTCGCTGGCTAAGCTATGCACAAGATCGGGCATTTCTTTGCACGCGTCCCGCATCTCGGCAAGTTCGCTTTGTATACGGTCTAGTTTCGCTTCACTGCGCTGCTCTTGCTCACTGAGCTTTTGCGTAAATTCTTTCCCTTGGTCATGTAGCATTTGCGTTAATTGTTTCTCCTGCTCATATGGCATCTGAGCCAGTTTCTCGTCTCTTTGTTTTTCCCTCTGTTCTGATATTCTTTCTTTTTCCCTTTCTTTCTGTTCTCTTTGTTGCTCTTGCTCATAGAGCATCTGAGCCAGTTTCTGATCTCTTTCCCTATCTCTTTCTTCTAACCTGCGCAGAAATTCTGCAAATGGGTCTGCAATCGGTGAGCATACTGGTGCCCCGCTTAATCTAGCACTCGATTGGCCCCCCTGCCCAGGCAGTGGAGTTGTTACTTTATTCCCATTCTGCTGTGGAGCGTCATTCACCGTCCACAGATCCTCGCCCCCCGCTCCGGACATTATGTTATCCGAGGCGGTGGCTTGGGATTCGTTTACGTATTGCAAATGACCCTCACTTTCCATATTAACAAAATTTTGTTCGTCTGGTACGGATGCTTTAGCTTGTCCTATCTTACCCATAATAAATTCACTTTAAGCCACTGACGAATCTTTAACACTGATATACACACAAATAATTATCCCCTCCAAAAATAAACATATAAATACACAAAACGAATAATAATCCCCTCCAAAAATAAACACGTAAGTACACAAAACACCGAAGGTATCTCATGTGTACATGGGTTCGATATTCCGCACAGAGCTACACAGGATGCTTGCACAATAGGCCTTACCTTACTTATTTTTCTTTCTCGCAATCCTTTTTCTTTTCTACACTTTCTCTTCTCCAGATCTCCTCAGGGTGTGGTTTTGTTGTTGTACATGTAAAAGAATTCATATAAGCATTAATATTTTACAACAATTAGACACATACATAATTACATTCCTTACCATAGTAAGTATTATATTAATAAATCTCGAATTTTATTTGATCGGGCCCCAAAGTTGCGGCGCCAATCTCTCGTCTGTCGGCCGTCGTAATTTAATATATTATTATTGTTATTATTATTATTTTTTGATTGTTGCCGACTTACGTGGTGGGCCTTAATAAAAATGATATTCCATTTAATTTTGATTTTACGGTTAAATGCTTTCCTGAAGTTCTCCTTTTTAAGAATATTAATCTCAAATTATTTGTTACGTTAATGAATGTTAGACTTGTTGCATCCTAAAACATGAGCATACAAGCTGAACAATGAAATAAACTTTCCATATTAATTTCCTCGGCTAGTCAGTTCACTTTAAAGCAAAAGATCTTTAGTTATTAATTATAATTGCGGCCCACACACGCGCGAGAGTATTTTTCTTACCTCCGTTAACCATTGTATTGTAGTCGGGAGTCCTGGCTCTAGCTGTCGGCTACGGTACTGAAAATAAGCATTTTAAAGCTACGTATTTCTGCAACTTCGTGCGGCTGTGGAGAAAAATTAATATTACGTTAATAGCGGGCGAGTATTTCGCTTCCGCTAATTTTCATAAGTTAATATCGCCACGTAATGGCGTCGTTGGCTGCATCGGCCGCTGCGATTGTTGAACTGTAAATTACTTGAATGCAGGTTAATTCAAGGAAGGCGGACATGAAATCGGGATCACCTCTTACAAATTAAATGTGCACAATAATATTCAATTAATATTTTATCTGCTTAACTCATACAAATATGCTTACATTTGTCAGCACTCGAAAGATGTCCGCCTATACATACTCAAGACAAAAGAGGAAGTGAAGTCGACTAAAAAATTAACAAAAGAGCGTATCTTGTCGTCTCTTTAGATCATTTTGTCATAAATTATTTCTTTGCAACCTAAACCTACACAGAGAAATTATTATCTTACGGCTACATGATAAAAATATATTATTCAATTTTTTAATGTCTCTTCTTTATAAATACTGTTTTTTAAGTCTTTTCGTAATATAGCACTGGGGACGCTATAACTAACATACATGGTATAGTGTTCAAGTTTTAACTGTCACATCGAAAAAATAAAGTTACGTAACTAATTTGTCCTCTTTGCTGTCCTGGGTTTCTGCTTAATGTTGAAACTCTGCGACGCAGGTCTCTACACGAGCCCAGACAAAATCAACCAGACCGTTAATAAAATGGAGTATGCCTATCGTGAAGCAGTACGATTTCTGCATTTGGAGGTGTGGAACGGTGAGTTGCAAGAGATTGTGATGCTACGGTGGTTTATGTGCCTTATCACCGATAATTTTCCGCCATAAGATGCATGGCATGCTAGTGCTAATAAATTTTCTTCTGTTAATAGAATTTGTACATGTTTCATTGTGGATATGTTCCTCGTGTGCGGTTGACGGAGGCAACAGCGTCATGTCCAGACGAAAAAAAAACCGTAGCGAGATACCTTTGGCACCGAATCGACAGCCGTCTGCGATAAACGACATCCCGAAACAACTCGCCAGATCGTATGCTAACAATCAAAACAAGCGAATAAAATGTAGTAGGAATTGTAAAATTAACAAAGTTGTTCAGTTCATGCCAAAGATGTTGAAATAAAAAGGCTGTTAATATGGTGGCTGCTATACATCACGATGAACGAGATACACTCCTGGAAATGGAAAAAAGAACACATTGACACCGGTGTGTCAGACCCACCATACTTGCTCCGGACACTGCGAGAGGGCTGTACAAGCAATGATCACACGCACGGCACAGCGGACACACCAGGAACCGCAGTGTTGGCCGTCGAATGGCGCTAGCTGCGCAGCATTTGTGCACCGCCGCCGTCAGTGTCAGCCAGTTTGCCGTAGCATACGGAGCTCCATCGCAGTCTTTAACACTGGTAGCATGCCGCGACAGCGTGGACGTGAAGCGTATGTGCAGTTGACGGACTTTGAGCTAGGGCGTATAGTGGGCATGCGGGAGGCCGGGTGGACGTACCGCCGAATTGCTCAACACGTGGGGCGTGAGGTCTCCACAGTACATCGATGTTGTCGCCAGTGGTCGGCGGAAGGTGCACGTGCCCGTCGACCTGGGACCGGACCGCAGCGACACACGGATGCACGCCAAGACCGTAGGATCCTACGCAGTGCCGTAGGGGACCGCACCGCCACTTCCCAGCAAATTAGGGACACTGTTGCTCCTGGGGTATCGGCGAGGACCATTCGCAACCGTCTCCATGAAGCTGGGCTACGGTCCCGCACACCGTTAGGCCGTCTTCCGCTCACGCCCCAACATCGTGCAGCCCGCCTCCAGTGGTGTCGCGACAGGCGTGAATGGAGGGACGAATGGAGACGTGTCGTCTTCAGCGATGAGAGTCGCTTCTGCCTTGGTGCCAATGATGGTCGTATGCGTGTTTGGCGCCGTGCAGGTGAGCGCCACAATCAGGACTGCATACGACCGAGGCACACAGGGCCAACACCCGGCATCATGGTGTGGGGAGCGATCTCCTACACTGGCCGTACACCACTGGTGATCGTCGAGGGGACACTGAATAGTGCACGGTACATCCAAACCATCATCGAACCCATCGTTCTACCATTCCTAGACCGGCAAGGGAACTTGCTGTTCCAACAGGACAATGCACGTCCGCATGTATCCCGTGCAACCCAACGTGCTCTAGAAGGTGTAAGTCAACTACCCTGGCCAGCAAGATCTCCGGATCTGTCCCCCATTGAGCATGTTTGGGACTGGATGAAGCGTCGTCTCACGCGGTCTGCACGTCCAGCACGAACGCTGGTCCAACTGAGGCGCCAGGTGGAAATGGCATGGCAAGCCGTTCCACAGGACTACATCCAGCATCTCTAGGATCGTCTCCATGGGAGAATAGCAGCCTGCATTGCTGCGAAAGGTGGATATACACTGTACTAGTGCCGACATTGTGCATGCTCTGTTGCCTGTGTCTATGTGCCTGTGGTTCTGTCAGTGTGATCATGTGATGTATCTGACCCCAGGAATGTGTCAATAAAGTTTCCCCTTCCTGGGACAATGAATTCACGGTGTTCTTATTTCAATTTCCAGGAGTGTATTAATGCTGAATATTGTACTGCATACGGAAGCACAGTAATAATAAACTATCTTGAAAGTAAAATCGTTTCATACGTTTACCTGCACCAATAAAGCGTGTACAGGGTGGTCCTTTGATAGTGACCGGGCCAAATATCTCACGAAATAAGCGTCAAACGAAAAAACTACAAAGAACGAAACTCGTGTAGCTTGAAGGGGGAAACCAGATTGCGCTATGGTTGGCCCGCTAGATGGCGCTGCCATAGGTCAAACGGATATCAACTGCGTTTTTTTAAATAGGAATCCCAGTTTTTATTACATATTCGTGAAGTACGTAAAAAAATACGAATGTTTTAGTTGGACCACTTTTTTCACTTTGTGATAGATGGCGCTGTAATAGTCACAAACGTATAAGTACGTGGTATCACGTAACATTTGCTTCTTGATAAATTACCCATGTTAAAATGGACCGTTTACCAATTGCCGAAAACGTCGATATCGTGTTGATGTATGGCTATTGTGATCAAAATGCCCAACGGGCGTGTGCTATGTATGCTGCTTGGTATCCTGGATGACATCATCCAAGTGTCCGGTCACGTTATTTAAGGAAACGGGAAGTGTTCAGCCACATGTGAAACGTCAACCACGCATGGCAACAAATGATGATGCCCAAATAGGTGTTTTAGCTGCTGTCGCGGCTAATCCGCACATCAGTAGCAGACAAACTGCGCGAGAATCGGGAATCTCAAAACCGTCGGTGTTGAGAATGCTACATCAACATCGATTGCACCCGTACCATATTTTTATGCACCAAGAATTGCATGGCGACGACTTTGAACGTCGTGTACATTTCTGCCACTGGGCATAAGAGAAATTACGGGACGATGACAGATTTTTTACACGCGTTCTAATTAGCGACGAAGCGTCATTCACCAACAGCAGTAACATAAACCGGCATAATATGCACTATTGGGCAACGGAAAATCCGCGATGGCTGCGACAAGTGGAACATCAGCGACCTTGGCGGGTTAATATATGGTGTGGTATTATGGGTGGAAGGACAATTGGCCCCCATTTTATCGATGGCAATTTAAATGGTGCAATGTATGCTGATTTCCTACGTAATGTTCTACCGATGTTACTACAAGATGTTTCTCTGCATAACAGAATGGCGATGATGGATGTCCGTCACATAGCTCGCGTGCGGTTGAAGCGGTATCGAATAGCATATTTCATGACAGGTGGATTGGTCGTCGAAGCACCAAACCATGGCCCGCACGTTCACCGGATCTGACGTCCCCGGATTTCTTTCTGTGGGGAAAGTTGAAGGATATTTGCTATCGTGATCTACCGACAACGCCTGACAAAATGTATCATCGCATTGTCAATGCATGTGCGAACATTACGGAAGGCGAACTACTCGCTGTTGAGAGGAATGTCGCTACACGTATTGGCAAATGCACTGAGGTTGGCGGACATCATTTTGAGCATTCATTGCATTAATGTGGTATTTACAGGTAATCACGCTGTCACAGTAATCGTTGTCAGAAATGATAAGTTCACAAGGGTATATGTATCACATTGGAACAACCGAAATAAAATGTTCAAACGTACCTACGTCCTGTATTTTAATAAAAAAAAAACTAGCTGTTACCAACTGTTCGTCTAAAACTGTGAGCCATATGTTTGTGACTATTAGAACGCCATCTATCACAAAGCGAAAAAAGTGGTCCAACTAAAACATTCATATTTCTTTACGTACTACACGAATATGTAATAAAAATAGTGTTCCTATTTTTAAAAAAACGCAGTTTATATCCGTTTGACCTACGGCAGCGCCATCTAGCGGGCCAACCATAGCGCCATCTGGTTTCCCCCTTAAAAGCTAGACAAGTTTCGTTGTTTGTAGTTTTTTCGTTTGACGCTTATTTCGTGAGATATTTGGCCCGGTCACGATCAATGGACCACCCTGTATATTTCGTGGATGGATTGTGCTTCACTTAAAACTACTAGTTGATGATGCAGATATTGTAGATTGCGTCGGGTCCGTCTGTGGAATACTGTGTCAACGAGTCAACAAGAACATAACAAAGCAGTCAGAATCCTGGATGTATTGACTACTATTAATAAAAAGAAAACTTAGGCCCTCGACGATCGAACACGAGAATAGGACCTGCGAAATTCATAAAAAAATTTTATCGGAACGATGCAGTCGGTCATGGATCAGTTTTTAATCCGGCATTCGAGTTATTTATTACAAAAGCAAAGGCTCGTAAGCGTCACTGTATCACATCCCGCAGCGGCGTATGGAGGCCCTATTTTTTCGTTGTTGATCGTTGTGTTTGGTCGTTGCAGACGTCACATGACGTCCAGTCAAGTTCGTTTGTTGATCCTTCCATTCAGTTTAATTTTATTACAGAGGCCAACCAGCTCTCTGACTGAACACGCTGAGCTACCGTGCCGGCGCCCATGGGCCACTGTCAGACGCACGTCAACATTACTTCCAGTGAGGTCAGACAAGTCTGAATGACGATGAACGCAATGGCAGACCATCACAGGAGAAGTTGAGACCCTGGTGCTCGAGTACCAGCGTATCACAATAGCAGGGATAGTGGTAAAAGTGGAAGTCGGTCATGGATCAGTTTGTAACGCGTCACACGACATTTTTAACATGAAGACCGCTGCTTGCTGAATTCCACTACATCTGGCCTCTGCATTTGAGCGGCTGTTGTGAATATGTTGTTAGTGACTGACGTTTCCCTTCCCGGTAGAAGATGGATATTCGATGAAGTGGGTAGTTGAAATAAAGGAATTTCAAAGTGGTGGTTCTTTCAGTGAACTAATACTATTCAGTAGTGCCCTTTTACTTTGAAAAGAGAAATGATGATTTCTTGAGAAATCTTCTGTAGTGCAGTTAATTTATGAACAGTGAAAGGGGTTGTTCCACAGTTTGAATTCTTCGCAACATAAATTTCCCCGCGAGAATCTAACACCGAGTATGAAAAGGCATCCAAGAGTAGAACATTGCTTCGTACAGTTCTTGTGGTCCCTAAGTGAAACGTAAGTTGGAAGCAGCGAAGTTGTTTTACAAGCTGTCGCAAATGCGATTCATAATGATAGCAAATACTGCAGCAATACTGAAAAGTGTGCCCCATAAAAATCTTACATTTAGTCTCGTCTCTTGACTCGCGAGCTATCAAAGAGTTTCTTCAACAGATCTGTCTCCCTATACCGAATTTTAATGACTATAACACTCTACGGACTATAAGAAACATCTTAATCCTTTAGCAATTTTTTTAAAAAATAACGTTTTACCATTTTTATTATTAGACTGCAAAGCCATAATAAAAAAATTCTTAGTTTATAATACAGAACTGACCCTTAATATGCCTGAAAATCATCATCTGAAGTTTCTTGTTCTTCTGATTCTTATTACTATTCGTCGTCATCACTGCATTCTTCATATATAAGATCTATCGAGAGCATTACTTATGCTGCAGTTCTTGACACATTTAACAATAACGTCTTCTCTCACTCTAGACCACGACTGTTTTATCCACTGACACACTTGTTTGATTGCTCCCTTCGGCGTGAATTCTTGTTGGGTTTGATCCACCATCCGTTTGTTCCATTCCTCTCTCAAATACACTTCAAATGGTTTATTTACTGAGACATCAAGAGGCTGCAGTTATGAAGTAAGTGCCGGCCGTGAGGTTCTAGGCGCTTCAGTCTGGAACCGCGAGACCGCTACGGTCGCAGGTTCGAATCCTGCCTCGGGCATGGATGTGTGTGATATCCTTAGGTTAGTTAGGTTTAAGTAGTTCTAAGTTCTAGGGGACTGATGACCACAGATGTTAAGTCCCTTAGTGCTCAGAGCCATTTGAACCATTTATGAAGTAAGTCCTACTGGAATGACAGCAAGTTCTGTATTTCCGCTGTCTCAGTTTCTCTTGCACAGAATTTTTCAAATGTCTACTAAACTTATCTACCACAAGAAGAGAACTCTTCTTCAATAAAGCACCTTCGTTCTCTCCTATACTCTGTTAATCCATAATTTCATACCAGTCTCGTCCATACAACACTTGTCATGTACGTGAACAACAACATGCAGTGGTATTTCAGAAAGTTTTGCAATTGTTTTGCGCTTGAAAATGATCATTGGATTAAGTTTAGTACCGGCAGTACAGTACGAAAGGACAACAGTGTAGTGCATTTTTTCACGCCCACTTGTTTTTATTGTTACAGTTCTACAACCTTTCCTGGCAACAGTACTGCACATCAAATGTCAGAGGAGTTTCGTGTACTTTCGCTATTTGACTTAGTTCCACAATGGCTTTCTTTCGATGTTGAATGGTAAAGCAAGGAGAATATAATATTTTCTCTCCATAATAAAATATTTTGGTTTTGCTTCGCATGCTAAGTCCACGACTGGCCCTAGCTTACGTGCGTGTGTTTGAATCATTTTTGTATTAATTCCACTGTCATTTTGACGGTGTGCTTGAATTAATTTCAGTACGTCATCTTCTAGTTTTGGCCGTTCTGCATGAGTCCTCTATTTGCACATTTAGTCTTCCTCATTTTTTTCTGTTCTTCTTTACTAGCCCATCAATTGCGAATGGTTTTTTTCCGTTGATGGAGAGCCGAAATGACGCACAGCGAGTTGGTTCAAATGGCTCTGAGCGCTATGGGACTCAACTTCTGTGGTCATCAGTCCCCTAGAACTTAGAACCACTTAAACCTAACTAACCTAAGGACATCACACTTATCCATGCCCGAGGCAGGATTCGAACCTGCGGCCGTAGCAGTCCCGCGGTTCCGGACTGCGCGCCTAGAACCACTAGACCACCGCGGCCGGCACGCACAGCGAGTTATTCTGTGTAAGTTAATACCTTCAATTTGTAGCCCGAATCATATGAAAACCTTTAATTTAGTACTGTTACTGGTAACAGAAATCACTTTCAGTTCAAGTTCACTGGCAACGTAGACTACAATGACGCATCACAAGCTAGACAGTGTTTTGGCTTTGTGATGGCGGGGCGGGTGGGAGACGGTGTCAGCAAGCTTGTGAATCCCCACAACACACGTTCGTCACATCGGTGCACTGCTACCGTTAGTTGAATCCAGTGATGCCAGATAGAGACAGGTATAAAGCGGCATGGACTATACGGCGGGAATTTTAAATGAAACACGGGATATTTTTATATTAATATCGGGTGTAAGACGCACCTGAATTTTGGTGACAATTTTTCGAAGAAAAAAAGTGCATCTTACAGAACGTAAAATACGCCACCCACCACCTGAATACGATTTTAAGTGTTCCATAGATTATTGCCGTTTCATAGTACACTACTGACCATTAAAATTGCTACACCAATAAGAAATGCAGATGATAAACTGGTATTCATTGGAAAAAATGAATTGGAAAAATGAATGACATGTGATAACATTTTCACGGAATTTGGGTGCATAGATCCTGAGAAATCAGTACCCAGAACAACCACCTCTGGCCGTAATAACGGCCTTGATGCGCCTAGGTACTGAGTCAAACAGAGCTTGGATGGCGTGTACAGGTACAGCTGCCCATGCAGCTTCAACACGATACCACAGTTCATCAAGAGTAGTGACTGGCGTATTGGGACGAGCCAGTTGCTCGGCCACCATTGACCAGACTTTTCAGTTGGTGAGAGGTCTGGAGAATGTGCTGGCCAGGGCAGCAGTCGAACATTTCCTGTATCCAGAAAGGCCCGTATAGGACCCGCAATATGCTGTCGTGCATTATCCTGCTGAAATGTAGGGTTTCGCAGGGATCGAATGAAGGGTAGAGCCACGGGTCGTAAAACATCTGAAATGTAACGTCCACTCTTCAAAGTGCCTTCAATGCGAACAAGAAGTGACCGAGACGTGTAACCTATGGCACCCCATACCATCACGCCGGGTGATACGCCAGTATGGCGATGACGAATACAGGCTTCCAATGTGCGTTCAGCGCGATGTCGCCAAACACGGATGCGACCATCATGATGCTGTAAACAGAACCTAGATTCATCCGAAAAAATGACATTTTGCCATTCGTGCACCCAGGTTCGTCGTTGAGTACACCATCGCAGGCGCTCCTGTCTGTGATGCAGCATCAAGGGTAACCGCAGCCATGGTCTCCGAGCTGATAGTCCATGCTGCTGCAAACGTCGTCGAACTGTTCGTGCAGATGGTTGTTGTCTTGCAAACGTTCCCTTCTGTTGACTCAGGGATTAAGGCGTGGCTGCACGATCAGTTACAGCCATGCGGATATGATGCCTGTCATCTCGACTGCTAGTGATACGAGGCCGTTGGGATCCAACACGGCGTTCCGTATTACCCTCCTGAACCCAGCGATTCCATATTCTGCTAACAGTCATTGGATGTTGACTAACGCGAGCAGCAATGTCGCGATACGATAAACCGCAATCGCGGTAGGCTACAATCCGACCTTAATCAAAGTCGGAAACGTGATGGTACGCATTTCTCCTCCTTACACGAGGCATCACAACAACGTTTCACCAGGCAACGCCGGTCAACTGCTGTTTGTGTATGAGAAATCGGTTGGAAAGTTTCCTCATGTCAGTACGTTGTAGGTATCGCCACCGGCGCCAACGTTGTGTGAATGCTCTGAAAAGGTAATAATTTGCATTTCACAGCATCTTCTTGCTGTCGGTTTAATTTCGCGTCTGTAGCTCGTCATTTTCGTGGTGTAGCAATTTTAATGGCCAGTAGTGTATATTGTTCATGGATATTCACTGCCCGACAAAGAAATTGAAGAACCCTGGAAGGGAAGCGGAAACGAAGTGAAGCTTAATAGCTAGAGAAGGTATATGATGTTATCTCAGTGATTACAAAATCAAATATACAAAGAATTTGGGAGGTTGAGCTCACTTATCAGTATAACGTTGTACCCCTTTTGGCATGGGCGCATGCGCTGATTCCAGTGGTAAAGGTGCCATAAGGCCGGTGTATCATATCTGACCTGGGCTTCACTGTGTTCTGTCGGGGTCAGATATAGGAAACTTGGACATGAAAATATCCAACATCAAGAATACAGTTCATAGAGACACGTGCTGTGTTTAGACGAGCGTTGTCCTGTTGATAAATGGTATCACGATATGTTGCATGAGAGACAACAGATGAGGGCCCACGATGTCCGTGACGTACCGCCCTGGCGGCAAACATCCCTCAATCACTATCAGCCGTGACTTAACGTCATACCCAATGGCTTACCTCCTCATCATGACGCCACGGGTAACACCGCTGTGCGTTTCCGAAGCATGGGAGGATGGAACCTCTCCGCAAGTCACCGCTATACTCGCCGACGATAGTTATCCTGTAGAACTATAGTACATTGCTGAACAGTGTGGTGCCATTCGTCACCTTGGTTGGTTTCCAGAAAGGTTTGCAACTGAAAATGCTATATATACTTTCACTAATAATATATTAAATGCTCTGAGTAACCGGAAGTCACCCGTTGGGATTTTTTGTGATCTCCCAAAGGCATGGAATACTTCTAGATGGTATGAATGGGACAGCGCTCAAATGGTTTAAATCATACCTAACTGGAAGAGTGCAAAAAGTTGAAATAAGAAGTTCACATAATATGCAAAAACACTGGTGATTTCTCAAACTGGGAAACAATCACGAAAGGGGTGCCGCAAGGTTCGGTCTTGGTTCCTCTGCTGTTCTTAATATATATTAATGACTTGCCATTCTACATTCACGATGATACAAGTATTGCTGTCACACCCAACAGACAAGAATTAACTGGTGAAATTGTAAACGATGTTTTTCAGAAAATCATTAAGTGGTTCTCTGCAAATGGGCTCTCATTAAACTTTGACAAAGTTCCACACAGTAAATGGAATGACACCATTAATAAATATAGTCTTCGATCAGAAACCGGTAGCTAAGGTAGAATATTTAAAATTTGTAGGTGTATGCATTGGTGAGTGGTTGAACTGGAAAAAACACACTGGAGATCTGCTGAAACGTTTGAGTTCAGCTACTTATGCTATTAGGGTCATTGCAAATTTTGGCGATATACGTCTCAGTAAATTAGCTTAGCATGCCTATTTTCATTCTCTGCTTTCGTATGGAATCATATTCTGGGGTAACTCATCATTGAGTAAAAGAGTGTTCATTGCACAAAAGCGTGTAATCAGAATAATTGCTGGAGCTCATCCAAGATCATCCTGCAGACACTTATTTAAAGAGCTAGGGATCTTCACTGTAGCCTCCCAATATATATATTCACTTATGAAATTTGTTATTAACAATCCGAACGAATTCAAAAGTAATAGCAGTCTACATGGCTACAACACTAGGAGAAAGGATGATCTTCACTACTCAAGGTTAAATCTAACTTTGGCTCAGAAGGGGGTAAATTGCGCTCCCACAAAAGTCTTTGGTCACTAACCTAATTAGCATCAAAAGTCTGACAGATAGCCATATAGCATTTAAAACGAAATTAAAAGAATTTATTGATGGCAACTCCTTCTACTCATTAAATGAATTTTTGGATGTAGTAAGTGGGTAATTTTCCCAAGCCCCACAAAAAAATTAAAATATTAAGTGTCATGTAATATTTTGTGTATTGTAATATCTTTGATAGACACCTTTTATTAACCTGAAGTGTCCTATTCATGATCTATGGAACAAGTACTAATCTAATATGATCTGGCCTGAACCTCTCCATGCTTCCCGATCACTGCATCAACCCAACCACTGCTGTTTCTGTTGTAGTATCAATGTCAGCCATAGTGTTGCTGCCTCTGGACCACGGGGTTCTGGGTTCGATTCCCGGCCGGATTGGGGATTTCTCCTCCTGGGGACTGCTTGTTTGTATTGCCCTCATCAGTTCATTATCATTCATGAAACTGGTGAGATTGGACTGTGTAAAGAGTGGGAATTTGTACAGGCACTGATAACTGCGCAGTTGAGCGCCCCACAAACCAGTCATCATCAACGGCAGCCTGCAAATGGAATGGTAATTCCATAGTCCAGTCGCTGGTAGTCTCTGACGAGTGGTGCAGGATGACGCATAATGTTGAAGGGATTTCATTACTTGTTCTCTGAAGGCAGGCGTGGATACGAAGGGGTGTTTGGCGCACCATACGGCGATCTTCCCTTGTGGCGGACGGAAGTGGTCGATTGGAATCTTGACCACCTCACACGGCTGGATATTGCACGATTAATAGACGACCAAATGCAGAATCATGTTTCAAACTCTGTCAGGTCCTGATAACGCTGTCTCATACGAATACGCAGCATGTCCGTGTCCTTCACAGTGATCACGTAACATCTGACGTTTTTCACCATACTACCAGGGCTGGTAACAACACTAAACACGAACAACACTAATGCACCTTGATGGCAGTTGTACCTGTCACAGTCAATGACAGTTCTTATCATTTAAAGGGCAATACTCCACCATGCTGTATTTTAGGCGAGTGGTTCTAGGCGCTTCAGTCCGGAACTGTGCTGCTGTTACGGTAGCAGGTTCGAATCCTGCCTTGCCCATGGATGTGTGTGATGTCCTTAGGTTAATTAGGTTTTAGTAGTTTTAAGTCTAGGGGACTAATGACCTCAGATTTTTAAGTCCCATAGTGCTTAGAGCCATTTTTTGTTTGTATTTTAGGCTACTTTATTCCACATAGTAGTTTCGTTGTTTCAGCCCATTCTCAACTTCAACTACAGCAACAAGTGTGAATACATCGCCCTTGTCTCGTCAAAAAACCGCATACCATGCGTGTTTGTGCATAGCACAATCGACAGTCTTAATCATCATGTAATGCAGAACTATGAATCAAACTTATACACACTTGTTCAGGGAACTTTTAAATTTCACTAACTTGTAGACCCATAAAAAAACAAATGCTTGAATAATTAATCTGACATTGTGTCTAGAAAACAGAAAGTAGAAGCCGTTGTTACAGCTCCCTATGCCTCTGAGTGAGTTCCAAGAACAAGAGTGTATAAGTGTGATTTGTAATTAATGCATTACAAGATCATGAACGGTCATTATTTACATTCCCGCCGATGGTTTTACTGGCCGCTTCCCACTTTTCCTCATTGACGGTGACAAAAAGGCGATTCTGCAAGGTTATTCGATTTGACAGTCGCAGCCACTACTCGGCGTGATAATATTCGTTGTGTCAAGTTACGCGTGCAAGTATTCGTAGCAACGGGCAGTTAGCAACAGCCAAGAATAATACTCATTCGTTAGGTAGGCAAAGAAAATTCTTTAAAGTTGTTAATATGTGCGACACTATTTGCAAGTAAGTCATGTGCCCAATGCTATTAATCGCAGTGCGTAATAAGCACTATGTTTTGCCTGGCATGCCGGCCGCGATGGCCGTGCGGTTCTAGGCGCTGCAGTTCGGAACCGCGGGACTGCTACGCTCGCAGGTTCGAATCCTGCCTCGGGCATGGATGTGTGTGATGTCCTTAGGTTAGTTAGGTTTAAGTAGTTCTAAGTTCTAGGGGACTGATGACCTAAGATGTTACCATAGTGCTCAGAGCCATTTGAACCAATTTTGTTAAGTCCCATAGTGCTCAGAGCCATTTGAACCATTTTTTTTGTCTGGCATAAGCTACGGGAGAAGCGACCAGTAAAACATACGTGACTAAAGAAATTAGTAGGGAACATATACTGACCTTTACTGAAAATATTACTTTATGCTTTCAAATAGATCATTAATCCATTAGTTTGTCATATAAGTTCGTTCAGAGGTTATTTCACAAATTTATTTCGTAGCAAGACTGACCAGATCGGAGCATTACATATTCTCACCGAAGAAACTATTTCAGTTAACACTCTGTTTGTCAAATTACGTTCAGTATAGCTTTCTCTCCTGAATAACATAAAGAGTGCTTCATATTTATTGAGTGAAGCCCGTAACATTTGAGAGTAAGCTGTTCTGGCGTAATGGCGGCTGATAGCCGCTAACCAACAATGCTGTAACGAGAGAACTTTGCAAAGCTAGAAAAATTCTTATTATTCAACCGTATCACAAGAGGGAAGAGAAGATAAAGGGAACATGGTGACTTGAAATGAACAGTTGATATATTATTTGTACACATTTACGTGATCTATACAGCTCCAATAAGACGATAATTCCATCGTTTAATCAGGTCAGTAGCACAGAGATGGTGCCTCTCTCGAGCACAGCAGCCGAATCAGAATGAACACATAAAAGAGAAGGTTTATAATAATCCCTCACCTTACTTTCGATGTTCTGCAATACTACTGTCACTGTCACATCCCGTTTTTTAGTACAACTTTTACACTGTACAGGGTGTACATAAAGTCCAGAAACACTTTCAATTACTTATTGCACGAGAACTAAACATTGTACAGATGTCATATATATTGCATTTTGAAGATAAACTCTGAATGTTTTTTCTGTATGCGAACCATGAGTGACCCGGCAGACGTCAATACGGTAATCGAATTCTCGCCATACCAGTCCCAACATGGGATCGTCGACTGTGGCAGTCGCTTCCCGTTTTCTCTCCCAGAGCTCTGCTACATCACGTGGTAGAGGTGGTACATACAACAGACCTTCAGTGTGTCCCCACAGAAAAAATTCACACGGAGTGAGATATGGTGATTGGGGAGGTCATTTCATGAAACAGATACAGCTCGCTCTGCACCTTGTAACGGGCGAGTTGTGGCGCCGTGAAAATATTCTAAGTTCGGAGTTGGCGTGTGGCCGCACGGGCCGCTTTTTTTTTATCAAATTTTGTTCGTTTTCGTTCGTTGTATCTGCCCTGGGCGGACGTCGAAAGACACCCGTTTCAGTTCGTTGTTGATCCATTAACTCAGTTTTTTTTTTTATTACAGAGGGCAGCTAGCCCTCTGACCGAACACGCTGAGCTACCGTGGCGCCGACTCGGCAAACCGGGGCTCGTCAGCAACCATGTGGTGCCGAACGTAAGCCGGAGCAAGACGGGTAGCCCCACAGCCCCAGCGCATGGTCCAGGGCCACCGCGTGCCTGGGAATTCTATGTTGACGCTGTGTCGAGGACTGTGATTTGTGTCGATGAAGGAGATTTGTATGCTGCAAGTGCCAAAGATGGCGGACTTTGTGAAACCATAATGGCAGACATTTCACAGTTCATGTACAAATTAATAATAGCCACAGGAATCATGACACCTTAAAAAGAAACATGTACATTACCATTGTTTGCACGACGATTCTGATGCTGTAATCAGATTTTCAATATCTTTACTAGCTTGAAGTTTAGTATCTGATTGTAAATTATACAAGTAACACCTAGCAACGAATTTCCAAAATCTAATCCTTTCATCCGATTTTGTCAATCTACATGTCTTTAGAAAGCTATTAGTGTAAACCTAAACTGGTATGAATTACAGGCATGTAACTTGAATAGTACACGAGTTATTGGAGGTAAAAGTGGCTAATTTCTATTGACCATGTCAGGCCATAAGCACTCCACAGTTACACGAAGAAACGGTAGCGGCATGCTTATAAATTTATTCGTCTAGATCTTTGTTTGTATCCGATAAATACTATTCATGAAGAAATTGCTCAAATATTTACTGTGTTTTAGAAAGCACAGAGACATTGGGCTACTGGCCTGCTTTAGTTTCTGTTCCTTTGATATTTGTTTATTTGATTTGTTTATGTATTAATAATGTGTGTTAGAGCATGCTTATGGTCCAGCCGTAGGAATATTTATTTAATTTCAAGTTATTTAAATGTAAATCCAGTATTTCGTATGAGTTTCAATATGTGAGAGTGCGTTGGTTTGGAGACATGATAGGAGCCGTCTAACAAATCACGGCGCTCGTTACTATGGTAGGCGACCACCGAAGAATGGAGAGACTGTGTGGAAGTGGGGGTGGAGAATCGTTTCCACAAAGGACACGGGGAGTAGTGAACAGGAAGCGTGACGTACGGTCGCACAGGACACGGGGAGTGATGGACAGAAAGGCGCGACGGACCTCTCGGAAATACTTGGAGAGTGGAGCAGTTTGCGCGTGGTCGCGGGAGATACAAATATTTCGTAGTGCTGACCTGTGCACTTGTGAGATTTCTGTGACTTCTGCAGTGGAGACGTAGTATGCGTTTAGAAGTGAATATCTCGCCAGCTGTGTTGTTGTTCATAGCCGGCCGGAGTGGCCGAGCGGTTCTAGGCGCTACAGTCCGGAACCGCGCGACCGCTACGGTCACAGGTTCGAATCATGGCTCGGGCATGGATGTGTCATGTCCTTAGGTTAGTTAGGTTTAAATAGTTCTAAGTTCTAGGGGACTGATGACATCAGATGTTAAGTCCCAGAGTGCTCAGAGCCATTTGAATCATTTTTTGTTGTTCATAACTGATTATGTGAAGTAGAAATCTATTGTTTCCCTGTTATTCAACTTGGACCATCGACACCAAAAAGTGTTTTGTAGTAATAAACGGCATTCTTAAAGGTACTTCTGATATCGCACTCATCATTTAAAGTCGTTAAAACAGTACGCGCAGATTTTATTTAATTGCAATCTTTCATTTATAAATTTCTATGTTACATTCAAAATTCGCTATTGCCGAATGATAGGAACCTTCGACCAGTCGATTCATGTATATATGTGTATTGTAGCCGGCCGGGGTGGCCGAGCGATTCTAGGCGCTACAGTCTGGAACCGCGTGACCGCTACGGTCGCAGGTTCGAATCCTGCCTCGGGCATGGATGTGTGTGATGTCCTTAGGTCAGTTAGGTCTAAGTAGTTCTAAATTCTAGGGGACTGATGGCCTCAGAAGTTAAGTCCCATAGTGCTCAGAGCAATTTGAGCATTTTTTTTTATTTTTTTTTTTTTTTTTGTACACTGCAGACTCAGCAGTATTTGGCTTGTAATGCGACAACGAAACCAGCCAAAACTTTTAATATTTTTAATATTTCAATTCTGAGTCAGGAGGTACGTAGTTGAACTCGCCTAGCGCTGACTATTGGCAAATTACGAAACTACACTGTGGCGGTATACATGAAAAAACTTTCAGGGTTTCTCTTCAAAATGCCATATGTATGATATCTGTACAATGTTTGTTTCTAAGTAAAAGTGTTCCCGGACTTCATGTACACGCAGCATTTCATTCAATATTTATCGAATTACCAGGGACGGCACTTAGTGTGTACATGTACGAAGTTACGCTGGCATCCACCCATGTATTCTCGGTGCTTCACTTTTTTTCCCAGTCAGAAATTATATATTTAAAGTTACAAAACCAAAAGGCTTATCATTAATGTTATAATCCGATACTGCACTCTTCTTTTCGTCCTCTTTACGTGCATTATCTGTCACTGCATCCGCATTTTAGATGATTGATCCATCAGATGAAAATATTGCTTAAGTCTCTCTGGACTCTTTACCGTTAGTCACGCAGACGACAGTTAGCGTTTGACAGGGTTTTTAATGCCAAAACCTTAAATTAATAGCGCTCGGTAAATTGTAATTTTAATAGGAAGGTGTAGCCTTTTTCCGCCTAAATGGCTATTATCACACTCTACGCTTTGCTTTTCGCGTTGTGTCAGTCACTTGCATTCAAAATTTCACGAATACTTAGACCCCAAATAAACAAATATCTTGGTATTTACACTGGCATTGTGTATAGAGAACAGCGTGTGAAAGTCATGACTACACTCCCTTATGGCGCTAATGGCTTTTTTTTCATGCTGATAGGCACACTCACAAACCAACCAGAAACTTACCACCACACGTGGAAGGACGTCTCGAGGTGAAGTGAATACAGTTTAGGCCTGGAATGAAACCTGAAGGAAGTAGGTATGGCAGTCAACTTGCGTGTGTATTACGTTCGCACTTTCGTGTGGATAGCAGAATGAGACGAAGGACTTAGAGCACTAAAAAATAAAATGGAGATTGTACCTTATATGTACATGAAGCTTAATTGATACTGGTGCATGTGTTGCTTATTTTTAAGTTTCTTTCAGACTGCCGTCTCCGTAGCTGAGTAGTCAGCGAAAACGACTACCATACAGAGGAGCAGGTTCGATTCCCGGTACTGACAAGGATTTTTCGCTTGGTGGGAGGACTGGTACGGGCTGTAGCCAGACTCGTGGTGCCAGATGAGGAGCTATATGACCGACCAGTAGCGGGCCACTGTCTGGAAAGTCTGCAAAACGTTCGGGAGAGCGGTGTACTGACCACATGCCCCTCCATACCACATCCGCACGACGCCGCAAGGCAGAGGAAGACATGGCGGCCGGTAGGCGTCCCTTAGGCATTCACGGTCTGTCAAAGAGCTCGTTTTATTTTCTTCCACGCCTACAGTGCCAGGAGTACCTCAAACCCACAAAATTGTTATTCTGATAGTAACTCACCATTGACCCCAACTACTCCAGATTGTTTAAAACTTGATCTCTAACGTATAACACAGCTTCAAACGTCTGAGTATTTTACAAATCATTTAAGTATTTGACCTTAAGTATGAAGACTCTACAGCTGGGAATATAAATGCTTAATTATGTTGGTTTCATTAGTATTGGAGTATTCACTTATAGACTAATGAAAAAGTCGAAACGAAGCTTGGAAAAAATTTACGAGGGTGAGTCAAATGACTATTATTTAACGTGCAGAAGTGGTACAAAGCTGTATGACTTTTCAACACGCCGGCCAGTGTGGCCACGCGGTTAAAGGCGCTTCAGTCTGGAACCGCGCGACCGCTACGGTCGCAGGTTCGAATCCTGCCTCGGGCATGGATGTGTGTGATGTCCTTAGGTTAGTTAGGTTTAAGTAGTTCTAAGTTCTAGGGGACTCATGACCTCAGATGTTAAGTCCCATAGTGCTCAGAGCCATTTTGAACTTTTCAACACAATCTCCCCCACGTCCAATGCAAGTCCTCCAGCTCTTGCAAAGTGCATAAATTCCTTTACAAAAAATTCTTTTGGTAGTCCCCACACCCACTCATGCACCGCGTGGCGTACCTCTTCAAAAATGGTTCAAATGGCTCTGAGCACTATGGGACTCAACTGCTGTGGTCATAAGTCCCCTAGAACTTAGAACTACTTAAACCTAACTAACCTAAGGACATCACACACATCCATGCCCGAGGCAGGATTCGAACCTGCGACCGTAGCGGTCGTGCGGTTCCAGACTGTAGCGCCTTTAACCGCTCGGCCACTCCGGCCGGCTGCGTACCTCTTCATCAGAACGGAACTTCCTTCCTCACATTGCGTCTTTTAATGGTCCAAACTTATGGAAATCACTTGGCCCAAGGTCTGGTGAGTATGGTGGATGAGGAAGACACTCAAAATGCATGTCTGTGATTGTTGCAACTATTGTACGGGCAGTGTGCGGCCTTGCATTGTCATGTTGCAAAAGGACAACTGCTTACAGCAACCCACGTCGCTTTGATTTGATTGCAGGCCGCAGATAATTTTTTAGGAGATCTGTGTATGATGCACTGGTGACAGTGGTCCCTCTACGCATGTAATGCTCCAACATGATGCCTTTTTCGTCCCAAAAGAGAGTCAGCATAACCTTCCATGCTGATGGTTTTGTTCGAAACTTCTTTGGTTTTGGTGATGAGGAATGGCGGCATTCCTTGCTCGCTCTCTTCGCTTCCGGTTGGTGGAAGTGAACCCAGGTTTCGTCCGCAGTAACGATTCTTGCAAGGAAGCCATCACCTTCTCGTTCAAAGCGCCGAAGAAGTTCTTCACAAGCATCAACACATCGTTCTCTCATTTCAGGAGTCAGCTGCCGTGGCACCCATCTTGCAGACACTTTGTGAAAGAGGAGCTCATCATGCACAATGTGGTGTGCTGACCCATGACTAACCTGTAAACATGCTGCAGTGTCATTCAGTGTCACTCGGCGGTTTTCCTTCGTTATGGCTTCAACTGCTGCAATGTTCTGTGGAGTCACAACACGTTGTGCCTCACCTGGACGAGGAGCATCATCCACTGAAGTCACACCATTTGCGAACTTCCTACTCCATTCGTAGACTTGCTGCTGTGACAAACATGTATCACCTACTGGACCTTCATTCGTCTTTGAATTTCAATAAGTTTCACACCTTCACTACGCAAAAACCGAGTTGCAGAACGCTGTTCTTCCCTGGTGCAAGTCGCAAGTGGGGCGGCCATCTTTATACTGACACTGCGACGGTAGGTGAGCATCTGCACTATGCTGCCACCTACAGGCCATTCTGCACGCTGTTTGTAGGACGCTTACCAACTTACAGGATAACGGTGCGAAATTTCGATTTGTTATTTTCATTTGACTCACCCTCGTAGAACATTTTTGAAAAAGGATAGTCTTGGTAATTTGCACTTCGTTTTAAGAAAATAAAGTTTTTCACGCACTGGAATGTTCGTGACAACATGTCTTTTCAACTACCTGTCGTACAATGACGAAACTTTGCAGCTACGTTCAGTGGTATATTCGGATACTGTTTGCCAGATGTGTTGTGAATAGAGTTGGTATTACACAGTAATAAATTGAAACGTCATGCCTGATGGTGGCTTTTATTGTATGGACAGTGAAAATGTAGTCTATAAACTTAATTACTCTCATTATTTTGGTCAGAGAATGAATTTTGAAAGGGTTTTGAAGTAAGTTGTAAAGTTTATTGGGAGCCGCTAAACGCTCTCTCTCAAGCAGTGCATGAATGTAGTCTCATTGATTTGTTTGCCATAAGTTACGCGACCGCAGAATTTCTAACTTTAATGCTTGACTTATTGTGTTAAAACTGTAACATTAGATTGTACGTCTTAATGAGTAGATTTTCAAAGATTTTTAAAATTTTAAATTCAGTTAATTATATGAAACAGTGAAAAGCAAAAATCTTGTCGTTCCTGGGGACGTGAGGCGGGAAACCTGCAACTGAGACCAAGTGTCGAGGTCACAGTTTTTAAGCCGTTTAGTAGTATAGATATATGGCGCTAGATGACCAATAATATTGCACAATAATAATGTGCAATATTATCGTCGTTCTCCCCACCCTGCTCAATAATATTGTCAATAAAACTGCAAGTAACATCGTCAATAAGCCGTTGTGGCCGAGCGGTTCTAGGCACTTCAGTCTGGAACCGCGCGACCGCTACGGTCGCAGGTTCGAATCCTGCCTCGGGCGTCGATGTGTGTGATCTCCTTAGGTTAGTTAGGTTTAAGTAGTTCTAAGTTCTAGGGGACTGATGACCTCAGATGTTAAGTCCCATAGTGCTCAGAGCCAACATCGTCAATAATATTGTCGGCAATATTCTGCAGTAATATTGTGCAATAATACTGTGGTTCGAAATGTTGGAAGATGAATACGCTTGCGCTGCGATAATTGATCTGTTCTGTTGCAAGGAGAAAAGAAAGGTGGGTGAGAAATTGATCCAAGGAGCGTCAGAGATCATTCTAGAAACCTTTCTGAGAGACGTGAGGTTGAAAAAGAAATCATAACGTTTTGTGTGTTGATGGTGCAACATCTGTAACATTACTGGAACTCCCCATACATAGACACATAGACACTTAATTTCTGTGGACGCTCCCATATTCTCATGATCAAAAAACAAAACAATACAATGAGAAACGCAGTTCCTCCAAGTCAGCACTTATCTGTTACGCTACGATACCTTGCTACTAGCAATTCTTTCCAAGGTTTGAAATTTACAAGTGCAGTTACACCTTACAGTACTTGAGGTAGAGATGTGGAAACGTGCAATGCATTAAAATGTGTGTGAAATCTTATGGGACTTAAACGCTAAGCTTACACACTACTTAACCTAAATTATCTTCAGGAAAAACACACAACCCATGCCCGAGGGAGGACTCGAACCTCCGCCGGGATCAGCCACACAGTCCATGATTGCAGCGCCTTAGACCGCTCGGCTAATCCCGCGCGGCTGCAATGCAATAATACTCACAGTAAAGGATTGTATTTGGGTCAGTAATAAATAAATTACATATATTTCCTTTCGGTACTTTCTATTAATTAATTTTTTTAAAAACATCTTTCTTAATGGCAGTTCCCTACTCTTTCTGACACTTCTAACACTTCTGTTTTTGTACTCATCTCTCATAACATTCCACAATGCCGGCAATGATTTATATATTTCAATGCAGTCCAGTACTAATGCTCATTAGTCTAGTTTTGAACTCTTTTCTACACAACGACAAACCCAACCTAACTTCCTTGGTCTGTGCAGCAAGCGAGAGACTGCCTAGACAGTCTATACTGTCCGCAGACGGCACAATATTTCTAGGCAGTGCAACATATTTCCAAAGTTTTTGAAGTTCTCAGTATTATTCTGCAACCTCTCGGTCTCTCGTCTAGACGTTCAGTGTTGGTGGTGGTAGGTCAGCACGTAACTGTTACACTACGATACCTTGCTACTGGCAATTCTTTCCAAGGTTTGAAATTTACAAGTGCAGGTGCACCTTTCAGTACTGAGCAGTGACCAAACCGCTGAGGTCACCGGTCCCTAGTATTACACACTGCTTACTCTAACTTGAACTAGCTTACGCTGAGGACAACACACACACCCATGCCCGAGGGAGGACTCGAATCTCCTCCGGGGGCAGCCGCGAGACGTTCAGTATTATTAGGCAAGTGGAAAATGTTGTCAGTATTATTGACCGCCTAGTGGCCGCTTAAGTTTAGTTGAAATTAATCCATGCATTCCGAAACTGTTTTGTTCAAGTGGTTTTAATGGCTCTAAGCACTATGGGACTTAACATCTGAGGTCATTAGTCCCCTAGAACTTAGAACTACTTAAACCTAACTAACCTAAGGACACCACACACATCCAAGGCCGAGGCAGGATTCGAACCTGCGACCGTAGCAGCAGCGCGATTTCGGACTGAAGCGCCTAGAACCGATCGGCCACAGCGGCCGGCAATTGTTTTGTTTTGGACTTGTCATCCTCTTCCCATACACTCGTCGGTGTAAAAGTAAAGTCGCATGGCGTAGTCGGCTGCGAGATCTCAAGAGGTAATTTCAGCCGCATATTAGGAGATGCCTTTCTACCTTCACACACAACAGCACCTTTCCTTCGCGTAGCGAGTGATTTGTGTCTTAAGTGCATCTGTTGAGCATAGATGATTATAAGGGCTGTGTGTATGGTGAGGTGTCATGTTTGTGTTGTATGAGGACGAGAGAAGTGACAAGGTTGAAACGTGGTGCCAGCACACAGCCCACACCTCTCGATTAGCACCAAGCGGACTATTGACTTGACCTGGCCAGCCAATACATGAGTCATCATCAAGAGTATTATATGTCCATGCTCCATAAGCCACTGGGGAGAGGTTTGTAATTTAGTACAAGGCACTCAAAGTCTGGTGACACAGGGCTTCACATCCTCTTTTTGCTGGCCATATTCTATGGTGAATATTTCTTACACCATCTGAATTCGAAGCAGCTATATTGGTGTCGAGTGCCATCGAACAAGCGTGCTTTAAGGGCCTTGACCACGGATACAGTTCCGATAAAATTATGTTGTAAACACAGTATTTCTTCCAGATAGTAAATGATATATACACCAAATTTCGTTGAAATTTCTCCAAGGATTCTAGCTTTACGCTGGAACAAACTACCTCCATCTCTCTCTCTCTCTCTGTCTCTCTCTCCCTCTCTCACGCACGTGTGCGTGCGCGCACGCACACACACACGCAAATAGATATATATGTATAGAAGTTGTTTTAAAACACAAATATCAAATTTCATCACATTACCCTTATCTAAGGATTATACATATATACCTCTATCGTCAGTTCCGACAACCTGAAGTTCTCAAATGGTTCAAATGGCTCTGAGCACTATGGAACTTAACTTCTGAGGTCATCAGTCCCCTAGAACTTAGAACTACTTAAACCTAACTAACCTAAGGACACCACACACATCCAAGGCCGAGGCAGGATTCGAACCCGCGACCGTAGCGGTCGCGCGGTTCCAGACTGTAGCGCCTAGAACCGCTCGGCCACACCGGCCGGCTGAAGTTCTCTTTTTGCCAGGCATCCTCTTGTAGGCCTTGCGTGAAATGCCCCAATCTTAGGTCCACTATTGTTCGTAATATATGTAAATGATGTCCTGTCCAATGTACAAGTAATAGGATTATTTCTTTTTGCAGAAGATGGGAAGTGTGGTGTTTGAAATGGGGCGTGGGGGAGTACCAACTATAAATTTATCTCCCGGAATTTACGTCGGCACAAAGAAACACCCTCCGAACAATGATCTACTGGGTGGTTATAATTAAACTCGCCCTATTTAACACGTTAGAACGCGGAAACTAATTACTATACGATTACCAAACTTGGTAGCATTAATGCCAAGAACATGGGAGGAGAAATAATGCAGAATCAATTCAACTGAAATACTTATAATGTGACGCTACGGTACTCACACAGCTACACATTGGTACAATTATTGCTACAAAAGGAGCCCAATAAGGAGCCCGTCAGTGTCCAGAAGAGTCTGAAAGCACAGGATTGCAATCTGCGCAGCAGAACGAAGCATGTGCGTAGGTATGCTGGCTACCTCTCTTGATATGCTGCTCTTCAGCTCAGCACATGTATGAACATTCCCCTGATAAACCCTGTCCTTCACGTAGCATCACAACCAGAAATCACAGTGGGTGAGATCAGGTGATCGTGCCGGCCGACTATCCGCCGATCGTTTCCAAATATGTTTCGCGGAAGCAGGTGAACTTCACGAGCGATGTCCGGTGGGGCCCCATCTTGTTGAGTTCAATGCGTCTCTCTGCTGTAGGGCGGGTGTGACATGCTGGCGTAGCATATCGTAGTAACGCTGGCCAGTCACACTGCACGTCTTTGGTCCTTAAGTGCCAACCTGTTCAAAACAGAATGGGCCAATAATGAACGAAGCCATGAAGCCAGGCCATTTGGTGGCACGTTCCCCATACAGAGGAACTTCATGCACAGTGACTGGAGGTGAAGATCCCCATCCGGCTGCTATGACCAAGCGGTTCTAGGCCCTTCAGTCCGGAACCGCGCTGCTGCTACTGCTGCAGGTTCGAATCCTGCCTCGGGCATGGATGTGTGTGATGTCCTTAGGTTAGTTAGCTTGAAGTAGTTCTAAGTCTAGAGGACTGCTGACCTCAGATGTTAAGTCCCATAGTGCTTGGAGCCATTTCATTTGAAGATCCCCACACTCGGCAATTCTGTGTTCACCTCATCCATCAGAGAAAAATGAGCTTCGTCTGTCCATAGGACGGTCCAGGGCCAGCCCTCCTCACTTTCTTGCTGTCCATGCGTGAAAGTGGAGAGCGAAGTCAACACGTCGTCGTGCGTTCTGTGGACAAGCTGCTGCACGATATGGACCTTGTACTGATACCATTTGAGAATGGTTGGAAGCACCTTCCTTACTGGTTGCTCGACTGTCGTGACGCAGCACGCGCACTACCTGGCGACCGGGAATTTCACGCAGTATTGTGTGTCATAGCAACAGCGATTTCGTCAACCACCTCTGGTGCAACCGGTTGTCGGCCTCTTCCCGAAGCAACACCCAGTTCTCCAGTTGATTTGAACTTCATCGTGCCCCGCACAGCAGATGGAGAAAGAGGACGATTGCGTAATCCTCTCAGCCGGCGATATTCTCGAAGTGGTGCTGCAGCGTTACTGTTGTTTTGATAAAACAGCTTCACGGATAATGTCCTGCTCTTTTTGTACAAGCTCATGTTGACGTGTCAAACAGTGCGCTGCAACTGGTCAGATGTGTGAGACTACGAATCATAATGACTGATCACGGCACCTGGTGGCTATAGTTGGAACTGGACGGTTGCGCTGTCACGCATGGAAATCATGACCCCATACTCTGTACATCAATGCTACCAAGTTTGGTACTCGCACGGAAATTAATAACGTGTCAAATAGGGAATGTTTAATTATAACCGTCCGGTTGATTCTGTGAGCAAATGAATTAAATGCAAATTGAAACTTCCTGGCAGATTAAAACTGTGTGCCCGACCGAGACTCGAACTCGGGACCTTTGCCTTTCGCGGGCAAGTGCTCTACCATCTGAGCTACCGAAGCACAACTCACGCCCGGTCTCACAGCTTCACTTCTGCCAGTATCTCGTCTCCTACCTTCCAAACTTTACAGAAGCTCTCCTGCGAAACTTGCAGGAAGTTTCATATCAGCGCACACTCCGCTGCAGAGTGAAAATCTCATTCTGTAAATGCAAATTGTTGTGTGGCCAGGCTCACCCATTGGAGTGCTTCACATCTCTCTCTCTCTCTCTCTCTAATTATCAAATGAATCAAATTATTTCCTCCAATAGTATGACATCTCAAAAACAATGATATCATGATACTCTCTACTTGAATTATAGTCCGTACTAAGGAAAACAAAAATGTTTATTTCCAGCTAAAGACAAGTCTGAATAGTGATAATTACATTTACTGATAAACTTAGCTAGCATATACTGAGTCATATTAATTAGGGTTGGTAAAGTTGACGAAGGATTTCCGTTACTTCCCCCTTGATACAATGAATGGATAACAGAATCTATCAAATTAATACGAAAGTGAAAATGGTTGAACTTCAGTGAATAGTGGCTCCTTACACTTGGAAGTCCAGCAGCTCTCGCTGTTATAAGCGGCTCAGCTTTACAAATGAACTAACTCCTGTGTGAAAGTACTCTGCCTAACCTGCGAGGATGTCGCCTTCATCCGACACAAGCTGCAAGGCAGCTGATGCGACGCGCAGGGCGTTGTCTCAGAAGTACACTACAGGGCATTAAAATTGCTACAGCACGAAGATGATAAGCAAATGATTAGTTTTCAGAGCATTCACACAAGGTTCGCACCGGTGGCGATACCTACAACGTGCTGACATGAGGAAAGTTTCCAACCGATTTCTCATACACAAACAGCAGTTGACCGGCGTTGCCTGGTGAAACGTCGTTCTGTTGCCTCGTGTAAGAAGGAGAAATGCGTACCATCACGTTTTCGACTTTGATAAAGATAGGATTGTAGCCTATCGCGAGTGCGGTTTATCGTATCGCGACATTGCTGCTCGCGTTGGTCGAGATCCAATGACTGTTAGCAGAATATGGAATCGGAGGGTTCAGGAGGCTAATACGGAACGCCGTGCTGGATCCCAACGAGCTCGTATCACTAGCAGTCGAGGTGACAGGCATCATATCCGCATGGCTGTAACGGATCGTGCAGCCACGCTCGATCCCTGAGTCAACAGATGGGGACGTTTGCAAGACAACAACCACCTTCACGAACAGTTCGACGACGTTCGCAGCAGCATGGACTACCAGCTCGGAGACCATGGCTGCGGTTACCCTTGACGCTGCATCACAGACAGGAGCGCCTGCGATGGTGTAATCAACGACGAACCTGGGTGCACGAATGGCAAAACGTCATTTTTTCGGATGAATCCAGGTTCTGTTTTCAGCATCGTGATGGTCGCATCCGTGTTTGGCGACATCGCGGTGAACGCACATTGGAAGCGTGTATTCGTCATCGCCATACTGGCGTATCACCCGGCGTGATGGTATGGGGTGCCATTGGTTACATGTCTCGGTCGCCTCTTGTTCGCATTGACGGCACTTTGAACAGTGGACGTTACATTTCAGATGTGTTACGACCTGAGGCTCTACCCTTCATTCGATCCCTGCGAAACCCTACATTTCAGCAGGATAATGCACGACGGCATGTTGCAGGTCCTGTACGGGCCTTCCTGGATGCAGAGAATGTTCGACTGCTGCCCTGGACGGCACATTCTGCAGATCTCTCAGCAACTGAAAACGTCTGGTCAATGGTGGCCGAGCAACTGGCTCGTCACAATACTCCAGTCACTACTGTTGATGAACTGTGGTATCGTGCTGAAGCTGCATGGGCAGCCGTACCTATACACGCCATCCAAGCTAGCTCTGTTTGACTCAATGCCCAGGCGTATCAAGGCCATTATTACGGCCAGAGGTGGTTGTTGTGGGTACTGATTTCTCAGGATCTATGCACGCAATTTGCGAGAAAATGTAATCACATGTCAGTTCTAGTATAATATATTTGTCCAATGAATACCCGTTTATCATCTGCATTTCTTCTGGGTGAAGCAATTTTAATGGCTAGTAGTGTAATCTCGAATGGACGGCTGGCTGCTGTGGAACCTGCCCAAGTATCCCGTAGCCGGCGTCTTTGCTTGACAGCTCTTCTGACCGAAGTCTCCTTTTTCTACGACGCCCACGGGCAAAGTCGTCACTCACCGGCTTCCACGGCTGTAGTGTCTTTACTGCACGCTGCCCAGAGGCGAAGTTTCCTTACTGTAGGCTGGCTCCGCAAAATTTCGACATTACTCCACCTGGGCAGTCAGAAAAATGTGTTACAACACCAATGAGAGCGGTGTTCCGCATCTCTGCTCCTGTCGCACTCGTTCTAGTATCAGAAACTCCCTCTCCTTACAATTCTGAAGCACTGCTTCTAATGCTCGGTTTACACTTGCAAGTTATTGCAGCAGTTTACTTGCGCGGAGGAACTTGCCGCGCGATTTGCGAGTGTAAACATATCGCCAAGTCGACTTGCGACCGTAGCAATTTATTGCGGAAGTGACTTGCTGCACGTTTTCCGCTTCCAGTGTGAACACCACGCAAGAGGTATCTGCAAGTAACTAGCCGGCCTCGGTGGCCGTGCGGTTCTAGGCGCTTCAGTCCGAAACCGCAGGACTGCTACGGTCGTAGGTTCGAATCCTGCCTCGGGCATGGATGTGTGTGATGTCCTTAGGTTAGTTAGGTTTAAGTAGTTCTGAGTTCTAGGGAACTGATGACTTAAGATGTTAAGTCCCATTGTGCTCAGAGCCGTTTTTTGCAAGTAACTTGCAGCTTTTAGGATTTATTTCTATTTCCTGCAAGTAGGAAGCGCAAGTAATAGTAAGTATGTCGTCTGCAGTACACTCATATTTAACATTTTACTTAAAGTGGTGACTTAATTTTATGCAACCATCTTACGTATTATATTCAAAGAAATTTCAGAAATGGAGAAGAAACGGGAGTGGATGAAGCAGGATACAGAACATTTTATTGAAGCCGTGGAGAGCTACCCCGAAATATGGAACGTGCATAATCGAGACTTTAAGGAAAGAGTGAAGAAGATGAGCGCATTAAATGAAATCTCGTCGATATTCGACACATCTGTAAAAGAAGTACATAGAAAGTAGCATAACTTGAAGACACAATCCTTTTGCCACCTGCATCCACTCGCTTGTTGTTTTAGGAGTCTAGAAAAAGACGATGTGTAATTATTACATGTTGTAATTACATAGCTTGTCACTTTTCATTTTATGAGCATTAGAAAAAAAATTTATAAGCATATCATTCTGTAAAATGCAGTTTATTTCAATAAAAATTTAATTTCATTGTTGTGTTTTCACATACCTTCAAATAATTTTCCATTTTCAAGATGTTAAAAATAACTCTACATACATCGGGTACGATCAGAGAAATCATGCTGACCGGAATACGAAACAACTACATTAGGGACTTGTATGAGTCTCCTACAAAGAAAAGATATCAAAATACAAACTTTTATTGGTTGTATGTTTCACATAAATAAATGAAATGCCTATTTTTTATTCGTAGCTCACCGGTAGCTATAAATCATAGAGTGACTAGTAAACGTTCCTTTGCTGAAATAGCAGTACGGAAGTGTGTGTCTCGTTTTGATACGACGGGCGCTATTAACATCAACAAATACTCCAGATCATTTGAGGACATTCTGCAAATGTATCCGTGCTCTCGATACTAAGTTCTTGCAAAACGTTATTACAGGCACCATTTTGAGAGCTTCTCAATATCTACTCTCTAACCCAAATACTTCTCTTTTTCTTTTTCACGTTTTGCATTACAATTACAAGAGCTGCAGCACATTTCACCCGCCTACTTGTCATTTTACACTTTGGCTGTCACTCGTAGTGGTACTGAAAGCATATGTAAACAGTATCAGCAAGTTGTTGGCGCAAGTTTCTCGCCAAAGAACTTGCGGAAGAATCTTGCTTAATTCTTGCGCTGCTGTGTAAACACAGCTGCAAGCGGCTAGCAATAACTTGCAGGAATAACTTCTGCAAGCGACTTGCTGGTGTAAACCCAGCTTAACATGGTATAGCGCGTACGCAATCGCAGGCCGCCTCGTCTGGATTTTGTCTGCGGGCGCTAGCGAGAGCCAACGCTTTCCTAAACGTTCTTCTAGTCGCCGTTCCCACGACGGGCACCACAGAGCTCTCCACACCACGCTTAACTTGCATTCACTTCTCTTTTAACAGGGTTTTTTTCTCTCGTGAGCAGTCGCCCAGCTAGCGGCGCTGGACGTTGCGTCACCGTTTCACTTCAGGAATGTTCGCTCTGTGTTCGGACCACAAAATTTTGCTAACGACACTGTGCCGACGTCCCAAACAAAATTTGCCCAACGCAACAGAATTGCTTCACATTATACTAGCCGCCCGGAAGTCGCCGTCCTAACGCAGACCTCATAGTATGCCAGACGCAACGCCTGCTCCTATCCCTCCATTCAGCGAGAGCCCTTTTACTTTAGAATGTGCGACCGACGGAATTCCAGTCAGTACCTGACAGCAGGAGCGCCGCAGCCCCCACTTGGGATCGTGAATACTTTTCTCTCCCTGGTGAGGCAAAATACCTCTGTTCGTCCCACAGCTACCCCAGAAAGTGACGTTATACTCAGCAAAATACCTCCATACACCAACCAAATCCAGAAATCAACCATGTCATTAACATTTATTGATAGGATTTCAGTGTATCCATTGTGGATGACGAACTGCGACTGTGATATAAATTGGCGGTTTAGCTGGTAATAAATCAGTGTAAACCCAAGAGTAGCTAAATACTGTGTTTAGAGGGTGGTCCATTGATCGTGACCGGGCCAAATATCTCACGAAATAAGCGTCAAACGTGAAAACTACAAAAAACGAAAATTGTCTAGCTTGAAGGGGGAAACCAGATGGCGCTATGGTTGGCCCGCTAGATGGCGCTGCCATAGGTCACGGATATCAACTGCGTTTTTTTAAAAATAGAAACCCCCATTTTTAGTACATATTCGTGTAGTACGTAAAGAAATATGAATGTTTCACTTGGACCACTTTTATCACTTCGTGAGAGATGGCGCTGTAATAGTCACAAACGTATAACTATGTGGTATCACGTAACATTCCGCCAGTGTGGACGGTATTTGCTTCGTGATACATTACCCGTGTTAAAATTGACCGTTTACCAACTGGAGTAAAGGTCGATATCGTGGTGATGTATGGCTATTGTGATCAAAATGCCCTACGGGCGTGTGCTATGTATGCTGCTCGGTATCCTGGACGACATCATCCAAGTGTCCGGACCGATAGTTACGTTATTTAAGGAACCAGGAAGTGTTCAGCCACATGTGAAACGTTAACCACAACCTGCAACAAATGATGCTGCCCACGTAGGTGTTTTAGCTGCTGTCGCGGCTAATCCGCACATCAGTAGCAGACAAATTGCGCGAGAATCGGGAATCTCAAAAACGTCGGTGTTGAGAATGCTACATCAACATGTACCATATTTCTATGCACCGGAATTGCATGGAGACGACTTTGAACGTCGTGTACAGTTCTGCCACTGGGCATAAGAAAAATTACGGGACGATGACAGATTTTTTGCACGCATTCTAATTAGCGACGAAGCGTCATTCACCAACAGCAGTAACATAAACCGGCATAATATGCACTATTGGGCAACGAAAAATCCGCGATGTCTGCGACAAGTGGAACATCAGCGACCTTGGCAGGTTAATGTATGGTGTGGTATTATGGGAGGAAAGATAATTGGCCCCCATTTTATCGATGGCAATCTAAATGGTGCAATATATGCTGATTTCCTACGTAATGTTCTACCGATGTTACTACAAGATGTTTCACGGCATGACAGAATGGCGATGTACTTCCAACAGCTCGCGTGCTGTTGAAGCGGTATTGAATAGCATATTTCATGACAGGTGGATTGGTCGTAGAAGCACCACACCATGGCCCGCACGTTCGCCGGATCCGACGTCCCCGGCTTTATTTCTGTGGAGAAATTTGAAGGACATTTGCTATCGTGATCCACCGCAACGCCTGACAACATGCGTCAGCGCATTGTCAATGCATGTGCGAACATTACGGAAGGCGAACTACACGCTGTTGAGAGGAATGTCGTTACACGTATTGGCAAATGCATTGAGGTTGGCGGACATCATTTTGAGCATTCATTGCATTAATGTGGTATTTACAGGTAATCACGCTGTCACAGTAATCGTTGTCAGAAATGATAAGTTTACAAAGGTACATGTATCACATTGAAACAACCGAAATAAAATGTTGAAACGTACCTACGTTCTGTATTTTAATTTAAAGAACCTACCTGTTACCAACTGTTCGTCTAAAATTGTGGGCCATTTGTTTATGACTATTATAGCGCCATCTATCAAAAAGCGAAAAAAGTGGTTCAACTAAAACATTCATATTTCTTTACGTACTACACGAATATGTAATAAAATATGGGGGTTCCTATTTTAAAAAAACGCAGTTTATATCCGTTTGACCTATGGCAGGCCATCTAGCGGGCCAACCATAGCGCTATCTGGTTTCCCCCTTCAAGCTGGACAAGTTTCGTTCTTTGTAGTTTCTTCGTTTGACGCTTATTTCGTGAGATATTTGGCCCGGTCACGATCAATGGACCAGCCTGTATTTGCTTGCGTGGCTTAATAATGTACGCTATAAGAAGAGATCTGATATGGACACCACAAGGCGGTGCCCTCACCAGCACTGCATCTAGCTACAGTTGGTCCACACATGATGTTCTTGTAACACATCCATATGATGACGAGCCTGCAGTGGCTCGAAAAGATGTTCATGGTTGAGTGAATAGTAAAAAAGCGACTGGTTGCATATTTATTTACCTCATAAATCGCCAATTTAAGACATGCGTCTAATCATGCAGCACAATTAATTACCGAAATGACTGGCCCCCTTACAGCGTCTGAGAACCCGATTATCATCTAAATGACGTGCTACGTTTCAATGACACTATTATTATAAGTAGTCCAAGCACACTTACACGAACAGAAGAAATGATGAACAACTTTCTGAATAGTATCACTGACTGGTTCTCTGCTCAATTTTAAAATTACTACATATTCAGTCCTGCACTACACTAATGATAAGTGTAACATATGGTGAGGAAATAAAAAGTTATAAACTTCGAAATTCTTAGGTATCAACATTGATGAGAAATGAAACTGGAAGAAGCACACTTTGACTCCGCTAAAACAACTTATTTTAGTCACATTTGCGCTTATAATCATTGAAAATCTTGGAGAGAGACAAATCAGTAAATTGACAAAGAAAATGGCTCTGAGCACTATGGGACTCAACATCTTAGGTCATAAGTCCCCCCCCCTTTTTTTTTCGTCACGCTGACCACTTTTTTTTTTTAACAAACGGAGAGTACATATATATATATACACACACAAAGCAACAGTTCTTCAAGGTACCAGTTAAACATGTACAAATGAGTGTTAGGTAAACAAATTGTTAGAATAACATTAAATACAACAAAATATAACATATCCTGTTTTCTTTGTTTTTTTTTAATAATTTGTATTGAACAAACTAAAAGTACATATATATTCACTATGCAAGAGTTCTTCAAGGTACCATTTAAACATATACAAATGACTGTAAGTTAAACAAAAAAATATTAAAAAGAAAATCATTAAATACAACAAAATATAACATATTCTGTCTTCTTCCTTTTTTTTTTTGTTTTGTTTGGTCGATGCATGAGAACGTGGATAAGGGTGTTGCATCACGTGACAGGTAGGCATGGTACACCCCAGCTTTGAGGGGGGGTCAAGGAAGACGCTGCGGAGATAACCGGCAAAAGTTTGTCGGTAAGATGGTTTTCGGGTGAGGGTGCTATGCGCGATCACAACTTTGTACCAGAAGTCAAGGACTGTATGCGGACCACTCTGAAAGAGGTATTCTAAAGCCTGTCCTCGAAACCAGATGAGGGCATGGTGCTTAGCAAGAGGGTAGTGAAATGTCTGGGGCAACAACAGGAAATCCGGGGTTACGGTCGTTGGCGGGGCACGGAGGTAAAAGCCCACGATTCGTTGGATGAGGAGCCGTACGTTTTGTTTCAGGGGGCACGTAAGACGGTGCTCGTCGGTGTCTTCGAGCTGACAGTCAGGGCAGAGTAGGGAGGTGGCCAGTCCTATGCGATAAAGTCGACTATTAGTCGGGAATTTTCCATAGACTAAAATATACCAGAGTGCAGACACAGACGACGGTAAAAAGGGTGCATGCACACACCCCCAAACCGTGCGTCAGTGAATGTCAGGATGCTGTAGCACCATGGGGTCGCAAGGGTTGGACAGCATAAACAAACGATAATAATCTTTTGTACGGGGAGGACGGGTGACTGGAAGATCGGCCCGAACGTAGCTGAGTTCCATGAAACAATTGGCGACGTGGTACAATAATGGAGAAATAGGTGCCACATTGATCGGTGGATCGAGAGAAGCTGGTAGGAGGATATTTAAGAGACTGCGTGTTAAGGACGGGACCGGCCCCTGCCAGTGTCGCAACAGAGTGTGGACAAAGAGTGCAGAAGATCGTGCCCGCACGTTGGCGAGTCGGAGGCCACCTTTTGCAGGAGGCAGTGTTAGAGTGTTGTAGCGGACTTTGAAAAGTGCCCCTGCTGACACGAAATATCCAAAGGCTGATTGGATACGGCGGCCAAGGAGTAACGGCATTGGGAGGATCTGGGCGACGTGTACCAGTTTAGGGGCGACATACATGTTGACATAGGACACACGTTGAAGTTGGTTTAAGTTACGGTGCACTTGACCGCGGACATGGTGCCGAATCGACTGCAAAAGCCACCGGTAAGCCTAGAACTTAGAACTACTTAAACCTAACTAACCTAAGGATATCACACACACCCATGCCCGAGGCAGGATTCGAACCTGCGACCGTAGCAGTCCCGCGGTTCCGGACTGCAGCGCCAGAACCGCTAGACCACCGCGGCCGGCAGTAAACTGACATCTTTTGCATATTTTCTTTCAGCAATGTCAAATGGAATAGTGTTCTGGGGGTAACTCATCTTAAAGAAAGAAAGTCTTCATTGCTCAAAAATGTTCTGTAATAATAAACTGTGGTGCTCACCCACTATCATCTTCTGGAAATCATTTTTAAGAAGTTGGGCATCCTGACTAGTGCTTCGCAGTATATTTATTCTATCATGAAGTTTGTTGTGAATAGCCCACTACAGTACAAAAGGAGCAATGATGTACATAACCACAGTACCAGAAGCAAAAATGAGATTCGTTATTCCACGTTGAGGATGTCTTTAGCGCAGAAACGAGTGCATATAGCTGCAATAAAAATGTTTGATCACTTGTCCAATAATTTAAATGTCTGGCAGACGCTAAACTAAAAATTTAAAAACAACCTGAAAAAATTTCTCCTTGACAACTCCTTTTATTTCGCATAAGAATTTCTATTTTTGTAGTGTGTTGAAGGTGGTGGGCAGTAATTACTGACGCACATCCATATATTTAAAAAAAAGTGAATTAAATTAAATATGAAAATGAAAAGTAAAAATAAAACCTTTATAAATGTTCAGCATGTGGCCATATTTACAAATTTGTTTGTGATGTGAACTTAAAATGGCTTGTTCCATATCATTACGATTTAACGTGCAATTTGAAACAAGGGACAGGAAACTAACTACACCTACATCTACATCGATACTCTGAAAATCACATTTAAGTGCTTGGCAGACAGTTCATCGAACCACCTTCACAATTCTCTATTATTCCAATCTCGAACAGCGCGCGGAAAGAACGAGCTCTGATTTCCCTTATTTTATTGTGGTGATCGTTTCTCCTTATGTAGGTCGGCATCAGCAAAATATTTTCGCATTCTGAAGAGAAAGTTGGTGATTGGAATTTCGTGAGAAGATTCCGCTGCAACGAAGAACGACTTTGTTTTAATGATGTCCATCCCAAATGCTATATCATTTCAGTGACACTCTGTCCCCTATTTCGCGGTAATACAAATCGTGCTGCTCTTCTTTTAACTTTTTCGATTTACTCCGTCAATCCTATCTGGTAAGGATCCCACACCGCGGAGCAATATTCTAAAAGAGGACAGACAAGCGTAGTGTAGGCAATCTCCTTACTAGATCTGTTACATTTCCTGTGTCCTGCCAATAAAACGCAGTCTTTGGTTAGCCTTCCCCATAACATTTTCTATGTGTTCCTTCCCATTTAAATTGTTCGTAATTCCTAGGTATTTAGATGAATTTATAGCCTTTAGATTGGACTGATTTATCGTGTAATCGAAGTAGCACTCATGTGGATGACCTCACACTTTTCGTTCTTTAGGATCAATTGCCAGTTTTCGCACCATACAGATATCATTTCTAAATCGTGTTGCAGTTTGTTTTGATCTTCTGATTACTTTACTAGTCGATAAACGACAGCGTCATCTGTAAACAACCTAAGACGGCTGCTCAGATTGTCTCCAAGATCGTTTATATCTATAAGGAACAGCGAAGGGCCTATAACACTATTTTGGGGAACGCCAGAAGTCACTTGTGTTTTACTCGATGACTTTCCATCAATTACTACGAACTGTGCTTTCTGTGACAGGAAATCACGAATCCGGTCACATAACCGAGACGATATTCCGTAAGCACGCAGTTTCACTAAAAGTCGCTTGTGTGGTACAGTGTCAAAAGCCTTCTGGAAATCTAGAAATACGGAATCAATTTGAAATCCCTTGTCAATAGCAATAGAGCTAGTTGTGTTTCACAAGAACCATATTTTCTAAATCCGTGTTAACTGTGCGTCAGTAGACAATTTTCTTCGAGGTAATTCATAATGTTCGAACACAATATATGTTCCAAAATCCTGCTTCGTGTCGACGTTAATGATATGGGCCTGTAAGTTAGTGGATTACACCTACTACCTTTTTTGAATATTTTTGTGACCTGTGCAACTTTCCAGTCTTTGGGTACGGATCTTCTGTGGAGTGAACGGTTGTATATAATTGTTAAGTGTGGAGCTATTGCATCAGTATACTAAAACTGAAACCTAACTAACTCTGTCCATTAAAAGCAGACGTTAGAAAATATTATGGCATCCTTTGACTGTCCATCGTAACTACAGCTCTCTGCAGAGGACACTGAATTGTGCTTAGACGCGTTCAGAATGGATGAAGTGCGTAAATAGCTCTGCATAGTACCAGATGAAGAGGTCAGCGAAGCGTATACAATACTCTTTGATGTTCTAAACATGTCCGCTTAACTATATCAATAGTGATTAAGTTCCATTTAAATAAGGAAGCCTTTGATCTACCATTTTCTAATCTCAATGTAATTCAGAACTTCGTTTATAGGCCAGCGCTCATAAATCTGGAAGCCATTTAATGAATTTCCGTGACTTTACCCCGTACATGTATAATCCTGAACTACGACTTAAATTCTGGCTTTGTCACAATGTGAGAGAGGTTCATTGTCACTTGCAATTTCCGTGGAAGCAGGCAATACCTGTGCGGGCAGGTAGGCGACGTAGCTGTGGCTTACAGTGGCAGTTTTTAATGTCTTTCATCTATAAATATACAGAGCGTAATTGAATTCTCTTTACACATTCGAGGACAGGATCCTTAGACAAACATACACACACACACACACACACACACACACACACACACAAACTCAAAGGAGAAAAAAAAATCTATTAAACATGTACTGTAAAATGCATACCTTAAGAGCTTTGAGCACTCGTTCAATAAAAGAGATGAGTTACACAGTGGAGCAGATGAGCAAGTGCTCATAGCTTTTAGAGTTCATGTTTACAAGAAATATTCTCTTTTTTTGGTGTAAGGAACATAACTCTTAACGTATGCATTTTAGAACCCATCTTTACTAGACATTTTTTCTTGTTTTGGCGTAAGGAACCGGTCCTCAGAGAATGTAACGGGAATTCACGGACGTACTGTATAATGATATAAACCTACATCTAAATCTACATTCTGGAACTCACGCTTAAAGTGTTTGGCAGAGAGTTCGTAGAATCACTCTCGAACAGCACATGGGAAAAGTGAACATCTAAATCTTTCCGTGTGAGTTCTAATTTCTCTTCTTTTACCACAATGATCTTTTTTTCTTGCGTAGCAAAGGGTCAAAACAAATTTTACGGTATTCGGACAAGAAGGCCAGTGATTAAAATTTCGTGCAAAGATTTCGCCTTAACAAAGACCGTCTCTGCTTTCACTCCCTCTTATATTTCCGCGATAATATGGAATGGCATGCCTTTGATAGAACTTTTTCGAAGTTCTCCGTCAACCCTATCTGGTGAGGATTTCATAGCACGCAGCTGTACTTCAGAAGGAAACTGACAAGCTTAATGTAAGCAGTCTCTTTAGCAGATGTGTTACATACACCTTCTAAGCGTTCTGTCATTAAAACGCAGTCATTGGTTAGCCTTCCTGACAACATTTCTACGGGATAATTACAGTTTAAGTTGTTCGTAAATACAATTTCTAGGTATTTTGATGAAGTGGGAATATTAAATTTTGTTGTACCCATTATCTGCAAAGCGTTGGTAATTTTTTTGATTGCATCGGTGATGGACAAGAATTGTTGTTCTCAGCTGCATATTTATTTGTTATATGTAACAGATTATTATTTGTTTGATTTATTCCGGTGTTCTAATCGTACTGCTATCGATTTACGGATCATAATACTTAGTCTTCAGGGGCCTTGTGCAGCAGCTCTCGTAAGTATATTTTCGTTTTTTGCTATGTTTAAGAGACAGATTTCACTTGACTTTTATATTGATGGGAATTTGCACAAGTAGTATGCAGTAAGTCAGTAGAGTAACTGATACGAATAAGACTACATTGTTTAACATTATAATCTGTATTTTTACTAGGCTGCATATCTTCCTTTAATAATATTTGTGGAACAATAAGGTATCAGTAGAACGAAAACAACGAAGTACTACTGAAATTTGGGGAAGAAGCTCATTTGGGAAACGTTGGGTCACCAGTAGTACTACCGCTGCCTCGTTATACAGTGATAAAACTGTAAGTTGGTAGCAGTCTATTACGACAGAACGAAGTATTCGACACTGTTTAGGCGAGTATTCTCATTTATTCACAAACTGAAAAATAATCACTATAAAATAAGTGAAGTAATTCGTAGCTTGTGTGTACCAATTCAAAGTCCACTATAGCGAAGACAGAACAGGATAGTATAACCACGAAGTCCAGGAAATCAAAGCCCAAGGCATCATATACAACAACAAAATCATCAAAAATAGAAATCCGGTGAGAATTCAAGTCCACAGGCTTTGGCAGATTTTGACGATCAGTCAGGCGATGTCGCTAGCTGCCAGACGATGTGAAGTGAAACAGCATGGCCCATGCAGGTCCCTCTATGTAGGCCACATGCTGCAATTGAAAGCACAACTGTACATGTTACGAGCCATAAGATATACACCCAAGTCACTACTGGCAGCGACGAAAGGAACTGTGTTGGCAGTGAGGTACGTCATTGAAATGTTGCATCCTAATGTGTTATCCCAAATGTGATAGTATCAAGGTGCCATTTTTCAGCAGGACAATGCTTGTCCACACATACCACATATCTGTATGATCTATCTGCGCGATGCTGAGGCACTCCCATGGCCAGCACGATCCCCAGATCTATCTACAATAGAACATGTGTGGGACAAACTCGGTAATCAACTGTATCCCACTGCCAATATCCATTATATCAAGGACAATTTACAGCAGAGGCCAGCTTGTCTCGGGAGAAGATACCATGGGGTGGGCCACGATATTTTGTGAGCGAAGCCCTGAGCTGTTGGCAGTGTATTTAACCAATTGTACAGTCCCCGTCTGCATTCTCTCTGGCCTGACTGCAAGCCAGGATGCGATTGGGAAGGGCGTATGAAGCCATTGTATCCGGTCTTGAGCCAAGATGGCCGATGACTGTTGAAAACAGTCCCTGATACACTGTATATTGGCACTGGAATAGAGTTCAATATGGAGCTGGTCTTACGCATCATCTATCAGCGACAGATCTGAGGATCAAGCTGGCCACAAGAGTACCCCAACATCACACAGATGGATCTTAGAAGTATGTGGAATGTGTGGACAAGAACGGAGCTGCTGAAAATGCCACCATGATACTGTCACATGACAGGTTACACATGAGGACGCAAAATGTCTGTGATGTACCGCTATGCCAACACATTTCCCTTAGCCGTTGCCAGTAACGGCCTGAATTCACACTGTATGGCTCCCCACACGATGACTCTAGCAGTAACACCGCTCTGCCTCTCCAGAACATGGAAGAACGGAACCTCTCCTCAGATCACCGCCATATCCACTGCTTATCTGTGGTCGTGCAAGTAATTCGCCGCAAATAATAAATAACCTCTAGCTGTGATTCTGCAGTCAAACAGTTTATGTCTTGGCTAGAATTGCTAGTTAACAAAATACAAAGAAATACAAAATAAAAATTCAATGTATAATTTAATAACAAGAATTCTATTCTATCGTCTGCGATTGATCTAGACGACACAGAATTATGTTGAATAATGTTTATTCAAGACAGGATACCTCAGATACAGAGGAAGTGGTCGTACGATACTCAGATAAAATACAGACACTAAATACCTTTATCAAACGCAGTAAAGTTACGTTGAGAGCGTTATGAGAATGGTAGCAAAAAACCCAAATAATCTGTAATCAAAGACACACAACTAAGTTCATTTCGTAACCACAATACAGGAAATATTGACCAGCTCAAAACAGTTCAGAGTTTAACATCTGATTCACATATCAACATACATGATACAAGGAATGGTGATTTATACTCTCTCTATCCTCAATTTCTTAATACAGGAAGAAAAAGAGTTGCATTCTGGAGCTCATTCAGGCCTCTCAAAATGTAAAGTTCCTTGAGAAATTAAAGTATAGTAGCGGCTGTTCACTGCCCAGAATCTATCAGCCACTTAATCATATCCACATGGTACCACAGGCAGGTCCAGAATGTGTATCCAAGTGTCCTCACTCTTCTGGATCCAACGTAAAGGCTAAAGCCTCAGAGCGGCCGTTCACCGCCCAGAATGTATCAGCCACACGACCGTATAAAGCACTATATTACAGGCAGGACTTCCTTCTTCAAGAACGAATATAAAATCTTCCAGAATCACTCCCTTGAGCTCTTCACTCACAACGTCCATCTCCACTTGACTCCTGTGATGTTCTGCTACTGTCTACTTTTCCACTCGCTGAAGGCCATCCCCACCGAAAGGACATCGTTCTTAAGTTCTAAATACGTGACCTGAGTCTGCTTCAGCACTTACAGGACTAAAACAATATATCACAACGTTATTTAAATATAGAAATGTTCTAAACATTTTGTCACGCTCAGAACATTCACAACAAGTATAAAGAAAAATTTGTCCGTAAATAAATAATTCAATATTCTTGTGCAAGTGTGCTCACGATAAATGAGAACAGATTGTCGTTGAACATTGTTTGCACAATTATTTTGGCGTATTGTCAGAAGCGTTTTCGACACTCTTTTACAAAGGTAGCGTCATATAACACATTCAGTTGACCACTTCTTACATTACCATGATTTTATATTATCGATTGTGATTGATAGTTAAATAAAGTTATTTGCAAAATAGTAAACTGTTCATTAAATGACTGCACAAGTATGACAAAATGTGCGGTATTGATGCTATATTCATTTACCGTGTAATTGTGGAAAATACAATGTTCTGACAAACAATTGCCTAATGAAAAAGATATAAAAGAGGTTGTGAATCAATAAATAAAATATATATAGCTACAGAGCTTTCCGGGAAGGTTGCTATAGTGCAGTACTATCACCCGAAATATAGTTTGTTGAAACTGCATGAAGCGATTAAATGTTGTTAATTCAGAGACTCATTGTGTAAATGTTTAGTCAATATGAAACATTAACTTCTGTAGTTTTAAAGATACTGAAAATATTGTTATGTCATGAGATGTGTTTCATTTTTATGAGACCGCAAATGATTCGGATTTGCTTTAATACTTGACTGTAGATTATAATAGAATCTCAAAGAGCTGTAAGAAGCCATCATTCAGCTTGTTTGACACTCTACCATTTTTGGTGCAATTCCTGAACAAAGGCCATGCGAGCAACAGTCGTCCAACTCCCCAGTTTTGGAATTTACCCATTTCTAGCGGTACTGCTCGTCTTTGTACCTGGACTCGGATGTACCGGCCACCTAGCCTAGCGGCGCACTCTGAGCCCTGAGCCCGCTAGAGTTCAGCCGTACAACAATTTCACCTCCCCTCATACCACTTCCAGGAGGCCAAATAGCTACGAAACATTATAATTACATGATTCGACCAGCTGGCCAAATGAATACCCATAGAGAGACTCATGTCAAACTGTGTCATGTGCTGATAACGTTGTCTCACAAGAGTATGCGGTATCTCCTTGTCCACCACAATATCATTCAACATCTGACTCTGACCCAGCTCCTTATGCACACTACCAGGCCTCGCAACAGCACTAAACGTGAAGAGCACTGAAGCTCTCTAGTGCCTGTTTTAGCAGTCACAAAGCATTGTAACTCTATTCCTTTGCATACCCTTCGATAGTGTGGAGTGTACGAAGTTACACTGACATCCAGCCATGTCTTCTAGGTGCTTCCCTTTTTTTTTATGAAGCAGTGTAAGATTACTCATCTTTGGAAGAACTACTACTCTGTTCGTGCTTGAAGAATTCCGTCCGAACAGGCTTCGGAAGGCTCCCACCGATCACTGGTGTCATACTTAGCCAATAAGGTTAGTCGATGCGGATATGAAGGGGCAGAGGGTTCATCGAACCGCCTTCACTTTTCTCTATTATTCCGATCTCGTATAGCGCGCGGAAAGAACGAACACCTATATTTTTTTGTACGAGTTCTGATTTCCTTTATTATATCGTGGTGATCGTTTCTCGCTATGTAGGTCGGTGTCAACAAAATACTTCCACATTCGGAGGAGAAAGTTGGTGATTGGAATTTCCTTTCTTTTAATGATCTTGTTGTTGTGGTCTTCAGTCCTGAGACTGGTTTGATGCACCTCTCCATGCTACTGTATCCCGTGCGAGCTTCTTCATCTCCCAGTACCTACCGCAACCTACATCCTTCTGAATCTGCTTAGTGTATTCATCTCTTGGTCTCCCGCTACGATTTTTACCCTCCACGCTGCCCTCCAATACTAAATTGGTGATCCCTTGATGCCTCAGAACATGTCCTACCAACCGATCCCTTCTTCTAGTCAAGTTGTGCCACAAACTTCTCTACTCCCCAGTCCTATTCAATACTTCCTCATTATTTATGTGATCTACCCATCTAATCTTCAGCATTCTTCTGTAGCACCACATTTCAAAAGCTTCTATTCTCTTCTTGCCCAATCTATTTATCGTCCATGTTTCACTTCCATACATGGCAACACTCCATACAAATACTTTCAAAAATGACGTCCTGACACTTAAATCTATACTCGATGTTAACAAATTTCTCTTCTTCACAAATGCTTTCCTTGCCATTGCCAGTCTACATTTTATATCCTCTCTACTTCGACCATCATCAGTTATTTTGCTCCCCGAATAGCAAAACTCCTTTACTACTTTAAGAGCCTCATTTCCTAATCTAATTCCCTCAGCATCACCCGACTTAATTCGACTACATTCAATTATCCTCGTTTTGCTTTTGTTGACGTTCATCTTATATTCTCCTTTCAAGAAACTATCCATTCCGTTGGACTGCTCTTCCAAGTCCTTTGCTGTCTTTGACAGAATTACAATGTCATCGGCGAACCTTAAAGTTTTTATTTCTTCTCCATGGATTTTAATACCTACTCCGAATTTTTCTTTTGCTTCCTTCACTGCTTGCTTTTAATGTTGTCCAACCCAAATTCTGTTTCATTTCAGTGACACTCCCTCACCTATTTCGCGATAATACAAAACGTGCTGCTCTTCTTTGAACTTTTTCGATGTACACCGTCAATCCTATCTGGTAAGGACCCCACACCTCGCAGCAGTATTCTAAAAGAGGACGGACAAGCATAGTGTAGGCAGTCTCGTTACTAGATCTGTTACATTTCCTAAGTGTCCTGCCAATAAGACGCAGTCTTTGGGTAGCCTTCCCAACAACATTTTCTGTTTTCCTTCCAATTTCAGTTGTTCCTAATTGTAAGTCTTGGGTATTGAGTTGAATTTACGGCCTCTAGATTTGACTGATTTATCGTGTAACAGAAGTTCAACGGACTCCTTATAGCACTCATGTGTATGACCTCACACTTTTCGTTATTTAGGATAGCTATCAATCTTCGTACCATTCAGATATCATTTCTAAATCGTTATCAATTTGTTTTGATCTTCCGATTCTTTATTAGTCGATAAACGACAGCGTCATCTGCAAACAACCTAAGACGGCTGCTCAGATTGTCTCCAAAATCGTTTATATAGATAAGGAACAGCAAAGGGTCTATTTGACACTACCTTGGGGAACGCCACAAATCAGTTCTGTTTTACTCGATGACTTTCCGCCAATTACTAAGAACCGTGACCTCTCTGACAGGAAGTCATAAATCCATTTACATAACTGAGAAGATATTCCATAAGCACGTAATTTCACTATAAGCCGCTTGTGTGGTACACTGTCAAAAGTCTTCCGGAAATCCAGAAATACGGACTCGATCTGAAATCCCTTGTCAATAGCACTCAACACTTCATGCGAATAAAGAGCTAGTTGTGATTCACAAGAACGATGTTTTCTAAATCAAAAAGCTCCTCCATCAACATCACATGAGCTGAACGCAGCCAGCTTGCTAACAGAACTCTGCAGAGCCGCACAGTGACCCATCCAAGTGTTAGCCAAGCCTGACACCGCTTAAGTTCGGTTATCTGACAAGGACCGGCGTTACCACTACACAGAGTCACTGGCCTTGTCTGAAGGACAGTGATGAAATAATAATAACAATGATGCTGTGAGGTCTGGAAGATGGAAGGCGAGGTACTGGCGGAAGTAAAGCTGTGAGGAGGGGTCGCCAGTCGTGCGTGGGTAGCTCAGTCGGAAGAGCACTTGCCCTCGAAAGGCAAAGGTCTCTTGTTCGACTCTCCGTCTGGCACATAGCTTTTAATCTGTCAGTAAGTTTCAATAATAATAATAGCGATAATGCTAATAAAATAAAATAAAAACAACATTCAATGCTCAAACGTTTCTCAAAATCTCTAGTTTCGTAGCTTTCATTAGCTAAATGTCAGTAATATTTGCGCTATTCTTTGTACTCTGATGATGGTTGCCTTCGATATCCCCTTTCTCTAAGGAGCGTCTCCATTTAACACAATGTGGCCTAGTGGTGGTTTCACCGTCCTGCAACCACTTTCCAAAGATGCTCACTGCAAGAGTTCGCAAACAACTGATCATCTTCGCCGTTTCGAAGATGGTCATTCCCAAGTGCCGGAGCATAACAACCTAACCTGTGTGTAAGTCATACATGTGGATTTCCTAATTTGCAGCTCGTATCGTCACTGTAATGATTCTCCATTTGTCGCTGCTCCGCTTGTATGCCTTCCTTACAGTGTCACATGTTGTGACGTCCCTTCCCTCCTTCTGCACTCGTCGGCAGGAGACGCGACTCGTAATGATGTTCGACCCGTCAGTATGACGTGGAACAGCACCTGTAACACTCGTAAAACACAGCTCCTCGCGTAGTTAAGAAATATTCTATTGTTCGTCCGTAACAATCTAAGCAGTTTGTGTTAACTGATAAATTGCAATTGTTTATCTTTCATCTTATGCCCGGTTAGTTTCATTGAGCAGTGAAATCTTGCTTCTTGATCCTATCATTAGGGTCTTTTTCATATCATCCTTAGCGATGATTAATGATTGCTGTTCGTAATTCCGTTACTATGGCGTTGCTACGTCATATTATTAACTACGGTCCAACGTAACTCCAGAGATCACTTATGTTGAAGGAACGACTTTGTAACACGCCGTAATGCTGATTTTTATACTATTCATAGTTCACTGTCTGTTATTACTGTCTTCAGACAGTCACTTAAAATGTTTAAAAGACTCAGTCACTGACATGGACATACGTAATATTATTCCTTGAATGATGAAGGCGACACATCTGATTTATGTCTTGAATCATAATTTATTAATCTTTTTGTAATTAATTGTTTGTTGCTATCAAGCACACACAGCGATATGTCATTCAAGATTAACTTGTCATCAGTCCAGTAATCGTGACGTTCACAACAACTTTTGATTGAACGGTGTATTGGCTTTTCTCATGACTTTGTATTATTGTGTCCTACTTAAGACTACGAGCAGTTTTCTTGTCACTGATCCATTACTAACAAGTTCGCAACTGTTCCTCAGTGCAAAGGTTAAGTCCAGTAAATCAGTATCACTCAATTAAAATCACCAGCGTTGATAACGGTAAAGACTACTTTATTCAGTCGAATGACTGAGTATGGCTTTCTTTTTCACGAACTATCGAACTTTCACAACTGAAACAATCCAATAGCTTTTGCTTCCAGAAGGCTATCGCAATAGTACTCTACAGCGACTCAAGAGCAACTAACTAAACGTTTCCATATCCGAATTGCATTGTAGGCGTATTGATATTCCTTTTCGATGCGGCTACAGTTCTCTTCCATGGTAAATGTTATCTTTGACAGAATTACGTCCTTGAATTTAGCCTTCGTTCACATGAATTTAAATTTATTCTATAGATGTTTAAAAGATAATGCATGACAACCTTTTCCTTTTATCTCCTCTTTTGTATGTTACTCTCAGTATTTAAGTGTTATAGTTGTGCATGGGGGCTTAATTTAAATAAATAATGCAAATATTTTTTTGTAACTGTGAGTCCGTTTACGCAAGTCTCGTAAACGGCTGGCCCTGACTAGTAATTGTTACGCTATCTGACTGCATGGAATAACAACAAAGAATGAAATGAAATTTTCGTTAATACAATTAATTAATTAAGTCCCCAGCAACTATAAAATCTACGAAGCCAACATAGCACAAGTGTAGCTGTTCTGTGTGTGGTAGTATGACTCAACGTACACATCTGGCACGGTTCTTTTTCATCAAGACAAGAAATTTTAAATAGCAATTATACTGACGTGATAAAAGGAAATTAGAAATACTATAATTGTGCAAGAAACCCAGAATTACACTCTAATACAAGAACACACGCCAGATGCTTTGTTGACTGAACCTGTAATGAAGCATTATTCAGGACACACAAATAATAAGAAAATAAAGAACAGTAGTTAGTTACCTTAATTTATATTGACGAAAAGCACTCAGATCATTACAATATCTCCATTGGAACAACATCTGCTATTTCTCCCATCAAATAACTGCATAAACATGGAACAACACTCTCGACTACCGCATCTCACTCTGACTTCAGCTACAAGCAGTGTCCACCACAACTTCTCGGCAAGAACTGCCTGTCGCTGCGTCTCAATAATCACTGCCAGTGGAGGCGGCGGAACAATACTCTCTGGCGCTGTGGCTCAGTGTAGCCACCTTTCATATGCCCCTCTTCCACGGGCTAGAATTTGATGGTATTTTTGCCAGCATTGGTGGTGAAAATACCACCAAATTCGTCAAAAAAAAATTACAGACAAAAATACAAGATAATATTAATACGTAAATATCATATAACTAGATAAAATTTTGGCTTTGCACTGACCTTTCAATAGCCTAATATATAAAATACACTAAGCAATACAAATTCTTTCATACATGTGACTTTACATAATAGTTTACACAAGTATTATGTGGTTAAACAGTTCAATCAATAGCGTCAGCAATGACGAATATGTACAGGTAAGAGTCTCATAACTTTTCACAAACAGTAATACACAAAAAATCAGTTTATACAAATTTTCACAACAAGTAGTTGACAGTTCCAGCAGTAGCACCCAGCACTGTTGAATAGGTGCTGACAGCAACAAGTGACATCATCTCAGTAGAAGCAGTCCATCAGTGGCACCCAGCATTGTGGAATAGGTGCAGACACCATCAGGTGACATCATTTCAGTAGAACCAGTCCATCAGTGGCACCCAGTAATGTTGAGTAGGTGCAGACTCCAACAGGTACCATCATTTCAATAGAAGCAGTCCATCAGTGGCACCCAGCAATGTTGAGTAGGTGCAGACTCCAACAAGTGACATCATTTCAGTAGAAGCAGTCCATCAATGGCACCCAGCAATGTTGATTAGGTGCAGACACCATCAAGTGACATTATGTCAGTAGAAGCAGTTCCATCTGTGGTACCCAGCAATGTTGAAGAGGTACAGACAGCAAGAAGTAACACCATTTCAGTAGAAGCAGTTCCATTTGTGGTACCCAGCAATGTTGAAGAGGTACACACAGCAACAAGTCACATTTCTCAGTAGAAGCAGTTCATCAATGGCACCCAGCAATGTTGAGTAGGTGCAGACAGCAAGAAGTAACATCATTTCAGTAGAAGCAGTTCCATCTGTGGTACCCAGCAATGTTGAAGAGGTACACACAACAACAAGTCACATTTCTCAGTAGAAGCAGTTCATCAATGGCACCCAGCAACGTTGAGTAGGTGCAAACAGCAACAGGTGACATCATCTCAGTAGAATCAGTCCATCAGTGGCACCCAGCAATGTTGAGTAGGTGCAGACAGCAAGAAGTAACATCATTTCAGTAGAAGCAGTTCCATCTGTGGTACCCAGCAATGTTGAAGAGGTACAGACAGCAAGAAGTAACATCATTTCAGTAGAAGCAGTTCCATCTGTGGTACCCAGCAATGTTGAAGAGGTACACACAGCAACAAGTCACATTTCTCAGTAGAAGCAGTTCATCAGTGGCACCCAGCATTGTTGAGTAGGTGCAGACACCGACAAATGACATCATTTCCATAGAAGTAGCTTCATCTGTGCACCTGGTATTGTTGAGTAGGTGCAGACTCCAACAGGTCACATCATTTCAGTAGAAGCAGTCCATCAGTGGCACCCAGCAATGTTGAGTAGGTGCAGACAGCAGTCCATAATATTCACTATCACTGATCACACAGTTCATTAGCAGAAATTAAACATGTCCTAGTGGCACCAATCATGTACAAAAAGTACAAGTAACAGTCCATAATTTCACCATCACTAATCAGACAGTTCAAGCATGAACAATAGTTTGAATGCACATACAAATGCTTTTACAATGCTCTTACACTAAACATACAAATCATAACAAACACACAAATGATATCAGATAATTGTCATATTACTATTACAAATACACAAACATCAGTAAACCTATAATATTTATGGGTGTCAGTGCAAGCCACTACAAACAAATAAAATAATATTTAGGAGATAGGTGGGTAGGATTAGGAAAGGAAAACACACAAAACACACTCACTCATCTTTCATCCACATTAAGTACTACTGTGTAATTGGATAGTATTAACTGTGTGAATCCACTTCTGTCAAAATTTCATGTTCATCATGTGTATCAAGTAGTAGTGACAGCAATGTATAACAGTCAATAATAGTTAAGTCAACGTCATAGTCATCATGTCAAGACCAATGTTTGCCAAGCCAGATCAAAATGTACGGTTGCTGAACAACTGTCAGTGTGCCAAGATACGCAACTTCCTCTCTCCAAAAAAAGTACATACTGCTTAGTGATTTAACAAAGTGTGTGTAGACAATCTTCCTTCCATTTTAGTGTTCTAGTCTGCTATCTTCATCCTCCTTGTTCCATATAGACCAACAACAACAAAAAAAAATATGCACCTCACTTATTTTACCTCTTATACACCATAACTCCAATAATCATCAGCATCACATAATCTCAATACTTCAGTAATACCTCTTACGTCGATACATATAAACCTTACCATTAATATCATTTACCTTACCTCTTATCCACAAAAACTCCAATAATCATCAACTTCACATAATCTCAATAATACCTCAATAATACCTCTTCAATACGTCGATACATATAAACCTTAGCACCAATATCATTTCACTTCCATAACAACTCTTTCCTCTAGTCAGTCTCCTCGATCGAGTACAGATAAAATCCTAATGCAAACCTCATCATCCCATACAATCCGAAGACACACTGTCAACACACAACCTCTGTGTAATCCATCTGGCCAAAATCTTCTACTCATTATGAATTATAAACAAAGAATGCATACATGACCTCTAACAGACTTAGTTCGAATAACTCTCAGTAATTAAGTACGATTACGGAGTATGAATGATCCTAATATTTCACAGTGTGTACACCACTTCAAGAATTATGGCAAACAGAAGCTAACATGTGGAGTATTTCTTGTGTCAAGTGTCACTTCCTATTTCAGTTGCTCACGAAAAATGCAGTGTAATAACTGTGTTGGTATGTCATGTCGTTAGCTTCCTTCCTATTGGCATACATTTATACAGCTTTCATAAAACCTCCAGCTCATGTGAGTTCTATGAAGTTTCTTGTACTAATGTCGTTCGTCGAATTATAGCAGTTCATTTTCTTATCTTAAAAATATAAGGCACTGAGCGTAAGCAAGGCAAGCAATAGCGAGTAAATATACCAGTAGTGAACAGAATGTCAACAAGTGGATGCAGCACAATTCTTACAACGAGGCTCTGCCAAGCGAACAATCTGTAACTAGTACCATAGTGTAACCTAAACTCTATGTTTGTACACTGTACATCAGCATTGCTATATACCAAATTAAAGTATAGTTATGACAACAAGCAGAAATGTGTAAATGTGCAATCCATACGCATAACAGTAAACATATATCTTACGTACTAAACAGGTCATTAGCATCGTATCTTAATAAGTAAACATGAAGGCGCAAGCAGATAAATCACAAAGTATAACTTACATACCTAACCACATCACCACAATTAATCAGGTGACAATTATAATTTAAATAAATAAGCACAGCAGGCACATAATAAAAAAAATATAACATCAGTGAAAAGCAGTGCAGCCAAGCGATGCATAATATACACAAGTTACAACCCAGTTCATTAATAATCATTGTCAAAATCAGTTAACGTACGTAAGCACGTCGCTTCACAAGTAATTTCATAGAACATGAAATTTAGCACAAAGTATGAATCACGTAATCGCGAGCAGCAAATTACGTCTAAAGTACGTACCTAAGTGGAAATATGTTACCTGAAAAATAAACTCAATTAATAATTACCTTTTTAGTTCATTACTTCCTTCTTCGAAATTACATTCTTCCTGAAAATTTCTCGATAGCAAGTCGTCTTAACGTCGGAGCCACACAGAATTTACCTGAAGTTCTTAAATATTTCATAGAACCGTATCCTGAAAAATACTGAATGTTAATAACAGAATTCATCAAGTCACTATAGCTTATACTGAATTTAGTCGGAGAAATTAGACTGTGTATTTATTTACGGCTGTCAGTGCATTCGCACTGAGCGCTCGATCAGCTGTAGGCGCGTGACGTAGGAAGTGATTGTTTGCGGTCAACGACTGCCTTGTGCGGCGCGCAGACTTGACTGTTGCTTTGAGTATATGCCGCCGCCAAAACACAGCGCGGTATCCTTGTACTCTCCGTGTGTTTACATACAACTGTTAGTTTCTCAAAAGTATGTCATTCTACAAAAATTTTTCAAAAGTATATCATTCCACAAAAATTTTAACGTTAGATATATGATGTATTCCCGTAGAGCGTCGTGATTTAAGAGTTTCTACTTCGACAGTGTTATCATGAATAATTTTGCGAATTCTATATGGGCCGTTATAAAGCAGAAAAAATTTGCGACACAAGCCTTTTCCTTTGTGAGACAAACGATGAGCCTTAATTAACACCTTCTGACCAACTGACAAGATTTTTAAACGACCAGGACGCTTAGCTGATTTCTCTCTTCTAGCAGCCGCAGATGCAATATTTCGTAGAGCCAGGTTGACAATTTCAGAATGCCGCAGTTTCCGTGTAGGCGGAAAAGGAACGATTTCAGAAATGCGATTTGTCGGTGCTTTGTTTTTTAATATCAGTATAGGTGGTAAAGAAGTTGAGTCGTTAGGAAGTTCATTCAGAATGTTTTGAAAAATATGAAGATACTGATCCCACGTTCTGTGATTCTGATGACAATAAAGACGACACAATTTATTGATTTCCTTCATCCATCTCTCTGAAGCGTTAGATTGAGGGTGAAAAAGTTAAATGAAGATTGGTTTAATTTTACGACGCCGTAGAGTACGAAGCCAGATTTTAGAACGAAACTGTGATCCATTATCTGATATAACCTTATCAACATGACCCACTTCTTTAAGAAAATGTTTGATGAAAGCATTAGATACTGAACGAGCTGTTGCTTTGCGTAACGGTGTAAAACACACATATTTTGATGTCAACTCCACTGCTACGAAAATGTACGCAAAACCATTAGTAGATCGTACCACTGGACCGAACAAATCAACTGCAGCCATGTCCCTTAATTTCGCTGGAATGATAGGAAACAACGGTGCTCTGTGAGAAACTGTCGGCGGCTTAGCCTTTTGACATAATTTGCATTTGGCAAGAACAAATCGAATACGTTTTTCCATATTATTGAAGTAACAATTTTCTCGTAATTTATGAAAGCATTTTCTGGGACCAAAGTGTGCATAACTGAAATGCGTATACCAAATCAGCTTATTAACCCACTCATCAGGAATACAAACTAACCAAACAGAGTTGTCGACCGATTTTCGTTTAAAAAGAACTTTCCAGATAGATCGCAAAAACGAGGTGTGACAAAATTGTCCAATCTAACAAAGCGTCTAAGAGAATTACAGACACCATGGAAACTACGAACATCACGTTTTGTAGTAGGAACAGCATAATTACGAATAGCGTCAAGTTTTTCTGGATCAGGAAGAATACCTTCTGTAGAAATAATGTGACCGAGAAATTTCACCTGAGAACGACCAAATTCAGATTTTTCCAAGTTTACTGTAATGCCAACTCTTGCAAAGATACGTAACAATGAATCCAAAATTTTGTTGTCCTCACTCCAAGAATGTTTAGCAATAAGAATGTCGTCAACATATGAAGTAATATTGTCACGAAGATAAACAGGTAAAATTACATTTAAGCTACGAATGAATGCTACTGAAGATACAGTAAGTCCAAAAGGTAATTTCTGAAGTCACTTTTGGGTAAAATAGTCATATCCGGTTATTTTTTACACGCTCTCTAGATAGATTGATAGTTGAAGAGTTGTTTCGATAGATGCAAAGAATAGTAAAAGAGTAGGCAGCGGTGCAGAAAACTAAAAGAGAAATAGCACCACTACAGCTCGGGGCTCTATGCTCGCTACGGCACATATTCACTTAAGAGTAGTGAATCCCCTGAGGACTTTAATAGCTGCACATTAATTTCAGTTTGTGACTTAGTGGCAAATTTAGCGGAAGTGCGTACGTAAATTGATATAACCATGAACATGGATGTATCTCATTCTTAGAATTACGAAAGATCTTAAATTTCCAAACAGTTAAGAAGTGTTTATAGTCAAAGTTTTCGCCTCGTGGCGACAAAGACCTACCGCGTCTGTCCCAGTCCCAATGACGATTATTGTCAAGTTCGCGCGCCTGGCGCTCTCTTGTCGCATTCCGTAAATGAAACAAATTATTTTCTTCAAACCCCTCTGCTATTGGTGATTCCAAGTTTCTTCTGTTGTCTTTTCCTACGATTTCGCCTTCAATTTGTTTGACTTGCTTTTTTAACGCCTCAAATTCCCTTTTCACGCGTTCATTAAATTTTCCGTGATTTTCAATATGTTTATTTATGCTCTGGTACTCTTCGGTTTCTGAAAATGGCAATGGAGCTGTGTCATCTGAATCTCTGTCCCCATTTAAACTAAGATTTGTCAATTTATCTGAAATCTCCTCAACTCTTTCCGATAAATCACCTATTCGTTCTTTCTGTTTATTTACGTCTTCCGTAAGTGTCGCGACTCGGGTTTCGGTATTGTCACATTTAATAGTTAACTGTTCATACTGTTGCGTTAAGTTATTTATCCTGTCATTTGGTACGGATTCCTCGATTCTCTCAATTATTTCTTCCTTATCGTGTGCACGATGTAAATTTAATTCTGAAAATTCTTGTACTATCACGCGATCTTTTTCTTCCCGCTCTCTGTCCTGTTCCTTTTGTCTAATCTCTACTGCAATTAATCTATTATTGTGAGAATTCAAAATTGGTTGTACTTCTTCTCTAATTTCTTTCTTTGATTCATCATTCAAGTTTTTGAAACATGTCCCTGTTCGTGAGCCTAACTGTGTTGCCATTGTTTCCATCTCGGTTTTACTTGTTCCTATTTGTGAGTCTAACCGTATTATCATTGCTCTTACTTCAGATCGCAAATTTAATATTGCACTCATCAACTGCTCCATATCTTCTGTCGTTAATTTCGTATTCTGAAAATTTTTTGATTGTGAAAAATTTTGAACTGTTTCTGCACTATTTTCCCGACTTATTAAATTGTTTTTAACACCATTATTCATCATACTGTTGTCCTGTGTTGGCGAGTTCGCCATGTCAACAATTTCGTTATTCTGACTATTCATCATTTTCGCCTTTTTCATCGATCGCGTAATCATTTACAAAACATAAAAAAATTCGTCACTGTACGAAAATTACACACAATGACTCCTCATCTTCAACAATACCATTCACACGAAATATTTCCCTCAAACACGATTAATCGAACAATTGAAATAATTGCACCAAATCGTCAAACGCATAAACAAGGCAATAAAAATTAAATTTTGAAAAATACCATTAGAAGAATGCCAATTACCAAATCTACACATGCAAAATAGACTACAATTACTAAACTACTAATTACTACTACAATACTACTGTCTACTATTTTTACAGTCAGAAGAATTCCAAGGGACGATCCGAAGCAGCGGTCGCCATGTGCATGGGGGCTTAATTTAAATAAATAATGCAAATATTTTTTTGTAATGTGAGTCCGTTTACGCAAGTCTCGTAAACGGCTGGCCCTGACTAGTAATTGTTACGCTATCTGACTGCATGGAATAACAACAAAGAATGAAATGAAATTTTCGTTAATACAATTAATTAATTAAGTCCCCAGCAACTATAAAATCTACGAAGCCAACATAGCACAAGTGTAGCTGTTCTGTGTGTGGTAGTATGACTCAACGTACACATCTGGCACGGTTCTTTTTCATCAAGACAAGAAATTTTAAATAGCAATTATACTGACGTGATAAAAGGAAATTAGAAATACTATAATTGTGCAAGAAACCCAGAATTACACTCTAATACAAGAACACACGCCAGATGCTTTGTTGACTGAACCTGTAATGAAGCATTATTCAGGACACACAAATAATAAGAAAATAAAGAACAGTAGTTAGTTACCTTAATTTATATTGACGAAAAGCACTCAGATCATTACAATATCTCCATTGGAACAACATCTGCTATTTCTCCCATCAAATAACTGCATAAACATGGAACAACACTCTCGACTACCGCATCTCACTCTGACTTCAGCTACAAGCAGTGTCTACCACAACTTCTCGGCAAGAACTGCCTGTCGCTGCGTCTCAATAATCACTGCCAGTGGAGGCGGCGGAACAATACTCTCTGGCGCTGTGGCTCAGTGTAGCCACCTTTCAGTTGTTAATCAAAACATTATTACTGTAATTTTTTTAATCACCAATAGTTGTTGTCACTGCCAAGATGGCTCACTTCCCTACTTTAGGTTTTCGCAAAGTTTGTTAAGTTGGGTTTTCTGTCCTTGGGGCGTTACAATGTCCAGAACACCATCGCGTGGCATTCAGTCGTGCGGTTGGCAGAGGTCACAATGATCAGGATAACCAGTGTCGACAAGCCAAGAAACATTCGAATGTGTAAGCTGGAGCTATCAATAAAGTAATATACGACTTTCACTTCAACCTTACGAAACACAAGGTATGAAGACAACAGGAAGCTATCACCTTTGGACAGCTAACATAGGTAAACAGATAAAAGACTGAAGATTTCTACTGCGATATAAAGAATATGCTAGTCATATTTTAATGAATCAGTTTTCTGTTTCTTTTTTCGAGCAAGACACGACGACGATGTACGCTCGTGCGACTGTGTAGAGGAATCTAGAGAAGCGGTCTATCCGGTTTACTTGAGCTGCAGCTGGTTGATGCCGGTATATGGTGCACCATATGTCCCGAATTACGTCACACGCTCAGAACGTTCCGTACACCGGCGCACAATGGCGTGGTCACCAGAGCAGCAACGAATACCTGCTGTTAGCAGCTTTTCGCTAGTGAATGAGTGAATGTGTACACGTGCGTTTGCTGTGAGCGTTCTTTTGTGCGCACTTAGACTACGTGCATTGCATTTTAAATATCTGCCGCCAGTCTCGTAAACAATCTCGGTACAGCCTTCTAGCTGTGTCAAGGACGTGAACAGTGAGCAGTAACTCCTGTCATCCTCTGACATATAAAAACTGTGTTTACATTTCAGATTATGTTCTGGTATTACACAGATATAGTTAACAGAAAAGCTCATTTCGATTCGTGTATTACTCAGGACGATAAGGACTGTTTGCGATTTGGTGCGATTAGCTTAAATCCTATTTGAGACCTGAGTTTCTCCCGGTGTATGCAATGTTCAAATAACTTACTGAACGCAGCCGGGGGACGACGTCGACAACCGCCCATATTTCGAGAAGTGCGCATTGTTATTTTCAAGGCAGTTATCTACATTTACATCGACGTGGATACTACGAAAATCACACTTACGTACAAGGCAGACTGTTCATTCCGCGTGCGGAGAAAACGAACACCTTTATCTTTCCGGGCGAGGATTTCCCTTATTTTATTATGATGATCGTTTCTCCCTATGTAGGTCGGCTTCAACAAAATATTTTCGCAACCGGAGGCGAACGTTGGTGATTGAAGTTTCGTGAGAAGATTCTGTCGCAACGAAAAACGCTTTTGTTTTAATTATGTCCACCCCATATCCTGTATCATGTCAGTGACACTCTCGCCCTGTTTCGCGATAATACAAAACGTGCTGCTCTTCTTTGAACTTTCTCGATGTATTCCCTTAATCCTATCTGGTAAGGCTCCCATACCGTGCAGCAGTATTCTAAAAGAGGACGGACAAGCATAGTGTAGGCAGTCTCTTTAGTGTATTTGTTACATTTTCTAAGTGTTCTGCCAATCAAATTCAGCCTTTGGTTTGCCTTCCCCACAACAATTTTTGTGTGTTCTTTCCAATTTAAGTTGTTCGTAACTGTAACTCCTAGGTATTTAGTTGAATTTTACGGCCTTTAGATTTGACTGATTTTTCGTGTAACCGAAGTTCAACGTATTCCTTGTAGCACTCATGTGGATGACCTCACACTTTTCATTATTCAGGGTCAATTGCCAATTTTCGCACCATACAGACATCTTTCCTAAATCGTTTTGCAGTTTCTTTTGATCTTCTCATGACTTTACTGGACGATATACGACAGCGTCATCTGCAAACAACCAAAGACAGCTGCTCAGATTGTCTCCTAAATCATTTATATAGATAATGTACAGCTGAGGGCTTAGAACACTACCTTGAAGAACGCCAGAAACCACTTGTATTTTACTCTATGACTTCCCATCAATTACTACGAACTGTGACGTCTCTGACAGGAAATCACGAATAGCGTTACATACCTGAAACGATATTCCATACGCACACAATTTCAGTACACGTCGCTTGTGCAGACAGTGTCAAAAGCCTTCTGGAAATCTAGAAATACGGAATCAATTTGAAATCCCTTGTCAGTAGCACTCAAAACTTCGTGCGTGGAAAGGGCTAATGTGTTTCACAAGAACGATGTTTTCTGAATCCGTGTTGACTATGTGTCAATAGACCGTTCTCTTCGAGCTAAGTCATAGTGTTCGAACACAGTATATGCTCCAAAATCCTGCTTCATATCGACGTTAACGATATTGGTCTGTAATTTAGTGGACTACGCCTACTACCTTCCTTGAATATTGGTGTGCTGCTTCGCAGTCTTTGGGTTCGGATCTTTCGTCGAGCGAGCAGTTATAAATGTTTTTTAAGTATGGAGCTATTGCATCAGCATACTCGGAAAGAAGCCTAATTGGTATACAGTCTGGACCAGAAGACTTGCTTTTATTGAGTGATTTAAATTGCTTCACTGCTCCGAGGATATTTACTACTTGATATTTACTTCTTGATTCGAATTCTGGAATATTTACTTCGTGTTTCGTGAAGAGATTTCGGAAGGCTGTGTTTAGTAACTCTGCTTTGGCACACTGTCTTCGACACTAGCTCCATTGCTATTGCGCAGAGATGGCATTGATTGTGTCTTGCCGCTAGCATACTTCACATACGGCTAGAATCTCTTTTCTGCTAGGTTTCGAGACGGTCGGCAGACCACTAGGGCAATTTACATCCAAAATCCCGTACAAGATGATGGGAAAGAAAAACATTTATTATTAAACACTGACGTGGCAACTAAGGTTACCACTTTTTTCTTTTTTTGCAGTTTTTTTAAGTGAGTATGTAATGATAAAGGAAACTGAGAAGTCACTCTTACGTTATGTTTGGCATTAAATTTTGAAAAAGGCAATCGAGTAATGATTTGAAAATATGTAATTAAACTGTATGTTAGTACTGAACTTCATTACGTGAACAATGACTTTCAGTGACCTCAGCATAACGTCATCAAAGAAATTTAGAAGAAAAGCAAGCACTTTTTACTTTGCCGTTACTTATTTTGCAAATTGGATTTCATATTATTGTCTGAATAACTGACCCTTTTTTACTGACTTGAACAGAATTAAATACTAGAATACCTACCAAACCAAACAGTCATGTGCTCCAAGCTATATGTAAAATAAAGAAAACTTCTGCACTCTTAATTTGTGCATTTCTTTGGTTTTGAATTTTTTTTCCAGTGATTAATTCTCAAACCTGAAAAATGAAATTGCTTTACTTTGGTCATATACTGAAGCCTCTGTTGTACAACAGTTAATTGAAATTAGACTGAGGCTAAAATTCTTAAAAGGGAAATTATTCATTATTGAACTGGCTGTAAGTATTCAATTTGTTTCTAATGACAAACAGTTAGCATATTAGGAAAAAAAAGAAACAAGGATCCTGCTTGGTAACAATGTCTGGGGGCAATGAGGACACAATCGCCCTGAGTTTAATTGATTATTATTTAAATACACTCCTGGAAATGGAAAAAAGAACACATTGACACCGGTGTGTCAGACCCACCATACTTGCTCCGGACACTGCGAGAGGGCTGTACAAGCAATGATCACACGCACGGCACAGCGGACACACCAGGAACCGCGGTGTTGGCCGTCGAATGGCACTAGCTGCGCAGCATTTGTGCACCGCCGCCGTCAGTGTCAGCCAGTTTGCCGTGGCATACGGAGCTCCATCGCAGTCTTTAACACTGGTAGCATGCCGCGACAGCGTGGACGTGAACCGTATGTGCAGTTGACGGACTTTGAGCGAGGGCGTATAGTGGGCATGCGGGAGGCCGGGTGGACGTACCGCCGAATTGCTCAACACGTGGGGCGTGAGGTCTCCACAGTACATCGATGTTGTCGCCAGTGGTCGGCGGAAGGTGCACGTGCCCGTCGACCTGGGACCGGACCGCAGCGACGCACGGATGCACGCCAAGACCATAGGATCGTACGCAGTGCCGTAGGGGACCGCACCGCCACTTCCCAGCAAATTAGGGACACTGTTGCTCCTGGGGTATCGGCGAGGACCATTCGCAACCGTCTCTATGAAGCTGGGCTACGGTCCCGCACACCGTTAGGCCGTCTTCCGCTCACGCCCCAACATCGTGCAGCCCGCCTCCAGTGGTGTCGCGACAGACGTGAATGGAGGGACGAATGGAGACGTGTCGTCTTCAGCAATGAGAGTCGCTTCTGCCTTGGTGCCAATGATGGTCGTATGCGTATTTGGTGCAGGTGAGCGCCACAATCAGGACTGCATACGACCGAGGCACACAGGGCCAACACCTGGCATCATGGTGTGGGGAGCGATCTCCTACACTGGCCGTACACCACTGGTGATCGTCGAGGGGACACTGAATAGTGCACGGTACATCCAAACCGTCATCGAACCCATCGTTCTACCATTCCTAGACCGGCAAGGGAACTTGCTATTCCAACAGGACAATGCACGTCCGCATGTATCCCGTGCCACCCAACGTGCTCTAGAAGGTGTAAGTCAACTACCATGGCCAGCAAGATCTCCGGATCTGTCCCCCATTGAGCATGTTTGGGACTGGATGAAGCGTCGTCTCACGCGGTCTGCACGTCCAGCACGAACGCTGGTCCAACTGAGGCGCCAGGTGGAAATGGCATGGCAAGCCGTTCCACAGGACTACACCCAGCATCTCTACGATCGTCTCCATGGGAGAATAGCAGCCTGCATTGCTGCGAAAGGTGGATATACACTGTACTAGTGCCGACATTGTGCATGCTCTGTTGCCTGTGTCTATGTGCCTGTGGTTCTGTCAGTGTGATCATGTGATGTATCTGACCCCAGGAATGTGTCAATAAAGTTTCCCCTTCCTGGGACAATGAATTCATGGTGTTCTTATTTCAATTTCCAGGAGTGTAGATCTTATCAATCAAAGCGCGTTCAGTTGTGCTGCTGGGTTAGCCGTTAATACTTTCCACCAATGGACAGTCTTACTTCAGTGCTGTGCATACGACGTAACTCGGAGCCGACAACGAAACTGTGTTGCTGGAACTGCTGCTGTTGTTGAAGACGGTAGCATATTGTGGAGCCACGGCTAATTATAGGAACGGGCAATCGTAATTAATACAGTCTCTTCCGCCCGTCCACTGTCCGTACTCCTGCTCTAGACATCTGGCCGGCGGGCGTACATGATGCTGCCAAAAATGGTACACTCTACTGTGAGAGCGTTAACACCACACTTCCGCACGCTGTAAGTGCTGGAACCCGACTCCCCTCTCTCCACGCGCTCTGCGCAACAACTCCCTACCCAAAAATTTTACAACGCCCAAGCACTGCTATTATCGTTGCTAGTCGATGCAAATAACAATTCCTTTGGCTTTTTCCCAGAGCTTTATAAGTTTCACAGTAAAACACAGATAAATACAATGAAACCTCAACAGACTTCTACCTAAATGTACACATACAGTGAAGCAATGCCCTTACTTATTAAAAGAAAGCATTTAAATTACAAATATTTACATACAATTCAGAAAAAAAGTTATATATGGGTAGCACGTGTTATGCATCCTGCATTTTCGGTGTTACATACTGACAATATGTATGTCTCTTCACTCGAAGTATAACTGACGATAAGTTTTATGTAGTGTCCTGAATAATTCGATGTTGGCGCCGCTGGCCTAATAGAAAAACGATGCTGTCGTCTGCGACGATGGCCCCGGATTGGGCTGAGCGGTACTGTGCACGACCCACAGAGTATGTATATCTATGGAGTGAGCATAGTCTCGTGTGCATATTCTCAACATCAAATCGGGCTAGTTGCGTGATATTGGGACGAATCTGCTTGACAACAATTTGCGGTAATAGTGAAACTTGAATATTACACGTACCCGTCATGTTTTATATACGTTTCTGCGCGCCTGAGCTTTAGTGACAGCTGCGGTACAGTATTACCGTTGCAATGGATATAAAGAGAAGTATGTGAAAGTAGGACCAGTTGCATTTCGTAGGTATGTACGGCAAATGTAATTCTAAATTCTGGTACGAGGCACTTTATATGTTGACAAATATCGAAACATGGTATTATAAAGTGTTGTATTGTAGAAATAATTTCTGCGATTTTATGGCCATGTTTTTACGAGGCAAATGGTAGATAAATTTGTAAGTGTGTTTTACTAAACTGCCAGGCAATGTATACATATGTGTATACATATGCTATGTTCAAAAGCAAATAAAATTTTTACATGACGGTCTGGTTAAATTTCCTCCAATTTATACAGGTTCTCAAATCCTTGTGTGCATCTACATATTTCTGAGTGAGACAGTTTCCTGTACATTGTCATTCTAATGTAATTAATTAGAGCAGATCTGACAATATGAATCAGTGCAATAAAAACCTTAAAGAAATATTGTTGGCTGTCACTTCTTTCATTATTCCAAAATTCGAGCGTTGATCTCGTGTTTTTTTGTGCATAGTGTATGATTTTATTTTGCTGATGGATGGCGAAAAAACGTTATAGATGTTTTACTTGTCTATAAAAAGCGGAAGGGTAAATAAAGAAAAACTGAAAATAATAATGGAGAGCATGACGCCAGTACGTCAGCAGACATTCGGATTTTGGGGAGTCAGCAACATTGCACAAAGACAAGTCGGAGTGTCTTGAATCTCATCCAAATTTCAACATAGGCAATCAACGTACCTAGCAACTTTCAATGCAAACTCATTGTTGAAAACCGGAAAACTAAAACATCTAACAGATATGCTAAAGAACCACAACATACTCATAACCGCCATTCAAGAAACACGATACATGAATATAGATACCTTCGATTCCGAAGGTTTTAGGATATACAAAGAGAAAGTGGGACCGAGAGTAATGAAAAATGTACCACATCTTGGAATAGCCTTTGTAGTCAACAAACAAATCTTGAACTCAATAGTTGAATTTGATTCCAAAGCAGAAAGAATCTCGACTTACATTCACAAGCACAAACAAAATCTACACAATTATCAATGTACAAGCCTATATAAATGAGGATAACAGGAAAAACAAAGAAAAAGTGGAGGCCTTTTGGAATAATCTAGATGACATTATTCAGAAAATTCCAGATAAAAACATCATCATTCTTCTTGGAGACTAATGCACAGATTGGTAAAGAAAAAAGATATATGAAAATAGTTGGAGACTATTCTGCACACAAGAGAACGGACAGAAATGGTGTGAGGCTAATAGAACTTTGCCATGCATACAATTTAATTCTTAAATCCACAGCTTTCAAGAAACTACCACGAAGATAAAAGACATGGATATCCCGAAGTCCTAGCCTTGGGGAATTTCAACTTGATCATGTGGCAATCAAGAAGATTTCTCGCAAAGAAATCGTAAATGTTAGGATACCCAGGGGTGCAAACTTGGATTCAGACCACTACCTTTCTAAAATTAAGTTCAAAGTCATCCCAACCAGGAAACTCAGCATGAAACAAATTAAGGCTCGGAAGTACAGCGCGGAAAAGATATTAAAATCAGATGAATTCACAAAAGCAACAGAAAGCATTCAGGCACAAAGCTGGGAGGATATCAAAGAAAACCTCATTACTACAGCCGAACGGATAGAACCTAAAATAAAAAGTAAAAAACATGCCTGGTGGTCGCTGGAATGTGATGCCCTCATTGAAAAAAGAAAACAGGCATAGCAAAACTGGCAATCACAGAAAACAGAAGAAAGAAGATTGAATTTCATTGCAGTTAGAAAACTGGTAGATAAAAATATAAAAAGGATTAAGAAGACACATGAAAACAAAACTCTCCTCCAAATTGATGAAGAATTTGCTAAAAACAGCACAAGAAGCTTTTACAGAACTTTCAAACAAAGGTTATCAAGATACAAATCACCCACCCCCCAATTTCGAGATGTAAATGGGACCATCACTCACAATAACACGGAAAATTGCAAAATACAAGCAGGCTACATTGAGAAACGCTTGAATTGTGATCCCATCCTTGAAAAATTTGAATCCAACCCAAATAACAGTGAGAAGCCGGGTTCAGAACCACCGACGACTGAAGAACTATATAAGGCCATTCCAGAATACTAAACCTTAAAAACATTATGGCATACCAAAAATCAAGGGCAAAGACATACGTAATATCCTTCAATGATTTCAAAAATGTATATGATTCGATTGATAGAGAATCTCTGTTATCAGTCCTGGAAGAAATGGGTTTGATAAGAAAACAACTATTATTATAAAAGCGACCCTTACAAATACATTTCCAAAAGTTAAATTTATGGGCGAATTATCGGAACCCTTTCAAATAAAAACGGGAGTGCGACAAGGGGATGGGCTCTCACCGTTGCTGTTCAATTGTGCGTTTGAGAAAGTAGTCACAGAATGGAACACAAATATTAAGAGTGGTATAAGACTGGGTTGCAAAAAGAAGAAACCTTAAAGTAAACTGCATTGCTTTTGCAGATGATATGGCCCTGTTTGCTGAAACAATGGAAGAAGCACGGGAGCAAATCCTTGAACTAAAGAAACAAGCAGCTAAAATAGGTCTTCACATCTTTGAAAAAAATAAGATATTGACAAACATCAAGCATTCACGTAAATACCTCAAAGTTCAAGAACAAAAGATAGAAATAGTAAAAGAATTCAGATATCTCGGAGAATGGATTAGTTGGAATGCTGGGGAAAGCAAAGCAATGGAATCCAGAAAAAATAAACTTGAATTGGCCTTCCAACTAACAAATAATACATACAACAAAAATCCCTTTCATGAGGGTCCAAAATTACACATTACAAGACAGTGATTAAACCAGAAGCACTGTATGCAGCGGAAACACTAAACATGAATTTCAAAGACCAAATGGAGAAACTTGAGCTAAAGGAAAGAAAAATTTCAAGAAAAATCATAGGACCAAAATTTCAAGACAATAAGATTGTATACATCAAAAATGAAACTCTCTACAAGAAAATTGAAAAACTTTCAGATACTATACAAAAAAGGAGAATAAATTTTTATGGTCATTTTCTCAGAATGAATTCCAACAGATTAACTAAACAAATCTTTGACTTTTTCCGTAACCGCAAAACGAAACCCAACTGGTTTAAAGAAACTGAGAAAGACCTAGTAGAATTAAAGATTTCAGAAAATTCACTTATTGATCGAACAGCTAAATTAATTACTAAAGATGAAAATATAAGGTTCCAAGACAAATCTACACAGAAGTCAAAACCCTGCATCTCGGAAGAAGAGAGGAAAAGAAGATCAGAAAGAATGAAGAAATACTGGGCCCTAAGAAAAGAACAACGCGCAAAGAAATGATTGATCAAGGGTACCCCAAAGACGGTGAAACGAAAGAAGAAGAAGCAGGAGCGGGGAGCATGTGGTGCAAAACGCTTATCGTATTTACTGTAACAATTTCATAGTTCCACATATGTTGTTTTTTCGTGACACTTCGGCTTCGTCTACAGTGTCATTGCAACGTTATTAATTAGAACATTGATTCGAGAAAATGAGAAAGTACAATACAACATGTAGAAAAAATATTGTTGGCTGTCACTTCTTATTCTATTACCGGCAAAACGTAAATAAAGTGGAATCTGAGCTATAATAATGTGGCGGAAAGCACAATACCATTCCTCTTCGCACCTTTAAGAACCGGTCCCTAGTATCAAATTGTTGAGATGTCTGCGAAACTCGTGTACGAATTTTACGGTATTTTTGAAAGTGATCTATCTGTAGTAACGAAGTAATAATCAAAATACGCTAAGCGCTATACGGTCTAAAATGCGCCGCCCCAAAATCACTTGAATTGAGCAGCAGGAGATGTTGCGGACAGAATTCTCGTTCTGCACATCCGAATGCTCACTCCATACATACTTGCACTCTATGGACGACACCACAACACCCGTTACATTATTGTCTTTGTTTGTTATCGATAATGCCTACATTTCCATTTTTCGGTGGCTGATCGAACGAATGAACTGCAACTCCTATTTACAAGTGCATTTATTTTGACGTGTGCGACTTCTCGGTTGCACTGGACGTTATGCATTCCCGTACAAGAGCCAAATAATTCGAGAGCATATAGTATTTCGACTTTGCAGGTGGATTGTGTACTGTAGTTGAAAACATTGATACACGACACCTGCGGATGAATTACACGCTACGGAAATAGTGAAGCGTTTTTGTTATATGTATGTTTGCATGTCTGCTGTTGACCAGATGAGGACTGTGGAAGTACTGTACGGTTCAGAAGTTAGTGAGTGGCATTTCCTTCCGTTAAAATCCCGCCTGGGTTACGTCTCTGCTTCACATGCGCCATTGCCTTCGTCGCTGCGCACAGAAGTAAAGGCGCCCTGAGAGTAGCCGCGTGGGGTAGGAGTGGTAGGGGGGAAGGGAACTTGGGGGGGGGGGGGAAGAGAAATGAGAGAGGGAGGGGGGTGAGCTCTGCGGGCAGAACGCCCTCCTCTGAGCCAGCACAGTTCTGTTCTAGTCTGTGGTGGATACGGTCAGAGTCTGCGCGCGGGAATTTCTGCTACATTGCGAGTCAGCTATCTCCCTGTACCATTACCAGAGATGGATGCATCTCACTTTATCCCCGCAGAACAGTCTTAGTGGAGGCAGCTTGCTTTCCTCTGACGTCCCGACAATGTGTAACATTTGTACGAATGACAGCGATGAGTGTTTGTGCAGTCTAGTGTGACGTAGCACTCATTATTGAAGTCTAGAAAGAAAGCGAGAGAGAAGCATGCCCGTATCGGGTAGTATAAATGGAGATCCTGAACTTAATGCTCCCAGTGAAACAGTGTTTCGTGCGTTCATCGCACCAGAAATTGCGGGGAAGTTCGGACACAGTGGTTTATCTAGAACTGTACATCACAAACTGTTCGCTGTTTGCCGTCCAAATACTGCTGACAAAATTCATACCAGTCACAAGCGACCACCGTTACTGAGACAGACTGCAGTTCCTGTTCTCACAAAGCGTTTATAACGTTGTTATGGAACCACATTCGCTTCTTGACAAACGTCTTTTTTTCCTACTTCTCATATGTTCCGCCACTACCGACCTATGTTTCCTCTTGGAGTGACTTTCTATTGTGGATCACACACTGTGTTAATTGAACATTATTATCGCCTCCCGAAATATGAATCTGAACGTGATCGAAGTAAAGAAGCTCATTTGTGTCGCTCTCACAAACAAAAGGGACAGCCAGCGCAGGACTCTTCGTGTTGTTAGGAATGAAAATGCGATAGTCACTCATACTTTATTTACAGACGAATATATCAATATTAAAGCAAATACTGGTACGCAGATATACAAACTGTGACATAAACAGGTATTCAGATTTTCAAGCTGCATTGCTGACACGCAGAAAACGAAAACAGGTCCGGGAAAGCTATATTTCATTGTTGAAATCATTTTCTACGTATCTTCGTTGTACATTGATCCTAGGAAACACAGTGGAACAGACCATAGCAACATACCGTAGCGTTTATCTGGATAGATACAATGTGTAGACAAACGCAACTATGCAAGCGGCCCGTGAAGGTTCAAAGGTTCAAATGGCTCTGAGCTCTATGGGACTTAACATCTGAGGTCATCAGTCCCCTAGAACTTAGAACTACTTAAAGACATCACACACACCCATGCCCGAGGTAGAATTCGAGCCTGCGACTGTAGCGGTTCCGGGCTGAAGCGCCTAGAACCGCTCGGTCATCACAGACCCGCGACCGGTGAAGAATCAATATTCGGTTATTTCCATCTGTCCTGCCTGTACAGGCATCCTGACCGAAGCAAGTGTGCAAGTTATCTACCCATGTTAGAAACGTAAGAATTTCTGTTCCCTTATGCACTCTTGTCAGCACGTGAGAAGAAAAGAGACTTCCGTATTGTTAGCGTTGTGCCAATTTCAAGACAGCTGGTAGTGTCCATAGTTTCTGAGTAGTGTTTCGTTTCCGTACATGGCAGATCGTAAAGGAAACAATGCCAGACGAATTAATTGAACTTTATAAATCGGAAGTTTTTATCGAAAGTAAAAAGCAAAGAGTACCATGATCGTGAAAGCCAAGAACTCTTGCACAAAATTGGTGGAAAAAGCACGTAACAAGCAACTAGCGCCAACGCGTATTCGTCAGTCGAAACCTTGATAACATCTGCAGCTGTAAACTTCACGGGTAGCGCGTATATGCGCGCCCCATCAGTTAAAGTAATCATCTACAAAATTTCGGTGGCCTTTAGGTTTCTGTAAACCACTTCACATGACTTTCGCCATGATTCACCCAGTATGGCCATTGCTAGTTTCCTTCCTTGCATTCTTCATGGCATGCTCATGTTTGTTCCTAATGATTACAAAATCGGTGACACGTTAAGTTCTTACATTTTAACCATCCTGATATTTTCGAATGACTGTGTCTATTTTTGTTTTCACTGGTCTGTTTGAAGCGTCATTCTACGTATTTGACAAGTATGTGACTGGTCAGTGGACAATGTTTAAGGGCAGGCCATTGATGTGAACCAGCATATGAAATAAACCAAGCACAGAAACTTTATTCCACTCGACCCACGGTGGCAAGTCAAATGGCATTAACATCATAGCCTAATACTTTATAGAGAAAAACAATCAGTTTTTCACAGTTGTGAGCCTTTTGCTACATTTCATAACATAATTTATAGAACAAGGAATAATAACTACGCTGCTGCTTAGCTTGTCGAGACAAAAATTCAAGTTCAAAATACCAGCACTTAGTTTTTATCTGTCTATAAGTTTCTCTTATTTGTGTACCAGCGACATGTATAAGATTATTTTTGCGATTAGGGGAAGGAAGGGGGGGAGCTAAATAAAATCTTTCATTCAGTCACAGATGTAATGTACAAAATACTGAAATTTTAAGAAAGCAATTGATACAGCTTGATAGTTAGGAGTTAAGCAACTAGTGCAATTTACGTCAATAACACAAATATCTGTTGTGTTCGACATATTTATTCAAATAAAGTACTAAAAACATCAAATTATGTAGATGACAACCAAAACTGTCATTGAACTCTATCATTAAATGTTATATGTTACATAAAAATTACATTTGAAATTAATTAAAATTTTGTACCAATGTTCTTTGGCGATGTGGAACTACAACTAAACTGCAAAACCAAGACGTTATCAAATGTTTTAGAACATTGTGATGGGAAATGATAACACATCTAGTACATACATTTCTGCATTTCCCCATCAAGAATCGGTGGAAAAATTCTACAGAAAATTGGAAAAAAAACCGCATTTTAACAAATTTGTTTGTGTCGCTGTCATCCACCGAAAGTAAATAAATACTCTTTCTATTAATTTAATTTTGGGATAAAATGATGATGTGTGAGAGGTGAATTGTCATGTGGTCTCCACTGAGTGATAGCGTAAGTTCGCATTCAGCAGGAGATGACAAAAATCTTGTACTGAAAGATAATGTTAAGACCCTAGCATGAGATCACTATAATGTTTCAGTGACTTTGAAAAGCAGATGAAAGCATAGCAACCCTCGTTTGTTATATGTACGAGTGTGTATTACTACTGTTCAGAACGCTACTTCATCGAAGTGTCACTTAGTTTCCACTGTGTGACAGCATTACCAGCAGAAATGACAAACGTTTTGTACAGCAAGACAAATATAATGCCATAATATGGGGTCACTATAATGTTTGACTGACTGTGAAAGTGGTTTTAGCTTAACTAAGACGAGTTTCCAACAAATTTAGATTTCACAATAACATTGTTTACTTACATCGGTAAGTTAGGTCCACAGTAGTGATGATCTATACTTTGTTATGTTATAGAAATCAATTTTTATGTGTGCATGGTAAAGGACCAAATGAATCTCATTGACTGACCTGTAAGTTATGTCAGTACCACCAATAAGTGAGCTACGTGAATTTTAGTAAGTAATACATAAAATTTAGATGTGGAAATATTCACTTGGGTGGGGTCGGGGAGGGGTGGGGGGTGGGGGGGGAATAGTCCGTTATACCTTACAAATTACGGTACAGATATCGTTGGCAATAAGCACTGCTTATTTTGTAAGTTTTTGAGTTGTGCCAGCATGTAAGCCATATGAATTTTTAAAAATATTACATGTTTTGTTTAAATATTACATGTTTTTTTAATATTTCAGCATAATTAAATTATGACACAAGTACCACATATGTTCTGTATTCGAAATGTTTCGTATATTGAGAAATAATACAGTTTAATTTTAGTGCAAAGTTCTAATTATCATTCACATTCAGATATCTGTAATTGTACTTTTACTAAAAGTCACTTGCATGTATTTTGTACTTGAACTCTGTACATATCATAATTAATAATTTTATTTTGCAGCAAAGACTGTATTTTAGAGATATCCTGTCTATGTGACGAACCTTGTCAACCATTGTCTTTGGTCATCTTTACACTTCGTATTCAGAGCATTACAAACTTATTTTACGTATTACGAAAATTTGTAGTTTAAGTGATACAATGCAATAAAGATGCCTTCTTTTTTGCCTCTGCCTATGTTTTTACATCTCGTATTTGGAGCATTACAATTCAATTTTTGTGTTATCTAATATTTGATTATGGAAAGAAAATGTGGAAATGTTTTTAGAGAGGCTTGGTGTAATAGTTCCGATCGGTAAATGTTACAGCTTTCCTCAAAAGTTCGATTTTGTGCATACTCTCATTTAGCTCTCAAATAAAGCGTGTACTGCCTACTTAGCATGCTACATGTGTTTTGTACAGCAATACAACTTAGATGTGGAATTATCATTGTAGGAATTAATTTGAGAGTTCATAGCCATCCTTTTTGGCATACATCAACTACATTCTTCAAGCAGCTGAGAATGGATCAGACAGCCAATTTGTTTGTGTCAACTATCATTACTGGCCTACTTATTATATCATCTTAGCCAACATGTGTTTTGTTCGGTTATAGGCTTTGTCAGATATGCTTCTGTTCATAGTCTCAACTGGGCCTAAAAATGAAATGTCAACTCCTTACATAGCATGTTATTTTTTAGGCACAGGTATTTTGTAACATTTTAGACATGGAAACACAATGTGAGTACTTAATTGTAGAATCCCAAGGTATATTTTAGGAATCAGTTTTGTTGCTGACGACGAAGTTTACTTATTTCGAGTGTGTAAATACTACAAGTCTCAACTTTCGTGTAATATTGCTTTTTATAATGACTTTTGAACACGGGGCAAAAACTCATATCGTTTGGGTGTTTTGTAACATCGTGCAAACTGGTAGCTCTGCGGCTACAATGTAGTCGCTGTTGCGTTTCAATGGCCTGTAAATTAGTGGGCAGTGGATGGCTGTTTCGTTTCAATGGCTGCCATTGTTCAAAGAATGAGATGGGTAAGTGGAGGAGGTTTGGTTAAATGGTTCCACCTAGTGATGTGTATACCGCAATAAGCGAGCTGGCGTCGGCATTCGTCGTGAAGGAAACGCTTCACGGCATTCGCTTCAGAACTGCTACAAATTCGTCGGGCAATAGACCGCGCCGTTCGAACTGTCAAAACAACTGGCATTGCTAAGAGTATCCTACGACTTCCACATCGCTGGCAACGGGTTATACACAATGCTGGTGACTACTTTGAAGGTCAGTAAAACTTTGAAACACTTATCTATTTTGTACGAACTGTAAATAAATAGTTGCCACTATTAAAGTTCCAACCCTCGTATAAGCTGCAGAGAAGTCATCACGTGAGTTAGGGGCTTAATTTGTACGATCATAAAGTGTTGTGGGGAAGGCAAGTCAAAGCCAGGAGATACAGCATTTCCAGTAAAGAGACTGCTCACACGACACTTGTCCGTCCTTTGCTGGAGTATTGCTGTGCATCATGGGATCCTTACCAGAATGGGTTGGCGAAGGACTTCAAGAAAGTTCAAAGAAGGGTAGCTCGTTTTCTGTTATCGCGAAACAGGGGAGAGACTGTCAGGAATATGATGCGCGAGTTGGGGTGACAATCAGTAAAACAAAGTCTTTTTCGTTCTGGCGAGATCTTTTCGCGAGAATTCAATCTCCAACGCTCTCCTCCGATTGCGAAAATATTCTGTTGACACCCACAAACATAGGGAGAAATGATTATATTAATAAAAATAAGCAAAATCAGAGTAAGGAGGGAAAGATTTAAGTGTTCGTTTTTTCCGCGCGCTGTTCGAGAGTGGAGCGGCAGAGAAATAGAGTGAAAATAGTTCGATGAATTGCAAGGTAGTCATGTAGATGTAGATTCACAGGTTGACTATACCTGCTGTCTACATTAAATGTGAAGCGGTTTTTTTATATCGACAGATAGAATCAGCAAACCACAGCAAACTGAGACAGTAGGGGAATGGCCATATACTAAAAAAAGAAACCTAATGTAGGCAGAGAGAACTGAAAGAATCGTTATTCCCTCAGTTATATGCTCACACAGTGGTAGACTGCAGATCTTTGTTCACAATAGCAGGCTAAAATGGCTCTGAGCACTATGGGACTTAACATCTGAGGTCACCAGTCCCTTAGAACTTACAACTACTTAAACCTAACTAACCTAAGGACATCACACACATCCATGCCCGACGCAGGATCCGAACCTGCGAGCGTAGCCGTATTGCGGTTCCAGACTGAAGCGCCTAGAACCGCTCGGCCACACCGGCCGGCTAGATGTAGATTCACAGATTGACTATACCTGCTGTCTACACTAAATGCGAAGCGTTTTTTTGTATCCACAGGTAGAACCACCAAACCACAGAAATCTGAGACAGAAGGGGAATGGCCATTACTAACAAAATAAATAAATAAATAAATAAAAATCTCGAATGTAGGTAGAAGGACTGAAAGAAACGTCGTTCACTCAGTTACATGCTCACAAAGTTATAGTCTGCAGATGTACGTTCACATTAGTAGGACAAGGTGAAATACCAATCACGGTGAATCCGCACGTCCACTTTATATTGTGTAAGTTATGATCTTGTCAAAACTGAGAGGATTTGTTACCATCACAGCTCTTAAGTGAGTTGCTTCACATGCGTACTTCGCAAGTTTTGAACAAAATGTTTTGAAATTGCAATTTCTTGGAAGGCTGAGTTGATGGATGTTAACAAATTATTATTACTATTACATTACGACATTTTAAATACTATACTCTAATTAAACAATTTATTATTATTATACTAAAATATTTTAAATGTTTCATTGTTACCCATATATATTATAAAAATCTATATTTGTATGTACGTATGTTTCACATCTCCTCCTAAACCAATGGAACGATTTCAGCTAGACTTGGTGCACGTATTACTTACGTCTGGAAAGTATCGCCATAGCAAAGGGATGGGAGTGACGATAAAACGAAGTGTAGTACACGACTCGTCAATACCTAGAATTTAATAATTCAGTATTTGAGAATCAGAGCACTTAGCGACTTCCAAAAAACTTTACACATAATGTCAAACATTTGCCAATTTTTTCCTCACTGCCACTCCCAGAAAATGATGAAATGAAAAAGGTTTATCGCTTACTAGAGTTTCGCTGTTCATGCAATAAAATTGTCGCATCAGGCATAACGTTTTATTTTATTACTTCTTTACTAAATTTATATTTGTGACAAATTTTACAGACAATATACAGATCTCGTTGAATATGCGTGTCAAATTACACCATTATTCGACTCATAGTTCAGGAGATATGACGTCATATGCACTGAGATGCACGTTTAAATTTATTGTTTCTTTCCTACTGACTCCATCTGCAACACATTCCGCAGACAGTATCTACATATGCAGTTGAATTTACTTACAAAATAATATAATTTTACATCTCATAGTTCAGGAGATAAGACGTCGTAAGCATTGAGCTGCATGAAAACAAAACTGCAAGCCGAAGTTCACTAGAGGTACGAGTGAGCTATGTGTACAAATATGTGTGACACATGTTAAATATATGTGAAATACATGTGGTATATGCGTGTATGGGCAAAGCCACAATAAAAAGCTCCTATTAAAGTCTTGGATGAACTGCAACCAAACTTGATACACATACTACTTGTTATCTGGAAAGAAATAATGTGTGGGCAAGAACCAGAAGCTTCCTATAGGGTTACGGGTGATGACGTGGAGAGAGAAGGTGGTAGGAGGAGATTGGCAGACAGAGAGGTGGAAGGAGGAGATGTCGGAGAAGGGAAAGAAGATAGAGACAGGGAGTGCAGGAGATGCACAGAGAGAGGGGCAGAGGAGATGAACAAAAGGGGAAGGAGCAGATTGACAGAGGGGAGGGACTAGCAGATGGATAGAAAGAGGGAGGACGAGAAGTTGGACCAAGAGAAGACTGGAATACATACATACCAGGACAACACAAGGTGCTCAGCTAGTCATTATTAAAATACTAGTTACGTGTGGGCCATTAAAAGTATGGTGACGACAAGCTGTAATTCGACTGTAATGAACTGTGAACCGCCAGAACCGGACATTTGGTCTACAAGTAGTCACATCCTTCAGTAGACCAGCCACCACGCAGCTGGAACTAAACACAGAGATGCGAATATTGTATTGGGTAAAAACAGTCTTGGTTGCAATTTTAGTTTTTTATTTTTCAGCTACGGGTTTCGCCTTATTTAGGCATCTTCATGTTCATTTTAATTTGGTATTTCTTAGAACGATCCTTTAGACAGTGTAGCGAAAGGACATCGTCGAATACATCAGGCCAATATCGCCTTCGTTAAACTCAGTAAAAACTTTCTAGATGGACGTGAGTGACTCCAAGAACTGCATAACGCGTTCCCGTACACAGGAGCGAGTAATAGAATAAGATGGCGCTCAAGTAGTAAGCATAAGCTTATTCTATTACTAGCTCCTGTGTAAGGGAACGGGTTATGCAGGTCTTGGAGTCACTCACGTCCATCTAGAAAGTTTTTACTGAGTTTAAGGAAGGCGATGTTGGCCTGATGTATTCGACGATACCCTTTGGCTACAATGTCGAAAGGATCGTTCTAAGAAAAACCCAATTAAGATGAATCTGAAGATGCCTGAATAAAGCGAAACGCGTAGTTGAACAATAAACTAAAATTGCAACCAATACTGTTAAGCACTGGTTTGCTGTATGCCACAGATGGATTGGAAGAATTACAGAGATACGAACTGTGTTTCCGTTAAATATACATTTGTCATTGTGCTGATAAGAGCTGTATTACAACAGTTCACAGAAATAAGCCAGTGAAATTTTTGTTCAATCTCCCTGTATCCATTACTCTTGCCAAACGTATTTAATATTGGAATGTTGTTGCTGTAGCAATGCATTGTCGCCCCGGGACGCCAAAGCACTCAGTTTAGAAACCACTGACTCACACAGTGAGACTCCTGGAGAGCTTTTGTAATAGCCAGACGAGCACCAACTGCTTGTTGCTGGCCTGCAGGTTCAGAGATATTCGCACAATGGAAACGCCAGTCAAAGGGAGCCGGCAATATTTGCGAATCAATAGGACATGGATTTTTGCGGACAGAAGCGGACGAAATATAATTAAATGTTATGCATGAATGCTTTTAGAATGAGCAGTTGCTGGCGAGTATATAATTTAGTATGGAAAAGAGGGTGCTGTGCAACAGTTACGAAAATTGGTAACTAATAATCTGAATGCCGAGGTACCGAATCCGGACTTTCCAATCAGATGTATAAACAGAGACAGAGCAAATTTTGCGGAGAGCTGAAAGAGAGGCCTTCTAGCTGGGTGCTTCATTACCAGACCTCATGTGTGCCTCTGGAATTGCTGCTCGGAGATAGCTCAGTGCTTTTGTTCTGAGTGCAAGGACCATAAAAAATGGCTCTGAGCACTATGGGACTTAACTTCTGACGTCATCAGTCCCATAGAACTTAGAACTACTTGAACCTAACTAACCTAAGGACATCACACACATCCATGCCCGAGGCAGGATTCGAACCTGCGACCGTGGCGGTCTCGCGGTTCCAGACTGTAGCGCCTAGAACCGCTCGGCCACTCCGGCCGGCTGAAAGGACCATCATTTGGAGTGACAGCTGGGAGGCGCCTTGCTCATGGCGTCATAACTAGCACTGCGGTAAAGTCACCCTGAGGTAATTATTAAAGCAGCGGGCACATAGTTTTTCTTTTAATGTACCCTTTTGTAAAGGGTGACAGCAATCAATTTACTACCGATAAACAATGATTTAAAATTTGTGACATTAAAAATGACAGTAATCTCTTCCAATTATCTGTTGTGATGCCATCATAAAACTGTCTCATGTACCGGTGTTGAGTGTGGTGTCACCGCCAGACACCACACTTGCTAGGTGGTAGCTTTAAATCGGCCGCGGTCCATTAGTACACGTCGGACCCACGTGTCGCCACTGTCAGTGATCGCAGACCGAGCGCCACCACACGGCAGGTCTTGAGAGACGTACTAGCACTCGCCCCAGTTGTACGGACGACTTTGCTAGCGACTACACTGACGAAGCCTTTCTCTCATTTGCCGAGAGATAGTTAGAATAGCCTTCAGCTAAGTCCATGGCTACGACCTAGCAAGACGCCATTAACCATTTCTAGAGAGAGTCTCACTTGTATCATCAAGAATGCTGTATACAAATGATGGATTAAAGTTAAGTATTCCAGCAGCTACGTACTTTTCTTTATAGCATTCATTACGTATCCTGTTTCAGACCTAGCGCCACCTGCGTGAGTTGACGCGTGCATTTCGGCCTCCTCTCTAAATTAGTGTACGTTGTGTTGGCTAATCTGCCGACACAACATTGAGAATGTTACGCCACCAGTTGTCAAATGTGTGACATTTGTTGGGCAACATTTTTGGGACTACATCACTCCATTATCAAATGAGAAAAAACAAGGAAACCAATCAATAAATCGCAATAATACACATATAAAAATATTTTATCGTCCTTTAGTAAAACGTACCTTAAAGCTTCTATGTCTTTAGACACCGTCAAAACTAAAAACCCAGCACCAGCTATGTGTTGTCGAACAGAAAACTCACCTTAGAACCGCACATGTTGACGCGTTACACTCTGAAGACGCAGTTGTTAAGGGGGGTAGGACGTCAAACGGACCGACTTGGAGCAGGAGAGTCACCACAGGACATTTTATTTTCTACTGTCTATACTTTCACAAAGAAATTCATAAAACTTTGCCACCACGACCAGGAATGATTGAGGACTCACACTCATCGCAGTGGAAGTTCAAACACATAGGAAAATACCTTTTTTTACATGTAAAATTTCACCATTTTTTCACTTATTACTGGCTGCATTTGTTGCTATAGGTACATTTTTCTTCCTAAGTAAGAGAGATTCTTCGATGAATTTTTCATAGCATATAAACAGTAATTACAGATGTATGAAACTCTAGAATTTTCCAAATCTATTAAAAACTGTGGAAAAAATTGAGATAATGAACCATAAAACTTGAATTTTTTCTAAATATGAAGTTTAAAATGTAACAGTTCATTCATTTTTTCATAAATTAATTAACTTCTAGAGTTTGATACACCTATAACTATGGTTTGTATGCTGTGCAAAAGTCATCGATGAATCTCTCTTACTTAGGAAGAAAAGTGTACCTATAGCAACAAATGCAGACAGTAGTAAGTGAAAAAATGATGAAATTTCACATGTAAAAAAAATGTGTTTTGTTACGCTTTTGAGCTTCCAATGCTATGAGTATGAATCCTCAATCCTTCCTCGTCACGCTGTTAAAGTTTTATGAATTTATTTGTAAAAGTATAGACAGTGGAAATTAAAATGTCCTCTGGTGCCTCTCCTACTCCAAGTCGGCCCGTTTGACGTCCTACCCCCCTTAACCTTTTTCAGCTGCTTTCACCTACCACAGACTATTCACTCATGCAACGCACGTGTCACAGCCCCCAACGGTGCTACTGTCTATCATTATTTCTAGGATGATTGCATGTCAAGTCTTCGTAAATTCAAAAAAAAAAAAAAAACAGTTCTGCAACTCAATTGCAACGTGTGCAACCATACAGAATGGCCAAACGAAAACATGAAACCTAACGCCACTAATTCGAATAAGTTGATGGCTGCTTCCCAAGGAGCACATCGCTGAAGTGGGCCCAGAAATGCACTTTGGACGCTTCTGTCTTCTTATTTAACACGCTGTCGCTTTCCTTTACTTAAGGCCTAAAAAAGTCTACTTTTATAAAAGACTGTCGCGTCATTGGGGACTGTAACATATGCGTCGCATGAGTGTACTGTCTTTGGTAGGTGAAAGCGGCTGCCTTTAGTTTACAACGGCGCCTTTAGAGTGTAACAGGTCAATATGAGTGGTGCTATGTTTTATATCGACAATGTATGGCTGTTGGTAGGTTTTTAGTTTTGACGGTGTCTAATGACACAGAAGCTTTAAGGTATTTTTTACTGCAGAAGGATACAAATATTTTATATGGTTATCATAAGGTGTCTTACTGCGTTTTATTGATTGATTTCCTTGTTTTGTAGCATGTATTACATAGCCCCGAAACATGTTGTGCTAAATATACACTATTGGCCATTAAAATTGCTACACCAAGAAGAAATGAAGAAATGCAGATAATAAACGGGTATTCATTGGACAAACATATTATACTAGGACTGACATGTGATTACATTTTCACTCAATTTGGGTGCATAGACCCTGAGAAATCAGTACCCAGAACAACCACCTCTGGCCTTAATAACGGCCTTGATACGCCTGGGTATTGAGTTATACAAAGATTGGATGGCATGTGCAGGTACAGCTGCCCATGCAGCTTCAACACGATACCACAGTTCATCAAGAGTACTGACTGGCGTATTGTGACGAGTCAGTTGCTCGGCCACCGTTGACCAGACGTTTTCAATTCGTAAGAGACCTGGAGAATGTGCTGGCCAGGGCAGCAGTCGAACATTTTCTGTATCCAGAAAGGCCCGCACAGGACCTGCAATATGCGGTCGTGCATTATCCTGCTGAAATGTAGGGTTTCGCAGGGATCAAATGTAGGGTAGAGCCACGGGTCGTAACACATCTGAAAGTTTAACGTCCACTGTCCAAACTGCCGTCAATGCGAACAAGAGGTGACCGAGACGTGTTACCAGTGGCACCCCATACCATCACGCCGGGTGATACGCCAGTATGGCGATGACCGAATACACGCTTCCAATGTGCGTTCACCGCGATGTCGCCAAACACTGGTGCGACCATCATGATGCAGTAAACAGAACCTGGATTCATCCGAAAAAATGACGTTTTGCCATTCGTGCACCCAGGTTCGTCGTTGAGTACACAATCGCAGGTGCTTCTGTCTGTGATGCAGCGTCAAGGGTAACCGCAGCCATGGTCTCCGAGCTGATAGTCCATTCTACGGCAAACGTCGTCGAACTGTTCGTGCAGATGGTTGTCTTGCAAACGTCCCCATCTGTTGACTCAGGGATCGAGACGTGGCTGCACGATCCGTTACAGCCATGCGGATAAGATGCCTGTCATCTCGACTGCTAGTGATACGAGGCCGTTGGGATCCAGCACGGAGTTCCATATTACCATCCTGAATCCAGCGATTCCATATTCTGCTAACAGTCTTTGGATCTCGACCAACGCGAGCAGCAATGTCACGATACGATAAACCGCACTCGCGATAGGCTACAATCCGACCTTTATCAAAGTCGGAAACGTGATGGTACGCATTTCTCCTCCTTACACGAGGCATCACAACAACGTTTCACCAGGCAACGGCGGTCAACTGCTATTTGTGTATGAGAAATCGGTTGGAAACTTTCTTCATGTCAGCACGTTGTAGGTGTCGCCATCGGCGCCAACCTTGTGTGAATGTTCTGAAAAGCTAATCATTTGCATATCACAGCATCTTCTTCCTGTCGGTTTAATTTCGCGTCTGTAGCGCGTCATCCTCGTGGTGTAGCAATTTTAATGGCCAGCAGTGTATCACACATTTGGTAACGGGTGGCGTAACATTCTCATTACCACTACTCTATTTACTTCTCCGTGACAGATGAACCTAACTTCTATTTGATGTTCCTTGCAAATGCTGAACCCGTATACAAATATTGATAATTTGTAAGTGTGATTGACGTAAATTTGTTACTCGAGCTGAATAATGTATAAGGAGCGATCCAATTGTTTCCGTTCAAAAACCGTATGGTCCTGAAACAGTATGCCAATGAGGCAAAATCCCGCCAGCATTGAGGCATTCATCCCACCGACGCACCAGTTTGAAGATATTGGTAAAACACCATGTGCTGCTGCGTGAGAAGTCAGAAACTGCCAGCTGCAGACCCTCGTGCGACAGGAATCGTCGACCCTTCGAGCCCTTTTTTAAGGTACGGAAGGCGTGATAACCACACGTGGAGAGATAAGGACTACAGGGCGTATGCTCGAATGTCTGCCACTTCAGTTGGCGTAACTTGTGCGTTATGACATTTGCGATATAGAAACGCCCATTTCATGAAGCGAAAGTTTTCTGGACGTTTCATCTTAACTGCCCACATTCTTCATCCTCTGATTTTTTTTACATAGAACCAAAACGAAAACGTTGTTTGTTGTTGTGGTCTTCAGTCCTGAGACTGGTTTGATGCAACTCTCCATGCTACTCTATCCTCTGCAAGCTTCTTCATCTCCGAGTACCTACTGCAGCCTACATCCTTCTGAATCTGCTTAGTGTATTCATCTCTTGGTCTCCCTCTACGATTTTTACCCTCCACGCTGCCCTCCAGTACTAAATTGGTGATCCCTTGATGCCTCAGAACATGTCCTACCAACCGATCCCTTCTGGTCAAGTTGTGCCACAAACTTCTCTTCTCCCCAGTCCTATTCAATACTTTCTCATTATTTAGGTGATCTACTCACCTAATCTTCAGCATTCTTCTGTAGCACCACATTTCAAAAGCTTCTATTCTCTTCTTGTCCAATCTATTTATCGTCCATGTTTCACTTCCATACATGGCAACACTCCATACAAATACTTTCAAAAATGACTTCCTGACACTTAAATCTATACTCGATGTTAACAAATTTCTCTTCTTCACAAATGCTTTCCTTGCCATTGCCAGTTTACATTTTATATCCTCTCTACTTCGACCATCATCAGTTATTTTGCTCCCCAAGTAGCAAAACTCATTTACTACTTTAAGTGTCTCATTTCCTAATCTAGTTCCCTCAGCATCACCCGACTTAATTCGACTACATTCCATTATTCTCGTTTTGATTTTGCTGAAGTTCATCTTATATCCTCCTTTCAAGAGACTGTCCATTTCCTTCAACTGCTCTTCCAGGTCCTTTGCTGTCTCTGACAGAATTACAATGTCATCGGCGAACCTCAAAGTTTTTATTTCTTCTCCATGGATTTTAATACCTACTCCGAACTTTTCTTTTCTTTCCTTTACTGCTTGCTCAATATACAGATTGAATAGCATCGGGGAGAGGCTACAACCCTGTCTCACTCGCTTCCCAACCACTGCTTCCCTTTCATGTCCCTCGACTCTTATAACTGCCATCTGGTTTCTGTACAAATTGTAAATAGCCTTTCGCTCCCTGTATTATACCCCTGCCACCTTCAGAATTTGAAAGAGAGTATTCCAATCAACATTGTCAAAAGCTTTCTCTAAGTCTGCAGATGCTAGAAATGTATTAAAGAGAATTATATATAATTGACTGTCTTAACTAGAATTGCAGTTCAATTGATGCACAACCGTCCGAACTCCTCACAGAAAGTCATTTGGAGCGTACAAACGAATAACAAAGATATGCACAGGCAACATAAATTAAGGAAAACGTCAAATGAAGTTAATAACACCGTTGAGAAGTCGGGAGCACTCCTGGGAACAGGTGTAATACCTTATTCGTAGTGTATTTTGTCCGCTTCAACGTCGTGCATGTGATTTGTGTCCTTAACGACGTCGAGAATTACCCTACGCCTTGTTTTTCAAAAATTATGTCTAACATGTTACCAAACATCATCCTGTAATTTGGGCAACGTTTCATCTTCCAACGTGCCGTTCTCATATAAGCCTCGAAACTAATGAGATTATCGTCACTATTGTGGATGATGATATATGTCACAAACTGTCCTAACATCCACATCACGGTGTTGTTCTTGGTAGCGGGAAAATGTTTCGCGTCCGGCCAGAGCACGATGTCGATGCAGTGGCTGGCTGGGCTGCTGCGGGTAATCAGGCCCAGCCTCTGCTGCACCCATTTCCAGTTAATGAGATGACCGCCACAAGTGAAGCGATGGCGTAAGGTGTCGACCAGACCACAGCGGACGCATTTATCAATGTCACATAAGCCGATTCTACGCAACCTTTCATTAGTGGGTATAACATCGTTTACCACTTCATACCATGTGGACGCCACTTCAGCAGTGTGGGCGGTGAAACTTATGTTGTCCCAAACTGCCTTCCAATGAACAAAATGGGTGAAATGGCTCTGAGCAGTATGGGACAACTTCTGAGGTCATCAGTCCCATAGAACTTAGAATACTTAAACCTAACTAACCTAAGGACATCACACACATCCATGTCCTAGGCAGGATTCTAACCTGCGACCGTAGCGGTCGCGCGGTTCCAGACTGTAGCGCCTAGAACCGCTCGGCCACACCACCCAGCTCCAATGAACACTCGGGTATTTAAGTTCAATGGGATTCCGGACTACTGGAGATGTCCATCATTTTAACAACAGGTGTGTCGTCGGTAAATCCTGCGTGAGGTAGTTTCCATCTATATAGCTTACTTCAAGAAAAAACTGCTTCACATGTCGTAATTTGTAATGCATTTTACCTACATCAATGGGTGGGTGGCATATCGGTGGGTTTTAAGGTTCGGAAGAGCCAACTGGTTACGCTGAGAGGTAGCTTATCCAACAAGTGGGTGACTCGTTTAATATATAACGCAGTACACTTTCGGTTTGTCAGGCATGTTGAGTCCGCCGGCCTGTCTGGAAGACGTCAGCGTGGTGTATTTCACTTTGAACAGATGCTCTTGCCTCTGATGGGTGTCTACCGCTGTTTGTACTTTGGCATTCAAGAGAAAACTGACAGCATGTTGGTCCTGTTTGGGTCCAGTTGGAAATAACATCGCCAGAGTTCACGTTTACGCATTTACTGCAGGCTCGTCCGAAAGGCATTTCGGTGTTTATATACCCGCATCTGACAAGGGGAGGCCATGACGTTTGGATCTCGGATTTACTCCAAACTTTGTACACCTGTAGTACGCCATGAAAACAACATAACGTGCAAGTGATAAGATGCACTACTCCGACAATACCGAGAAGACTGCAAGAGAAGTTTTACGCGTCAGTAATGTATATGTGTGAAGCTGCGAGATGTAAGAAGTCAGTATGGTCACGTGGTGAAGCCTTTGCGCTTAACAAGTGAGTCGTGGACGAGGTGACGGTTGGAATCCCGCTAACATTTATCTTTTAATCTAAATTTTTTCATCACTGGTTAAATTATTTAGTTTGTATGCCATTTGAGAGACAATGTAACGAAAAAAAACCTCGTGCATTTTCATGGAGCTGTAGCGAATTTCATATGTTATTTGACTATTTACTACACTGCTGGCCATTAAAATTGCTACACCACGAAGATGACGTGCTACAGACACGAAATTTAACCGACAGGAAGAAGGTGCTGTGATATGCAAATGATTATCTTTTAAGAGCATTAACACAAAGTTGGCGCCGGTGGCGACACCTACAACGTGCTGACATGAGGAAAGTTTCCAACCGATTTCTCATACACAAACAGCAGCACACCGGCGTTGCCTGGTGAAACGTTGTTGTGATGCCTCGTGTAAGGCGTAGAAATGCGTACCATCACGTTTCCGACTTTGATAAAGGTCGGATTGTAGCCCATCGCGAGTGCGGTTTATCGTATCGTGACATTGCTGCTCGCGTTGGTCGAGATCCAATGACTGTTAGCAGATATGGAATCGGTGGGTTCAGGAGGGTAATAGGGAACGCCGTGCTGGATCCCAACGGCCTCGTATCACTAGCAGTCGAAATGACAGGCATCTTATCCGCATGGCTGTAACGGATCGTGCAGCCCTGTCTCGATCCCTGAGTCAACAGATAGGGACGTTTGCAAGACAACAACCGTCTGCACGAACAGTTCGACGACGTTTGCAACAGCATGGACTATCAGCTCGGAGACCATGGCTGCAGTTACCCTTGACGCTGCATCAGAGACAGGAGCGCCTGCGATGGTATATTTAACGACGAACCTGGGTGCACGAATGGCAAAACGTCATTTTTGCACATGAATCCGGGCCGGCCAGTGTGGTCGAGCGGTTCCAGGCGCTTCAGTCTGGAACCGCGCGACCGCTACGGTCGCAGGTTCGAATCCTGCCTTGGGCATGGATGTGTGTGGTGTCCTTAGGTTAGTTAGGTTTAAGTAGTTCTAAGTTCTAGGGGACTGATGACCTCAGATGTTAAGTCCCATAGTGCTCAGAGTCATTTGAACCATTTGAGCCACATGAACCCAGGTTCTGTTTACAGCATCATGATGGTCGCATCTGTGTTTGGCGACATCGCGGTGAACGCACGTTGGAAGCATGTACTCGTCATCGCCATACTGGCGTATCAGCCGGCGTGATGGTATGGGGTGCCATTGCTTACACGCCTCGGTCACCTCTTGTTCGCATTGACGGCACTTTGAACAGTAGACGTTACATTTCAGATGTGTTACGACCTGTGGCTCTACCCTTCATTCGATCCCTGCGAAATCCTACATTTCAGCAGGATAATGCACGACCGCATGTTGCAGGTCCTGCACGGGCCAGCATATTCTCCAGATCTCTCACCAACTGAAAACGTCTGGTCAATGATGGCCGAGCAACTTGCTCCTCACAATACGCTAGTCACTAATCTTTATGAACTGTGATATCGTGTTGAAGCTGTATGGGCAACTGTACCTGTACACGCCACCCAAGCTCTGTTAATGCCCAGGCGTATCAAGGCCGTTATTACGGCCAGAGGTGGTTGTTCTGATTTCTCAGGATCTATTCACCCAAACTGGGTGTAAATGTAATCACATTTAAGTTCTAGTATAATATATTTGTCCAATGAATACCCGTTTATCATCTGCATTTCTTCTTGGTGTAGCAATTTTAATGGCCAGTAGTGTATTTGTAATTAAATTTTGAGGGTGAAGGGGGAGACTTGGAAAGCCCAAGTCGAACCTCGATAAATAACGATGCGAATGACGTTATTGACAATCAGTAATGTAGTAAGTTACAATGTGCCAGACCACAAGAGTAACGTAAAATTACTCGTCGGATGTGGTCTCGGCATGACACGTTGTAGGATGGTATTTGTCATACAGACATGGAAAACAAACTGAAGCGTGACGAAAATACACGTGGTTTTTTTTTCATTATATTACCTCTCAAATGTATAAATTAAATAATATGGCTAGTGATGAAAAAACTAGATTAATAATTAAGTTCGAGCGGGAGTTGAACAGTTGTCTCCTACACGGTCGGCTTACGTAGCTCGAACGCTAATTTCGTGACCACCATGAACTCTTAGGTCCGACACCTAGGCTCAGATACATAAGCCACATAATAGACGCGTAAAACTTCTCTTGCAAATTTTCTAGGGGTTGCCAGAGTAGTACACATTACCACGTGCACATTACATTGTTTTAATTGCCTTAAAAAGGAGTACAAAGTTTGAATAAAATCTGTGATTCGAACGTCGTGGCCTCCGTCTACTACTCGCGCTACGTTGCATATAAGCTGCAGCAACGCCCTCAAACGAAAATTTGTTGATCGCCCCTTATAATTAATCTAACACCGCTGCTCAGCTTGTACAGAAGAGTGGGCCAACAAACTGCACACAACATAAAATCGTTTTCGAATGTAACGATAGAAATAAAAAAATTAATACCTCCATAAAATGGCGTTCCCAACATTTTGTTGCTTTGAGAAATTTTTTCTTAATTACCCAAGTTTTGTCTGGAGGGACGTTAAAGTTATTCCTTTGCCACACTCAAACTAAAGGGAGCAACGATCTCCTATGCATGTGAATCTATGGATAGTATGAATTTGTGTATGTTGTTTGATATTATATAAGATGTTCGGCTATTATGTTAACTGTGATTTTCTGTCTTTGCTCTTTCTAAGTGATTTATCTTGTTCCGACCTAGTTTACCAGATTGTGTTAAAGTCCTTTTTTTATTTTGAAGCGAGGTACGGAGAAGTTAGCTGGAAAGAGTGGAAAGATTGCTTACTGATCGTAATAAAATATATGATTTTGTGGTCTGGGACAGAAATGTGTTTCATCATAATGAGATACGCAGTAGGAAATTAGGAAATATGAATTCCGGCAAGTGGTTCCACGGAGTACAAAGAGAAACAAGTTATACATTAGGGGATGTACGTCCAACAAGTTTTCTTATGGGAAACGAAGCGACAATGCAGTTTGTAATGTTGATGGAGAACACAGACCTTCGATTGAATGACATGGCACATCGGAAGTCAACAGAAAAACATAGGGCATGAGAATTCAGAATACTTCGATAAGACATAAGATAATACTGAAAATCTAAAAGATATCTGGGATGATAATGATAAAAAGTTTGCGCAGACAACGAAATCAGCAAAATAAGCGATGGACAATGTACGTCTTAATTTCACACAGGACATAAACGAAATAAGAGAAAGCTAAATACAACAAAGTGAGTGTATCGAGTTCGTAGAAAACACAGCAGAAAATAATGAGACAAGTGCTAATTTCAATGGAAAATCGCCACAAGTGCACATCGTGATGGCGAGGTCTTTGCATAAATTAATGTTGGTGAGATCAGACGATAACGAATCCACAGCAGGAGACAGCTGTGAATAGCATTGTGAATGTAAGTAGCTGTAAAGCTCCAGCTGAACACACTCTCCTATGCAAATAAGCAACTGACATTCCATCGCTAAAATACAGGTGTAATAGGATCCTAACTACGAAAGTGTCACTCATAGACCTCAGCATGTATTGTAGAGTTAGAGGAGACGCAGAGGAATACTTAGAGGCGCTTCGCAAAGAGTATGAAGCGCACGCAAGGCACATTATGGCTGGCTACGACTCAAACCCACCCATTGTCGCAGCTCATCTTGACTGCAGCTTGTCTGAACCGTATTGCTGTGATGTTGTGAAGTCCCATTTTGCGCCACGCATACAAAATATTTTTTGTCCCCAGTTTATGAACCTAATGCTTAATTTTAACCAGTCACATATATCTAAGGAATGTGATTAATAATTCCGAATTATCGAGATACTTCGATGTTATACAATTTCTTAGCTAGGCCAAATGCCCTTTTCATTCTATTGGGTTTTTGTTCTGTTGTCAGTCTCTCTAATCCGCTTTACGCTATTTAATTTTTCTTATTTTTCCTGTTTCAATGAATTTTTGTGTAACTGCGCGTGTTGGATATTTTGTAGGCATTGCACAGTGATCTACTCCATTTCATTTTTTTCTCACAATAAGTAGTTTAATCTGATCCATTAAAACTGGTTTTGAAAGCCTGTGACTGTAAAAATAATGGATGTGTTTACAAAAAAGCTGTTCTGCTGCCAGTCACGATTTTCTTTTATTTTCGGGAAATAATTCCCATTTTCGAGCGCGTCTTCCTTCTTGTACTATGCCCCTTATTTGTAATGTTATTGATGCGTGAGACTCTACATTGTTTTGTTGTTCTTACAAGTGAAAACGTATAAATAGACCACAAGAAAATTGTAAGTACAAACTTCTCCGATAGTTCGCCACTAACCATATACGAAGATCGATAATCAACTAAACATGCGCGTTTTTAAATATTACAGGAAAGAAACAAAAAATGTAGAATTTCAAAAATCAATACCATTACTAAAGGACGGCATAATACACAGAGAAAAACGCATTTGAAAGTGGGAAGCACTTCCCGAAACGCTTCGTCCAAAATATAAATGAAATAAAATCGAGACTGGTACCAGAAAAGTTATTTATAAACATACCCACTATTAGCTTAATTTTGTGATTTTCAACATCCGAATTCTATATTACAACACAGTTAAACGTAAAGATAATGAGCTGTTCGTCTCTATCTCCATGTGATTTAAATTGAACAAAATAATTATTCAAAAATTTACCTTTGGATGTATCTCTTATAATATCACAAAATAAGTTTGCTAGTTCTGTTTTGAGACATGATACTTGGATGTATTAGTTTATTATTTATCTGCAGTCAATATCTTGGTCGAGATCGATAAATAATATATGGAAGGCCTGTTCATTATCTTTCGTGGCAAATTACCAATTCTAAGTTCAAAATTCTTTCGGTAGAGTAACTCCCTTTCCTTGAATCACTCTGATATTCTTCGAGTTTTTTGTGTTCGGGACTTTTCGGCTGTTTTCAGAAGGCACTGTTGTCCAAGAGGTTGCTATTGCTATGCGTTTGACGCCAACGTAGTGTTATTATGTACGAGTGGACTTCAAAAAGTAAATTACACATAATTATGGCAGGCCAAAGAACTTTTACTGAATGCTACACTACGCTTCAAAGTGACACAGATATATGACACTAGTTTTCAACATAGTCACTAAGTCTTTGTTAACAACGGTGCACACGTTCTACCAATCGTTTACTTCCTCGGCTATAGAAACGCGGTCTTCGGTCACGCATCCATTCGAGGACCGCTGTGTGAACGTCCTCATCTTGGAAAATCTGTTTCTCTCTAGTGTTCTTTAAGCTTGCCGAGAAGACGGAAATCTCATGGTGCCAGATCTGGACATTCCGATCGGCGTGACTCGCGTCTGTGCGACCTTGGTCAAATTATTGGCTCTGTTTCGCTACGGCTTGACTCGACGTTGCATTTGGTCCATAAACCGACAGAATGTCATCGTGAATTTGTGTGCATTTAGCCGGTTTGATGCGTTAGTTTAGTACCGTCTCGAGTACTTCACTTATGGAGTATGTCTCCATTTGCCGCGCCATTTCACTCCCACACTGTGATGGACCTGTTGTCAATACCGCAGCAGAACTTCTCTGCAGCAAGCGAGGAACACGTAGTCCAGGACCGGGCATGAATTCTGCACGTGTGCGGTGCACATGCACGTGTGCAGTTAACAGGTGTTCTGCGTGCACACAGGGGCAAGCTGGCCACCGGCTTCTCACCCCTCCCCACCATACCGTCTCTCCGCTTCTTCCTCTGTAATGCGTTTTGTTTCCTGGCCTGCTTTATTAAATGAAGGAATAAGGTTAGTAGGAGTGCTTGACAGAAATCATGGTTTGAAAGAGTACCTATTACCTACGATACGTTTTATTTAATTATCACAGGTGGAGTTTACAATACGTTTAATGTCTGGAACAAAATTTCTACATACAGACAAACGCAAACAGTTACGTAAATTTTCATTACTGATGTTTGCTCTTAACCGAGACTTATTAATTTTCATAACAGAAAAAAATCTCTCACAAAAGTATGTCAAGCCCAACATTGACTATCTTCATGGCTTCACGATGGAGACGAGGAAACTCTTGCTGTGTAAAGTCGTGATAAAAATCTATTACACGTCTTGCCAAAACGAACTTGTCTCTCAGACGAGAATTACACTGTAGATCTATTAATTCGATTTGCAAACTGAGATGAATAATATCTACAGAAACCAGATTCTCTCGAGAACTACTCAAAACCTTGGGATAAGTAAGATATATCCCCAAATCGCTTGAGAAATTCCTCTTTTATTGCACTAAGAACGGCAACATATTGAAATTTATTATAATGGCGTTCAGTATTAAACTTCCGCTCACCAGCGACAATACTGTCACATACTATAAATTTCCAATTTTCACGTTTTTCCACAGAGAACAAATGATTCTCCCATTCCTTTTTAAAAGATAGCAAATCTCCAATTCTCCGTTTCCTTGATTCACTCTGCATTTTCCGGTTATTGAAATACAACGTTCACTACGTAGTGGTCGCTTCGCTTCAACGTCCGCAGCCTAGCCTGGTACTACACTGCCGCAACCTGCAGGCTGTCGGTACTGTCCCGTTCGACGATTGCACGCGAGCAGCACACGTGCAGCGCTGTGTGCTCATGAGCCGCGTGCAGCGTTTGCCCGCCCCTGACGTAGTCTCTTCTGACAAAGCGCCACTTCTATTGCGCAATAGTCACAGCCCCTACGTACTACCGCTCTTGCGTAATTTACGCATGCAGGAACTGTGGAGATAGATACTGTATGGATTCAGGCCATAATCCGCTGCATTCGCTTATAAACTGGTCACGGCACTGCACTTCTCGGATTCCCTCTATCCCTCGCATATCTGCTACGGCAGAGGCTGCGCACGGAGTGAGAGGGCCGTGGCTGATGCTGTGGAGGGGAGTGAGTTACGCTCATGGGTGGGGGGATTAGTGGGTTGTGGAGGGGAGCGGGAAAGGATACAGCTGTTGAGTCACCAGGCGCTGCTCCAGCACAGTTCCGTCACGGTCTGTATCGTGCTCACAAGCGGAAAGCGTCACGAGACAACTGTATCGAACACAGTTGCTGCATCACGCTTCACTAAGTCGTAGCCAACTCGTATTTCAGTAGGTCACCTCTGGTCTCGGTAACGTGAAGTGTCTGACAAATTGCAAACTTACGCTAGTGGCACTGTAGAAGCTGAGAACACTTTGAAATATTCTGGCACTACTAGATGGCTCTCCTATTCTTTTCTGCTGGTCACAGCGAGGCGGTATAGAGGTTAAGACACTGTTCTCGTATTTGGGAAGAGTTCGCTTTAGATACACGTCCGGGCTTTCATATACAGGTTTTCCTTGGTCTCCTTAAACTACAACTATCTACATCTACGTGATTACTCTGCTATTCACAATAAAGTGCCTGGCAGAGGGTTCAATGAACCACTTTCAATCTGTTTCTCTACCATTCCTCTCTCGAACGGCACGCGGGAAAAAAGAGCACTTACATTTTTCTGTGCGAGACCTGATTTCACTTATTTTATCGTGACGATCATTTCTCCCTATGCAGGTGGGTGCCAACAGAATGTTTTCGCAATCGGAGGAGAAAACTAGTGATTGAAATTTCATAAGATCCCGTCGCAACGAAAAACGCCTTTGTTTTAATGATTGCCACTCCAGTTCACGTATCATGTCTCTGACACTATCTCCGCTACTTACAAAACGAGCTGCCCTTCTTTGTACTTTTTCTGGAGTAATATTCCAGAATAGGGCGGACAAGCGTGATGTAAGCAGTCTCTTTAGTAGACCTGTTGCACCTTCTAAGTGTTCTGCCAATGAATCGCAGTCTGTGGTTTGCTCTACCCACATTATTATCTATGTGATCGTTCCAATTTAGGTTATTTGTAATTGTAATCCCTAAGTATTTAGTTGCAGTTACAACCTTAAGATTTGTGTGACTTATCGCGTAATCGAAATTTAGCTGATTTCTTTTAGTACTCATGTGAATAACTTCGTATATTTCCTTATTCAGGGTCAATTGCCACTTTTTGCACCATACAGATATCTTATCTAAATCATTTTGCAAGTCGTTTTGATCATCTGATGACTTTACAAGACGGTAAATCACAGCATCATCTGCAAACAATCTAAGACGGCTACTCAGATTGTCTCCTATGTCGTTAATATAGATCAGGAACAATAGAGGACCTATAACATTTCCTTGGGGAACGCCGGATATTACTTCTGTTTTACTCGATGACTTTCCGTCTATTACTACAAACTGTGACCTTTCTGACAGGAAATCACGAATCCAGTCGCACAACTGAGGCGATTCTCCGTACGCACGCAGTTTGATTAGAAGACGCTTGTGAAGGAACAGTGTCGAAAGCTTTCTGGAAATCTAAAAATATGGAATCAATTTGACATCCCCTGTCGGTAGCACTTATTATTCGTGAGTATAATGAGCTAGTTCTGTTTCACAGGAACCATATTTTCATAAACCATGTTGACTGTGTCAATAAATCGTTTTCTTCGAGGTACTTCATAATGTATACAGTATACGTTCTAAAACCCTACTGCAAATCGACGTTAGTGATATTGGCCTGTAATTCATCGGATTACTCCTACTTCCCTTTTTGGATATTGGTGTGACTTGAGGAATTTTCCAGTCTTTAGGTACGGATCTTTCTGTGAGCGAGTGGTTGTATATAACTGCTAAATATGGAGCTATTTTATCAGCATACTCTGGGAGGAAGCTGACTGGAATACAACCTGAATCGGAGGCCTTGCCTTTATTAAGTGATATAAGCTGCTTCGATTACTCCGAGGATATCTACTTCTGTGTTTCTCATCTTAAGGCAATTGCCGGGAATGTTCCTTTGAAGAGGAAACTGCCTGTTTCCTTCCCGTCTTTGTTCAGTCCGTACCAACAGATTTTACAACCGCGCTATAATAAAGTTCATGTGATAATTTTTATATTATAAAACGTTTTATCGGTATATTACCCATTGTACTTTTCTTTACAGTTCTGAGCGATTTTTTTTTAGTTCGGACAGCATGCTGACGATACTGTTCAGACCAAAATCAGAGGTATCGTCAAAGTCTTGATGCCAAGTGAAAGTAAGTATGTGCGTGTGTGTGTGTGTGTGTGTGTGTGTGTGTGTGTGTGTGTGCCGGCCGCGGTGGTCTAGCGGTTCTAGGCGCGCAGTCCGGAACCGCGCGACCGCTACGGTCGCAGGTTCGAATCCTGCCTCGGGCATGGATGTGTGTGATGTCCTTAGGTTAGTTAGGTTTAAGTAGTTCTAAGTTCTAGGGGACTTATGACCTCAGCAGTTGAGTCCCATAGTGCTCAGAGCCATTTGAACCATTTGTGTGTGTGTGTGTGTGTGTGTGTGTGTGTGTGTGAAGTGACCTGTGTGTGATACAAATAAATAGTGTGAAAGCTTTCTTTTTTTGATTAATTGTAAACCTGTTTACAAATACGTATGTAAAACACTGTGCAGAACGTATCAAAATTACGAACACAACATATGTAGTACACGAGATAATATTCATGTACGAATGAAACAGTTAATTTTTTAAAAGTGTGTCCTTCAATTAATATGACATACCGGATATCATTTTGTAAATCGTCTGTCGATGAATAAACTATTAATTATTAACTGAAATGCCTGCCCTTATACGCAGTCATACTCTGACTATGAAGGCGATAAAATGGGGCGACGTTTTAGAATGCTAAAACCATGTTTACTTCTGCAGCAGCATCACGCAGACATGATTCTGCTGCCTCGCAAAATTCTCAGTATCTCTATAGGGAAATGCGATGAATAAAAAATGAAATAATATGTACATCCTGACACAGTCTGTATTCCTTTCCTCTCCAGCACAGAACATAAAAGAATAAAGAAGAGAGACGTTGCGGGGATACTGCGCCTCAAGTAGTTCCAAAATGCTCCGCCGGATGTCCTTCGAGGTACACAACTCTTGCCGGAGCTATAACAGTCTCCTCGTAAGTAACAGGAGTAGCTAAACAGTTCTCTTTGACAGTCATCCAATGTGTCTTCTTAGCGCATACTAACGAAACCAAGATGGCGATCAAGTGGATAAAGATATAAACAAAAGACAAATTAGTAATCTTATAAGCTATCATTCACACTGAACCTAGTAGGAACGTCATGACGCTAAAGTGTGATATGCTGTTAGTCCATATAGCAGGCCGTGGTGGCCAAGCGGTTAAAGGCGCTGCAGTCTGGAACCGCGCGACCGCTACGGTCGCAGGTTCGAATCCTGCCTCGGGCATGGATGTGTGTGATGTCCTTAGGTTAGTTAGGTTTAATTAGTTCCAAGTTCTAGGCGACTGATGACCTTAGAAGTTAAGTCGCATAGTGCTCAGAGCCATTTGTTAGTCCATATAACCTACTTAAGAATTCCAGTATGTAAATTTAACACGTAGGCTATACTATCTAATGAAAAGTATCGAGACATCTCTATGTAACACGACACTGACCACTAGATGTCACGACTCGCGAACCTGCCAAAATAAAGGAAGGAAGGTTACGATTCAACGTCCCGCCGACATCGAGGTCATTAGAGACGGAGCACATGCTCGGAATGTTTCAAGGACGGGAAAGGAAGTACGCCGTGCCCTTTCAATGAAACGATCCCGGAATTAAGGAAATCATGGAAAACGTAAAACAGAACTGCCGAACACGGACTTGAACCGTCGTCCTCCCGAACGCGAGTCTAGTGCGCTAACACTTGCTCCCCGTTTCGGTACCTACCAGTATAAAAGGAGCCGTGAAGTACTGCGTTACCAGTACAGAAGCAGTAAAAGCAGAACGGGGTCGGTCGGGGAAGCTCAGTGTCTTCAAATGAGGACTACGCATTGTATGTCATCTGAGTAACAAATCTATCAGGGCCGTTTTAACACTACTGATGATGTTATTGTGAGGTGGAAACGCCAAGGAACAACCACCCCTAAACCAAGGCCAAGAAGACCTTTTGTGCTGTCGGACAACGACCGTCGAACACTGTGGAGGGTAGTTGTGAAAATGACGGGAAATCAGCGTAAGTAATCACTCGTGAGTTCCACAGTGCTACCAGCAATCTACGAGGGGCGCGTGAAAAGTCCGTGCAAAAATAAAACTACTTACATGTTTGGGCTACTTACATGTTTGGGGTAAACCATTTTTATTTTTCGACATAGTCTCCTTTTAGACTTATACACTTCGTCCAACGCTGTTGCAATTTGTTGATCCCTTCCGAATAATAGGAATTGTGCAAGTGTCCAAAATAGCTATTAGTTGCTTCAATCACCTCCTAGTTTGAATAAAATCTTTGCCCCACCAGCCATTTCTTCAAATTGGGGAACAAATAGTAGCCCTAGGGAACCAAGTCTGGAGAATAGGGGGTGTGTGAAATGAGTTGGAATCCTATTTCCATTAATTTTGCGACCACAACTGCTGAGGTGTGTGCTGGTGCATTGTCGTGATGGAAAAGGACTTTTTTGCGGTCCAATCGCCGGCGTTTCTCTTGCAGCTCGGTTTTCAAACGGTTCAATAACGATGAATAATATGCATCCATAATAGTTTTACCCTTTTACCGATAGTCGATGAGGATTATCCCTTGAAGTGACAGTCGCCATAACCTTTCCGGCCGAAGGAATGGTCTTCGCCTTTTTTTGGTGCGGATTGTCCCTTGGTAACCCATTGTTTAGATTGTTGTTTGGTCTCAGGAGTATAGTAATGTATCCATGTTTCATCCACAGTGAGGAAACGACGCTTGAAGTCCTGCGGATTCTTCCTGAACAGCTGCAAACCATCCTCGCAACACTTCACACGATTCCGTCTTTGGTCAAGCGTGAGCAATTGCGGAACCCATCTTGCGGATAGCTTTCTCATGTCAAAATGTTTATGCAAAATATTATGTACCCGTTCATTCTAGATGCCCACAGCACTAGCAATCTCACGCACTTTAACTCTTCTGTCATCCGTCACCATATCATGGATTTTATCAATGATTTCTGGAGTCGTAACCTCCACAGGGAGTCCAGGACGTTCAGCATCACTTGTGCCTATATGGCCACTCCGAAAATTTTGAGACCACTTATAAACTGTTCTGATCGAAGGTGCAGAGTCACCGTAATGTTTATCAAGCTTCTCTTTAATCTCCTGAGGCATTTTGTCTTTCATAAAGTAATGTTTAATCACCACACTAAATTCTTCTTCGTCCATTTTTTGACAATCACTGGACTTCCTTGATTCACATTAATACCAAACACAAAGAAATAGGCCAATATGGCTGAAACTTGGTGTGCATTCTTTGCAATGATGCTACTAAATAAACATGATGTCGATACGCGCTGGTGGTGCCATCTCTCGGACTTTGCGCGGACTTTTCAAACACCCCTCGTAGCTAGCACAATGACTGTGTGTAGGGAGTAAAAAGAGTTTCGTAGAAAGGTCGAGAAGCTTCGCATAAACCACTCATTCACGTAGTCAGTTTACTTTCGAATTATCATAATAACTACAACAATTAATAAAATGATACTTCATCATCAAGCTGAAGCTGATGAATGAGGTTGTGATGAGTGAAAGAAATTTTGTTTTGTTTTACTAAATATGTCCTTAAAATTCGTTTGAGAATGATAGCAGAGTAGCTCTATTCCCCAAACATCTCCGCATACTCTACACCTCCCGCCACATTGATCCCCCTCACCCCCTGGTTGCTCCTCTCCTCTCCCGTCCCCACCCCCTGCCACGCCTTCACTGTTGTGTCCCCCCTACCCTCCATCTCTAAGCCCTTCATCTCCTTTCCCAAGGTGGCTTCCCTCAACTCCCCCTCCCGGATGATGTCCTCCCTCCCTCCACTTATCCCTCCTATCAACTCTTGTCCTCACCCCCCCTCTTTTCCTTTGTCCTTTCCCTGGGCTCCCTCTTCCCCCCCCTTCCATCCTGTTTTCTCCCCACCTACCCTCTCCCTACCTCCCTTCTCCCCCTCCACCCAAGTCCTTTTGTATTCCCCTCCTCTGCCTTCCCCACTCCCTGTCGCATCTGCCCAGCACCTATCCCCCCTCTCTTGTGGGTCCTCGTCCTCTATTAGCTCCTTCCCCACCCTTCGTTTTTCCTCTCCTTCCCCCTTTTTATTTTCCCCCCACCTGCCCTCGGCTGTGGTATGTCATATTTGCCAACTTTTTAGTGCAGTGTTCAAGTGAATGTTCAGTGTTGTTCGTCTTTCCAAAGTGTTGCAAACAGAAATCATGCTAATCATAGCGTGTAGGCTTTCACGGCCGGCGTCTTCAGTAATTAAAACTTCCGGGCTAAGAGGCCGTGGTCCAATAATAGAAATACTTCTCCCTGACGTTTCGTTGCCAGCTGCGGGCAACATCATCTGAGGTGAGTCTACGACTGGCTGCTAGGCCGTGGAGGTCCTGTTTATATAGAGCGCGTAGAGGGCGCCACCACTCGTCACATGTTGTCAACAGTAAAACTATCTCTGGCTGGCGTCATTACTCTCGATCGAAGGTAATCGATTGTCACATCTTTGGTACAGAGTCGATCGCCATATCTTATCTAGCTTCAAGCCTTCTTCTTTCCTGTTAAAATTATTGTGGTGTTTAAAAATCTCTACAGCCTCTCTATACATACGTGTGTAATAATGCGATGTCTTAGCTAGCACGCTCGTCTCACTAAATTTTATTTCATGGTCACCCGTTTCAAAAACATGTTCCGCTACAGCCGATTTGTCCGTGTGTCCCAGTCGACAATTCCTTTTATGTTCAGTTAGGCGAGTACTGATACTTCTTTTTGTGGTTCCAATGTAAACCTTCCCACAACTACACGGAATCTTATAGACACCAGGAGTAGCTAGAGGGTGTCGTGCATCTTTCGCCGATCTTAAGCATTCACTAATCTTCTTTGTGGGTCTGAAGATTGTTTCAACTCTGAACTTGGCCAGCACTTTCCCGATACGGTCCGTAATATTGTGGATGAATGGAAGAAAAACTTTCCCCACCGATGGTTGTTGTTGTTGCACGTTTTCGGACATTTTTCTTCTGGGATGGAGTGCTCTATCTATCTCCTTGCCAGCGTACCCATTTTTCTGGAAAGCGGTTCGCAAGTGGTTTAGTTCCTCTTGCAAATAAGCTGGCTCACAGATTTTATTAGCCCTGTCCACCAATGTCTTGATAATACCTCTCTTCTGCCTGGGATGATGGTTTGAATCCTTATGAATATAACGATCGGTATGCGTATCTTTTCTGTAGACTTTGTGACCCAGAGTCCCATCTGCTCGTTTAATTACTGAGACGTCCAAAAAATTTATCTGTCCGTTACTTTCTGTCTCCATAGTGAATTGTATTTTTGAATTGATGCTATTCAAATGCTTCAAAAAACGGTTCAGTTCTTCTTCACCGTGATTCCATATGACAAAAGTGTCGTCCACATACCGATACCACTTCAAAGGCCTTTTTCTAGCTGACTGCAGTGCTTGCTGTTCAAAAAATTCCATAAAAATATTAGCAACGGCTAGCAGTAATCTGTCTCAAGGAGAAAAGAAAGCATTACGGGAGATTAATGCGGACAAGAGTATTATTGTACTTTCTGCTGACAAGGGAAATGCTACCGTGGTGATGAAGAGTGAAGACTACCACAAGAAGATCAGTGACCTTTTGGATCTTACCACGTATAAAAAGTTGAAAAAGGATCCTACAACGAAAGTGTTGACAGTTACCAATCAATTAATAAAAAAGTCTTCTATTCCTTCAGAGGATAAAAAAGATCTTTGCAAAACGGAAGCTTATCCTCCTAGATTATATGGTCTACCTAAGGTGCATAAACCTAATGTCCCACTGAGACCGATAGTAAGTGCTATTGGATCCCCTACTCAAGAGCTGGCTAGACATCTTGCCACCTTGTTACAACCGTTTATTGGAAAAACTGATCATCATATTAAAAACTCTATGCACTTCATCGAAAAATTGAAGGAGATTACCGTCAGCCCCAGTGATATTCTTGTCAGCTTTGATGTGGTGTCTCTGTTCACGATGGTTCCTGTCAACGAAGCTCTTGCTTGCATATCTGACATATTTCCTACTGATATAGTAGCTTTGTTTAGACATTGCCTTTCCACGACTTATTTTCAGTATAATAATGAGTTCTATGAACAAATTAATGGAGTGGCAATGGGTAGCCCTCTAAGTCCAGCCGTTGCTAATATTTTTATGGAATTTTTTGAACAGCAAGCACTGCAGTCAGCTAGAAAAAGGCCTTTGAAGTGGTATCGGTATGTGGACGACACTTTTGTCATATGGAATCACGGAGAAGAAGAACTGAACCGTTTTTTGAAGCATTTGAATAGCATCAATTCAAAAATACAATTCACTATGGAGACAGAAAGTAACGGACAGATAAATTTTTTGGACGTCTCAGTAATTAAACGAGCAGATGGGACTCTGGGTCACAAAGTCTACAGAAAAGATACGCATACCGATCGTTATATTCATAAGGATTCAAACCATCATCCCAGGCAGAAGAGAGGTATTATCAAGACATTTGTGGACAGGGCTAATAAAATCTGTGAGCCAGCTTATTTGCAAGAGGAACTAAACCACTTGCGAACCGCTTTCCAGAAAAATGGGTACGCTGGCAAGGAGATAGATAGAGCAATCCATCCCAGAAGAAAAATGTCCGAAAACGTGCAACAACAACAACCATCGGTGGGGAAAGTTTTTCTTCCATTCATCCACAATATTACGGACCGTATCGGGAAAGTGCTGGCCAAGTTCAGAGTTGAAACAATCTTCAGACCCACAAAGAAGATTAGTGAATGCTTAAGATCGGCGAAAGATGCACGACACCCTCTAGCTACTCCTGGTGTCTATAAGATTCCGTGTAGTTGTGGGAAGGTTTACATTGGAACCACAAAAAGAAGTATCAGTACTCGCCTAACTGAACATAAAAGGAATTGTCGACTGGGACACACGGACAAATCGGCTGTAGCGGAACATGTTTTTGAAACGGGTGACCATGAAATAAAATTTAGTGAGACGAGCGTGCTAGCTAAGACATCGCATTATTACACACGTATGTATAGAGAGGCTGTAGAGATTTTTAAACACCACAATAATTTTAACAGGAAAGAAGAAGGCTTGAAGCTAGATAAGATATGGCGATCGACTCTGTACCAAAGATGTGACAATCGATTACCTTCGATCGAGAGTAATGACGCCAGCCAGAGATAGTTTTACTGTTGACAACATGTGACGAGTGGTGGCGCCCTCTACGCGCTCTATATAAACAGGACCTCCACGGCCTAGCAGCCAGTCGTAGACTCACCTCAGATGATGTTGCCCGCAGCTGGCAACGAAACGTCAGGGAGAAGTATTTCTATTATTGGACCACGGCCTCTTAGCCCGGAAGTTTTAATTACAGAAATCATGCTGTCGCTGGGTGTGAATTTTATGTCTCTTGCAAACAGAAACCAGACTGTGGCCATAATTTTTAATTGCCTGTCTATTATTTAACTGTCTGCTTCATATGTATTTTATTAGCATCATCATCCCTTTGTTTCTATGTTTTAAGTTCCACGATTTTTTCCGCCATGTTACCATTTAAGTCTATGATTTTATCGCCTGTTTTTATTATTTATTATCTTCCTCTTTTTTAAAACAAATTCTGTAGGCTGAAGAGCGGCATACTAAGCTCAATATAGGAAAAAAAAGATAGCAGAGTAGCCGGTTGTACGCACTTCTGTTGATGCAGTGTAGCCAGTTTGCCAACTACTGCACCGAATGTTGCACTGTGTGAGAGCTGCAACGATCGAGCTTGCTATCCACACTCCCTGTTAGTCAAAAGTCAAGCGTGCCACCTAGCAAACGTAGGGTAGACTTTACACTGTGTGAGGTATGGCCAAAACACGAACAGCCTGCGTGCAGTCTTGGTATGGGCAGTAGTCCTAATGTTTTGGCTCAGTAGTGGATGCATATAGGTCTATATATGTATGATTAAAAATGAATATTATTCAGAGATAAACTATTTAGTCGACCTGCAAAGGAAATAGTAAGATGTATTACAGGTACGTTTACCTGGTGTGGGTTGAAAATCGCACCATTTGGAATTTGAAACTTTTCTCAACATAAAATACGTCATTGAGCTAGGCGACACTCCCCTTATTCTGCAGTTTCCCTTAGGGATTTTAATGAAGTACCTTTCAATCGAAGTCTGTGTGGATCAGATGTTTTCATATCTACATCTACATCTACATGGGTACTCTGCAAATCACATTTAAGTGCCTGGGAGAGGGTTCATCGAACCAGCTTAACAATTCTCTATTATTCCAATCTCGTATAGCGCACGGAAAGAATGAACACCTACATCTTTCCGTACGAGCTCTGATCTCCCTTATTTTGTCGTGGTGATCGTTTCTCCCCATATAGGTCGGTGTCAACAAAATATTTTCGCATTCGGAGGAGAAAGTTGGTGATTGGAATTTCGTGAGAAAATTCCATCGAAACGAAAAACGCCTTTCTTTTAATAATTTCCAGCCCAAATCCTGTATCATTTCTGTTACACTCTCTCTCATATTTCGCGATAGTACAAAACGTGCTGCCTTTCTTTGAACTTTTTCGATGTATTCCGTCAGTCCTATCTGGTAAGGATCCCACACCACGCAACGGTATTCTAAGAGGACGGACACGCGTAGTGTAGGCAGTCTCCTTAGTTGGTCTGTTACATACTCTGAGTGTCCTGCCAATAAAGCGCAGTCTTTGGTTAGCCTTCCCCACAACATTTTCTATGTGTTCCTACCAATTTAGTTGTTCGTAATTGTAATACCTTGGTATTTAGTTGAATTTACGGGTTTTAGACTAGACTGATTTATCGTGTAACCGAAGTTTAACGAGTTCCTTTTAGCACTCATGTCGATGACCTCATAGATATGACGGCCGCTGTGGCCGTGCGGTTCTAGGCGCTTCAGTCTGGAACCGCGTGACCGCTACGGTCGCAGGTTCGAATCCTGACTCGGGCATGGATGTGTGTGATGTCCTTAGGTTAGTTAGGTTTAAGTAGTTCTAAGTTCTAGGGGACTAATGACCACAGATGTTAAGTCCCATAGTTCTCAGAGCCATTTGAACCATTTTTGAACCTCATAGATATACTGTCATTCGTTTGCATTACGTTGCTTCATAAAATATGTCGAGTGTTGAATAGTTATTAATTTCGAAATTTTGTCTAGATGTGCAATAAGTTTAGCGGCGAAGAATCGGCTGATACAGTAGTAATTAAATTAAAAATTTTTGTGTGAGATGGGCCCAAAGCCTGTACTAGGTCGAAGAACCACACTTTTTACTGAATTTTCTATTTTCTCTGCGTCATGTTTTTGCTTTAGACTGATGTAGATTGATTGCTCTCACAGTAATTTACGGACAGTGTCACTAAATACATAATAGGCAGAAGAAAGCATCGAGAAATATCTTTTTGGAGCAACAACAAATGCACAGGTCCGCATGAGCGAAACGGATTCATGCCTGCACTTTGATGGTTAATAAACTTACAAGAGAATGCCAGTCGCTATTTTATGAGCCCATTGTAACTCCATTAAAGTGAAAATGCTGTATCACAGACATATGCGAAAGAACAGACACCACACATTCATGTGACTGATTCGCCTCGATGGGCAATGGACCCACAACCTTCAGTGCGGATGCATAACATCGTTCATCCTCGAGCGGGAATCTAAAATTAGCGAGCATGGAGGACATCGACGGGAACTGCGGATAATTAGCGCTAGGTGGGTATGTGGTTAGGCCGGGGAGTGTGGCAAGGTAGTCCTAACATTCGCGACAAATGCTGTGTCTGGATGAAGCAGGGTTAAAGCAACTGCTTAATATGCAGGAGATCCTGGGTTGGAGTCCCAGTATGACGCACATTTTTACTCCTCACCGCCGATTCTGCATAAAGTCCCGATGCAGCTGATATCATCAGTTCCTTCCCTTTCGTTTCCGTTCTCCCCCCTCCTCCTCCAATTTACATGATTTCTTCGTCCCCCTGTGCGGAAATCACGGATTGTGCGTGCATAAGGGATGTGACTACGTGACATATGGAAGTCCGGGACGGTCCTGGAGGCGCGCTCGGATAGCCGAAGTGTCTAAGGCAACTCCGCTTCAAAAATTCGATTTTTAGATTTTAGCATATTTCAAATGCCTGGTCTTTCCTGCGTCATATAGTTTTGTTTTATATAAATACGACAATTTTTTCGTGAGATATGGTGGTTTTCCTGACGCTCTGTGCAATCTGGCATTTAAATACTATTCCTTCCTTTTTGCTCCATGCAGAGATAATGCACAGCATTTAATTAAATTAAATGAAATTAACCCATATTTAGAGATCTTTGTAAAGATACTTTGTTGAAAAAATGTCTTCATGGGAAAACCCAAAATTTAAATGAATGTGTGAATTCTGTCATTTGGAACCGGTTATGCTTCAATGATGGTGTAATTAGAAAACTGGATGTTTCACAATTATTGGCATAAAATCTAGTGGAAATACTGCAAAATCCTTGGTGCAAATAGATAAAGACAGAATCCGCAAAGCAGATATTGCTTATTCAAAATGCACAAAAGAAGCCAAACAGAAAAGAAGAGGAACCAAGAGAAGAAAAGGAGATCAGTATGATTCAGATGAAGCTCAGCATGGTGCAGGAAAATATTAGTGGTAAATAATTCTCATCAATAACTATACTAGAATTGCAATATTAAACTTTAAACGGGTTTTTCTCAGAACTACATTTTACTGGTGAAAGAATAATTTTTTTCTTCAAAACCATAAGAGGTATTATATTCATTTACTTGTAAATTGAGGTATATATATATATATATATATATATATATATATATATATATATATATATATATATATATATATATATATATATATAGGGTGTTACAAAAAGGTAACGCCAAACTTTCAGGAAACATTCCTCACACACAAATAAAGAAAAGATGTTATGTGGACATGTATCCGGAACCGCTTAATTTCCATGTTAGAGCTCATTTTAGTTTCGTCAGTATGTACTGTACTTCCTCGATTCGCCGCCAGTTGGCCCAATTGAAGGAAGGTAATGTTGACTTCGGTCCTTGTATTGACATGCGACTCATTGCTCTACAGTACTAGCATCAAGCACATCAGTATGTAGCATCAACAGGTTACTGTTCATCACGAACGTGGTTTTGCAGTCAGTGCAATGTTTACAAATGCGGAGTTGGCAGATGCCCATTTGATGTATGGATTAGCACGGGGCAATAGCCGTGGCGCGGTACGTTTGTATCGAGACAGATTTCCAGAACGAAGGTGTCTCGACAGGAAGACGTTCGAAGCAATTGATCGGCGTCTTAGGGAGCACGGAACATTCCAGCCTATGACTCGCGACTGGGGAAGACCTAGAACGACGAGGACACCTGCAATGGACGAGGCAATTCTTCGTGCAGTTGACGATAACCCTAATGTCAGCGTCAGAGAAGTTACTGCTGTACAAGGTAACCTTGACCATGTCACTGTATGGAGAGTGCTACGGGAGAACCAGTTGTTTCCGTACCATTGAAAGGGTACGGTACCGCCCGACATTGAAAATAGGTACAACATACTTCATTATTCTTGTCAGAACAAAATATTTTTTCTAATAATAACTCAATTTCAATTAATACAGCGAAGCCGGATACCAGTGTGGGAAAGAATGACAATTTATTTATTTAATTGATCATATGTGCACTCCCACAAAATAAATCCCTACATCCAGTTTGGTGAGATCTGTGAAATGAATGAATGTATGGTCGTCTGCTAACCGCAGATAGTGAATGTGAATATATGATCATCTTTGAGACGATCCTTTGGCCACCTTTGGTGCAACCAAAGAGATGAAACTTACCGGAGCTTTGAGCGCCTGAAATGTGGCTGACCAATATGGTAGCATGGTCTTCCCCCACCTCGACAGAGGTGCGAGATGACCTAAAGAACGGCCATGTTTCGGCACTCTGCCGCTGGATCTAGTGTTGGTAAGACCTGTCTTAGGCGTGCTCCGTAAGGACAAAAGAGTGGAGACATGGTATGCATGTGAAATACTTAAGAGTAGTTTAGAATAATAATTTCTCTATTTCAGGAACTTTTGTGGGGAGAATTAAATGTCAGGCAGGTAATATTAATGGGATCGTAGTAATCTTCGGAAGTGACCAACGGTCACAATGAAACCGCGTGTAGCAAAAAGTTAAAATACTTCCGAGTGCTTAAGTTAAGCTGAATTACTAGCGTGTGTACTATAAGTTGGAAATATTTAAGAAATGGCGTGTGCAGGACTTGAAATTAGAGACGAGTACTTCCACATGGTGAGTACTGTGTGAGTCTCAATCTGTGTATGAGACAAAGGATAAAGAGAAGTACTCGTCCATGGTATCAGTTGAGGACTCGCGTGTGTGATGAATATGTTCTTAATATTACTTTGCGTGTTGTGTTTCCATGTGACGCTAGATTCAAACTATAATACTCTGAGAGAGAAGCAATGTGAGTCAGCCGTCTATCCAGCAACGCCACTTCGCTTGCATTGCACAGGAAGACGTGCACATATCGTCCAGAGTTCGTAGTAGGAAAGAAAAGTTACGAAGTGGGGCAGTGTCGTGTGAAACTGGGATGAATACTAATTGAAGTGGGAAAGCTGAAAGTGATGTGATTATAATGTTGTGACTATTCCTTATGTTGTACGAGTATATCATGTTGCAGTGTGGTGATGTCATGCAATTTAAGTATGTGTGGTTTGCATGGGAGAGTAGCAAGGTAGTTTCAGAGGTAGTGGGTTATGCATGTTCCTTTTGTACCGCTCGGTCTGGAGGAAAGTTTCGTGATGATGGTTGTGCGAGTCGAAGTGTGAGATATAGAAAAAGATCCACCATCCTATCCAGAAAGTGCACTGTAGCATTAAATAATTACGAGACCATAAGATAGAGAATCACCAATGTAAAGCCATGCCCACTGGGTGGAATTTCTCATGTGTTATTGTTGTAGGTTATAGAATTTGTGTGTTTAGGTTATAGAATTTATCGGAATAAATAAGATAGTGAAAAGAAAAAGATTGGTGGCCTTTTCCTTCGAATTGCATGTTGTCATGATATTCAGAATTTATAATGTGTGCGCTATTCATATTCAGTGCGATGGCCACGTGTTGATAAAAGCCGTTAAATAAGAAAGAAAATGTGGTATTGCCAGTGCGTAGTGAACAGTCAGAGTTCTGTAAATTACTGATAGTCAGATGTGCGTTTCCGTTGCGTAATATTCATCCAGGAGGATAATTTGTAACTTAATTGTGAGTACGAGAGTTCATGTTACTCGATAAATAAGAATGAATCCACTCGCTTGGCAGACCACTCATCTTGCAGGCCTGACTGCTTGATGCCACAGTATGAGCAAGGCATGTGGGTGCCTCTCACCATGTACAGCGTGTGCAGGCACTATCAGCAGCTGATTGGCTTCCACGGGTACACTTCTGCGAATGGTTCATCCAACAATGTGTCAATCCTCATTTCAGTGCAAATGTTCTCTTTACGGAGGAGGCTTCATTCCAACGTGATCAAATTGTAAATTTTCACAATCAACAAGTGTGGGCTGACGAGAATCCGCACGCAATTGTGGAATCACGTCATCAACACAGATTTTCTATGAACGTTTGGACAGGCATTGTTGGTGATGTCTTGATTGGGCCCCATGTTCTTCCACTTACGCTCAATGGAGCACGTTATCATGATTTCATACGGGATACTCTACCTGTGCTGCTAGAACATGTGCCTTTACAAGTACGACACAACATGTGGTTCATGCACGACGGAGCTCTTGCACATTTCAGTCGAAGTGTTCGCTTCTCAACAACAGATTCGGTGACCGATGGATTGGTAGAGGCGGACCAATTCCATGGCCTCCACGCTCTCCTGACCTCAACCCTCTTGACTTTCATTTATGGGGGCATTTGAAAGCTCTTGTCTACGCAACCCCGGTACCAAATGTAGAGACTATTCGTGATCGTATTGTGGACGGCTGTGATACAATACGCCATTCTCCAGGGCTGCAACAGCGCATCAGGGATTCCATGCGACGGAGGGTGGATGCATGTATCCTCGCTAACGGAGGACATTTTGAACGTTTCCTGTAACAAAGTGTTTGAAGTCACGCTGGTACGTTCTGTTGCTGTGTGTTTCCATTCCATGATTAATGTGATTTGAAGAGAAGTAATAAAACGAGCTCTAAAATGGAAAGTAAGCGTTTCCGGACACATGTCCACATAACATATTTTCTTTCTCTGTGTGTGAGGAATGTTTCCTGAAAGTTTGGCCGTACCTTTTTGTGGCACCCTGTACATAGTAAAAATTTCATTGTTTTAACACTTATAGTTCTTTTGAAAAGGGTAGCTATTCAAAGGGTAAAATAGGATTGGAAGAATAGGGATAAAAATTGCCTACCATCTCCCCTTAAGTTAGATTAAGTAGTGTGTAAGCTTAGGGATCGATGACCTCAGCAGCTTGCTCCCATAAGTCTTACCACAAATTTCCAAATTTTCCGCAGAGCGCTATTCTATCACAGCTGTCTTTGTCAGTGACTGTGTCTGTTGCGTCAGACATACATGGATGTCTGAAGGACCTTGTATTTTGAAGATACATACACTATATAAACACAGACATTGTAAATGTCAATGAAAGTAGCACGAGTCAGGCTATGGTTTGTGGAAAATAACGTCCCTGAAATGAAGTGAACTGCATAGAGTTCCGATCTAAATCCAATGGAACATATTTGGGATGATTTAGAACGTCGGTTTCGATCCAGATCCTAGCGTCCAAATTACTACCTTCGCCGGTTTCGACACCGGAGGAGGAATGGGTTTGTCATTCTTCCACAGACATTCAGACACCTCACTGAAAGTCTGCCCAGCAAGCATAAACACTAAGGATGGACACATTTCATACTAATCCACTGATAATTTTTGATCAGACATTGTAAATGTCACTTTATGAGGAACGAAGTAACCAACCCAAGTTGTCAGGTAAGTGCTAATATATTCCACTGCTATAAATATTAAATGTTGGGAAAAAAATTATTTACATTCATCAAAATGTTTCATGTTAACAGGACTAATAAAGTAACAATGAAATGAAAAATCGAAAAAATGTATATTTCGTTGACGTTTAGCGATTGTGCGTAAAAAGCTATGCACATGCGCTGATCTGCAGTTGGAGAAAAATTTTCGTACTCGCTATCGCGGTTTGCAGCCGAGCTTGCAACCATAATACAAAGACTGCTGGTCAGTCACGCGCGGTTTGAGAATGGAGAAACGTCGTCCTTCGCCGTTTTCGCTCCGCGTTATGTGCCACACCGTTTTAAATTGCTAGTCGAACAAATCCGGCTTCTGAAATTGCCTGGGCAGATTAAAGCTCTGTGCCAGATCGGGACACGAGGCCGTAATCTCGTCTTTGCTGGCAGTTTTCGAAGCGACTGAACTACTCAAGCCCGAGTCACGATCCGTCGTCAGAGCTTCCCTTCTACCAGAAACTCCAACTTTCGAAACTTTACAGGAGCCCATCTACAAACCTTGCTAACGCTCCTCGATGAAAGGATATTGGGAAGAAATGCTTAGGCACAGCCTAGGCATCCCTGGCGTAGAGAAGAAATTGAAAGAGCTGAAAACAAATAAGACGCTAGATTCAGATGGAATCTCAATTCGGTTTTACAGAAAGTACTATGCGGCATTGGCCCTTGACTCAACTTGCATTTATCGCGAAATTCTAGCCCAGGGCAAAGGCCCCAGCGGCTAGAAAAAAATCGAGGTGGCTCCTTTATATAAGGAGGGTATTACAGATCAATATCCTTAACGTGGGTTTGCTGCAGAAATTTTGAACACATTCCGAGTTCGAATATAACAAATTTCCTAGAGACAGAAAAGCTTCGTCTACAAATCAGCTCGGATTTAGAAAGCATCACTCCTGCGAAACACAGCTTCCCATTTTCTTCCATGATATCCTGTGAACAATCGACGGAGGTCAATAAGCAGATTCCATATTCCTTGATTTCTGGAAAGTATTTGACACTATGCCCCACTGTTAACGGCTGACGAAGCTTCTAGGTTCCCAGATATGTGACTGGCTCGAAGACTTTATAAGTAATAGAAGACAGAACGATGGTTCAAATGGCTCTGAGCACTATGGGACTCAACTGCTGTGGTCATAAGTCCCCTAGAACTTAGAACTACTTAAACCTAACCTAAGGACATCACACACATCCATGCCCGAGGCAGGATTCGAACCTGCGACCGTAGCGGTCGTGCGGTTCCAGACTGTAGCGCCTTTAACCGCTCGGCCACTCTGGCCGGCAACGGTGTCTACGATGATGAGTTTTCATCAAAGACAAGGGTATATCTCCCTCTCTCATTATATATATATATATATATATATATATATAATCTGATGGACAGGACGAACAGCAATTTACAGTTTTACTGATGACGCTATGGCGTGCGGTAAGGTGTCGCCCTTGAGTGACTATAGCGGCTGCAAGATGACTTAGACAGAATTTCTAGTTGATGTGATGAATGGCAACTAGCTCTAAATGTAAGTTAATGTGGATGAGGAGGACAACAGTCCTGTAACGTCGAATACATAATTGGTAATGTGCTGCTTGACACAGTCACATCGGCTAAATATCTAAGAGTAACCTTACAAAGCAATATGATACGGAATGAGCATGCCAGGTTGGTAGTCGGGAAGGCGAATGCACGACTTCGTTATGTTGCGAGAATTTTGGGATTGTGTTGCTCATATACAGGGTGATTCAAAAAGAATAGCACACCTTTAAAAATGTGTATTTAATGAAAGAAACATAATATAACCTTCTGTTATACATCATTACAAAGAGTATTTAAAAAGGTTTTTTTTCACTCAAAAACAAGTTCAGAGATGTTCAATATGGCCCCCTCCAGACACTCGAGCAATATCAACCCGATACTCCAACTCGTTCCACATATCAGGCGTAACAGTTTGGATAGCTGCTGTTATTTCTCGTTTCAAATCATCAGTGGTGGCTGGGAGAGGTGGATGAAACACCATATCCTTAACATACCCCCATAAGAAAAAATCGCAGGGGGTAAAATCAGGGCTTCTTGGAGGCCAGTGATGAAGTGCTCTGTCACGGGTTGCCTGGCGGCCGATCCATCGCCTCGGGTAGTTGACGTTCAGGTTTCGTAACTAACCTTTTTCGTAGGACTCTCCATACAGTTGATTGTGGAATTTGCAGCTCTCTGCTAGCTCTGCGAGTCGATTTTCCTGGGCTGAGAACAAGTGCTTGCTGGATGCGTGCTACATTTTCCATCACTCGTTCTCGGCCGTCCAGAACTTTTCCCTTTGCACAAACACCCATTCTCTGTAAACTGTTTATACCAACGTTTAATACACCACCTATCAGGAGGTTTAACACCATACTTCGTTCGAAATGCTGTCGTCGATTCACTTCTGCCGTACTCAATAACACAAAAAGCTTTCTGTTGAGCGGTCGCCTTCTTAGCATCAACTGACGCTGACGCCTAGTCAACAGCGCTTCAAGCGAACAAATGTACAACTAAATGAAACTTTATAGCTCCCTTAATTCGCCGACAGATAGTGCTTAGCTCTGCCTTTGCAGAGTTTTAAATTCCTAAAGTTGTGGTATTCTTTTTGAATCACCCTGTATAAAGGAGATGCCCGTACAGAACGCTAGTGCGATCCATTCTTGGATACTGCTCGACTGTTTCCGCACCTGGTCAGCTTATAGGAAGACATGAAGCACTTCAGATTTGTTACCGGTAGACTTGATCAACACGCAAGTATTACGGAAATGCTTTGTAAATTCAAATAGGAATCTCCCGAGGGAAGACGACACACTTTTCGTGCGGCACTCTTGCGGAAATTTAGAAGAACGAGCATTTGAGGTCAACTGCAGGTCGATGCTACTGCCGCCAATGTACATTTCGCGTAGGGACCACCAAGATGAGAGAAATTAGCGTTCGTACGGCACGTATAGGTAGTCGTTTTTCCCTTGCTCTCTTTGCGAGTGGAGCAGGAAAGGAAATGACTAGCAGTGGATCGTGGTAGCCTCCGCCATACACGCGGAATACGTAGGTAGATGTAGGCAGTTTTCAGAAAGAATCTTCCACTCTGTAACTTTGTCCTCTCTTTTGAAACTACCTGCTAGATCGAAAATGACAGCCGTCTCGGTGCACGGTTTTAATGTGCCAGGGTGTTTCAAAACAGAGCACTCGCTCCCGTTTTTTGTTACGCTGTCCGAGGAAGCATACGTGTCACTCGGTAAAATTCGTCCTCAAAACTTCAGTGCCTATGTTCATTATCATCATCCACGAAAGGAAACTGTTTCTTCTTATTGTCATTCTTCCATGCCTCTCGTTTATCATTAGGCAGTAGCTCTTTCAGTTGACTCCATAGATCTCCATAGAACTTCCCAGTATGAGAGTTCAAGGGTCCTTTATTTTCTTCAAAACATCGTTATTTTCAACGAAGTGTTGAATCAAAATGAAAATAATTAAAAATTTTAGACATGAACTACGAGCGTCCAATAAGAAGACAGTGACCAGGTTAAGGAAAAATTCCTCACAATCGAATAAAGTTTGTTTTAAAAAGTCTTGTGGGGCACAAGAAATCTCACTACCGTTTGTTTCGGCAGGGAAAAGTATTGTGGGCAGTAAACATGAAACGATAACTGTTAACATCTGCACAGAAGTTTAGGACCAAGAGCCCAGTAAAAAATTCGTCGCTCGAGAAGAGAAATTCCAAAATCACTTACGTGGTTCCCATTACGTAATATTCTACCCATCGTTCTTCGTGATAGCTTATACAGAACAGCATTACTGTTAACTAATGCTTTATCCTCAGATGACGTCATTTTCTCATGTATATCATCTATTTATAACGAACCAAACCACAATAAGTCTAACAGCACGAAACTAAGTGAGTGACTATCTACATTAATATATTTCAAAAATTACTGAGCTCCATAATATTGCTGCTGGCTGGCGTGGCCGAGCGGTTCTAGGCGCTTCAGTCTGAAACCGCGCGACCGCAACGGTCGCAGGTTCGAATCCTGCCGCGGGCATGGATGTGTATGATGTCCTTAGGTTAGTTAGGTTTAGTAGTTCTAAGTTCTAGGGAACTGATGCTCTCAGATGTTAAGTCCCATAGTGCTCAGAGCCATTTGAACCATAATATTGCTAAAAGATTAGTTTTCTAACTGCTTGTTTGTGGCTCCCTGAAACCAGTTACGTTTTGTGATGCATTATTGAAATGTCAAAACCGTTTCACGTAATAATTCTCGTTTGTGATACAGCATTTTTAATTTGATGAAGTTACAATAGGCTCATAAAATAATGACCGGCGTTTTCTTGTCAGTTTATTTACCATCATGGTACAGGCAAGAATCCGTTTCTCTCAAGTCGACCTGTGCATTTGTTGTTGTTCCATAAACGTATTTCTCGATGAGTTCTTCTGCTCATTATGCATTTAGTGACATTGTCCGTAAATTACTGTGGGAGGGATCAGTCTACGTCAGTCTAAACCCAAACATAAAGCAGAGAAAATAGAAAATGCAGTGATAATTCTACGCAGCTTTCCCTAAGGGATGTAAGAACATACGCAATGTCTTGAAATTGCGAAAAATTGCGGAAACGATCCTGTTGAGATGCAAACATAAAGAGTTAAATAAGAGTCAATTGCAGAAAAACTTGGAAGAATATACGTAACGTGTCCTTCTTAGAGATAACCCAAGCTGTGGGCCCACCAGAAAGAAAACTTTTGGCTTTAATTACTATTGTGTCAGCCGATTCTTCACCGCTCAATTTGTTTCACGTCCAAAGGAAATTTGTAAATGAATAATTATTCAACATTGGACATATTTTATGAAGCAACGTAATGTAAATGAATTTCAGCAGATCTACACCTGATCAGTACAGACTTCGATTGCAGTGTACTTCATTTACATCCCTAAGGGAAACTGTAGAATGAAAGGAGTATATCCCAGCTCAGCGGAGTATTTTATGTTGAGAAAAGCCTTAAATTCCAAGTGGTGCGACATTCGACCCCCCATAAGGACATGTGGTAAACGTATACCGAAACACATTTTATTCTTTTCTTAACAGATCAACTAAATAGTGCTATCTCTGAATTATATACATTTTCACTAATACGTATGTACACGTACACAGGGTGGACTATTGATCGTGACCGGGCCAAATATCTCACGAAATAAGAGTCAAACGAAAAAACTACAAAGAACGAAACTTGTCTAGCTTGGGAAACCAGATAGCGCCATGGGTGGCCTGCTAGATGTCGCTGCCATAGGTCAAACGGATATCAACTGCGTTTTTTTAAAAGTAGAAACCCCCATTTTTATTACATTTTCGTGTAGTACGTAAAGAAATATGAATGTTTTAGTTGGACCACTTTTTTCGCTTTGTGATAGATGGCGCTGTAATAGTTACAAACATATGGCTCAATTTTAGACGAATAGTTGGTAACAGGTAGGTTCTTTATATTAAAATACAGAACGTAGGTATGTTTTAACATTTTATTTCGGTTGTTCCAATGTGATACATGTACCTTTTTGTACTTCCCATTACTGAGAACGCATGCTGTTAGAGCGTGATTACCTGTGAATACCATGTTAATGCAATAAATGCTCAAATAATGTTCGTCAACCTCAATGCATTTGGCAATACGTGTAACGCCATTCCTCTCAACAGCGAGTAGTTCGCCTTCCGTAATGTTCGCACATGCATTGACAAAGCGCTGACGCATGTTGTCAGGCGTTGTCGGTGGATCACGATAGCAAATATCCTTCAACTTTCCCCACAGAAAGATATCCGTGGACGTCAGATCCGGTGAACGTGCGGGCCATAGTATGGTGCTCCGACGACCAATTCACCTGTCATGAAATACACTCCTGGAAATGGAAAAAAGAACACATTGACACCGGTGTGTCAGACCCACCATACTTGCTCCTGACACTGCGAGAGGGCTGTACAAGCAATGATCACACGCACGGCACAGCGGACACACCAGGAACCGCGGTGTTGGCCGTCGAATGGCGCTAGCTGCGCAGCATTTGTGCACCGCCGCCGTCAGTGTCAGCCAGTTTGCCGTGGCATACGGAGCTCCATCGCAGTCTTTAACACTGGTAGCATGCCGCGACAGCGTGGACGTGAACCGTATGTGCAGTTGACGGACTTTGAGCGAGGGCGTATAGTGGGCATACGGGAGGCCGGGTGGACAAACCGCAGAATTGCTCAACACGTGGGGCGTGAGGTCTCCACAGTACATCGATGTTGTCGCCAGTGGTCGGCGGAAGGTGCACGTGCCCGTCGACCTGGGACCGGACCGCAGCGACGCACGGATGCACGCCAAGACCGTAGGATCCTACGCAGTGCCGTAGGGGACCGCACCGCCATTTCCCAGCAAATTAGGGACACTGTTGCTCCTGGGGTATCGGCGAGGACCATTCGCAACCGTCTCCATTAAGCTGGGCTACGGTCCCGCACACCGTTAGGCCGTCTTCCGCTCACGCCCCAACATCGTGCAGCCCGCCTCCAGTGGTGTCGCGACAGGCGTGAATGGAGGGACGAATGGAGACGTGTCGTCTTCAGCGATGAGAGTCGCTTCTGCCTTGGTGCCAATGATGGTCGTATGCGTGTTTGGCGCCGTGCAGGTGAGCGCCACAAGCAGGACTGCATACGACCGAGGCACACAGGGCCAACACCCGGCATCATGGTGTGGGGAGCGATCTCCTACACTGGCCGTACACCACTGGTGATCGTCGAGGGGACACTGAATAGTGCACGGTACATCCAAACCGTCATCGAACCCATCGTTCTACCATTCCTAGACCGGCAAGGGAACTTGCTGTTCCAACAGGACAATGCACGTCCGCATGTATCCCGTGCCACCCAACGTGCTCTAGAAGGTGTAAGTCAACTACCCTGGCCAGCAAGATCTCCGGATCTGTCCCCCATTGAGCATGTTTGGGACTGGATGAAGCGTCGTCTCACGCGGTCTGCACGTCCAGCACGAACGCTGGTCCAACTGAGGCGCCAGGTGGAAATGGCATGGCAAGCCGTTCCACAGGACTACATCCAGCATCTCTACGATCGTCTCCATGGGAGAATAGCAGCCTGCATTGCTGCGAAAGGTGGATATACACTGTACTAGTGCCGACATTGTGCATGCTCTGTTGCCTGTGTCTATGTGCCTGTGGTTCTGTCAGTGTGATCATGTGATGTATCTGACCCCAGGAATGTGTCAATAAAGTTTCCCCTTCCTGGGACAATGAATTCACGGTGTTCTTATTTCAATTTCCAGGAGTGTATGTTATTCAATACCGCTTCAACCTCACGCCAGCTATGTGCCGGACATCCATCTTGTTGGATGTACATCGCCATTCTGTCATGCAGTGAAACATCTTGTAGTAACATCGGTAGAACATTACGTAGGAAATCAGCATACATTGCACAATTTAGATTACCATCGATAAAATGGGGGCCAATTATCCTTCCTCCCATAATGCCGCACCATACATTAACCCGCTAAGGTCGCTGATGTTCCACTTGTCGCAGCCATCGCGGATTTTCCGTTGCCCAATAGTGCATATTATGCCGGTTTACGTTACCGCTGTTGGTGAATGACGCGTCGATAATAGAACGCGTGCAAAAAATCTGTCATCGTCCCGAAATTTCTCTTGTGTCCCGTGGCAGAAATGTAGAAGACGTTCAAAGTCGTCGCCATGCAATTCCTGGTGCATAGAAATATGGTACGGGAGCAATCGATGTTGCAGTAGCATTCTCAACTCCGACGTTTTTGAGATATCCGATTCTCGCGCAATTCGTCTGCTACCGATGTGCGGATTAGCCGCGACAGGAGCTAAAACACCTACTTGAGCATCATCATTTGTTGCAGGTCCTGGTTGACGTTTCACATGTGGCTGAACACTCCTGTTTCCTTAAATATCATGACTATCCGGCGAACGGTCCGGTCACTTGGATGATGTCGTCCAGGATACCGAGCAGCATACATAGCACACGCCTGTTGGGCATTTTAATTACCATAGCCATACATCAACAAGATATCGACCTTTTCCGCAATTGGTAAACGGTCCATTTTAACAAGGGTAATGCATCACGAAACAAATACCGTCCGCACTGGCGGAATGTGACATGATACCACGTTCTTGTACGTTTGTGACTATTACAGCGCCATCCATCACAAAGTGAAAAAAGTGGTCCAGCTAAAACATTCATATTTCTTTACGTACTACACGAATATGTAATAAAAATAGGGGTTCATATTTTAAAAAACGCAGTTGATATCCGTTTGATCTATGTGTGTGTGTGTTTTAGTTGCAGTATCATATTTTAAGAGATACAAATACAGGTATTCGTAATTTTTTAACTTTACGCAAGTCATCCTGATGACATTTCTTGCAAATTATGTACTGCAAAATAAATTAATCTGCAAATTAAAATATGGCAGCATTTATCCTATCCAGATAAGGAATCTAAAATAAGGTAGCAGTTCTTGCCATAATATTCATTTCAAAACTACAGCTCAAAGTATTCTAATATTTTGTTATGTGGTGACTTTAACATAGATATCTTTCATTATTCGTACTCTCCAATATTGTTGTGTAGCATTCCCAATCAGGTTTACATCTACAGAGCACAACGAAAAGCTAGTAAGATGGAATACAAATTTCTTACAAAAATAAAAAAATTCCTGGTGTACCCATATCATAAAAAACGACAGTAAATTATTTCATGACTACTACAAAATGTGTAAAAAATAAACAAGAGTATCTGTGAGGCAATGAAACCGTACAACTTAACAGTTTATATTCTACTCTTGGAATAAATGTAAAGCTTGTGCGGAGTTAAACATGATAAAACACGATGTGCGCCACTCTGCAGTTTACCATAGAATGGCATTCAATAAATTTAAGATGTAAACAACACAAATTAATAAATAATGTCAATCCTAGAGCAAGTAATAGACAAATTTCTTGTGATCGAAGAACAAAGTGTTTCACGGAAGGCAGACGCGTAAAATTCTGCTTAAGCAGTCAATACATTTGAAAAAAAATATTTAATTCAATACTACTGACCAAATTTGCCTGCTTAGTCAGCTTCAAGTGAATGTTGACGTATGTTCGAACGTATATAGCGTTACGAGATCTTGGAATGTCATGGAAGAACAGGACATCAGAGACTACTCCAGCCGAGCGGTTCTAGGCGCTACAGTCGCAGGTTCGAATCCTGCCTCGGGCATGGATGTGTGTGGTGTCCTTAGGTTAGTTTGGTTTAAGTAGTTCTAAGTTCTAGGGGACTGATGACCTCAGATCTTATGTACCATAGTGCTCAGAGCCATTAGACTATTCCAAGAGCATCGGAATTTCGTAAGCCGCACTAAAATACATAATTCGATTAAAAGTGCACTTTTGTATGTCGAGATTCACACTGAAGTAGCTGATATTCAGTTTTTCTGTATATTTTTCTGGATGTCAGTTTTCTTGGAATACGAGTACTGTATTATCTCATCTTTGGTTCTTAATTATGGAATAATGCCGTTCGTGCCAGAAAATGATAAGGTGCACTTGAAATTGAGCGAACAGTTGAAGCTACCCAATAGCGTGGAATGAAACTCTTCGTTTCAAATAAATTTACTGCCTTGGGGGAAAAAATTTAACAGAAGAAAATTTTGTTTACGAAATTGACAAAAAAAACTTCACTAGTCTGCAAGATGATTGTTGTTACTGCTCGTAAGGTTAACAGCCCCACTTCAAGTAGCAAGAAGCGGAAGACGGCACTGTTCATACGCGATTTCATGTCTGCGCATGTGCAGGAGCCCGCTGGCAACTCCTGAAACTAACTGAAGAGTTTTTTTTTCCCCTTCAACCTGCGGCTTGATTAAATACCACTGTGTTGCAGGCAATCTTACCTCACGTAACAGTCGTATTCTTTCAGAGGAAATAAATGAAATGTAGTACGCAGCAGAATATCGTGTTTTTTCCTTAAATTCTCACTCTTCAGCATTCCATACAAAGTTAGTTGACTTGCGTGCGCTCGCCAATTATTAACAGTGCCAGAGCTGTGTGACATTTCATTCTGTAAAACCACAAGAACTTCATACTTAAGTTTATGTGCTTTTTTTGTCTTTGATGTCACGTTGAGCGCCTTGTTGCAGCTCGGCGTTCGTAGTTAATTAGCATGATTGCATTGGATACTGAAGTCGAAGTAAACGTCTCGGTGTTTTTCTTGTCGGGGCACGACGAGAAATGTCAGGACGTTGTCAATTAAGGCATATTTGAACAGTGACGACCACTCACCGCATTTGTAACTGTATACATGTCTTGAAGGTTGGTACAAGATAGTGTGTAACGTACGTATATTACAGTCACACAAGAATACTATTTAGTTTACTGTTTATTTGGCTACAGGTGATCCCCAAGGAGCACATGATGAATCATTTTAAATTACACTATAATACACTGGGTGGAACACAAAATGATTAATCCTCGTGTAGTGTCCCTTTTGCAATATTCAAAAAATAAAAATGACTGTATGTGACCGAAAATGAACTGCAAACATCGATTTATCTGCGAAAGGGAATAATAATAACTGTAAAAATATGCAATATAGATCGATAGATGCAGAAAAGACATTATTTTTAGTGTATGAGATTATAATGTGTAAGTAATTAAAAGAAGTATTATCATCTCTGTAAGAGTATAAAACACAATGCAATGTTCATTCTTCTGTCTAGTCTGTTTTGTTCTGTTCGTTCTGGTGTTAGCTGGAATAAGGTAAGCAAGGTATTGTGCTGCGCTAGCATTTGTTTCTGTCGTAACGTAATTGCAAATATTTAATGGTGTAAACTGTGTCCTAGTAAGAATATATTAGTATAAAGTGATCTCCGTGTGTTATTTCAACAACCTACGTCACATTTATCTTATGAAAAGAATATTTAATGAAAATTATTTAGCATGTTTCCAGCTGCTGCGGAGCGAGTAACAGTGATCTCTGATTGATAACAATTAGCCGCCATTACGCGGTACATTTAAAAATATTTTTTCACAGCACAATGTCTGATAGCCGGAGCGGAAGAAATTATGTAGTGAGATTAATTGAAGTAATTCAGTGAAACACACTACTTAATGTTTGGTCCTTGTAGACCACGAGTGTCACTTTTCTTTCGTTCGTTAGTCACTTTCAGTTCACTTTACCGTGTATTAGGTCATGGGTACATATTGATTTTGAGTCTTTTTACATAACATGGCTGGGGACAGTTACAATATAACAAGCTCTTCCATTTGGACGAGGGCCGCAGGGAAACCCCAGAAAAACCTCGGCAGAGCTGATAGATTTAACGCTTTGTGTTACTTACATTAGTTGGTTCTACATGTTTTGGTATTACAAGTATTTACATCAAATATAAAATTTTCTGAAAAAGAAACAAACATATAGTCTTTATATGAAAGTGTTCATCAAATTTTTTATATTGTGTTGGTAATATTGTGAGTTTTTTTTTATATATTTTTGTCGGCACATTTCTCGTCGTGTGGTGTGGTTGGCGCTGTATGTCGCTACCGCGATGCCTCGTGCCCGTTGCCATGGAGCGTCGGCTGGAAACTGTTGTCTTCTTTCTTGTCCGTAGGCGGCGGTCAGAATGTGGAGTACGGATCGACGTTATTTTGTCTGCGTGGTGCGTCTGCATTGTTGCGCACCGCTCGTTAAAGTTTTCAGCACGGGAGATGATGTTGACTCGTGCAAATCATGAAACAAATGCACATATGTTATAGAACGGATACTGTAAGATGTTATGGCTGTGGGTAAGAATTGATTAGTGAACATTATTGCATCATCGAGGCACTGGCTCAGTTACTTGGTATTTTCGTGTTCGTTTGCACGTACTGGTGCTGAATGATGCAGGAGATATGATGCTGAAGTAAGCACTGCACATCCCTGTTGTCATCACTTCGTATGGAATATTTTTGTTTCACTATTTTTGTTTGACGGCGTTCCACCGTAGTTGCCGTTGCAGTAACGTCCTACTACGTGGTCCGTGACGTCATATTAATTGTTGGCGCACAGGAGGTAGCGTCCAAACTAAAAATGTTGTCTGTACAGTTTCGAACACACACTGATCACAGTTTTGTGTTTTCGGTCACTGCACACAGATATGTTTTGTTAATGTTTGTACCTCGCGTTTTTTCAGTTGTACAGCACATAAGTGTTCACTGTCCAAGTTGATCACTAATACAGTTCTCAAAGTTCACACTTCCTCCGCGAATACCAACACACTATTATAGTTCCTGTTAGTATTGCTTACAGCATGACTTTGATACAATTGTATTACATGATTACTGTTTTTTTATATCACATAGTGACACAGATGTCTGTTCGTTTACACAATATGTTACAATGAAATTTCACAGACCAAAAGCACTTTTGTTCTGTTATTGCATACACTTAAGTGTTACATCATACATGCAACGGATTCTGGCCTGACTTGCAATACTTTTATATTTGAGCATTAATAAATTTGTCATAGGGTATAGTCATTTGGGGATTAGGACCGCTGCGCATGTGCTTGCTCCATAAGCTGTTAGCGTTATCGCGTATCATATAAAAGGTTTGCAACTGTCAAAAACAGGCTCTTAAGTGGAGCTCTCATTTAATCTCAAATATTGTGGCTAGATGCTTATACTTTTTCTTTTAAGGTCAAAGCACAGCATCACAGATGTCACAGTGTATGTGCACAGTCTTTTGCATACACCTTTCTGTTCATTTTTCATGTGACAGATTAGAACATTTAGTGCATTCTTTAAATAAAAATTTATCACACAGCATAATAAAATTTATAGTTACTAACTCTAATAACCACTGAAAAACATCTTACACTTACTGATTATGTTTCTAAACAAATACTATCATTGGACTGATGGTCCTTTTGCATCTGTTTACTCATTTTTGAAGGCTGATGTGTAAATCATTCCTTGAAATAAAGATAAAACTTCTTACATACTAAGCACAAACAAAACATCAAATTCTTACAACTACACAAAATTATATATTGAAGTCTGTGCAAAACCTACATATTACACAAAAATACGGTAAACCATTCATGTCCTATTGTCAGGTACCACAAATTTCTTTAAGTCCTTATAGGGATACAATCCTCTGATCTTCCCGCTCATCACATCAGCTATGAGGTAGCTACAACTGTGCGGTATTTGTATAATTTTAAAAAGTCCATTATAGAGCATTTGCCACTTCTTCTTCTTCTTTGTTATGAGTGACGACTTAGGATGGTTTCTTATCAAAACTAAGTCGTTTATCTAATATGAGACTGTCCGTTTTATTGACTTGTCATATCGACTCTTTCGTTGACTAGTGCAGCTCGTCATGTTGCTGATGGCGTCCTTTATTTTATCCTCTTGCCTTTTATCTGTGCGCGGCAATTTTGGTAGCGGCGTGATCCATTCATTTAGTTCTGCAGTACTAAATAATAACTCATTGGGCGTGTATCCGCTAGCTGGATGAGGTAGATTGTTGTGTATATTTTCAAAGACGGGTAACAATTCCGGCCACTTTGTATGTTGCTGGTGAGTATATGTTCGGATAACTCTGTTGAGTTCCCGAAAAATTCTCTCTACGGGACTTGCTTCCGGGTGGAAATGTGCAACTAATATATGCTTTATGTTTTGGTCACGTAGAAACTCCTTCCACAGTTGACCAGTGAAATATCTAGCATTGTCTGTTAGAACGTTTAGTGGTTTTCCTGTTTTCGGTATGAATTCTTTTGATATGCGTTGTATCATCTGTTTGGCAGTAACGGGTTTCATTGGAAACAATTGCACATACTTAGTAAAGGTATCGTAAACAGCTAATATATATTTCATTCCACTGCGAGCCGTAGGTAATGGTCCTGCGATGTCCACTGACACAATTTGAAGTGGCTGTATCGGAATAATTGGATGCAGTTCTGTTTTGTTGCTTCTGTTGTTGGCTTTAGCTTTCTGACAAATGTCACACGTTCGTAATATCTTTTGGACCACACGTTTACTATTCGGGATGTAACAATATCTTTGTATTATTGCTACACACCTCTGTATTCCTACATGTCCCCACGCATAATGCGTGTACCAGATAAAATTTTGCATGTATTTGTACGGGATACACACGAACCAGTTATCTGAGGCAGTGTCATTTCTGTGGTACAATATGTTGTTCTCCACTTTGTACCGCGAATTTTTGCTGTTAGCTTGCTCTAATATTAGTGATCATTTCACTTTCGTCCAGGTATGATCTTCGTCTTGCAGCTGTCCTACATTCTTGCACAGGTGCAAATATTCACGACGGTATGGTTGCGACGTCATTAATAAAACTTTATATTATGACGCTCGCTCGATCATTTCACCTAGCTGTGACATGCGTACTGGTAGACGTGATAAAGCGTCCGCAATGACATTATCTTCCCCTTTTATGTACATAATTTTTAAATTGTATTCCTGTAGTACTAATGCCCAACGGGCTAGTCTGGCATGTAATAGTTTGCAGGTTAATAGGAAGCTTAAGGCTTGGTGATCACAGAACAATTTAATTGACTTGCCATAAACATAATAATGAAATTTTTTCAGAGCCCATACAACACTGAGTGCTTCCATTTCAGTCACCGAATATGCTCTTTCACATTGAGTAAGCACTCGGCTGGCAAAAGCTATAACTCTTATTTCACTGTTCCCATTGGTTTCTTCTACTTGAAACAGACATGCTCCTAAACCAAGGGATGAAGAGTCGGTGGCTATAAAAAAATCCCGGGTCATATCCGGATGGTAGAGCATTTGTGCATTCACTAAGGCTCCTTTGATCTCTTCATAAGCTTGCTGACACTCTGCGGACCAGTTCCATGTGACATTTTTTCGTAATAAGGTGAGCAAGGCTTCATTGTTGAGCAGCTGGTTCGGCACAAAACGTCGGAAAAGGAGACTAGTCCGATAAATGATATTAACTGTTTTTTGTTTGTGGGCTGTGGAAATTCTTTGATCGCTTGTATCTTCTTGGTATCAGGCATTATTCCGGAAGGTGATATGATGTGTCCAAGGAATTTAAGCTGATACCTCCCAAATTTTGATTTTTCAAGTTTTGCAGTTATTCCTGCTTCTGCGAGCTTATTTAACACTCTTTCCAGGATTTCTATATGTTCTTCCCATGTGCTTGTGGCCACTAGAAGGTCATCCACGTAAAGAGTAACTTTTTCTAGCAAGTCTGCGCCTAGCGCTTGGTCCAATGCAGTAATGAATACGCCTGAGCTTACGTTGAGTCCTAAAGGTAACACTTTGAACTGATAACTCCTTCCATTGAAAATGAAGGCGGTGAATTTTCTAGATTCCTTGGTTAGCGGGATTTGCCAGTAACTACTTCGCATATCTATCGAGGCGAGATATTTGACTCCATAGCATTTCTGTATTTGTTCTTCTAAATTCACCGGTCTCGTCCTAACGGGTACTATAATTTTATTAATGTTCCTGGCGTCTAGGACAAGTCTGATTTTTTCATCTGGCTTGGCTACAACTACCAGCGGACTGCTGTACGGCGAAAGGGATGGTTCTATTATACCCCATTGCAGCATTTTTTGTATTTCTTTCTTAACTGCCTCCCTTTTCGTCCACGGTACTGAATATGATGCTTGGCAGAATATCGCATGGGGAAACACATCTATATTATACATACACTCCTGGAAATGGAAAAAAGAACACATTGACACCGGTGTGTCAGACCCACCATACTTGCTCCGGACACTGCGAGAGGGCTGTACAAGCAATGATCACACGCACGGCACAGCGCACACACCAGGAACCGCGGTGTTGGCCGTCGAATGGCGCTAGCTGCGCAGCATTTGTGCACCGCCGCCGTCAGTGTCAGCCAGTTTGCCGTGGCATACGGAGCTCCATCGCAGTCTTTAACACTGGTAGCATGCCGCGACAGCGTGGACGTGAACCGTATGTGCAGTTGACGGACTTTGAGCGAGGGCGTATAGTGGGCATGCGGGAGGCCGGGTGGACGTAGCGCCGAATTGCTCAACACGTGGGGCGTGAGGTCTCCACAGTACATCGATGTTGTCGCCAGTGGTCGGCGGAAGGTGCACGTGACCGTCGACCTGGGACCGGACCGCAGCGACGCACGGATGCACGCCAAGACCGTAGGATCCTACGCAGTGCCGTAGGGGACCGCACCGCCACTTCCCAGCAAATTATGGACACTGTTGCTCCTGGGGTATCGGCGAGGACCATTCGCAACCGTCTCCATGAAGCTGGGCTACGGTCCCGCACACCGTTAGGCCGTCTTCCGCTCACGCCCCAACATCGTGCAGCCCGCCTCCAGTGGTGTCGCGACAGGCGTGAATTGAGGGACGAATAGAGACGTGTCGTCTTCAGCGATGAGAGTCGCTTCTGCCTTGGTGCCAATGATGGTCGTATGCGTGTTTGGCGCCGTGCAGGTGAGCGCCACAATCAGGACTGCATACGACCGAGGCACACAGGGCCAACACCCGGCATCATGGTGTGGGGAGCGATCTCCTACACTGGCCGTACACCACTGGTGATCGTCGAGGGGACACTGAATAGTGCACGGTACATCCAAACCGTCATCGAACCCATCGTTCTACCATTCCTAGACCGGCAAGGGAACTTTCTGTCCAACAGGACAATGCACGTCCGCATGTATCCCGTGCCACCCAACGTGCTCTAGAAGGTGTAAGTCAACTACCCTGGCCAGCAAGATCTCCGGATCTGTCCCCCATTGAGCATATTTGGGACTGGATGAAGCATCGTCTCACGCGGTCTGCACGTCCAACACGAACGCTGGTCCAACTAAGGCGCCAGGTGGAAATGGCATGGCAAGCCGTTCCACAGGACTACATCCAGCATCTATACGATCGTCTCCATGGGAGAATAGCAGCCTGCATTGCTGCGAAAGGTGGATATACACTGTACTAGTGCCGACATTGTGCATGCTCTGTTGCCTGTGTCTATGTGCCTGTGGTTCTGTCAGTGTGATCATGTGATGTATCTCACCCCAGGAATGTGTCAATAAAGTTTCCTCTTTCTGGGACAATGAATTCACGGTGTTCTTATTTCAATTTCCAGGAGTGTATACCCTTTGATGATTCCAGGTTTTTCCGAGAAAACATCACTGTAGTTATTCAATAACTGTGCGAGCTGATTTCGTTGGGATTCAGTTAGATAACATGATTATTGTGCTTTATTGTTAAGGGTTTCGGTCCAGCGCAGCGTTTCGTTGTGAGCTACGTCCGAATAATATTCTCCCTGGCCCCTTAAATTGCTGCTTAATTGAAATATGGGCATCTCTTCGCTTTTTACTCGTACGCTCGGGTAATCTTTACCGGGTGCACTTACTGTTCGTGTTAAATCCAGTACAATCTGCTTATTTTCATTCAGTAGGGAGATCTTCCCGCTGCAGAAATCAATTTTTGCTTTCTTCTCGCTCAGGAAACCTCCCCCCAGGATGCAGGTTACTCTCAATCCTTTGACTACGAGAAAGATACATTTTACGTTATCTTCCCCTAGGCATAAATCTACCAGCACCTGATACTGAACGTTTTGTGCTTGTGCTCCCATGGCTCCAATGACACAGCAATTTTGTGCAGGAAATGTCGGTAAGTTGCGGTTTTGGCTCAAGGTTTTGAATAGATCATAGCTCATAACATTAGTAATGGCACCCGTATTTATGTATATTTCTACTGGCAATTCATTAATTCTAGCTTTTATGATGGTTTGTACTTCAGTTATTTCTTTTTTGTTACATTGGTTTGATTCCATAAGTAAATCATGTTGTGTAATGTTTCCATCTTGGTACCTCAGTAATAACATATTATCTTGTGTATTGTTTGTAGGTGTGCCCCCTGTTTTTTCGCCGACTATCAATTGGGAGCTTATTATGGCCGTTGTTCGTTTGACGGTCTTGCACTATGGTGGTTTCCGTCAGTGGGCATTTCTACTATCCTTACGCTGCTATTCGAGTCTGTCCATGTTTGTGGTATTGCATTAGTATTCTGCACAGAATTCCTATTGTCACACTGGTACTGGTTACCGTTAGGAGGTGGTGGTGGTGGCATAGAAGTTTGCATCCACTGCACCGGGTAAGTGCGGTTGTTGGCACTACTGCTTGGTTGCGGCCATTGACCTTCATTTCGACGTTTGTTATTGTAATTATTATTACTGTTACTGTAGCCGGGATGTCCTCTATCTTCCCACCTACGTTTTTGATTGTAAGATGGTTGACCGTTTCCGTTGTTCCTGTTTTGTTCTGCTGATTGATCTTCCCATCCATTTCTGTGGCTTCCAAAATTGGAATTGTTGTTGCCATTTTTAAACTTGCGTGGTGAACCATTACTGTTCTCCCGGTCTTTATTTATCCTATTTTCTTCCTGGGAGAGATTGATTTCGTCCAGCACGGACAAGTACCGTTCCAGGTCATTTTACGGTTACATTTATTAATTTGTCTTGTATATAACCGGGCAATCGTAATTTTAGGATTCTGATCGCATCACGGGCTGATATAGGGTCATCCCAATATCTAGTTTTGTTGATATATTTTTCAAAATATTTACGGAGTGTACGCTGTTTGTGATTGTACATTTGCGGGCTGTATACTTCTGTCCTCAGGCGTTCTTGAATAGCCTTAGACCAGTATCTGTCTAGAAAAGATTTTTCAAATTGTGCCAGGCTATGGCAATTTTCTATGACTCCATTCGCCCATAAGGCAGCGTCGCCTTGTATATGTGCGATTATGAACTGAATTTTTCGGCGTTCATTCCAGGCACTCGGTAATACATTTCGGAATCCTTTTTTGAAGATTACCAGATGCACTGTTTCTTTTCCGCGTTAAATACTTGGAATTGTCTCTGTTTTATTAAGCTTTCACCAATGTTATTGCTTGTGGAAGCAGAAGCTGCCCCCACGGGGTTATGAAGATGAATGCTTCCCGTAAATTGTGTGTTTTCTCTTTCCGAATCGCTTCTTTGTTGGTATGAACTGTACGTAATGTTTTCATTACCGTACACGTTCTTAACAGGCGTGCCACAATTGTTAAGAATTTACAAATATGCATGCTTGAGTTCAGCAATACTGTGTGTCATATACAGCAGTACTGGCAATTTGTATCTCGCTTTGCTTTTTTCACCTGCGAGTGGTAGCGTGTCTACTGTGGGTTGTTTACATACAGCTGCTCCGTTAGTTACTTTTTGCAGAGCAGACTGTGTTTTGCTTTCTACACGTTCTGTGATCTGGCTTTCTTTTTCAGTGAGCCAGTCATGGAACTCTTTTTCTACTTTCTGGGCTTGATCATTTAAATGCGTTTCTATGGTTTCTTTTCGTGTCATTTCTAAATTGTCCATTCGGTTCGCAAGCTGTTCTACTTCGTCCCGGATGACTGTGTGTGCCGTCTGAAGCGTTTGCACATCTTGAGCTATGTTGCTTACAATGTTCGGCAGTTCGGCTTGGGCTTTCTTTATTTCTGTCATTTCTGAATGTGTCTTTTCGAACATTGTACCTATACTTTCTATTAAGACCTTTTCTCTTTCGTCGTTTTGTTCCCTTATCTGCTTGACTAGCTGTTGATTCCTCTCTTCCTTCAATCTCTCTCTTTCTTCGTTTTGTTCCCTTATCTGATTGACTAGCTGTTCGTTCTTTTTCTCTAATTTCTGTAAAAATTCTGCAAATGGATCCGGTATTGGTGAGCATACTGGTGTGGTAGTTTTTCTAATCATTGGAAAACTATCACTAGCCCTACTACTAGTACCTATCGGTTTTACTGTTTTCGTCTGCTGGCTACTTCCTGGCATATCACCGGAAACTACATTGTTTACATTTTCTCCCCCCCCGATCACTATTAATATTTAGTAAGTCAGTGTCACTATCCATATCGCTCAATAATTGCACCATATTTGTAACATTGGACACATTATCCGGTTGCAAATCTAACACACGTCCAACTTTTCCCATAATGACTCTCACTGGGCTAACTACAAAAATTGTTCCAAACTACAAATGCGGACTAAGTTCACAAGTAAAACTGCTTATTGTTTCCAAAATCACACAATATTAATACACTCCTGGAAATGGAAAAAAGAACACATTGACACCGGTGTGTCAGACCCACCATACTTGCTCCGGACACTGCGAGAGGGCTGTACAAGCAATGATCACACGCACGGCACAGCGGACACACCAGGAACCGCGGTGTTGGCCGTCGAATGGCGCTAGCTGCGCAGCATTTGTGCACCGCCGCCGTCAGTGTCAGCCAGTTTGCCGTGGCATACGGAGCTCCATCGCAGTCTTTAACACTGGTAGCATGCCGCGACAGCGTGGACGTGAACCGTATGTGCAGTTGACGGACTTTGAGCGAGGGCGTATAGTGGGCATGCGGGAGGCCGGGTGGACGTACCGCCGAATTGTTCAACACGTGGGGCGTGAGGTCTCCACAGTACATCGATGTTGTCGCCAGTGGTCGGCGGAAGGTGCACGTGCCCGTCGACCTGGGACCGGACCGCAGCGACGCACGGATGCACGCCAAGACCGTAGGATCCTACGCAGTGCCGTAGGGGACCGCACCGCCACTTCCCAGCAAATTAGGGACACTGTTGCTCCTGGGGTATCGGCGAGGACCAATCGCAACCGTCTCCATGAAGCTGGGCTATGGTCCCGCACACCGTTAGGCCGTCTTCCGCTCACGCCCCAACATCGTGCAGCCCGCCTCTAGTGGTGTCGCGACAGGCGTGAATGGAGGGACGAATGGAGACGTGTCGTCTTCAGCGATGAGAGTCGCTTCTGCCTTGGTGCCAATGATGGTCGTATGCGTGTTTGGCGCCGTGCAGGTGAGCGCCACAATCAGGACTGCATACGACCGAGGCACACAGGGCCAACACCCGGCATCATGGTGTGGGGAGCGATCTCCTACACTGGCCGTACACCACTGGTGATCGTCGAGGGGACACTGAATAGTGCACGGTACATCCAAACCGTCATCGAACCCATCGTTCTACCATTCCTAGACCGGCAAGGGAACTTGCTGTTCCAACAGGACAATGCACGTCCGCGTGTATCCCGTGCCACCCAACGTGCTCTAGAAGGTGTAAGTCAACTACCCTAGCCAGCAAGATCTCCGGATCTGTCCCCCATTGAGCATGTTTGGGACTGGATGAAGCGTCGTCTCACGCGGTCTGCACGTCCAGCACGAACGCTGGTCCAACTGAGGCGCCAGGTGGAAATGGCATGGCAAGCCGTTCCACAGGACTACATCCAGCATCTCTACGATCGTCTCCATGGGAGAATAGCAGCCTGCATTGCTGCGAAAGGTGGATATACACTGTACTAGTGCCGACATTGTGCATGCTCTGTTGCCTGTGTCTATGTGCCTGTGGTTCTGTCAGTGTGATCATGTGATGTATCTGACCCCAGGAATGTGTCAATAAAGTTTCCCCTTCCTGGGACAATGAATTCACGGTGTTCTTATTTCAATTTCCAGGAGTGTATATAGACCACTGTATACCATGTACCATCTATGATACTATACTTTGATGATACGGGCCTATGTAGCAAGCTTTTATGCATAGTGGTCCTTACCTTGATTTCTTTTTTCTTTTCTTTTCTTTTTGCTATCTCGTCCTCTCAGGGTCTATACAGTTCTTCTCCGCTTTCCTCGTTCAAGTTTATGCATGAAATGGAATTTACTAGACATTAGAATACATACAATACATGTTAACAATTACATACATACAAACCCTAAAAAAATATTTTATCTCATCGGGCCCCACGTAACAGGGCGCTATTTATTATATCTCTTAAAAAAAGTAATGTTACTATTTATTTAGAGGAAACACTCTCCTAATAAATTTGTTTGTCCTTTGATTTATCGTGATCTGTTACTGATTTTTAGTGGAGTTAGTTTTTACTTTTAGCTTTAAAAAAATACAAAAGAGATATAACAAGCAAAATAATGAATTTCGTAGGTTGCCAATTACGTATTATATCTGGTTTTATCGAGCGCCAGGCTCCCTACAAATTACTGTAAGTGCAATAGCGTAGTGTTACTCAGCTCCAGTTCACTATCATAGAAAATAGGCAAGTTTTAATAAAATTATTTCACTGGATTACTTCAGTTAATCTCACTGAATATTTTTACATAACTTCTTCCGCTCCGGCTATCAGACATTGTGCTGTGAAACAATATTTTTAAATGTACCGCGTAATGGCTGCTAATTGTTAACAATCAGGGATCACTGTTACTCGCTTCGCAGCAGCTGGAAACATGCTAAATAATTTTCATTAAATATTCTTTTCATAAAATAAATGTGGCGTAGGTTGTTGAAATAACACACGGAGATCACTTTATACTAATATATTCTTACTAGGGCACAGTTTGCACCATTAAATATTTGCAATTACGTTACGACAGAAACAAATGCTAGCGCAGCACAATAGCTTGCGTACCTTATTCCAGCTAACACCAGAACGAACAGAACAAAACAGACTAGACAGAAGAATGAACATTGCATTGTGTTTTATACTCTTACAGAGATGATAATACTTCTTTTAATTACTTACACATTATAATCTCATATACTATAAATAATGTCTTTTCTGCATCTATCGATCTATATTGCATATTTTTACAGTTATTGTTATTCCCTTTCGCAGATAAATCGATGTTTGCAGTTGCTGCGGAGCGAGTAACAGTGATCTCTGATGTTAACAATTAGCCGGCATTACGCGGTACATTTAAAAATATTGTTTCACAGCACAATGTCTGATAGCCGGAGCGGAAGAAAATTATGTAAAAATATTCAGTGAGATTAATTGAAGTAATCCAGTGAAATAATTCTATTAAAACTTTCCTATTTTCTATGATAGTGAACTGGAGCTGAGTAATACTACGCTATTGCATTTACAGTAATTTGTGGGGAGCCTGGCGCTCGATAAAACCAGATATAATACGTAATTGGCAACCTACGAAACTCATTATTTTGCTTATTATATCTCTTTTGTATTTTTTTAAAGCTAAAAGTAAAAACTGTTCGACTTTTTTCTTGTAAATTCAAGTCTGTATTATGAATCGCAGCACAGCTCTGCATATTCTTTCTTATATTTCAGAGAGAGATGTCTCATATTCCATTCCAGTGGCAAAAGGGTTCTGAATCCCATCTACCTGATTATTGTTTAAGTTTGGTAGAAAGCACTTGTGGAAATATTTTCAAAACATACCAAGTGATTATATCCGTCTGCACGTATCAAGCGAGTTGTCTTTATAGACGTGTTTAAATGTTAGTGCGATTTTAAGTGTTGCAAGGAGCAGGTGGGAGTTATTGAATTAGTTTGTATTGGTGCAGCTGTGATTAAGTTTTCCAAGAGTTTTAGGAGCTATACAGATCGGCTGGGCAGCCATTGTGTTCGTTAGCTTTGTAGCAATTTGTTGTTTGATTTACCAGGACTTTTGGATGCTGCTCAGATCAGCTGGGCAGCTGTTGAGTTCATTTGAGTTGCTAGAGTAGTTGATTGAATTTTTGCTGGGTTTAAGTGCTGCATAGATCAGCCAGGCAGCTGTTGTCACGGTTGATGTTGCTGCATGGTTTGCTTGTCGTATATTAACGTGGATTTAAATGCTGTGCTGTTCATGTTGGCAGCTTCTGAGTTGATAAGCGAGGCTGCTGTTTAACGATGGTGGTCGTCATGTCAGCTGTGAATTGACGATGAGCTATTGATGACATTTACCATTTCTGTTAAAACCGTAGTAGTAAGCGTTGGACTCCATGGAGATTATACTTCAACGATAGCGAAATTGTCCGTTATTAGTGGAATGAAACCTGTCTGCTTCGTAAGGCATAGATAATAATAGTTGTAGAACGCTGTTGTTGTTGTTGTTGTTGTCTTCAGTCCAGAGACTGGTGTGATACACCTCTCCATGCTACTCTATCCTGTGCAAGGTTCTTCATCTCCCAGTACCTACTGCAACCTACATCCTTCTGAATCTGTTCAGTGTATTCATCTCCCAGTACCTTCTGCAGCCTACATCCTTCTGAATCTGTTTAGTGTATTCATCTCTTGGTCTCCCTATACAATTTTTACCCTCCACGCTGCCATCCAATACTAAATTTGTGATCACTTGATGCCTTAGAATATGCACTACCAACCGGTCCCTTCTTCTAGTCAAGTTGTGCCACAAACTCCTCTTCTCCCCAATTCTATTCAATACCTCCCCTTTAGTTATGTGATCTACCCATCTAATCTTCAGCATTCCTCTGTAGCATCACATTTCGAAAGCTTCTATTCTCTTCTTGTCTAAACTATTTATCGTCCATGTTTCACTTCCATACATGGCTACACTCCATACAAATACTTTCACAAACGACTTCCTGACACTTAAATCTATACTCGATGTTAACAAATTTCTCTTCCTAAGAAATGCTTTCCTTGCCATTGCCAGTCTACATTTTATATCCTCTCTACTTCGACAATCATCAGTTATTTTACTCCCCAAATAGCAAAACTTTTGCTTTTGTTGGTATTCATCTTATACCCTCCTTTCAAGACAGTGTCCATTCCGTTCAACTGCTCTTCCAAGTCCTTTGCTGTCCCTGACAGAATTACAATGTCATCGGCGAACCTCAAAGTTTTTATTTCTTCTCCATGGATTTTAATACCTACTCCGAATTTTTCTTTTGTTTCCTTTACTGCTTGCTCAATATACAGATTGAATAACATCGGGGAGAGGCTACAACCCTGTCTTACTCCCTTCCCAACCACTGCTACCCTTTCATGTCCCTCGACTCTTATAACTGCCATCTGGTTTCTGTACAAATTGTAAATAGCCTTTCGCTCCCCGTATTTTACCCCTGCCACCTGCAGAATTTGAAAGAGAGTATTTCAGTCAACATTGTCAAAAGCTTTCTCTATGCCTACAAATGCTAGAAACGTAGGTTTGCCTTTCCTTAATCTATTTTCTAAGATAAGTCGTATGGCCAGTATTGCCTCACGTGTTCCAACATTTCTACGGAATCGAAACTGATCTTTCCCGAGGTCGGCTTCTACCAGTTTTTCCATTCGTCTGTAAAGAATTCGTGTTAGTATTTTGCAGCCGTGGCTTATTAATCTGATAGTTCGGTAATTTTCACATCTGTCAACACCTGCTTTCTTTGGGATTCTTCAGCCTAGCATATTTTTCAATTCCTGTGTGTCCTACTGACCCAAGGGGATGTCGATTCTGGCCGCTCATGTAGTTCTTGAAATAAGTGTTTCTTAAGGTATTGTAAATGGGATAACTCCACAGGCCTCCGCTCAACAACTGCTGGTGGCGTCGAGCATGGGTTAGAGAGGAAAAATGGATACACCGTAATCACTTGATAGTTCACGTTTCCGCACCTCATCTGATCGTCGCAAATTGTAGAACACACCAAGAAAATAATCAGATCCATCAATAACTGATAGTATAGCAATTGAAATCGTAACCCAGCTGAAATCCAGAGACTTTGGCACAGCGCGATGTGAAGAGTGTTGCAGCTGTACAGAAGAGGAACATTATCGCGAACTTGATGTCAGTGGACAGTCTCACGTGACGGTCACTGGCGCCTCTTACTTGCTGAGGGACGAGTCGTTGATGGAGACATCACAGGATACGATCCCACTGTCAGGTGACAGAGATACAGCAGCACATACCCCTTTAATCAGTGCATAGGCCCAGAAATTTCCCTGTCGGTACTATTATTGCTGTACCACTACGGGGGATATGTGGGTGGACAAGGCAGCTAAGCATTCACTTCCATCTTGAATTCTTGTGTCACTGCCTCCTGTATTTGCGCAGGAGAGTGGTGTTCATACGGGAGTGGAATAGACCTGGTGTGCTGGACTTCGGGTCTGTGCTGGAAATCAATGGTGTCTGAGGTGGAAGAGGATGCCTTTCAATGGGAATGCTCCAACAGAGCTGTGTTTAGGATTGTGGATTAACCATCAATTAGGGCGATTTACAAACAACAACTTAAGAACACGTTTTACCAAAAACGTTATCGTGGAAGTAGGGGCCAGGAGGTGCTGGTGAAAAAATACACTTTGATAAGGTTATCTTTTATTTTAAAAGGCTTTCTGAGTAATAAATTTTTAGGTCTGGCATTTCTTTAAAAAAAGTTATTTCAAAACAATTTCAAATAACTTGACAATTTTCATTATGAAAAGGACATTACCAGGTATAGCATTAACAACTTGCCAATAATCTGATTTTAACCTGATTATATATATATATATATATATATATATATATATATATAACAACAATTAAAAAACTTTTAAAAATAGCGCTATGTAAAGGACATTGCAAGGTTTGACATTAACAGTAAGAAGATTTTACACTTGTTATATCAATAAGGGAACAATTCAAAAAAAATATTTAAGTAGCTAGCTTGTACGAAGCAAAAGTAGTTGTCTCTCGCCAGTTACATAACTTATATTTGTTACAAGATAAATGTGAATAAGCCAGTACACAAAATTTTCCTTAGCTCCGTGAGGGAGTGACCCGTGTAAAGGGGCCAAATCACAATAGGCGGAATAGTTATTGGTGGTCTACAGGGCCACAGCAGATCAGCGCCAAAACTTGCATTACAAGCCACCACCTCCCTGAGTTACCCAAAACCAGAAGATGTAGCAAAGACGGTGGCTGCACAAACTCTGAACCACAGAGACACGCGATGCCGACCCTCAATCACCCAATCGACTTGTGAATGAAAACGGCCCAACCAAGAAGCAATTACGACCTTCCCGCGGGCAGGCAAACGAAAACTGTGGTGGGAAGATCCCAACAAAACCGCTGGTGAAGAAACTCATATACTTCTCTAGAACTTGAAAACCTTCTAACTCTGTTACATTAAAACAGCACTCAACTTCACACACTCCACCACAGCGCCGGGAACACGTCGCACTTCCAAATGCTCGTCAGAGCCAACGGCTGCCAGTGGTTCCAACGGTCGATTAGAAGACATACGGTCCCACGCGCTGATCTCCTGCACCACGGCTTCTAAGCCTCATAAGCCACGTACATGCGGGTGAGGCAGACTTAGCCCCTGACAGCCAAGAGGTCGGCCAAAGCACGTGGCGAGCAGTTGACGACCCCCAACAACAGGTCCCCGCTTGCGCCACCACCTCTCTCGGTCACCGCCCAGTACGTACTCCTCGATCGACACGTGACCGTACACTTGCTGCACCTCCCGCCAGAGGGCGGTAGCGATTCAGGGGCCCTATTCTGTATAGTTCATACCGATCGGCGTAGTAGGTTAGTCTCGGTAGTGACGTCATTTTCGGTTCTTTATCGAAATATACTATTCAGTAAGCTTCTGAGACCTGTTACCGAACTGTTCTCCCACCGATTTTACGACAATTGTACCGAGAGGTTTTGGATTTCGGTGTGGCCCTGTCGATCGGTGAGCTGTGGTTTATGTACACCCATAATTTTAAACATATTTAGCGGTTTTAGCCTTGGATTTAGTGATTGTGTTACTAAAGAATCACCAGAGGACGCATCCGGTTGGAAAGTAACTTCATAATAGACTATTTTCCTTTGTTAGAAATATGGTTAGGTTAGGTTGTTACTGTGAATAATTACATAAAAAAACCGTTTTCGTTCAACATTCTCTAAAAATACGTGTTATTTTTATGCAAATAAGAGTTTAAAGATCATAAAATATCAAGACATCGGCTCTGCTTACGTATATTACACGAGTGTGAACTGACGTTACCAGTGAGTTTGTGCACTTATTCCCACAAATGGTTTAGTTAGTAATTATCGAAACGTGTTTACAACTTTCAAGTAACAATGGAAAGCAATTATGTGAAGCCTGATATTGGAAACCTTCCAAACTACCACGCATTTATGACTTACGCAGCACCGTTTGGCAACGAAGTCAGCCTACATTCGTCTGCACAATAGTATGAGAACTGAGCACTATGTTTCTGTTGTCTGGCGTGGAGAAGTAGTTAGCGCGCGGGGATGCTATGCAATAGGAGGAGGGTTCGCGCACGGATGGGTGAACAAAATTTTTTTTTCCTCTTCATATATGCAACACGTTATGAGACATTGTTATTCGATTTTTCTGCAATATTCGTTATTACTTACATGTAAGAGCGCACTTCCTCAGTAATGATTTCGTGATTTCTGTGTTTAAAATACGAAATATTGTTGGAGATGAAATTGCTGTTGGTGAAACAACCGACAGTGACCTTTATATTTTTTCTTGTCAGAAATAATTCACAATTTTTTCCGAATATGTAGCGATTTCCAGGTATGCGGTTAGACAGGAATCTACGAGCACAACTTAAATTACTGGGAATGCAACTAGCAGCAGTCATCTTCATAATCTTGCTTGTCACAAGTATTTAACTGCGATCGAATCCTCAACCACAGTAGACAGAGGTGAAAGATCTCTGCCGTAATATTTTTAGACTGTAGCACCATATATGAAACATTTTCATTCATGAGATGCATGTTATAGACTTCGACGAACTGCAGGCGCTCTCGAAAATGCGTTTTTTTTTTCAATTTTGTTTTTAAGACCCAAATCGTTGACGTAACATATAGGGAAGTGGGTTACTTAATCATTTGCATCTCTAGGAGCGAGTTATAACCACATTCTGCTTATCTTCTTACTCTTTGAAACTCTCAGAATCAATTTTTCGGGTGTTTTTATAGATGTATTAGTACAATGTGGTACTACACACTATTCCTAACACATTTTCCGAAACGTAAAATCCAAAACACGATGTCAGTGTGAATAAGACAACATAATGCGGCATTTACGACAATCTGCAGAGTACAGTCAAATACGTTATCGTTATTATGCATGCATGGAAACATGCGGTCAGAGAAACTGTAAAAATTTTGATGCATTTCAGCTGAGAATCATGGAAATGGATATACTGCGCCTGATACTGTTGAGGAGGAGGCAAGGGAGATGAAGGCGGGCACGACAGCTCGATGGAATGCAGCGCCATGCGTTATGGCAACATAAACGCAATTTTCGGTACTTGGAAGAATACGAGGTGCATTCAAGTTCTAAGGCCTCCGATTTTTTTTTCTAATTAACTACTCACCCGAAATCGATGGAACTGGCGTTACTTCTCGACGTAATCGCCCTGCAGACGTACAAATTTTTCACAACGCTGACGCCATGATTCCATGGCAGCGGCGAAGGCTTCTTTAGGAGTCTGTTTTGACCACTGGAAAATCGCTGAGGTAATAGCAGCACGGCTGGTGAATGTGCGGCCACGGAGAGTGTCTTTCATTGTTGGAAAAAGCCAAAAGTCACTAGGAGCCAGGTCAGGTGAGTAGGGAGCATGAGGAATCGCTTCAAAGTTGTTATCACGAAGAAACTGTTGCGTAACGTTAGCTCGATGTGCGGGTGCGTTGTATGGTGAAACAGCACACGCGCAGCCCTTCCCGGACGTTTTTGTTGCAGTGCAGAAAGGAATTTGTTCTTCAAAACATTTTCGTAGGATGCACCTGTTACCGTAGTGCCCTTTGGAACGCAATGGGTAAGGATTACGCCCTCGCTGTCCCAGAATATGGACACCATCATTTTTTCAGCACTGGCGGTTATCCGAAATTTTTTGGTGGCGGTGAATGTGTGTGCTTCCATTGAGCTGCCTGGCACTTTTTTTCTGGTTTGAAAAATGGCATCCACGTCTCATCCATTGTCACAACTGACGAAAAGGAAGTCCCATTGTAAGTAGGCTGTTTATGTTTTCTTTATGTAAGTAGGCTGTTTATGTTTTCTTATTGGCAACGTTACGTAGCGCTCTATATGAAAATCACTGGCTGTGCTGTGTGCAGTCTGTGGCTAGTTTGCATTGTTGTCTGCCATTGTAGTGTTGGGCAGCGGCAGCTGGATGTGAACAGCGCGTAGCGTTGCGCAGTTAGAGGTGAGCCGCCAGCAGTGGTGAATGTGTGGAAGGAAATGGCGGAGTTTTGAAATTACATATATTATGACTTTTGATGATATTAAGGTAAATACAGTGTTTGTTCTCTATTAAAATCTTTCATTTGCTAACTATCCCTATCAGTAGTTAGTGCCTTCCGTAGTTTGAATCTTTTATTTAGCTGGCAGTAGTGGTGCTCACTGTATTGCAGTAGTTCCAGTAATGAAGATTTTTGTGAGGTAAGTGATTTGTGAAAGGTATAGGTGAATGTTAGTCAGGGCCATTCTTTTGTAGGGATTTTTGAAAGTCAGATTGCGTTGCGCTAAATAATATTGTGTGTCAGGTTAAGCACTGTCTTGTATAAATGTTCAAAGGGGACATTTCACCATTCATGCTGTCGTTGCACGTCAACATTGCTTGGCAACATGCCACACGGGCAGCCATGTGGTCTTCCGTCAGCATTCGTGGCACCCACCTGGATGACACTTTTCGCATTTTCAGGTCGTCACGCAGGATTGTGTGCACAGAACCCACAGAAATACCAAATCTGGAGGCGATCTGTTCAACAGTCATTCGGCGATCCCCCAAAACAATTCTCTCCACTTTCTTGATCGTGTCGTCAGACCGGCTTGTGCGAGCCCAAGGTTGTTTCGGTTTGTTGTCACACGATGTTCTGCCTTCATTAAACTGTCGCACCCACGAACGCACTTTCGACACATCCATAACTCCATCACCACATGTCTCCTTCAACTGTTGATGAATTTCAATTGGTTTCACACCACGCAAATTCAGAAAACGAATGATTGCACGCTGTTCAAGTAAGGAAAACGTCGTCATTTTAAGTATTTAAAACAGTTCTCATTCTCGCCGCTGGCGGTAAAATTCCATCTGCCGTATGGTGCTGCCATCTCTGGGACGTATTGACGATGAATGCGGCCTCATTTTAAAACAATGCACATGTTTCTTCTCTTTCCAGTCAGGAGAAAAAAAAATCGGAGTCCTTAGAACTTGAATGCACCTTGTAGTGCGCCTGTGTCGTCTGCTAGCAGCTTTGTGTTCGTGGCGCTGTGCGCGCTGCAGTGCGCATGCGCGGATCTGCGGCCGCTTGCTTTTGATTGGCTTGTGCGACACAAAGCGACAACAGCGCTTCGGTTCTCTAGACCCGAACGGTATCGCTACCGAAATGCATAGTGAATAATGCAAGGACTCTAATTCGAGTACAGACCATTCGGTGCTCTTGAGTACCGAAACGATAGGCATAATGGCAGAATGATACAGAATAGGCACTCAGACAGCGCGCCAAACCGAAAGCGCCACCGGAAACACTAGACGCGAAGTGAAAGCACTCTGCCTGGCGCGCTTTTCGAAGAGCCGTCACAACTACGGCTCAGTGGATCTGCCAAACTTTTTAAGTTGTACATAGCCAACTCCAGGAGTGGTGGTGGTCGTGGTTGTTCTAATGTGGAAGCCACTAAATGTGGGCACAGCTGATCGATCATTTGTGCCAGCGCAGTTAGCGTGAAAAGTGGTCATCATTGAATGGCGCTATATCCATCCTGGGACCGTATAGAACGCGTGAACCGAAATCTCTCTGCCCATCTCGTGGTAGGGTTATCAGGTGATCTGATGTGGGCGTGTTACAGGCCACAGAAGGTCCCAGAATGTCCGGTGTAGGCGGCTAGGCATCATTTCCGCCGGAGTGCACCCATGCATTTGTGTAGCCCTCGAGGAGCCAAGGACTTGGTTGGGACCTTGGATTTGCGTGTTCCTGACAGCGTCTTCGGCATCAGCATCTTAAAGGTGTTGAAGAAATGCTTGACATCACTCTTGTGGGATGGGTGAAACAAAGCAATTGTCAGTCCTCAAACATACTGAATGAAAATTGAAGGCTATTGTCTGAAATGATTATCTCTGGTCCCCATTCAATGGCGAATATTTTCTGCAAGGCACTTCTTATCTCCCTTGCTGTGATATTTGACATTCGACCTACACCAAAAAATTGGAAAATTCGCAAAAGGCCGGAAAAGTTCAGATGGATGCACTCCAGTGGATACCGCGGCGTCTATCAGGCATGGAACTACAGGGTGTCCGAAAAGTCTTTCCCTGATTACATAAATTGATAACTTAGGCTAGAAGTAAGATACAAATATGAAACGTGTGTCAAATTGTTTACAACTATCAAAGTTTCGCAGTACGTAAGTAGTGGATGAGGTGCAGTGCCCAAGAAGCCATGTTAACGAATCAGGAGAAGGCACAGTGTGTCCTGTGGTACCATGAGACACGATCACCAACCACAGTGCAGAGACACTTCCAGACAACATTTGGAACGAATCTACCTGATGTCAAGAGCATTAAAGCCTGGTATGAGAGGTTCAAGAACACAGGATCGGTTGTTGACCATCCGAGGTCTGGTGGACCAAGAACCTCAGCAGACGGGGTGGAAGCTGTAAGACAATCTTTTCTGCGAAGTCCGAAGAAATCGGTGCGCAGGGCCTCACGTGAATTACACATGCCAAAAAGCTCTCTGCATGACATTTTACACAAACGTTTATTGTTTCGTGCATACAAAGTGCAAATCGTTCAGGCCTTATTTCCCAATGACAGTACACGTCGATATGACTTTGCGGTCGAAATGCTATCACGTATCGAGGACGAAGATGGTTATCTTTTCCGACGAAACGATCTCTTTTATTAGTGGAGTAGTGAAGCGCCATAATGTGCGAATTTGGGGTTCAGTACCCCCTGGCGAGGTCATGGAGTGCACCAGAGGCAGTCCAAAGGTGAATGTTTGGTGCGCGCTATTGCACGACCGAATTATCGGGCCATTCTTCTTCGCTGAGGCTACCATCACATCTGCAGTGTATCTGGACATGTTGCAACTGTATGCTGTTCCTCAGCTGCTTCAGTATCACCCCGATGTCTTGTTCCAGCAAGACGGTGCACCGCCTCATTGGGGTTTGGACGTCTGTGCCTATCTCGATATGGCCTTTCTTGGGCGATCGATTGGTCGTGATGGGCTAACGGTTTGGCCTCCACGCTCTCCTGACATAACCCCCTTACACTTCTTTTTGTGGGGTTATGTCAAGGACGAGATCTACCGAATACGTCTACCAGATCTTGAAACCTTGCGGCAACGGATAACCACAGTCGTTGGATCGATTCCTCCGGTGATGTTGGCCAATGTGTGGACGGAAATTGAATATCGCCTAGATGTGCTACGTGTTACCAAGGGTGTTCATGTGGAAGTTTACTGATGTGTGAAAAAGAACTTTGATAGTTTGTAAACAATTAGACACCAGTTTCATATTTGTATCTTACTTCTAGCCTGAATTATCAATCAATTTATGCAATCAGGGACAGACTTTTCGGACACCCTGTATTGTTGGGGTGCACGAATGTAAGTCGTTTTGTAAAGTGTCGTCCATTTGGAAGCACAGTGCTTCCCGAGAGTCAAATGAGAGGTCTGACCGCATAGGTAATCAGGATCGGAGATTGGCCTTAGTATGTTATGCTCTTAGTAGACAGTGAACTTAATAATAGTAATTACTGTGGAATAAGGCTCAACTTTGTAGGCGTTGTGCTGTTTTTTGTGGAAGGCGGTTCTTAGGATCAAACAAGGATATTAATGACATGAAATGTCTCCGCAGTTGTGATTATGGATCACCTCCAGCTGTATAATGGAGTGACGAAATGAAACTTTGTGCCGGATCGGAGCTCGAACCCGAATTTCCCGCATTACGCGAACGGACTTCGTAAACGTTTTGGCTATCCTAGCGCGCTCTCCGTCCGACCCAAATTTCCATATGTCGACATCCATGTGTCGTAGTTCCACTTGTACATGCCATTCATGTTATTCACGGAGACATTTTACTTGTAAGTCGGTCTATAAATACGATACTGCAGTGACGGTGTCGTGAAGAAGTACAATGCGATCTTGGCTAACGCTTTCCAACATTTATAAGTCGAGCCTGAGAATTGTGCCATTAACGAAGTCCGATTATTATCATCATGCAAATTATTTCTCTGCATTAAAGTCAACAATAACACAGTTTTGTATCACCAAGCTGACTGCTTACTAACGAAGACTTCCGCCATTGCACTTCTAATTAGCACGATGAAAATAGGGTTCCGTGCAGTGAAATCAGGCAGGCAGTAGAGGAAAAATTTCATTTAAGGACTCAACACAGCATATCCGAATTAGCTTAGCAACTGCTACTTCGATCGCGTAGATTATATGGCGTACAGAGATATTTTTTGTTTTCCTTTCATCGATCTTTTATGTGGTTCATAAATTGCAACATCTTCTAAGCATTTCACGGTAATTAAGGCCGTATAAGCATGGTCATTTCTGAGTGTACTTCTGATCAAAAAGCGGTTTTGCAAGCTGGAGTGCTAAGTTTTTGTCATGCCTTTTGCGTCTTTTGGAGATATTTTCGCAGCAACTTTCGTCCCCTCACAAATATTTCTTTAACCGAGTAGTGAAATACCAATTTTTGTAAATTTAGCTTCAAACCTTTTTTAATGCGAAGAAATATTTTCTTAAAAATTTTCATTCTCTACTGCACTCCTTTAGGAGCTGAATATCCAACAAACACTGGAACCAGTATTTTTTTGTTTCTAACCGAGAAGTCAAATACCAGTTGTCACAGATGTAGCCTTAAAAGTAGTTTAGCAGCTCTTTAGTAATTATTTTTGTTTTCGAAAAACTTTCACCCAATATTTTACTCCCTTAGTGGTTGAACTTCTAAAAATACTGAAAGACGTATTTTTTTATTGTCTGACTGAGAAACCAATGCCATTTTTCGTAGTTCTAGCTTCAAAAGTCCCTTAATAGCCACATACTTTCAAAAAGCCTTTCATCTCCTATTTCACCCCTTCAGGAGTGGGATTTTGGACAACCTCTTCTTAAACGATGCCTACAGTATAAGTTCCATACTCTCTCCTAAATACAAGTTTTGCCCTTAACGGTTTGGACTTGGGCAATGATGAGTCAGTCAATAAGTCTGACCCTGTTCCACCCCGTTAGCGGTTGAATTTGCAAAAACAGTGAAACACATTGTAAGACATCGTGGTCTCCTGACCTTCATTGCTTACATATTACACCCACACAATCATATTCTGCACATCAAGACGCTTCATTCGAACCCAAACTCGATAACATAAAATCAATGTTGTATGAATTCATGTAAACGATATGCAAATAACAAATAAATCGCAAGTGCGCACCGAGATTGAACTACTCGAGGCTGGCGTACACACACACATTCAAGACACGACGTTCACAAAAGCTTTTAGTTTGGGAGAGGCAAACTGCACGCCAGGAGGCCGCTCCCTTCAGAGGACGCGTCAACCTATCTATGTCGGCCGGCGACCGCCCGTAGAGCAGACAGCGTTTGCCCGAGTGAAAGGGAGAACGACCCCGTGCTCGGCTTAAAAGCAAATTCCTCTATATTGTGTGGGAGTGCCCAACCTACGCATTCTTTACAAACATAGCACGCAGTTTCAGAGATTTTCACAGGGAGACAGCAAACGCCAAATGCCGATGCTACAGATTTCCGGATTGGTCGCCTTAAACGAAACGTCATTCTCCCGTTTTAGAAGAGCAATGCTGATTGGCAGACGATATTCCTGACGCCTTGAGTTGAAGGAGTTACGGAAGAGACCGAAAGACTTACCCCTTCATGTCTGGTGTGGAGAGGGAGCGTTCCGTTGTCGCTCTTGGAGCGAGAACACGTAACAAGAGCGTGTGCGCTCGTACGTGTACTCAAAGAGCAAGGAACAAGACTCTCCTCAGTACTTCACCAAGAGAGCACCTCTGTCGAGAGCGAATCGGAGTGTGACTCTATATTGAGTTCTTGCGATTAAGCGTTGTTCACTGTGTTGGCCGCCACACTTATCGTGCGGTGTGAACGGACAGAGTTATAATTAAACGCCTGCGAGCGAGTATTTGAGTGACATTGCGTTGGACTGGTTATCTGACCGGTGTAGCATGCCAATAGTTACACTAGGGCGAATAGGAGTCCTTGACTTCATCAAGGCGTAGGGAGAGTTTGATTGGCAAAGGTCAATCCAGATAGAACGAGTGTTATCTCATTTGTCAGCAGCGAGCAGCGCAGACAGCCGTCATCACAGCTTACAGTATTGTGTGCTACAGCTCCTGTGAGCACCATATTTCCTCCACAACAGTACACTTCACTGCATTTCACACGTGACAGCCTCGACCGTACCTAGCAACATTCTAACGGATAATTATTCAAGTTGAGTAGGCGCAGCTCTCAGCCATTCTACCATATCCTTAAGAGGTAACTTCACATTCTGAAAAGAACCCAGAAATAACTTGTTCAGTTCATAACTAAAAGTGCCATCGTGATTTCTCAGAATTTTTGCAAAATAAATAATAATTTTCGTTAGTTTCATGTTTTTCTTACACTAACTAGCACTACTCCAGTACCCAAGTATCCCACTAATTACGTAAGTAATTTTGTGAATTTTTGTGTCATTTCCTTACAGCGGACGACTCTAGAAGATATTTATTGCTGAAAGTTTTTCAGGCATTTCTCTTTAGAACGTTAGGAGCGTCTGTCTGACTTCTGTAGTAGTGTGGGGGTGGAAATTGCATCTTGCAGGAGCCACAGGGTAAAGGGTACATCTCAGATTAATCCGTTGCGCAGAATGAGAGAATAGCACCCACACGTCACCACAGAACGTATTGTTTAATCTCTATCCGAGAAGCCAAACACCAAATTTCAGAGAGTTACCTTTAAAAATACTTTTGCAATGAAATATTTTCATAAAACGTTTCACCCCCCTCTTTCACCCTCTTAGGCACTGAATATCCAAAAACAGTGAAATACGTATTTTTTCATCTCTAAGCGAGAAGCCAAATTTAAATTTTCATAGATTTAGCTTTAAAATGCTTTCATAATAAAATATTTTCATAAAAAATCTCATCTCTATTTCACCCCCTTAGGGATTCAGTTCCGAAAAACACTGAATCAAATTGTTTTATAGTTTGTAAGCGAGAAGTCAAATACCAATGTTCGTAGATGTAGCTTTACAAATTCTTTAGTAGGTCTTTAATAACGATATGCAGTGTGTTTCAAAAAGGACTTTACAACTTTAAAAATTCATATAAATTTATCGAAAGAAGATATAGAGTTGAGTTTTGTGTTATTTTGTGGAGAACACATGAATTTTTTTTTACCTTAAACTATAGATGTTGTATGTGCCTTCCGTTGGTTATCCTGCACACATCCCATCGGGAGTCAATTTCTTCCCAAACTCGCTGTAGCACTGCAGGTGTCATTGCTCAGTGGCGGGGTAAGTTCTTGCTCTAATTTCAGGTAGAGAGGCAGCACAGGAGGTACAAACACCATATCCTTGATGAATCCCAACAAAACAAAAAATTCGAGTGTTGTAAGATGAGGGGAACGTGGGGGCATTGCAATTGGTGCATCATGGCCAATCCATTGACCTGGAAAGCGGTCACTGAGAACATCCCGGACATCAGCCAGCTGGTGGAGTCTTGCACCACCTTGCATCAAGTAAAAATTTGGTTCTCGATCTGTGGAATCAAAAATTATTGTAACATATCCAGGTACTCTATCCCGTTGATGGTTCTCTCATGCAAAAAAAAAAGGGGCCGTACACTTTGTTCTTGCTCAGTGCACAAAAATCGTTCACGAACATGTTGCAATGTTTGATGTGGATTTTCACTGCACCAAATCCTATAGTTATGTGCGTTAACCTTGCCACTTAAGTGAAAAATCGACTCGTCAGAAAAGATGATTTTGTCCAAGAAATGTTCATCCTCATGAAATCGATTTAACATACCGACACAGAAGTTCTTGCGAGCAAGTTTACCAGTGTTTTTAATTGCTTGTACGATCGTCAATCTGTAGGGTTTCAGATGCAAACGATCTCAACACACGCCATTGCAGTTCTCGAGATGCGCGCTGGGTCGATTTCGCAGGGCTGTTGACAAAACGTTGTCTCACGCGCTCAATGACGTCTTCAGATGTGCTTGGACGACCTGATGATTTCCCATGTCTTATCCAGCACCCTGTTTCTACAAAACATTTATGCCACTCAAAAACTGTAGGCTTACTAGCAGGATCTTCAGCGTACTAGGTATGGAAATTATGCTGAACTATTGTCACCGACTTCAAATCAAAACACACAGCTACCACGCTCGGATCCAGTGAAGGCAGTCATCTTTAACGCAACTGCCACTAGCGCTCCTTACAGTGTGATTCGGCACTAGCGAACTAAGTGAGACAAAACTTGATGCCTTCCCTAAAACTGACACTACAGTCACCTCTGTAAGTACTGTGAATTAATTTGTATGAATTTCTTAGACCAACATCATAATGTTGTCCCAGAGGAAAAAATCCAGAGGTGCAAGATCCAGAGATCGCGCTGGCCATGGAACATGATCCCTCTTTCCAGTCGAGCAGTGAGGTATGTGTTGTTCAGATGCTTGCTGGTACACCATGGTATTGAAGCTACAACCTTCCGCAGGCAACAAGGTATATAGTCTCCAAGAACTGTGGCAGCACATCTCGCAGGAGCATCGGGTAACGTGGACCAGTGAAATGGGCAGGCAGCAAATAAGGCCCTATTAGATGATTTTGGACAACGCCTGCCCACACTTTGACGAGGAATCGTTGCTGATAGCGTTCGATGTGGATGACGTGAGGATTGACTTCACTCCAGACATGACTGCTGTGTCTGTTGAAAACACTATCAAGGCTGAATCATGCTTCATCCGTGAACAATACAAACCGTATGAAACTCAGCACTACACCACTGTGGTGGATAATCCAATGACAGAAGTGAATGTGGGGCTCAAAATCCGTTGGTCTCAGTGCTTGCACACATTCTTTTTGATAGGGATGTACTAATACCTGTTGCACCCATACTCTCCATACAGAATCCTTTGAAGGTAAGTTGATGGATGCTTATTGCTGGTGGTCAGACTCATGATTGAACTTCATCTCCTCTCGTAACTAAACTTTTTTCAGTTCGTTGTCTGTACATTACTGTTGCTTTGCGGACACTACATATTGCTGCACTGTATATGAAATGCATGTCTACCAACTCTCTTGAGAGTAACATACCATCTTTGGCTACACAGTAACAGCCGCGCGGGATTAGCCGAGCGGTCTCAGGCGCTGCAGTCATGGACTGTGCGGCTGATCCTGGCGGAGGTTCGAGTCCTCCCTCGGGCATGGGTGTGTGTATTTGTCCTTAGGATAATTTAGGTTAAGTAGTGTGTAAAGTTAGTGACTGATGACCTTAGCAGTAAAGTCCCATAAAATTTCACACAAATTTGAACGTTTTTTTACACAGTAACACACCTCTCAAGGGACACATCACAAGCTGTCTGATGCAATGAACGACTGACGCCAAAGATAGTCGTGTGTATGTTGCACAGGTTAAAGTGCTCGTGTAATGCATGCGGTTGACACATGACACACAAATGGTTCAAATGGCTCTGAGCACTATGGGACTCAACATCTTAGGTCATAAGTCCCCTAGAACTTAGAACTACTTAAACCAAACTAACCTAAGGACATCACACACACCCATGCCCGAGGCAGGATTCGAACCTGCGACCGTAGCAGTCCCGCGGTTCCGGACTGCAGCGCCAGAACCGCTAGACCACCGCGGCCGGCACATAACACACATATAGGTTGTGTACCATATGTCTGTTTGGTGGTCAGGCGTATATGCTGTTTATCACCCGCTGCCTGTTCCAGTGTACAACAGACACTGGGATCTTTGCGAGAGTGCGACAGAACTGCATAAGCCGTTGCAATACATGCATTGAGACTGGTGATCGTCTCTTTGAATATCTATTATGAGCTTCATTGCTGTTATGTGGTGAGTGCTGTGTATGTCCATAACATACATATCAAAAAAGTTTATCATCACCCCGGTTCCCAGAACTCCTAAAGACAGATGGTGATTGTGGATATTGTATCACAGACACAGTCGCTTTGCTACGGTCGCAGGTTCGAATCCTGCCTTGGGCATGGAATTGTGTGATGTCCTTAGGTTAGTTAGGTTTAAGTAGTTCTTGGTTCTAGGGGACTGATGACCTCAGATATTAAGTCCCATAGTGCTCAGAGCCATTTATTGAACCACAGTCGCTTTGATTATTCAGAGATGACACTAGACCCGCCCAAAATGATGTAAACAACCATCATGAGCCGCGCCTATTATACGGAGACCATGAAGGAAGGAAGTACACGGCTCATGTTGTCTGTAGTTCCACCATGCTTAGACGGTCAATACCGCGGTTCGATCGTGTCCGCATTGTTACTTTGTGCCAGGAAGGGCTCTCAACAGGGGAAGTATCCAGGCGTCTCGGAGTGAACCAAAGCGATATTACTCTAACATGGTCGATGACATGCCTCGCTCAGGCCACCCAAGGACTACTACTGCAGTGGATGAGCGCTACCTACAGATTATGACTCGGACGAACCCTAACAGCAACGCCACCATGTTGAATAATGCTCTTCGTGCAGCCACAGGACGCCGTGTTACGACTGAAACTGTGCTCAATAGGCTGCATGATACGCAACTTCGCCGGCCAGAGTGGCCGAGTGGTTCTAGGCGCTTCAGTCTGGAACCGCGCGACCGCTACGGTCGCAGGTTCGAATCCTGCCTCGGGCATGGATGTGTGTGATGTCCTTAGGTTAGTTAGGTTTAAGTAGTTCTAAGTTCTAGAGGACTGATGACCTCAGATGTTTAAGTCCCACAGTGCTCAGAGCCATTTGGACCATTTTTTTTTAAACGCAACTTCAATCTCGACGTCCGTGGCGAGGTCCGTCTTTGCAACCACGACACCATGCAGTGCGGTACAGATGGGCCCAAAAACATGACGAATGGACCACTCAGATTTGGCATCACGTTCTCTTCACTGATGAGTGTCCCATATGCCTTCAACCAGACAATCGTCGGGGACGTGTTTGGAGGCAATCCGGTCAGCCCTTAGACACACTGTCCAGCGAGTGCAGCAAGGTGTAGGTTCCCTCCTGTTTTGGGGTGTCATTATGTGGGACCGATCTACGCCGCTGGTGGCCAAGGAAGGCGCCGTAACGGCTGTACGATACGTGAATGTCATCTTCCGACCGATAGTGCAACCATATCGGCAGCGTATTGGCGATGCATTCGTCTTCATGGACGACAATTCGCGCCTCCATCGTGCACATCTTATGAATGACTTCCTTCAGGATAACACCTCTCGACTAGAGTGGCCAGCATGTTCTCCAGACATGGAGCCTATTGAACATGCCTGGGGTAGATTGGAAAGGGCTGTTTATGGACGACATGACCCACCAACCACTCTGAGGGACCTACACGGAATCACCGTTGAGGAGTGGGACAATCTGGACCAACAGTGCCTTGATGAACTTGTGTATAGTATGCGACGACGAATACAGGCAAGCATCAATGCAAGAGGACTTGCTACTTGGTGTTAGAGGTACTGGTGTGTACAGTATTCTGGACCACCACGTCTGAAGGACTCGCTGTATGGTGGTACAACATGCAATGTATGGTTTTGATTAGCAATAAAAAGGTCGGAAATGATGTTTATGTTGATCTCTATTCCAATTTTCTGTACAGGTTCCGGAACTCTCGGTACCGAGTTAATGCAAAACTTGTTTTGATGTGTGTACAATAAATATGCATTTCTGACCATTGGTTCTCTATCTCAAGATAATCGGTGGTGGACTCAGTATCACCTGTTTCAGTTTGACCCAAAAGGTTTGGGATACCCTATATTCAGACATCATAGAAATGTTTCTCCTACCCACTCACATTAACTTACACTCATACACATTTAAAATAAGTTTCGGATCATCGTATCAAGATAGTCTTAATCGCAGTGAAGCCATGCAGGACTTCCGTAGCCCTCGTAGCCCTTATACAACAGCACTTTCAGTAAACAGCCTCAGAATGCTGCGTACACTGTCCGACAGGTCGTTTATGTACTTGGAGAACTGGATCGGTTCTGTAACACATCTCTGGAGCACTCGTAGCGTTAGCTTTGTGTCTGAATAGTCACCATTCGAAACAACATACAGCGCTTTCTATTACTCAACAATTACTCGAGTCAGTCACGTAAATGGCAGCCCATTTCGTATGAATGGATCTTTGATAGTGTTGTATACTCCTTTTGTACACGGAGGCAGACGAAGAGAACAGGCAGTTGATTAACATACACAGTCAAATAAGGAAGCTCTTTATTTAGTACTGAATGGCACTGAATTTTTATCGCTCTCCACTGCTGACTGAAGTAAAACCTGTGGAATTATTTTTACAATTAGATCTCTTGGTTTGCCAAATATACAGCGAAGCAGTCGAATATACTGAGCTGCATTACACGACATGTCTGAATATTCGAGCCGGCCGAAGTGGCTGAGCGGTTCTAGGCGCTACAGTCTGGAACCGCGCGATCGCTACGGTCGCAGGTTCGAATCCTGCCTCGGGCAAGGAGGTGTGTGATGTCCTTAGGTTAGTTAGGTTTTAGTTCTAAGTTCTAGGGGACTGATGACCTCAGAAGTTAAGTCCCATAGTGCTCAGAGCCATTTGAACCATTTTTGAATATTCGGACTCTGAATGTTCTAAATGCAGTTACTAAAAACACTTGTTCACTGGACACAGCTTAACAGTCTGACATAAGGTCGGCAGAGCAATGACGCGATGATTCCGTTGACGGTAAACAGAAGTAGAACTGCAACTAAACTCCTAGCGGAACTGCCTCACAATGCGCTTGCATGCGTTTTTCATGGGTTCGATGTACACGAGCAACAGTGGCGTCGGAAATCATTTCAGTACACACCCTTGAAGCTCAAAAAATGGCTCTGAGCACTATGGTACATAAGATCTGAGGTCATCAGTCCCCTAGAACTTAGAACTACTTAAACCTAACTAACCTAAGGACATCACACACATCCATGCCCGAGGCAGGATTCGAAAAAAATGTTGAAATGTGTGTGAAATCTTATGGGACTTAACTGCTAAGGTCATCAGTCCCTAAGCTTACACACTATTTAACCTCAATTATCCTAAGGACAAACACAGACACCCATGCCCGAGGGAGGACTCGAACCTCCGCAGGATTCGAACCTGCGACCGTAGCAGCAGCGCGGTTCCGGACTTAAGTGACTAGAGCTGCTCGGCCACACACACGAAGCATCGCAGCGATAATAGCGCAGCGGTACTAAATTGGAAGCCAAATAGTGTAGACGTAGGCAGGCGACAGCTTTCGATGTTTGCTCGTTTTGTTTATTAATACATTAAGAAACACAACAGCAGGTTTTGTTCTCACTGAATTTACTGTCGTTTGATGAATTAAAAGTAAAAGAACAGCTATAACGTCAACCGTTCACATTTTCCGAATACCTGGATAGTGACTACACTCTAACTGATGTGCATTATCAGTGTTGAATCGGCCACCCAACACTGTGTAACATATTAAGGCATGTGTGTAAAGCTTTATGGGAAACCTTACACCAAAAGCGCATACCGAAATTCGCAGAAGAAAGGTTGTTGAAAAATGTGAATGGTTCTGAAAAGCTTGCTGTTACCTCGACAGTGAAATCCCATCAACACAAGGAGGAAATTTGCTTAAAAGTAGGAAAAACATTCTCGCTGATTACGGACAATGCTGGCAAAGTATCATGGCAAGACAAATGTATCTAAATCTGGTGGCTAACAATGGTACTGAACACTGAATCAATTTATTCCCGGAAGTAAAAGACGATTCCATTTATGTCACTACTGAAGTGTGTCCAATTATCTGTTTTGTGGCTGCAAAACGGTAAAGCATTGATTACATTGAACCGGTTGAGGTAACAGACCGTATTTTAAACTGTTATCGTTAACTGAGAATTTTTTCGTTCGGATGAAAGGGCTCTCGCCATGGAGCAAAGCATTTGTCCGTCAGCGCCATTTGAAGTTTTAAATGTCCTCATACGAGGGAAGAGGCCACCTCTACACCATAAACTGAAAATAGTTTAACAGTGATGTTTACCTACATCTTTTCGCTCCTGATACGATTTCACAGCAAAACCATCACAAAACTTTAGACACAATTGAAACCATGTGGCTCTCTTCTTAGTAGTATAATCATACGCCGTAAGAGATGCGCCCCATATTTCAGGTTTTTTTTTCATTCCTTCAATGAACAGTTGTACGTCCAAACCGGCTGCATTCATGGCAGGCTGACGGCTGCAGTACTGGGATTGTGAACAGGGCTGTTGATAAAATATCGATAGTTTTTCCAAAAGATATGGACGTCTATCGGCGATGTTTCTTTCGCCTTTATATCGATATCGAAATGGCAATATCGAGTGCCGATATGTTTACTTTATATCTTTCGCAATTTTCGAAAAGTCTTTGAAGTTGTTCTCGTGAAACTGTAGAAAAACAAAATTTTACTTTCACTGTGTGTAGGAGTCTTACTACTTTTTCAGCTTTGACCACGTCCAGTCTTTCTCTTTTACAGTGTGAAATAAGTATAGATGGAACAAAGGAGAAATCCGATTGCAGTGGGATGTGGCGGCGTGAATGGAATAACAAGATATCCGATGTGAAGAAGTAGCACACCAGTTGCGTTATAAGACGATTTTTAACGCAATTAGTGTGTCATTTTTTCACATCGGCACCCTTCAAAAACAGTTGCAGAAACTGACGAAGAAAAATCTAAATGACAAGATTGGTCTTTGCTGTGGGCGGAGACATGTGAGGGGAAATGCTGAGGTAATCAGCAATCGGCGCTACCAACAGAACCTGTAACGTTTAACTTCACCACGCAATTTTGACACTACAGCTGCTAGGTCGGTGGTGTTTGCAGAAATGAAAAAAACGGGGAAGTTGACATGAAGTGTTCCTGACAAATCCTATATGTGACGAAACCGAACGACGGACCCATCGGACACCTTTTGTTTTGCCACTTACCCGCAGTTACCACCGTTAACAAAGTGGTTATCGCCAAGCGTGAACGTGCACCGTTTCCCTTTGAGTTCTTGCTCTAAGGAGGATAAGCAAGCTGCTAGCTTGTTGGTGTACAAAAAATATCTAATGATGAATCAATACTTAATTATGCAGCTCTAAACGGGCAGTATACTGTATTTACAATGTGCAGCTGATATTTTGTTTAGCTGGTACGTCGATGGCCATTCCGTTTATACACTCCTGGAAATTGAAATAAGAACACCGTGAATTCATTGTCCCAGGAAGGGGAAACTTTATTGACACATTCCTGGGGTCAGATACATCACATGATCACACTGACAGAACCACAGGCACATAGACACAGGCAACAGAGCATGCACAATGTCGGCACTAGTACAGTGTATATCCACCTTTCGCAGCAATGCAGGCTGCTATTCTCCCATGGAGACGATCGTAGAGATGCTGGATGTAGTCCTGTGGAACGGCTTGCCATGCCATTTCCACCTGGCGCCTCAGTTGGACCAGCGTTCGTGCTGGACGTGCAGACCGCGTGAGACGACGCTTCATCCAGTCCCAAACATGCTCAATGGGGGACAGATCCGGAGATCTTGCTGCCCAGGGTAGTTGACTTACACCTTCTAGAGCACGTTGGGTGGCACGGGATACATGCGGACGTGCATTGTCCTGTTGGAACAGCAAGTTCCCTTGCCGGTCTAGGAATGGTAGAACGATGGGTTCGATGACGGTTTGGATGTACCGTGCACTATTCAGTGTCCCCTCGACGATCACCAGTGGTGTACGGCCAGTGTAGGAGATCGCTCCCCACACCATGATGCCTGGTGTTGGCCCTGTGTGCCTCGGTCGTATGCAGTCCTGATTGTGGCGCTCACCTGCACGGCGCCAAACACGCATACGACCATCATTGGCACCAAGGCAGAAGCGACTCTCATCGCTGAAGACGACACGTCTCCATTCGTCCCTCCTTTCACGCCTGTCGCGACACCACTGGAGGCGGGCTGCACGATGTTGGGGCGTGAGCGGAAGACGGCCTAACGGTGTGCGGGACCGTAGCCCAACTTCATGGAGACGGTTGCGAATGGTCCTCGCCGATACCCCAGGAGCAACAGTGTCCCTAATTTGCTGGGAAGTGGCGGTGCGGTCCCCTACGGCACTGCGTAGGATCCTACGGTCTTGGCGTGCATCCGTGCGTCGCTGCGGTCCGGTCCCAGGTCGACGGGCACGTGCACCTTCCGCCGACCACTGGCGACAACATCGATGTACTGTGGAGACCTCACGCCCCACGTGTTGAGCAATTCGGCGGTACGTCCACCCGGCCTCCCGCATGCCCACTATACGCCCTCGCTCAAAGTCCGTCAACTGCACATACGGTTCACGTCCACGCTGTTGCGGCATGCTACCAGTGTTAAAGACTGCGATGGAGCTCCGTATGCCACGGCAAACTGGCTGACACTGACGGCGGCGGTGCACAAATGCTGCGCAGCTGGCGCCATTCGACGGCCAACACCGCGGTTCCTGGTGTGTCCGCTGTGCCGTGCGTGTGATCCTTGCTTGTACAGCCCTCTCGCAGTGTCCGGAGCAAGTATGGTGGGTCTGACACACCGGTGTCAATGTGTTCTTTTTTCCATTTCCAGGAGTGTATATCGATATGTCGACTTTAATTCGATATATCGATGGCAGATACACTCTTTTAAATATCGACATATCGGACTCCCGATACTTTTAAAAATATCAACAGTCCTAGTTGCGAACGCGTCTGCGCTGCCCCACTCAACTACAACGACTGCTGCTTCGCTGCTATCACGGAGAGCACTGCCATGTGTCAGTGGTAGAACGCGTCCATTTCGCATCGTCATCGCCGTAGTGCACTGCTGACACGTGCCAGAAATGACGCTGTGAATTCGTGATAATAAATCGCTCCTGTGCATCGAGACACAACCGCTGTAGGGCCGCGGCGCGTTTCGAAACTCCCGGGAGGCGTTGCTCAGCCCTCGCCGGCAATACTGCGTAGACATGCAACACCTTTGCGGCGATCGACTGCTGGTGTGACGTTATCGATGATGGACGACAGCTCAGTTAGTAACAAATTTTTCTTGCAAATTATAGTACGCCGTATGTGTGTGTGTGTATGTGTGTGTGTGTATGTGTGAGTGTGTGTGTGTGTGTGTGTAACAATATTTAACTGTTGTTGTTACGGTTGTTGTCTTCTGTCCAAAGACTAGCTTGAGGCAACTCTCCCTGTTAACCTGGTTTACACGACGACATTGGGTTGCGCCACTCGTTGCGTGGAATGAGTTGCACGCAAGTGGTTTCATATATGACTATAGACACGGCGACACCAGTATACACTTCAGTTTCGTCGTTTTGTGGGTCTCTGAGTCGTGTGTGAAATGAAAGTTGTGGCAGCTGCACGTCGCACGAGTTGTGATGGAGCGCCGGCCGGAGTGGCCGAACGGTTCTAGGCGCTTCAGTCTGGAACCGCGCGACCGCTACGGCCGCAGGTTCGAATCCTGCCTCGGGAATGGATGTGTGTGATGTCCTTAGGTTAGTTAGGTTTAAGTAGTTCTAAGTTCTACGGGACTGATGGCCTTAGAAGTTAAGTCCCATAGTGCTCAGAGCCATTTGAACCATTTTTTTGTGATGGAGCTTGTTGCGTGGAATCGCTGCATAAGAAAAAAAATAAGAAACGTGTTTCGATTCGTGACTGGATGAAGAAAAGAGGTCAGCTCGGTTGCTCAGCATTCTTGCTGAAATAATTTATAACGGATATTCCAAGAAGTTTTTTTAATTATCTTAGATTTTCACCAGAACTGTTCACTTTTCTTCTCAATAGACTTAATTATGCGATAAGGAATAAAGATACTGTAATGCATGAAGCACTGTCGCCAGAACTGAAATTACACATCATATTGCGTGCATTACAATCGAGAACACTCGGCATGCTGTAAGTGTAAGTAGGTTGTTTATGTTTTCTTATTGACAACGTTACGTAGTGCTCTGTATGAAAATCACTGGCTGTGCTGTGTGCAGTCTGTGGCTAGTTTGCATTGTTGTCTGCCATTGTAGTGTTGGGCAGCGGCAGCTGGATGTGAACAGCGCGTAGCATTGTGCAGTTGGAGGTGAGCCGCCAGCAGTGGTGGATGTGGGGAGAGAAATGGCGGAGTTTTGAAATTTGTAAGACTGGATGTCATGAACTGCTATATACATCATGACTTTTGATCACTATTGAGGTAAATACATTGTTTGTTCTCTATTAAAATCTTTCATTTGCTAACTATGCCTATCAGTAGTTAGTGCCTTCCGTAATTTGAATCTTTTATTTAGCTGGCAGTAGTGGCGCTCGCTGTATTGCAGTAGTTCGAGTAACGAAGATTTTTGGTGAGGTAAGTGATTTGTGAAAAGTATAGGTTAATGTTAGCCAGGGCCATTCTTTTGTAGGGATTTTTGAAAGTCAGATTGCGTTGCGCTAAAAATATTGTGTGTCAGTTTAAGCTCAGTCCTGTACAATTTTTCTAAGGGGACGTTTCATATGTCGACCCTTAGCCGAGGATACCTCACTGGAATTTTCTGATTTTTTTCTTGTAGTTTGTGTAATTAGTGTAGCTATTGTTTATTGCTAGCGCGTAATTGTAGAGAGAATTTCCTTTGTAGTTGTAGTTTTTCATTCTTGTACAGTAAAACAGTTGTGGCATGCATGTAGATTTGCACCAAGTATTTCACAGCTGCGCTTGCAATTAACTAGATATTATTTTCAGTGCTATGTTAATGTGTTCCCCTAGTTTTGCTCTTCAAATTGTGTTTTTCTGTGTTGTCGTGTGAAATATTGTGACAATAATGGCGTGTGAAAAACGTAATACTAGGCTCCAAAGTAAACTGAGAAATGACAGTGAAGACGAAAGCAGTGTGTTAGCGCCACCATGTAATGAATTAACATAGTAATTTGTTCAACATAATAATTTGGTAATTGTGCATAGGGAAATGGAGCGGGCGGCAAACAATGGCGTAGGCAGTGAAACAATTACAGAACAGGAAAGCATTATCGATCGATCACTCGGCAACAGTTCGCCTCAGGAATCCGAAATGACAGAACACAATTTTAAAAATACTGATTCAGGTTTTGCGTCCTCACCGTTTTCTCAAATAAGTCAAGACACATTTTCAGCTTGTCAAAATGTTAATGTTGCCGGTGCAAATGCACTACCGAAAAGCGTAGAGGAACAGATTCCAGACACTAATGCATTGTTATTAGAGCTAATGCAACAAATGGAACAAAATCAGAGACAAACACAGCAAAAGCTTCAAAAGTTAGACACAATGGAACAACACCAGACACAAACACAGTAACAGTTAGACGCAATGGAACAAAATCTTCAAAAGTTAGTCACCACACTTGAACAAACACGTGAAGATTTAACTACTGATTTACATAACATCGAATCGAAATGTCAAAAAGTCTGTAATGACGTAAAAACACAAATTTGTGAGCATTTTCAACCTATTTTTTCGCGTCATGAAAATGCATTACAGAATCACGAAGCAGCTATAAAAGAACTGCAAACTATTGTTCATGAAAATCACGACACCTTGCAAGCTAAAATTGACTCAGTTGCATCTACCGATTCGGTTACGCAACTTGCAAAAACTCAGGAAAACTTAAAGGACACAGTAGATACAATTTCAACACAAATGGACACACTGAAACTTGGTTCAGAAAAAAACACTGAGGAAATAAGTACACTATCGGAGAAAGTAGCCGAACTTTCGGATCAGTTCACTAACTTATCTGCAAAGGTGGATGATGATCTGAATGACACAAGACCTGTAGTCACGACTGACACAGAAGAGTATGAACAAATTAAGAAATTCAAACAAAATCAGAATCAAATTAATACGCAATACAAAAGAGAAATCCAGGAAGTACAAGATCAGTTGGCACAAGTAATACAAAAATTTCATATTTCAGAGGACACTCGCACTCCAACACGGGAAGAGGAACTTAGAAATACGGAAAAGCCACAAAATAATAACACAGGGCATTTCGGAAATTATGAAAGAAATTGGCAAGGTGCACCGAATTTTGAGATGGAACCACTGACACGACGTAACAATGACCGATATGCTACACTTCGACACGATGATTTTGACTATAAGCTGTTCATTACTACACGTAAATTCAAAACGTTTAAGAATTCTGCCAATGACATTCATCCACAAGCGTGGCTCCATCAATTCTCTCATTGTTTTTCTCCCAACTGGTCATTGGAGCACAGGTTAGAATTTATGTGTGGCTACTTGGAGAATGAACCAGCTGTAAGCATGCGATCGGTCATTCACGATTGTCACAGTGAAGGACATTTTTATCATGCCTTCCTCTCAGCATATTGATCTCAATCTACACAAGACCGAGTAAAACGTAGCATCATAATGATGAAACATTTCGAACAGTCTGAATTTTCCAGTCTTGTGAAATATTTTGAAGACATGTTGCACAAGAATCAGTACCTGTCAAACCCATACAGCCCCTCAGAACTCATCCACATTTGCTTAATCAAACTGCCTGAACATTTACGACATATTATTTTAGGAGGATGTTGCAAAGACGACATTGAAGCTTTTCAGGGACTGTTACAAGAACTGGAAATTGACACTGACAATCGCGGAATGCCAAAACAGGAGCACAACAATTACAGATCACATCCGTCACAATTCCACGATGACAGAAATAATAACTGGACACGACAAGGCTATTCTTACAACGTAAATCGTAACTGAAACAGACACCACCCATATGACAACCGTTGGCAGAGTAGTAATAATTACAGGGAAAGATCACCTCTCCGCAGTAATGACTATCACAGAGACAATCAGAGAAACAGACAATATGGGAACCAAAATAATTATTATCAAGGGAGACAGAATAACTTCAGATGCAACGGGGCAGTGCACAGTTACGATTCAGGGAGAAATTCTCCACCACTTAACCGACAAGAAAGAAACTACAGGAACTACCGATATGACGACAGACGATATAATCATAACGACAGACGTGAATTTCATCAGAACTGGCGGGATTCTAACAGGGCTGTGCCCTCTCGGCAAGGCGAATTTGTAGAAGTTAGGTCTCCTAATCCCAGTAAAGACGCGCGCCAACAAAGAAACAGACAATGACTCGCACCGCAGGCAGCCACGTGCGCCCGCTGGCTCAGGGAAAAATAACATAGACGCTAACCTTGAGAAAAATTCCAGTATTCTTTATCGACATATACCACATGATAATTGCGTTAAAGTTCAAACTCTGCATACTAGGAAGAGCAAAGGGTTACACCACATTTCACATGTAAAACCATTTATTGGGAGATAATCTGCTTTTTAACTTAGTCTTTGCTATAAAGTTTTTCACTTCACATTACTAGTACTCTTTTTCATTCTTAGAAACTGTTAACATGCAACTATGTTTTAAAGTTAAATATCCAGTCAAGAACCAAGAGAACTTATTTAAACAGAAATTACGAATGGATTGTTATTGTGAACAGACGACACAGTGTTATTGTGTGTGTGCATTCTTGCTTGTTAGTTGCACGATTACGTAATGACTATAAGGCTCACATACTTAGAACATTTACCAGTACTGCTAATGAGATTTTAATTCAACATTTTGGTTTCCTTGAAAATACATTCTGGATTTAAAGTACTCTCTGTGAAATACCAGATGACACACTGGTTAGTTTATGTGACAGATACACGATTTTATCACGATGCTACTAATGAGTGACAATTTACAATGTTGCTTTTGCGGTGTATCTGTTTTATATCTGCACAGTTTTTCTGAATTCTTCTGTAAAGTAAAACATGTTTTAGTAGTAACTTTTGTGGTATAGCTACAAGGAGACAGCCTTTTCCTTAGGACAACAATACGTTACAGCACAGTACTTTCCTCATCACGGCAATAAGCGTAATAACTAAGATATCTATACGCAAAGCATTTCACTTTTGTTTATCATGAGGTAAGTACATTGACTTCTGCAGAACTTAGCTTTCGGAGGACGATAACTACGACACTTCCACAGAGATTATCTTACAACAACACGCACAGTTTAGCGCTACAGTACACGTATTTGAGTGATTAATTTTGTACTTAAAGCATTTATTTTTAAAGATATTTGAAGTACAATGGTACAAAGGTTTTCCGTGATACATTTCAATCCATCGCTGTAATCTGTAACACCTGAGGGTATAATTACATTAATCCTCAGGGGGGTACACGCTAACTTTGTGTACCATGTGTTTGGCAAGCACAGGGAGCCCTAGCCGATATGGTATTTGCTTATACAACTTTACACATCGGTACCATATTTCTCTAACACATAAAATACACAGCTATCTGATCATTTAACTGAGAGACACAAACATTTTTTACTATGTCAGTGACACATGTTTACGCAATTACACAGTTGGGTAACTTCACACTTATGAAACTGTATTTTGTCTGTACTTCGTGAACTGTTCATATTTTTTCGGAACCATTGTGAAACTATGAGAGCTTTAAATGATGTATTTGGTAAGGGAGCATGATTTGAAAGTACGTTTGAGGTAGATGACACCATTGAAATGAGCAGAGAATTTTTTTAGGTTTTGAAATTATTGCAGAAAGCTACGACGTTTTTGAGAATTGCCTGAGATGTTATGATATTATTATGACGACGATGTATTATGCTGTTGAGATATGTTTATGATCAATAAGCTGATGCTATATGAGGAATGTGATTACGTGTTTATATGTATATGAATAATGAATAGAAGTTAGGGACTCTGGTTTGTGAAAAAGGTTGTTGGAAACCAAGAATCGTACTTTAAGAGTTATGAAATGTATGTAAATGCGTGAATGTATTACAATGCTGACGAAAATTTTTTGGACACTGTTATATTCATAAGATTTGGTGTCTACACATTTGCAACGCATTTTGTTTCTACACATTTGTAACGCAAATTCTCAACCTGTGGAATTTTTCTATATGAGACTGCCACTGTAGCAGAAACTGCTGTCGTAAATATTTCAGTAAGAAAGGTAAGTGACCTTGACATAATGCGTTTTGGGTGCCCAGCTGATAGGTAGTCGTCTGACAAAAGAAAGGCATTAGGTGGAGGAAAAAAGAGACCATTATCCTCGCCATTGACATTCCTTTAGAGAAAGCATCACAAATACGACACGCTCATTACTTGGAAACATGATTACTCGTACTTTGTGCTACTTACTGAAATGCTTATGAATTGATGGGAAATATTTGTACACCTGCACACCTGATTATGACAAGTGTCTTTCTACGAGAATTGAGAGAATTTCTACTAACTCATGAAATCCCACATGACTATTGAATGATATCTTTATGCTTTACTTTGTACAAAGTTGCTTATCATTTGATATATGGTTTCCAGCTGTGTTGCAGCATTGGTTTTATAAAATAAAATTAAATGCATTTGCTAATGTGAACACTTTCTGTTAACAGATCTATTAAATACTAATTTTATGATCCACATTCTTCGGAAAAGGAGCTCTTGGAATGGAAAGAACAGTAAGAAGGGCCTAATAACAGTAACTGCATATATAATTTTCTTTTCAAGTACTTGGTAATTTTTTGTAGAATTAGTTTTTGTGGTGCACCACTTTAATTACATAGACATTAAGATGTGAATAGACATTTCCCTTATCTGCATTGTTGTCTTTAGTGTAATATTTTTTCTGCTTGAGCTTTGTCATGTTTAGATATAAGTTATTGCATTTGCTGCTGCTGTTTGCCATGCATAATGTTACAGAATTTGACTTTGTATTATGCTGTTAAGTCAGCTTTACTACGGATTTATTTTTCTTGTTTGCTGCACAGTGCCTTATATTAGTTGTAATATTGTAATTGCTATGCCAATTTGAATTTTTTGTCATTGCTGTTTGTACTAATTGTTTTGTGCTGCTGCATTGCCTCGTCCCTTAGTTTAGGATCTGAGCTCAGTAGATTTAAGTTAGCTTGAGAGGGGGTAGACTACATAAAAGAATGAGTTGCGATGAACTGGAAGAAAGGCATTGAGAAGTTATACGAAAAAAGTACAGAAAGCAGGTATAGGTAGGATTTTCTTGGAAATAAATGATGAGGTAAGATAATGGAAAATAAATAACGAGGTAAGAAATATGTGTACATATAAATACAGAAAGCTTGCTTGGATAGGAATTTTTTTTTTTTTTTTTGGTGGAAACAAATGTTGAAATAAGACGAAATATTTATGGAATGAAGTTTTGGGTTGGACTGCAGTACCAAATGTTACACTGAGAACAAACCCTGGCCTTTCCTTTTGTGTTATCCCACTATGTGTTTGTGCACCCTTGTGTATTTGTTTTCTTCCTGTCTCTGTGTACTGTTTCATAGAATTTTTTCTCTTCTAATACTAAGCTACATTCACTATGATGAGGAATACTGTTATCCTCAAATATAATTTGCATTAATAATATGTTATTTACTTCGTAAAGTTGTTTAGACATTATTTATTCTGTTTTGTTTCAATGCTCATGTGTGAAGTTGATGTTTCAAAAGTTATTCTGATCTTTTATTCTTGTACTTATGTCATAATTCCTGTATCTGTTTATTTCTATTCTTTTGTAAAGCCTGTACTACTCCAGAGTTATCTGTATTGTTATGTTCTTTAATGATGTATTTTGTACCTTTGTAATTGTATTCTTACGTTATAAAATTGTAATTGACACCAGTTCATCATATTATTAACTTGTAAGTTACATTTCACTACACACATTTCTGTTGGTCATAGTATATGGACAATATGTGAGAAGTAGGGACTGTTAGTATTTGCACATGTGTTAATAATTCAGCAAGGGACTGGATAACAGCGTTGCTGGTTCTAAGGACAATTCCAAAAACTTTGTGAGTGCACAAGTGGTGGTTATGGACTTGCTATATTATCTGCAAGACTCTTCAATGGTGATTGTGCACCCGCACAGTCACAACAGGTGGCTGCTGGCCATCTTTACAAGGACTACAGTGGGTCGGCATCTTTGATGACCCACCAATACCATTATTTCTAAAAGGACTGCAGTGGGTCTGCAACTCTGGTGGCCCACCAATCCCACAATCTCTACCAGGACTACAGTGAGTCTACTCTGTGATGACCTACCTACCAATATTCTTCAAAACTGCGACTGACTCTGCTGTGGGTTTGCTCTGTTGTGGACCATTACCTGTCTGCATGTCGAGAGTCAGCACTGTCTTTCTGTTGGAAGGACAACACTACTTCTTTAAGACTGCATGGAAATCCACTACTTCTGTGTGCATTTTCTTTTATTGTTCAGACCTTGAGAAAAACACTGCAATTTTACTGTGATGAATGATCAGGACTGTCTTTATGAACTGTGAATTTTAGCTTTTGACCAACATTGTATCAATAAATGTGTGCATTTGATATCTCAGTTATTGTAATTATGAAAAATTTTATCCAATCATTATTCGCCACTGCCCAAAACAATTTGTAAAATTTTTTGTGGGGAGCATGGGGCCTATGTAAGTAGGCTGTTTATGTTTTCTTATTGACAACGTTACGTAACGCTCTGTATGAAAATCACTGGCTGTGCTGTGTGCAGTCTGTGGCTAGTTTGCATTGTTGTCTGCCATTGTAGTATTGGGCAGCTGGATGCTAACAGCATGTAGCGTTGCGCAGTTGGAGGTGAGCCGCCAGCAGTGGTGGATGTGGGGAGAGAAATGGCGGCGATTTGAAATTTGTAAGACTGGATGGCATGAACTGCTATATATATTATGATTATTAAGGTAAATACATTGTTTGTTCTCTATTAAAATCTTTCATTTGCTAACTATGCCTATCAGTAGTTAGTGCCTTCAGTAGTTTGAATCTTTTATTTAGCTGGCAGTAGTGGCGCTATCTGTATTGTAGTAGTTCGAGTAACGAAGATTTTTGGTGAGGTAAGTGATTTGTGAAAGGTATAGGTTAATGTTAGTCAGGGCCATTCTTTTGTAGGGATTTCTGAAAGTCAGATTGCGTTGCGCCAAAAATATTGTGTGTCAGTTTAAGCTCAGTCTTGTACAATTTTTCAAAGGGGACGTTTCATAACACCAATAATTATTAACATTAACAGTAAAATTATTAACATTAGCAACAATAATTCTTTGAAGCAGGCCGCATTAAGAAGAGAATGGTTTGCAAAGTGCTCTCTTGAAGAGATCTGTAAAGTGCCAATATTTCAAAATTCTAACATATGTGAATGGGGAGCACTGCAGCGACATATTAAGTAGATGAATATTGAATAAAGAACGCAGCTTCTTGAATTTGTATTCCTTCCCTCCTGTCAACAATATTCCTTAAAAAAGAGTTGACCAATTTGAACGATGGGATTTTATACTTGTATTTTTCTTAATTCAGTTGTGTATGTGCTCCTAACTCAATAAATTTTGCCCTGCAGTTCAGATATTGTCAAATCATCTATGTTATGATCGCACATGACGATCTCAGCGGCAGCAATGTGTTGCTTATTTTTGTAATCAGCATCACTGAAATCCCAGAAACACCTATGCAAAGCATACACCTCCAGAAAGCGAACATTCATATTTCAGTTTGTCTACACTCTACGAACACACATAACCTCAAAACTCATCTAACTAATATCGCTGAAGTTGGAACACGCCGAAAGTGTTTAGTTTCACCAACGAGTTGCGCAAACGCGCGGCGCGTGCGCAGTGGCCGGTAGCGCAGTTGCCTGCAACCTAGTGTCGTCGTGTAAACTAGGCTGTAGTCTATTCTGCACGAACCTCTTCATCCTTGCGTAACTACTGAACCAACATCCATTTAAGTCAGCCTACTGTAACGAGGCCTGGGTAGTCTTCTACAACTTTTACACCCAACGTCTACCTCCATTACCAAATGCATGACTTCTACATCTACATCTACATCTACATTTATACTCCGCAAGCCACCCAACGGTGTGTGGCGGAGGGCACTTTACGTGCCACTGTCATTACCTCCCTTTCCTGTTCCAGTCGCGTATGGTTCGCGGGAAGAACGACTGTCTGAAAGCCTCCGTGCGCGCTCTAATCTCTCTAATTTTACATTCGTGATCTCCTCGGGAGGTATAAGTAGGGGGAAGCAATATATTCGATACCTCATCCAGAAACGCACCCTCTCGAAACCTGGCGAGCAAGCTACACCGCGATGCAGAGCGCCTCTCTTGCAGAGTCTGCCACTTGAGTTTGTTAAACATCTCCGTAACGCTATCACGGTTACCAAATAACCCTGTGACGAAACGCGCCGCTCTTCTTTGGATCTTCTCTATCTCCTCCGTCAACCCGATCTGGTACGGATCCCACACTGATGAGCAATACTCAAGTATAGGTCGAACGAGTGTTTTGTAAGCCACCTCCTTTGTTGATGGACTACATTTTCTAAGGACTCTCCCAATGAATCTCAACCTGGTACCCACCTTACCAACAATTAATTTTATATGATCATTCCACTTCAAATCGTTCCGCACGCATACTCCCAGATATTTTACAGAAGAAACTACTAACAGTGTTTGTTCCACTATCATATAATCATACAATAAAGGATCCTTCTTTCTATGTATTTGCAATACATTACATTTGTCTATGTTAAGGGTCAGTTGCCACTCCCTGCACCAAGTGCTTATCCGCTAGATCTTCCTGCATTTCGCTACAATTTTCTAATGCTGCAACTTCTCTGTATACTACAGCATCATCCGCGAAAAGCCGCATGGAACTACCGACATTATATACTAGGTCATTTACATATATTGTGAAAAGCAATGGTCCCATAACACTCCCCTGTGGCACGCCAGAGGTTACTTTAACGTCTGTAGACGTCTCTCCATTGATAACAACATGCTGTGTTCTGTTTCCTAAAAACTCTTCAATCAAGCCACACAGCTGGTCTGATATTCCGTAGGCTCTTACTTTGTTTATCAGGCGACAGTGCGGAACTGCATCGAACGCCTTCCGGAAGTCAAGAAAAATAGCATCTACCTGGGAGCCTGTATCTAATATTTTCTGGGTCTTATGAACAAATAAAGCGAGTTGGGTCTCACACGATCGCTGTTTCCGGAATCCATGTTGATTCCTACATAGTAGATTCTGGGTTTCCAAAAACGACATGATACTCGAGCAAAAAACATGTTCTAAAATTCTACAACAGATCGACGTCAGAGATATAGGTCTATAGTTTTGCGCATCTGCTCGACGACCCTTCTTGAAGACTGGGACTACCTGCGCTCTTTTCCAATCATTTTGAACCTTCCGTTCCTCTAGAGACTTGCTGTACACGGCCGTTAGAAGGGGGGAAGTTCTTTCGCGTACTCTGTGTAGAATCGAATTGGTACTCCGTCAGGTCCAGTGGACTTTCCTCTGTTGAGTGATTCCAGTTGCTTTTCTATTCCTTGGACACATTTCGATGTCAGCCATTTTTTCGTTTGAGCGAGGATTTAGAGAAGGAACTGCAGTGCGGTCTTCCTCTGTGAAACAGCTTTGGAAAAAGGTGTTTAGTATTTCAGCATTACGCGTGTCATCCTCTGCTTCAATGCCTTCATCATCCCGGAGTGTCTGGATATGCTGTTTCGAGCCACTTACTGATTTAACGTAAGACCAGAACTTCCTAGGATTTTCTGTCAAGTCGGTACATAGAATTTTACTTTCGAATTCACTGAACGCTTCACGCATAGCCCTCCTTACGCTAACTTTGACATCGTTTAGCTTCTGTTTGTCTGAGAGGTTTTGGCTGCGTTTAAATTTGGAGTGAAGCTCTCTTTGCTTTCGCGGTAGTTTCCTAACTTTGTTGTTGTACCACGGTGGGTTTTTCCCGTCCCTCACAATTTTACACGCCACGTACCTGTCTAAAACGCATTTTACGATTGCCTTGAACGTTTTCCATAAACACTCAACATTGTCAGTGTCGGAACAGAAATTTTCGTTTTGATCTGTTAGGTAGTCTGAAATCTGCCTTCTATTACTCTTGCTAAACAGATAAACTTCTTGATGCTTTAAATATGATCTATGAACAGATCCCTTCTTTACTAAAGATGTGCCATAAATTTCAAATCTTCGGCAATCTAAATTGATCTCACAAAAAATTCTTTGCTCCCCAAAAGGTTTCTTGGCAAAAACGAGGTGCGTTAGTGTAACCCTATCGTGTCGTTTCCATCGTAGGCTGCAGTTCATTCGCAAACCGCAGACCCAGTTACTTAACACATAGTCTGCTTATCTTAAATTTTCAGTTACGTGCGCTTGTGCGATGAAAACCCTTAACTGCAGCAGGAAAGGGAAAAGCTCGCCTGGAAAAACCACAATAAATGTAATCTGATGACAGCAAATTAGTCGCTACCTTCGGAGACAAAGGGAGATTGTAGAGTTTGCGTTAAGAGAGGTTTTATCGCGGCAGTTTACTGTGGGGTTTCCTAATGTCTCTCAGATAAACTACCGAGGCATTAGCCGCGTCTTCGTCTTTGTTACGGAGTTTTTCCCGAACGCGATAGCTACGCCAGCATATGATTTCAAATTACTACCCAACCTAGGTAGAAGATCGCTTATCGAGTGTAGACTATCATTTCTGATTGTGTTCACTCATTGAAACTCAACACTAACTCTCACAGAGATACTGATTCCTGCTGCAGAGAATACTGTGGCTACCGCCTGCAATGTAGAATATTATATCTACCCAGTTCCTCAATAAACTAACCGGTTTTCTTCAGTCCTAAGCTGTTGTCTTGCTCTTGCTCTTCGAAAGCGAAGTACAATTACACAAGCTGTGTAATTTATATGTGATGAAAACAAATATTGGAGTTGAGCCGTTCTGCTCTATTCAATACGCCCACTTCACTATTGCATAATTTGAGTGTCATTGCAATACCAAGTCTCTCCCTTGCGGACCGTACGTTTCGTCGGCGGTGACTCAGGTTATAATTTCCCGTCACTACACCTTATCTGTTTGTCGTCGGTGCCTGTTGCTACTAGTTGGACGATATGACGAAAATACAATGTCTGCGGCTATCAATTATGAGGCAAGAATTTTTTCGTATCTCATTGATGTTACTACAGGACTATTCAAAAAAGGAGGAATAAATTTCAAACATTCATTGCTTCCAAACTACAAAAGATAGAAAAAAACAATTCCAACTTTCCTGGAAAGAGAGAAGTTGAAATTTTTGTGCATTCAGTGTGTTACAAATATCAAAACGCTGGCTCATTTCCTCCCACACACGAAGCCCTTCTTTTTGAATATCCCTGGATAGAAGACGGCTGGAAGCAGAACAGATTCGTGAAGGAGACTGGCAAAGAGTTAATTAACACGGTGGTTGTCTACAACTTGCAGTTACAGGGTGATTTTCAGCGTCAGCTCTAGGAACTGTAAATTTGGCCAGTAGAAGTGATACACGTTCAACGAGTTCACTACATCTCCCTAACAAATGTATTTGCAAATTAACTGTAGTCGAGTAATCGCATTTTTTGTTATGCAAATTGCGTGAATGGTAACAGTGCAGCAGTAATGTCTGTGTGAACAGTTCGTTCTGTTTAACGGAGAATCGCTGTGTTATTATTCACAGTATCAGCGGACGCTGGTGTCCGTATAGACCAGCAAATAAGTACCGCTAGTTTAGCAGAGCTGAAAATTTGTTACCCATTTATCATTGGAATCGCAGGAAAGCGTTACGAAATAATGTACGCTCTTGACAATGAAGTCAGAGATTTCATTTTTCCATAGCTTTTTTACATTGTGCTGTTAGTTATGTGTGAATGTATGGCGGACGTTTTCATTTATTTTGTCCAACTTCTATCAAGCGTTATTATAAAATTGTTTTCCGTCTGTTGTAAACTCGTCCACCCCCATGTGTCTAGATCTGTAATAAGTAAGTTACGGCTCAAAAATTAATATATCTCTTTCGATCTTCTTTTTTCTTGTTAAATTTAAGTGCAAAATTCGTTCCAGCGGTGTATTTAGAGTAAACATAGTCCATGGCTCCCATTGGATTTTATCTTCTATTCTGTTCAGCTGTTTCTTTGGTAGAAATAATTTACAAGCCAAGATCGCTTAAATACTGTTTACTGGATAACCGGCTTCAACACTCTGAAGGTGCCATCATCGGGTCTGTGAAGATATAACATGACAGGTCTGAGGGACGGCTTACATGAGTTACACTATATACTATTAGTACAGTACCACATACCTGAGTGTAGCTTGATATTTATAAATCATTTGGATATAACGATACATGAGGCAGACCAGCTGATATAAAATCATTGTCACAAAAAACAAAAAACAACTGCTCTCATTGTGAAACGCGTATGTATTCAGTACAGCGATGGCGAGCCATGAGAGAATCTCTGACCAGAGAGTTATTTATCGTTGCTAGTCTGCGCTTGACTGCGCGAGAGTTCAGTTCTGTTGCGAATGAGAGTGAGTCGCGAGTGGTACGTAGGTTGTTGCGAGTTGTAATCAGTCGGAGTTGTGTGTGAGGAGTCGGCAGGCGTCGACATGGGACTCTGGTCAAGATTCAGAACGAGGTATACTGTTAAATAAGGTAATGAAGCAGCATTGCGCTCATCTGATAATGTAATGGATCTTAAGTGTAATTAATTTGTTTAAGAATCGCCCCAATAATAATTTTATTTTCAAACCAAGCATTTTAACAAAACAAACATTTTATTGAAAGAAAATTTCCCGTGCATTTCCTTAAAAAAAATTACTTAAGTTCAAAGAATTTTTGCGATGCATTTCCTCCAAGCTATTGCGAAAAAAATAAGAGCAGATGCAATTTTACTGAGGTAAGAACAGGGCCTTAGATCGACATTTCGGTCTATTTGCGTTTTCATTGTCACTGAGATTTCATTTTTTTATTGAATTGACTTTCATTTTTGTGGGAGGTTACACATGGGTCAGATTGCTAGTTCTCATTTAATTGTCATTGTCAATAAATTATTTTATTTGCTGGTAGGTTACACTAGGTTCTATTCTCGTTGACATTTAAATATTGTCTTTCAAATTTCGCTGGGGAGGTTACACTTGGCTCTATGTCCTTTGACATTTAAAATATTTTCTTTTACATTTTTGTGGGGTGGTTACACTTGGCGACATCTGGTCCAGGATCGTATTTCGTTGAGAATCTTCTGAAAAGTAGTCAGATATCTGCTCTCATTTACTTAATATAATTAACATTTGGCGCAACGCTTTTACTAATTTTGTGATTTTCTTCCACAGATCATCGGCAATTCGTTGCTCTCTGTTGTATTTGTGTTTGTTGCTTTTTTTTGCATTGTGCTTATTTCATTTGTGAATAATTGTGATTAGTGTAAAAATGCCGCGAAAGACTGTGAATAGTGCATCGCGAAGTATAATGAGTGAAATAACCGAATTAAACAACTTGACCGATAGTAATTGCGACACGCAATATAATGATGACAATTCACCGTTTACTGACAATCACCCTAATGATGAACAAGCGAACTCAATTGTGTCCTCTGTTAATTTGACGACAATTGATGACGCAGGGTGCTCTGTTGCAATGAGTGCTGCCCAGCTTAAAACAACCGGTTTACTAAATTCACGTGAAGAACACACAAATTTGTCTAATGAAAATGAACAGGATACACAAAGTAGGACGGATTTATTTAATTCCGAAATAGTGACCGACAGTGTACATTTGACTGGCAAACAATTTTGTAATTTACAGAATGACCAAATGGTCACACAGAACACGACAATCGCAGGTACGGCACTAAACAGCACAGAGAATAAGAATGCTGATTTTGGGTCGGATCCAGTTATGGCATTGTTGCTACAAATGACTAAGCTGTTTAATAAAAAATTTGATAACAATAACGAAAATCTCAAACAACTTAGTGAACAGTTCAGACAACAGAGTGAAAAATTAGACAACAATGATGTAAATCTCAAACAACTTAGTGAACAGGTCAAACAACAGAACGAAAAACAAGACAAGCTTAATGAAAAATTAGGCAACAATTCCAGACAGCTTAGTGAACAAATTAGAGCCGTTGCCGCGCAGTGTCATGACACCAAGGAACAGTTACGCGAGGAAATTGAAGCTTGTTCAAAGAAAAGTACCGAAGAAATTAGATCTGTTCCTCAGGAATTAAGGTATATGCAAACAGTTACAACAGAAACACTTAGAGAGGAAATTAGCGCAGTCGCTAAACAATGCTCTGAAAAAGCTACACAATTACGCGACGAGTTTAAACTAATGACGGCAGAACTTTCGCGCACGATGGACGCTAAGATAGACGCGAAATTCGACCAACAAAACACTCAAATTGACGAACGTTTTAATCACCACATACAAAACAGTGATACACGTTTCCGCAAGTTTATTCAGGATCAAAATAAAGTAAAACGTCAGGTAATGGAAACATTCACTGCACAGAGACAGGAAGACAAACGTAAATTGTTCGCGAAAGCGAAGACATACGTAGACAACAATATTGCTACAGTGTCCGACGAAATTAATACCATCAGACAGTCGAACACAGAATTACGTGACGAAATTTCTTATCTTAAATTAAAAACAGACACATACACAACAGATTTTCAAACAGTGACCGACAGACTCGAACAATTAGAACTAACACAGGATTCCGATGTCGTCAAAGCTGATGTTAAAAAACTGAACGAAACTACACGTAAATTGCAAAAACAGATTAATGCCACTGACACTAAAACCGATGATCAGGTAAAAATACTGACTGAAAAATATGATGAATTGGCCAGTCGTATTGACGTTATTGAAAGTAATAATGACAACAAATCAGACGACACTGCACCGATTTCATTTAATCAAACACCTGAATTTCAAAATTTACAGCAGACAGTTAATGAGATCGATTCATCTAATAACACCTTACGTAGAAAATTGTCATGTTTACAGCAAGAGGTAACAGAGATGAAAAATATTTCAGTTAATAACACATCACAGCAGACGCCACTGTTCGAACATTTGTCAGACTCACGCAGCGGATATAATTTGGGTAATCTACAGAGAATACGGGACTTAGATTCCGAACAGACACAGACAAATAGATTCTCTTACAATACTGAACCTGTTCCGTCATACAGAGACGATAATTTTGATTACAAACATTTTCTGTCAGTGAGAAAATTTAAAGTGTTTAAAAATGACAGAACACAGATTCACCCACTGGATTGGATTCAACAATTTAGCTTTGCTTTTCCACCGACTTGGCCTGTTACGCATAAACTTGAATTTATTTGCAGTTTTTTGGAAGGTGAACCGGCAACTCGTATGAGACCGATCGCGAGGCAATGCTATTCAGTAGAAGAGTTTCAGAATGCTTTTCTGTCAGCGTATTGGTCGAAGACGACACAGCGCGGAATTAAAGATCAACTAATTAGCTTACCGAATTATGAGAACTCAAACTTTCCCAGTGTCAATTTTTTGAATACATGGTGCAACAAAACCAGTACCTAAGTGAACCGTACAGTGAATCTGCACTTATACAATTATGCATTTCTAAATTACCACGGTCATTAAGAGTGTCACTTTTAACGGGTCAGCAAAAAGAAAATATTTCGGCATTCAGGGATCTGTTGCAGCTTTTAGAAGTGCAGCAAACAGATTATTCTTTCGTAAACAAAAACTTTCATATAATAACCAAAGTCAACAAACATACAGCAATTATGATCAGGCACGTAATTTCAATAGTAAAGGTAATAGACGCTTTAGGAATAACAACCAACAGAACTTTAATATCATGCAAAATTCTAATTATCTATATCGTCAAAATTTTCAGCAACAGGAACCACATTTTAGTAACAATAGACGTTTTCCACCACAACAGCATGAAAATCAGCCGGTTAGCATACCTAACCAACAATGGAATGCACAAGGTCAACCAGGCTTTAATGTTTCGCCGCGTGCACGTACAGTCCCAGGTACAACAAATAGTAACGCACGGCAGCAAAGGAACAACTACATACAGAAAACACAGTATTTCAATTCCTATCGCAATGCACCGTATAGGAATGACTATTACGACAGACATAAAAATAATGAGGACAATTTTCAGCGTACATCTAACAACAGTCGGTCATACCAACGGCAAAATCATCCGCAAGAACATATTCTCATGAATGAACCCGACAGTAGGTATCATCCAGAGCGTAATACGTCTGGAAGAAGTAATAGAACAGTTCAAATAGTGGAAATGCCACAGAATCCTCTTGATAATAATAACACATCAGATAGAATCTGACTAGATACTGTACAGGTCGCATCTTCCAATAACACAAGCACTACTTTTGACACGCAAAATGTTGTTCACGAAAATGTTATTACTTTTGACGATATCAGAGACACTCTTTTACAGGAAAGACCAGTTGTTCAGAAAACTATTTCACATCCTGTTATCGAAATTAAAATTGGATCTTAGAAATTTTCAGCAGTAATCGATTGCGGATCACCTATGTCAGTTATAAATGAAGAAACTTTTAACGAGTGTAACAAAGAGAATACCTATCCTACATTACCATTAGGCAAAACGAAAGTGAAAGGAGCAGTATCGAGTAAAGGAGTAGACGTTAAATTACAAACACGTTTATCATTTTGTATTGCAGGTCATACCTTTCACTCAAATTTTTGGATTGTTCCTTTATTGACAACAGACGTTATTTTAGGTAATAATTTTCTGGTACAACACGACGCTGTTATTGACTTTCAAAATTCCTATTTAATCTTGAAGGATGAAAATGTGCAATTGGCTTTAGAATTTCAGCACTCATTATCGGCAGAAGAAGAAACAATTAATTGTACGGAGGTCATTTCCGTATCACGTAACATAGACTGTAATTCCACATCGTTCACGGATACGTACGTACATAACTATAACATTCCAGACGAAGCTGACTACGACGTAATGCAGATGATTTCTGATAAAGTTAAACAAAGCAGTGCAAATACAGACGACGAACGCACGCAACTACGTAAAATTCTTTTACAGCAAGCTCCAGTTTTTGACAACATTCCTAGTACTATGTCCGGTTTTATGTATGAATTTCAAGTCAAACAGCACGACACATTTAAAGCTAAACATTATCCCATTCCGTATATCCATAGAGAACAAGTTAAAAAAGAATTGCAGGATATGCTTGACCAAGGAATTATTGAACCAGCAGTTAGTCCGTACATAAACCCTCTACATATTGTTAAGAAAAAAGATGGCTTACTTCGCCTCGTACTTGATTCACGTCACATTAATGACATAATTATTAATGAAACAGATCGACCACAGACACTAGAGGAACTTTTACAGAAATTTCATGGTACTGCTATTTATTCTACATTGGATTTGAAATCGGGATTTTGGCAAATTCAGCTTCATCCGAATTGCAGGAAGTATACAGCTTTTCTCTGTTTTGGTGACTGTTATCAATTTTGCAAATTACTATTCGGCTTAACTATTTCTTCTGCAGCTTTTATTCGCGGTTTGAACACAATACTTCCGACAGAACTTAAGGACAGAATTACGACGTACGTAGATGACATTCTTATTCCAGAAGCTAACTGGTCTGAACACAATATGATTCTTGAACGTCTGTTACAAACTTTTCATGCGCAAGGACTCACAGTTAATCTCAGTAAATCGCACTTTGGTAAAACTTCTATAAAATTTCTTGGACATGTAATTTCAGCAGAAGGCATTGCGCCTGATCCGGAAAAACTTCAAGCTCTACGTGACATTACTGTTCCTACGACGAAGAAGCAACTACGCAGTTTTTTGGGATTAATTAACTTTTTCGTAAATTTATTCATCACTCTGCTTTAGACACACCTAGATTATGCCAATTGACAGGTAAAAACACGATTTGGTCCTGGGATAAGCAAGCACATTCTGAATTTGTGAACCTGAAAGAAGTTTTGTTAAATGCACCACTTTTATCGCACCCAGATCTTACCAGAGATTTTTCCATTGCCACCGACAGTTCTAACACCGCTTTAGGCGTACACATTTTTCAGGAAATTGAAGAAGATGGTTCTACAATAATTAAAAACATCGCATTTGCAAGCCGCATTCTGTCACCTGCTGAACGAAATTATTCCGTTACAGAACTAGAAACATTATGTGTTGTATGGGCTTTCACGAGATTTAGGCATTTTCTTTATGGCAGACATACCACCGTCTACACGGACCACAGAGCGATACAATTTTTACTTTCAGCTAAATTTACTCACGATAGATTAAGTAGATGGAAATTTTATTTACAGGAATTTAATTTTACAGTTGTTCACATTCCCGGAACACAAAATGTTGTAGCAGACGCACTATCCCGTTCTCTCAGCAACAATCAGCAAGATGTGGCAACCAACTTCTGCAAAGCAAATTTCAGCGTGATGTACATCCAACGAGTTGCATTTGAAAATTTTATTTCGTCGTCATTACAGGACATAGCACAAGAGCAAAGTAAAGACAATGTGTGGAAAGAAATTAAACACCTTTGGCAAGATAAGAATAATGTTACGATTAGACACCATTACACTGTACGCAATGACATTCTGTTTCGCCGTTCTCATCCTGACAGCAACAATTGGTTATTATGTATTCCTGACGAACTGGTTAACAAATTAATCTGGTACACTCATTTAAGTTATGCGCATTACGGAGCCAGAAAATGTTTTCTTATCCTGAGACAGAACTGTTATTTTACGAACATGGAGAAACGTATTCGACGAGTTTTAGCGACATGTAAAATTTGCCAGAAAGCTAAGTCAGACACCACTTCACATATTCCTCCATTATATCCCATTGTACCTGTTAAATTAAGACACATGGCCGCTGTAGACATTTTTGGTCCAATTCCAAGAACTAATAGAGGTTTTTGCTACATCTTTGTCGCTGTTGAACTCACTTCAAAATTTGTTACTTTCACTCCGTTACGCAAAGCTACTGCTAAAACTGTTTCGAAAGCATTTGTAAAACATTTCTTATTTCATGTAGGGCATGTGATGAGAGTAATTTCTGACAATGGATCACAATTTCGATCTGCTATATGGACACGCATGTTACGAGCTAGAAACATTTCTCCGATCTATATATCCAAGTACCATGCTTCTTCGAACCCCTGTGAACGATTAATGAAAGAAATTGGTAAACTGTGTAGAATATACTGCCACAAAAGACGTATTGATTGGGACACACACATATTCTCATTCCAAGATGTACTTAATTCCATTCCAAATGAATCCACTATGCTATCTCCGTCTGTTATACTGAAAAATGTTGAACCACCTAACAAAATTACAGAATTAGTAAATTTTCCTACATCTCGTCGACTACGACACCATGAAATAATTAACATTGCGCTAAACAACATCAAACGTGCCGCAGAGCGCCGGAGAAGACAGCAAAAACAGGTTTGTACACGCCGAGACTTTCACGTGGGACAGAAGATATTAGTACGTACACACTATTTATCCAGCAGAATAAAAGGTAGGTGCAGTAAATTTGAACTTCTATACGCAGGTCCATATCGGATTCGCAGCATTCCTCACCCCAATGTTGTACACGTCGAAACTTTGAGAACGAGAAAAAGTAAAGGCAATCACCATGTCTCTAACATTAAACCTTTTATTGAGTGAAGATACTTTATGATTTATCACAGTGTAATGCCATTTCCTAATTTTTTTTATTTATGACCACTTATGCAATTATACTCACATGAACACTTACTGATGATTATCGTATTTTTTCTTGGCAAGTGCCCGGCAAGGTAACGTTAGCAGGTCGCTCTTCTTATTTATGTGACTACTTACTGATGATTGTATTTTTTTTTTTTTTTGGCAAGCGCTCGACAAGATAAGGTTAGCAGGTTGCTTTACTTGTCGTTACATATCAGACCGTGCACATTTTCCATTTTTTGTGTGTATGATTGTTTTCCTGTTTTGTTTGTATGCACTATGAATTAGTTAAGATATAACACACACCAGTTGACTTTGACATTTTTGCTTTATGATATCTCAACATCGTGACTACTTTACCTTTTTTTGTGTAATTGAAATAAATTAAACAGAAATGGGAATTTCACCTACGGAATAAACGAAAGAAGATGCAAAAACTTTATGAGGAAGAGTAAATGGATGAGAATTAACAAGCATTAACAAGAATATACAATACACATCGAAGAATAGCAGTCTTAACTAATTTTTTCTTTCAGAATACGAGGCGATTGATGCAGGCTGTCAGACAGAACTACACATCTTAGTTTTAGTGATGAAATATGCTTATCTCTAGCATATTTCATCACTAAAACTAAGATGTGTAGTTCTGTCTGACAGCCTGCATCAATCGCATCGTATTCTGAAAGAAAAAATTAGTTAAGACTGCTATTCTTCGATGTGTATTGTATATTCTTGTGTAATGAGTAATGAAGTGATTTTTTTTGCAGATGATAATGAATGCTGATGAAGAGTAATGATGAAGGATATGCTACTATGAATAATGAAGTTTTTCTTTACAGGTGATGATAATAATGAAGTTATGATAATATGGATAATGAAGTTTTTTCTTTACAGATGAGGATGATGTTGAAGTTTATGTATTTATGCTATGTAGATATTTAAGTATTTGTTGCAGTTTGTTTTGACAGTATGTTTTATATCGTATGGTATGAGGACTGAAGGTTTTGGAAAGGACAGCTATGGAACACATTTTTTATACACATTTCACTACCTGTTAATTCGAAGTTCACTACTTTTCAGCATAGTATGCGTTTCTTCTTTCAGCTCAATAACCCATTTTGTATTTTTTCCAGCAGAAGCTTTTCATGATACTTACTAAACCTGTTACTTTATTATACCTGTTCTAGTACTTGCATTTTTATTTTTTTTACTCATTTGTGTGTGTCATTCATGAATGTGATTACATATACTCTACTTGTTTCACAATCTTGCCACAGCTGACTTATGACGGATGACATTATACATTTTCATTTACATGCATTGCTAACAAAAAAATGTATTACCAGTCCCAAATAATGCTACTGGTTTAAGAGAATTCTAAATAATACTGATCAGCTATGAATAATATGGCACCTGAAAAATGAGTAGTACTAATTACTATATATAGATGACCAATGCTTTGTAACTAGAAAGAACTGCTAATAATGCTTTATAACTAGGAAAATACTACTAATTACTATATAGAGATGACCAATGCTTTGTAACTAGGAAAAGAATGCTACTAATGATGCTTTGTAATTAGGAAAAGAATGCTACTAATTATGCTTTGTAACTGGAAAATGAATACTATTAATTAATAATGCTTTGTAACTAAGAAAAGAAGGCTACTGATTATTACTATATTGAAATGACAAATGATTAATTAATTATGCTTTGTAACTGGAAAATGAATACTATTAATTCATTATGCTTTGTAACTGGGAAAAGAATGCAATTATTTAATAATGCTTTGTAACTAAGAAAAGAAGGCTACTGATTATTACTATATTGAAATGACATGATTAATTAATAATGTTTTGTAACTGGAAAAGGAATGCTACTAATTAATAATGCTTTGTAACTGAGAAATGATGACTGTATTGGGATGTCCAATGATTGAGTATCAACATTATTATTGACTACCTCCTGTTTTAAGTAATGACTTCTGATGATTTGTAATTAGAGAATGGGTGCAAATATTCTATGTAAAACAATTAATGAACATTTTTCTGTAATACTGCATACATGGTACAGAAATGTTCAATAACTGGGCTATGAATGCCGCAAACTACTAATGTAATTCCTAATGAAGACTAATATGTAACTTAATGTCCTTCACCTTCTGACCTCGCTACCCTGAATTACTGCAATGTCCATTTGTCCTGTACATCCTCCTGATCATGGAGCACTATATTTGGTTTTTGCACTAATTCTACGTTGGTGTGCCTTGTAAGAGCGTGGTGTTGACACGACATGCTGTCCACCACCGTGAGCGATGAAGACGTTATTATGGTCCCACTGCTTGGTGTACCTGATGTACTGCCAAAAGGATAACATGGAATATTACTACGACATTTCAGTGTCTTGACTACGCTGGTAAACACTTATGGGAAAAGAACTTCAGATTGTCTCACTTGGTGTTGTACTTCTGTGGAAAGATATGGACTTTCAGTGCAGCTGCGTGCAACCTAAAGTGCTACAACCATGATACAACCCTGTAAGAACAGGGCCTTAGATCGACATTTCGGTCTATTTGCTTTTTCATTGTCACTGAGATTTCATTTTTTTATTGAATTGACTTTCATTTTTGTGGGAGGTTACACATGGGTAAGGTTGCTAGTTCTCATTTAATTGTCATTGTCAATAAATTATTTTATTTGCTGGTAGGTTACACTAGGTTCTATTATCGTTGACATTTAAATATGGTCTTTCAAATTTCTCTGGGGAGGTTACACTTGGCTCTATGTCCATTGACATTTAAAATATTTTCTTTTACATTTTTGTGGGGAGGTTACAATTGTCATTCTATTCCATAAGATACGTAAAACCGCAGCCACAAGATAAAACTATTTGGTACATGACCGCTGCTCGACTAACAACGGTCGGCACCATACTGCCCTGTTCCGCGCAGGTTTACCTGCTGCGATTCTTATAGTTCACAACCGGCCACTAGATAGTGCTGTCCCAGCAGTGCACACACAGTCCTACAGTGTAACCACTCATTACTACTACAATACAACTTTACTATTACTGCTAATCAAATACCCATGCAAAGAACACTTTCGCACACACTTACTGTACATACTATACATACTATAAAGTACGTCAGTTACAGAGTAAAAACATTTGAAGCAAAGGAATTATACATATTAGCGCCATACAAAACTACATATTATAATTTACCCTTATTCATAAATGGAAGTCAGGAATATATACATAGTAAGAAGGGGGTCTGGACCCCTCCACCATCCTCCACACCTATAAATCCCTCATCCGCCCTGTCCTTTGTTACGCCCATCCGGCCTGGATCTCCGCTCCCCCTACCTTTTATAAATCCCTACAAATCCTTGACCGCCATGCTCTCCGCCTCGCCTATCGCATCCGTCTCCCCACCCCCATGCGGGTCCTGTACAATCTCATCCCCTTTCCCCGCCTCCTCCTTTTCCTTGAAAGGATATGCATCCTCTACACCTCCCGCAAACTCGATCCTTCTCATCCACTTGTCTCACCCATCCTCTCCCACCCCCGCCCACTGCCGCGCCTGTATTCCCACATCCCACCCGGTCTCCATCTCTCCACCCTCCTTACCCTCTCCCAAGGTGGCTTCCGCCAGCTCCCCCTCCCTGATGATGTCCTCCTCCCCTCCATCTAACTCTCCTATCAACTTTGATCCTCCCCCCCACTTCCTATATCCTTTCCTTTAGGCACCGTCCCTCCCTTCTCCTTTTCCCTCCATCCCCCTTCCTCTATCCCTCTTCCCCTGGGCTTCCCCTCCCCCTTCCTCCCTTCCCCCTATCTCCTCTGCCCATGGCATCTCTGCTCACCCCTCTCTCTTCCACCTCCCCCCCTCTTCCTCTCTTGGCAGGACCCCGGACTCGCACACGCTACGTGGACTTTCGCGCGCCAGAGATCATCGCCTTCAGTGTCTCGTGTGTGTCGTCGTGTTTAGTGTTTAGTGTTCACCGTCGCACTCCATTGTTCGCCTGTGCCATCGCCATCTTCAGTGTTTGTGTGTCGTATCAACAGTTTGCAGTGTGGATTATCGTCGAGTGTGAACGGCTCCGTGTTTGTCTTTATGTCTCTACAGTTTTATTGCCCACCGTTCTGTAACTTACTGTTTTTTCTCATTGTGTGTTGTATGGCTGAAGAGCAGCGTAGAGTGCTAGTGACAGCCTGCCTGTTGTACAGGTTTTAAACTAACAATAAAGTAAAAACATATATATACACATAGTAAGCTGTTCATAACACGACTTAGATACAATGTGACGAGTGATTAAAACCTGTATGCTGGCATTTGCCTGTCTGGGTACTACGGTCTCAGGTATTGTAAGCGTCTAAACAGTAATAACTTGCTATAAAAGGCTCTCGCCGTTCTTTCTACGTTCATAATGAGTGTATAGGTGGTGAGAGCGAAGTCCTTGGGCTTGAGCCACCAAATGGCGGCTCAAAAGTCAGGTGGTGATCTTCACCAGAAAGAAGATTCCTGCCGACCTCCAGCCACTCAGCATCATGGGAGGCCCCATCCCACGGTCGAACACCGGACGCTACCTAGGCGTCACTCTGGACCGGCGCCTGACGTGGAAGGCGCACATCAGGGAAGTAAGGGGTAAAGCGCTTGGCAGATTGCGCGTTGGCGTTGATGCTTCTGCCGTGGAGCGCCGTATCGTCCGCGTAGAGCGCAACACGCACCCCCTGCCCCCTCGGAACGTCGGCGGTGTATAGCGAGTAGAGCAAGGGGCCGATGGCGGACCCATGCGGTATCCCAGCTGCTATGGGGCGTGCTGTCGACGTCCCGTCGTCGGCGCGCACGTGGTAGGTGCGCCCAGTCAGGTAGGATTTGAGCAGGCGGGCGTGCGACACCGGTAGGCCTTGTGTAAGTAGTTTATACACTAGGCCAGGGCTTCACAACATACGTGCTCGCGGAGCAAGCTGTGAGCAGCAAGGCGGAGCACGGAGCAGCGCGAGCACTCTACCCCCATTACCGCACCACAGCGGAGAGTGGGGAAAGTCACGTGGGGCACACAACAGCTGCTGTCAGTCAATGTAAATCCGCGGCCACCTGCAGGGATATCACTCACGAATTATTACTGCGACAAATAAAGGAGAATGTACACATGCCACATAATTTTATTAGCTTAGTGTATGCCTCTACATTCGCATTAATTTGTGAACTGTTACACAATAAAAGGTGTCACTGAAATGTGGGATTCTCGGTTATCTTGTACTTTTTGCCCTTTACAATTGCGTCTATGTTCGGAGTAGTTGTTCTTGTGCATTTTAGGCGCAGCGTGCAGTTTAAATTTCGATCAGACAGTGCGTTTCTCAGGCGCGTCTTGTTACATTTCATTGCAGAGAACAGTTGTTCACAAACATACGTGGAACCGAACATTGATATTATTGTAGCCGCCAGTTTGTGCAAACAAGGAAATCTATCCTGAGGGAAGTGTCTGTAGAATTCCAAAATGTTTTTCTTGTTCTGAAAGTTGTCTCTGTATTCTCTGTCACACTACATGTCAATAATTTCTTGCTGCAGCTCAGGACGAATCTCTTAAATATTCGCCGAATATGGAGAGAACAGATGAAAATCACTGTCTAGCGCTGTCAGATCTTGAAAGCGCTGATCAACTAAACTATGTGAATAACGTTCACAGTCTTTGCGAACATCTTGCATGGATGATAATTTAGGAAAATGAGCTGGGTTTCCTGTTTCCAGCTGACTCACCCAAAGTGTCAATTTCATTTTAAAAGCTCGTATTCGATCTATGAAACGAGTAATTAGCAGATCTTTACCTTGTAGTAAAATGTTCAAAGCATTCAGATGACTAGTTAAATCTGCTACGAACGCGAGATCACATTCAAACGTGCGCGCGCATTTCCCCTCCCTCCCCTCCCTCCCTTCTCCGCTACCTTGCACCTGCTCGCGAGCACGTGCCTGAGCAGACGCGAGTACTCGCGCTCAAAAGCGGCCAGTTGTTAAGCCCTGCACTAGGCCGTCGTGCCACACGCTGTCGAAGGCTCTGGAAACGTCCAGGAGTACCGCCCCAAGATACTCTCGACGCTCCAGCGCCCCCATCGGCTACTCCAGCGCCCCCATCGCCTGCTCTACCAGTCGAAGCAGTTGCTGCTGCGTGGAGTCCCCCTCCTGAAGCCGAACTGTTCGTCAGGGAGCAGGCCTTTCTGCCCGACGTGTCGCCACAGCCGCCTGACATACAGCCTCTCGAAGATCTTCGAAGCTGCAGGCAACAGGCTGATGGGCCTGTGGTTTTGCGGCAGCCGCAGGTCTTTTCCGGCCTCGGGGACAGCTACAACTTCCGCATGTTTCCACGCAGATGGGAAGCTGCAAGACCTCTCTGCTGCCTCTCGGGCTGTATTTATACAGGGTATTACAAAAAGGTACGGCCAAACTTTCAGGAAACATTCCTCACACACAAAGAAAGAAAATATGTTATGTGGACACGTGTCCGGAAACGCTTACTTTCCATGTTAGAGCTCCTTTTATTACTTCTCTTCAAATCACATTAATCATGGAATGGAAACACGCAGCAACAGAACGTACCAGCGTGACTTCAAACACTTTGTTACATGAAATGTTCAAAATGTCCTCCATTAGCGAGGATACATGTATCCACCCTCCATCGCATGGAATCCCTGATGCGCTGATGCGACCCTGGAGAATGGCGTATTGTATCACAGCCGTCCACAATACGAGCACGAAGAGTCTCTACATTTGGTAGCGGGGTTGCGTAGACAAGAGCTTTCAAATGCCCCCATAAATGAAAGTCAAGAGGGTTGAGGTCAGGAGACCGTGGAAGCCATGGAATTGGTCCGCCTCTACCAATCCATCGGTCACCGAATCTGTTGTTGAGAAGCGTACGAACACTTCGACTGAAATGTGCAGGAGCTCCATCGTGCATGAACCACATGTTGTGCCGTACTTGTAAAGGCACATGTTGTAGCAGCACAGGTAGAGTATCCCATATGAAATCATGATAACGTGCTCCATTCAGCTTAGGTGGAAGAACGAAACCAAAATGAGCTGTAACATGGTAATTAAGCGTTTCCGGACACATGTCCACATAACAACTTTTCTTTATTTGTGTGTGAGGAATGTTTCCTGAAAGTTTGGCCGTACCTTTTTGTAACAGCCTGTATAGGTGCCGCAGCGGACGGCCGAGGGAACATCTGTTGTCTACTGCCGTAACACACGTGCAGCAGCCTCAGAACGACCGCTTTCTGGGACACACAATCTTTAATAACATAGTTACGAATTAATTTAGAACCTTCTGCATTTTTACATGTATTTAGGTAAGTTGTTTGAAATCACAGAAAACGCTTTCAGCTCTCTTGAATAAAATCTTTGCCTTCTAGAATTTTTATAGTGCAACTAACGGTAGATCGTTACCTCTGAACCATACCTTTACTAGAACTTGTATTAATTACTACAACTCTAAAATTCGGTATAGCTCTATTATTTAGTAGGTTTTATCATGTGCTGAATCCAAAATTTTTTATCATTAAAATTACAGGTACTTAATCTACTACAAATGGGCATATTTTTAGTTACAAGTCTGGTTTTTCTTACGTTACTCAAAAACTATGAGGTAGCTTAACGTGGCCCCTTAGCTATGATTTTTGGGGTCAACTGGAGGATAAAACAAATCTTTACGTTTCTAAGTCCAGTTTTTAGCGCCTTTCATTTTCCCTAAAAACGTGGATTCTGGCCGTAATCTTCGTTATTTAGCTATGTAACTTGCACCAGTTATTTATGAGCTCCATAGGCACCTTCTGACCAAATTCTGGCTTTCTACCCTTATTATTTAGCGCCACTTATTTTTTTCTTAAAACGGCATTTTTATGGAAACTATCAAGTTTAGGTACATAAAGACTTGGCATTTGAAACATTATTACAATAAAATATGTGATGACAAAGTTTTGAATGTAAATTTTGACTTTTAACTTTTTACTTAATTGTGGTGTAATACTTGCGCGATACGCATGTTAAGATGACGTGGCGCTACTGGCAGTGGACTGGGGTAAGTCCCGGCACACTCGCTCGGCTCGTATCTCACACACGATACAGGCTTGTTTTGCTTCAATACGCATTTATGCGATTTTGTTTCCATGTTAGCTTCAATTTTGTTTTCGATCAATAAGCGAGTGACTACGAGAGTCAGGGGTAATATTTCTTCTGTAATTTCTCTTCATAACTTTATATTGCAGTTACGGTTCTAATAGCGCACTTGTATATGGGGGTAGCTTTCTAGTCCAGCGTTTCGCTTCCCGCGGCTCTGTTGTGCGGGACGAATTTGAAAGTGTTCCTGTGTCCGATAGGGGGCAGGCCGGATGGAGTCTCCCATGTACACTGAGGTGACACTGGTCGTGGAATAGCGACATGCACATATATAGATGGCAGTAGTATCGCTTACACAAGGTGTAAAAGGGCAGTCATTGGTGGAGCTATTATTTGTACTCCGGCGATTCTCGTGAAAATGTTTCCAACTTGATTATAGACGCACGACGGGAATTAAGACTTTGAACGCGGAATGGTAGTCTGAGCTAGACCGACACCCCCGGGATAACAAGGCCTCCCAGCAGTGTTAGTGACGTCACACTAAGCGGCCCATAGCCGACGCAGCAGTCCACGGACACCTCCGTACAGACGCGCCTGATGCTAACGATCTTCTGTCCGCCATACAGAAAGGAGTGAACTATAATTCGGACCAAAGACCAAGTATATATATTCTTGTAAACAGGTTCATAACGAAATACCGCTGCCTTACCTACAGTGGTATAATGGCTAGCACACTTGGTTAGCAAGCAAGAAGACCTGGATTCAAGTCCTAGACGAGGCGCAAAGTTTGGCTAATTTCTTCAGCGTCTATCATCATTGTTGCTCTCAGAGATTGATATTACAATTTGATTGATAAAAAGACAATTAATAAATAATGGAAATACAGCTACTTAGTTGTTGAATTTCTCGCCAAAGAGCATCCCAGCACATACCCCTGTAGGGAAGCAGCCTACTGATACATTATAAAATTCACATCAATCTTTTCATTGTGTGCCAGCCTAGTCCTCTGTAACTAGCTCTGACGTCATAAATATTGCGCAATACTTTAAAAATCAAGTAAATAACCTGAAACATTTCTAGCATGTCAGCAGTAATACTAAATCAATATGTGTTGAATATCAGTTCAATAACTTTAACCATTTTCGAAATTTGGACGTTTTTCTGTAAAAATCATTGGCGCAACAGAAAAGAGCTAGAAACTTAAAAATTTATATTTAGATTCCTTTTGCATAAAAATTTAGTGGAACAAGTATTCTGGATCTAAAAAATTAAAATTTTACTTGAAATTAATGATTGTCTGGTTTTTGTCTTAGAAATTAAGGGAGCAAGATAGATTAAGTAGGCGAATAAATAAAGCTAGGATGTTTAAATTTAAGTAGAAGGGAGATCCGCTATAATCATAAAGATGTGAGAAGTTTCAATTGAATTACTATAAAACTGTAGCGATAGTGTATCTGCAAAGGGCAAGTTCAGAGCTTGTCTACTGTGTGTAGTGTAATTAAATTAATTATCTCGCCCAAAATATTTGACTTAGCCACGTCAGACTTTTATTATGATTACTTACCTGTGTTCTGACTGCACATTTAAATTCAGAGCTTCATCGGCCATCAGCAAAGGAAGCAATGATTTATTCGATAACTTAAAGTGGTGCATTACTAGCCCAGCGGCTAGTCAGGAGAGCAGATTTGATCAGGAGTTCCCTTAGCCGTCCGCACCGTGGCTTCATATGTAAGAACGCTGTGCGAGAAGAGGAAGAGGCTCCAGTTCTCTCCAGACGCTGATTAGCGCACCACCTGTGCCGGGAGTCGCGTCGCGTCGGTATCGTTGATATAAACAGCCTCGGATGCAGTAATAAGTTACTCGGGATACGCGTAACCATGAAATCGTTTTCGAGTGAAGTGTTAATTTTGGGATGACGTTAATGATCTATCTTTAGTTTGCGTCTGTCGTATTTTCACGTGCCGCTGCAGGACAGACATTCTACCATTATTAGCGTGGCGTTTGATGAACATTATCATCAGATTATGGCGAGCATTCACTTAAACATTTAATTTGAACAGTTATAGTTGCATCAGCACATTACACTCTGAACTGCTCTGGTAGTTGGATTGTGTGTATTCTTTTTGATTTGTGACTTTCAGAATATAGTGATTATGAATCCCAGACAATCTCCTAATTCCTCAGAGCTATAAGCTGTAGCTATAAATGTATTTCTCAGATGAAGTGGGCACTAGGAATTCTAATTACTAGCTTCACGTTTTGCTAATCACTTTCTGGTTGCCAATATTGTAGTTAGAGAGCCAGTGTTGAGAACGGCAAACAACAGCATTAAATAAATAATAGGAACATTAACAAATTATTCCACCCGCCACCCCACATAAGGTTGTCGTCCGCCAGAACAACCGGAGTTGCGCCTGCAGTTGCGGGCCACGCAAACACACAGCAGCCGTCGAAGTGCCGTCTGCAGTTCAACGCGCGGCGCCGGCAACGTCATACGTCGTGCAGAAGGAACTAAGTTAAGTGAAAAGCTGTTAAAATTTTTACTAACCTGCACTAAAAGACCGTCAGCGATGGAACCGCCAGAAGAAACTGAGGTTAAACTTAAATCAGAACCTATGTCTGTTGAGGGAACTGTAAATCCTGACAACGGTTCAAGTGTAAATATCCATGAAAATAGTAATGTTAAAGTGAAATATGAAGTATTGTCTCCTGACAGTAGTGTGAAAAGGGGGCAAAGATTCAATAATAGAGACCCCTGTAGTAAAGCAGAAATCAGAAATTGTTTATTTATTGGATGATAGTTTATCTGATGAGTTAATAACAAAACTGTCATCAGAGGTGGTAGAGTTTAAAAAGGATAAGTTAGATATGACTGATCAATCAGAGGTTTCATTTCGTTTTGATGATTCTGGTATTGGAGCTAGTTTTTCGTCACCTGAATTTGATAAAAAAACCAGCTAGTGAGCATCCTAAAAATACTGGGGCTATTGATTTAAATGTTATATTACAAGCTATAGCTACCAGTAATGCTAAAATAACAGCTGGTTTAAAGTCTGAAATAACTGAGGTCAAAAGCAGTAACGCTGAATTAAAGTATGAGATTGTGGCCAGCCAAACTAATTTTAATAAACAATTGCAGGTAATGGACAATACCTTCAAGGCTGGTTGCAATAAGTTGAAAGAGGATCTGGACAGTTTGAATTATAAAATTGATTACAATCATGAGGATATTAAGAAAAAGGTTGCTCAACAAATTTCTGAAATGTGTAAAACAGTAAAATCCGAAGTTGTTGAGGTTCGCAAAGACTTTCAAATGGAAGATGCGAAGCTGCAGCACAAGTTAACAGAAAAGATCGAGGCGGAATCTGAACTGTTCTCAGATAGGTTTAAAGATGTTAATATGAAAGTGAACATATGTCAAGCAGAAGTAGATGCAATCAAAACTGATACTACTCATATTGTGCAAAGAGTAGATAATGTTGAAATGAGAGTAGAAAATATTAGTACTAACATTGCTAACATTGAGAGTAAATTAGCTTCAGTAACTTCTGGTAATGGTAGTATACAACAAGTTGTAGCTGCAAACGCCGCATTTATCAGATGTCGGCAGTTCTTGCGGTTCGATCCAGATAAAAATATCCACCCGCTAGATATCTGGAACGATTTTGAAGATGTGATTCCACCAACTTGGTCTGAACGAGAGAAAATCTCATTTATTAGAAGCCATTTAGCAGGTGACGCCATGCGTTGGTCAGCTGATGTTATGTTGAAGTGTAATACATTAGCGGAATTGAAAACAGCTTTTATTAATGAGTATTGCAATAAGCAAAATGAAGTGTTGAGAGAATTTTGGAGTGGAAAACGCTTCAATGCACTCAAGGAATCTATTAAAGAGTTTGCTAGGTCATGGATTTCACGTTTGTCACATTTGGCGGAAAAGCTGAAACTTGAAATGATAATACTAGGTCTTGAAGCCAAACTGCCATGATATTGGCAAACTAGAATTATATCTGCCCCTAGAGACAATCTTGATCGTTTCATTGAGTATTTGGAACGTGTAGAGCGTGTTGCTGCCAATGAGGAGTTTAAGAACGAGCAGAATGGCAATGTAAACATCAGAGCAGTAGGTGTTCGCCGTCCTAAGAGAGGTAGGAATTGGAGAAATAATTATCAGAACCAACAATGGCATCCAAATGATAGTAATTTTGTTCTGCACAAAATTATGCAGTTAAACAACAGTGCGGAAAGCAATGTTGTGCCAGTTAACTATAATGGAAATAAAGGAAAAAGTAGTAGGCCGAGGCAGGAAAACTAGTTCCCGTCTATGAGGACACTGGCGCTCACCAGGCGGTTACTTTTCCTAAGCCAGTAATTACAGTAATTGGTAAGACAGATCAGAATACTCAGACTAAACATGTGGATGAGGGTCGGTAGCATCTAAGGATACAGCAGAAATATTAGATCACTCACAGTATTTAATAGATGCCATGTTAGAGACGCTTTCTAAGTGGGAAGAGAAAGAGAAGGGGCAGCAGTGTAACAGTAGGGAAGAGCTACAAAATACTGAATTGTAAGGTGAAGAAGCAGAAGAAATTCATGCTTATATTTACGATAAGGATGATGTGCTCTTATCTAAAGTGCCTGTGCAGGATGTTGATACTGTACTAATAGATTTAGGACAGGAGGTAAGTGAGAATGTAGAAGATAGCCTGTTGTGGGTCGATGAACCCAGTAGCTGTGACCAGTTGTCACTTGAGAAGGAACCCGACGATAATAGTGAAAGTGGTTTAGCTGTAACTAGTGTTATGCCCGGTCTGGAGGCGCAGAATCACTCAGACTACAGTAATTTGGGTCATGTTCAGCAAACTAAATGTAATGAAGTCGTGCAGTGTTTCGATTTAAAATTAATAGACCGAGTGGAAAAGGCAACTGAAAATGTAATTCAGGAAACCCCTACACACTTTGACCTAAATGTAATGAAGACAGATGTCAATCACTTCAGTTGGAGACAAATCCAGAAGGAACTATTGGATGAGTTTGAGGAACCACAACCTAGAATAAGCCACCCTATAATAATAGTGAATATGTTGGGTATCAATGTATGTTGTCTCTTAGACAGTGGAAGTGAGGTGAGTGCGATATCTCAGTCCTTCTTTGATGCATTACCTAGCAAAGACAAGCTTACCGTAATGAGGGTATCAGGACTAAGAATAATTGGTGCTACTGGCAAGGTGTCAAAAACGGTAAAACAAGAAGCTTTGCTGACCTTTAACATTAATGGTAATTTAATTGATCATCCATGCTTAATTGTAAATAATCTCAGTATTGAGGTTTTAATTGGCATAGATTTCTTGTCAAAATATCAGAATGTTGTTGACTTTGAAAGAAGCCAGTTAAAATTGGTCTTGCCGATAACCGGAATAATTACGGTACCATTTATTGATAAACATGTAGTAACTAATGATGAATGAAACTTGGGAGCTGCCTATACGAGTTCTGAAAAATAGGAGATATTGGGACGAATGTGTTAATCTTAGCAAAAGTAAACTAAACACAGAAGAAGAAGAAGAAGCAATTATTTTGGACAAGATAGAAGCCAAATTGCAGTAAATCGATAAAATTTCAGCTAATCAGAAGGAAGAACTGAGACAGGTTTTAAAAAGGCATCATTTCTGTAGGGTGGAGGTTCTTCTGTAACCTCTACACAGTGTGGCAGCTGTGCAGTCCCAGCTGTGTGAGATCTTCTTTCCTTTTCAGGTCTCACTCATTCCTCATCTTTCCTATCCACCAAAATTTCGGCTCTTACTCTCAAATACTAAAATCTTCCGGTATGACTATCAAGCCAGCATTAAGCTAATGAATTCTGTAGGAAGGAGGTTGTTCTGTAACCTCTGCACAGTGTGGCAGCTGTGCAGTCCGAGCTGGGTGAGATCTTCTTTCCCATTTCAGGTCTCACTCTATCTTCATCTTTCCTATCCACCAATGTTTCTACTCCTTCTTTGCAATAAAAAAATTTCCGTCATGGCTATCAAGCCATGAGTTCTGTAACCATTCTATCCACAGATTAGTGAAGAAAATACCTAATGTGACAAATCTAACAGTGATATAAACAACAGAGAAGTATGATGTAATTAAGATACAAAGGTATTTGAGTAACAAGTATGTATAGAACGCTGGTGATATTATAAGTACAAAGTTGTTGTTTTGTTGGAAATGGTCCACCAACAGTAATTTAAGAAGATATACAAATTCGTGTACAAGCAGGATCTGAATTGGCAGTGAAACCTATTGTATGCTGTAGAGCTAACTAATTAATAGTAAAAAGATTGCTTAGTGTTATGAAAAATATGCAGATAAGTTGTAAGAATGAACTCACCTTGTGTAGCAAGGAATAGCAGTGTAATAAAATTGAACAGTGTTCGTGGTTGAGACGTGAAGGACACGTCCTTGAAATATAAGGTTGGAGCTGGCCGTTATTTGGTGTAGTGTGTGACAGGACACACCTACACGTATTGAGGTTATGATTTGGAGGCGTGAATGCGACCATAGGTACCCTTATGTTAGATGAGACAGAGCAGCTCATGGCGTCCTATAGGTTTAAGGAATTTAGCATTACGCTCGGCCGTAATTACTTAATGCACTTTAGTGGTAGGTCGAGAGGGACTACCTGTGGTTTCAGCAACCAACCAAGTGGAAATGGATTGCAACGTGAGCAAACTGATCAGCTGCAATACACTATAGATATGAAATAAATGTGCTATCCTACGCGTTAAATGTTAATAGAGTGAGTGTTAAATAAGTACATACACAAGCAACATAATTGAGTAACATAATGGCAGACGTGAAACATTATTTATAGCTCAGCATAAATACACTTCGATGAAGTAAGTACACTCTTTGACATAAAACTTGACCGGCGGCCGGCCGCTTCAGAGGCTAAGTCCGCGCCGATCGCGACATGGGACAAAGAAACTGGCCAACTCGCTAATTCTCTAAGTCCGGTTATCTGCACAATCTGGCAACACTGTAGACTGCGGCACTTCCTGGAGGAAAACTTGTCCCAAGATAGAGAGACTCTAGGCTGATTACGCCTGTGGTCTAGCGGTAGCGTGCGTTGTTTCTGTTCATAATGTCAGTGGATCGAGAGCAGCTGGCATAAAATATTTTTATAGCCTCTTCTGTCTGAATGCTGAAGACGTGAATGTAATGGTAGCGCAGATTCAATCTATTTCGCTTTGTGACACACCGATATCAAAATTTTATCTAGTAACGATTTTGCGGCAGATTTCCTGCAGACTGTCCTCCTCTGGACGCCGTATGCGGCAAAGCTCCGGGATCCATTTGCTGGCTACTGGCAGCGGCCGTGGCGACAGCAGCGGCGCTGCACTCCCCCGTTCTTTATCGAAAGCGCCTGCTACCGCTCATCGCTTTTGATGATTTGAAACGCTTTATTATTAAATGTTGCTCCACAGAAAATTTCTACAATTTCCATTCACGCTCAAAAGCATAGGAGACAGACGCCCTGATTAGTAGGCGGGTAATCGGCAAGAGCTGAGTATGGCCCGAAATTAATTTTATAGACTGGGACGAAATTAAACCACCTCACTACATTCGATGAATTTATAAATGCTTCATACCTCGTTTCTTTTCCTTTCAAACTTAATTATTTGTGCAACTTTTGGTCAATGATTGGATGTTTTCGTCAAGCCAGAGTGAGCGTCTGTGGTGTAAAATGTATTACAGTTCTTGTTTCATTCCTTATGGTAAGTCTATGCGATATACTGTGTGAATACCTTGCAATGCATGCTCTGTAGCAGTGCAGGCACACTGCACATTTGGAGTTCCATGTATGGGTTCATGAAGTATTTATTGTTGATCGGAAGTGATAGTTAAGGTCATCAGATTTAATCCAGATAAATTTGTCGTTTTGAAGGTTTCAGAGAACGGAAAGGAATTGCTAACGCCGGTGTTAGAAAACGTCTACAGTTAAATGCTATTGCAAAAATTTAGAAGATGTGAACTATATTAATGAACATGTGCACTTCATAAACAACCTTCTGACATGTTAGACCTATATGACGAACAAAGCTCAAATTTATATCGTTGACAGTCGGTTTGAATCTTTTCAGGACCAATTTTACAGTGAAGCACCTTGGAATTTGCAAAGCAGAAATCCATGATATTAACTTAATTTACTAAGTCGAAATCGGACGAAGATTGATGTTTAAAGGCATTCTTCAGATTTCGCATAAGAAATGTTTACTAGCAGTTTGCAACTCCATTAATTAAAATGGAAAATAAAATGTTTTAGTCAGCGGCTTCTACCGTGATTCGAACTTATAGTACAAGCACTGCAACGCACAAGGGAACCTCTGAGCTAACGACACACTGGCGGCCAGAGGCGGACTATAGTCACTGCGATGTTGCCTGAGCCTCAAAACGCAACCTTAAACACAGAAACAGAGGAGGTGGAGATTACTGTTTTAACGTCCCGTCGACAACGATGTCATTAGAGACGGATCACAAGCTCGGATTAGGGAAGGATGGGGAAGGAAATCGGCCGTGCCCTTCCTAAGGAACCATCCCGGCATTTGCCTGAAGCGATTTAGGGAAATCATTGAAAACCTAAATCAGGATGGCCGGGCGCGGGATTGCACCATCGTCCTCCCGAATGCACACACAAACAGGTGTTACTTATGTGAAGAACGCCGTTCTTGGAGTCCAGAAATTAAATATACTTTCTAATTGTGTCATCTTGCAGTGGATTATATCGTACGAGTCTTCGATGTGGAAAACGAATGTTAAGTGAATTTAGCGAGGTAACGCCGACCTACACCCGGAAGTAAATGCACTATCAGAGTGTTGACAAATACTTGCTACGACGCTGCCATTTCTCGGCTCTCTGACGAGGCAGCTCTTCAGCGAAATGCTTGCCGTGATTCTCCGATACGGTTCTTCAGAGTGGAGACGCGCGCGCACGTTTGGTTTTTATGCGGCGTTCTCCCCTGGTGGTTTCTGACGTCGCCTTGTGGGCTATGTATACATATGAGACATTCAATTATCATTAATCCAGAATGATACAAGTTTCAGCTTCCGGCGTGGAAGAAGGCTGTTGACGCCGACATTATATCATTTCAACGTAGGGAAAGCAAAACGGATCATTCAATGTTTCTCATTCAACATAAAGCATGTGAGATAAATTTCCGTAACGTTCATAATCATCTAAAAATACAAACGAAGTAAAAATACACCGGAATCTTATTCGAATTGAATATAATGTAAGATACCAAACGCTTTGCACCTCGATGTCGAATTTGTCCACTTGCAATCGTTTGCAGCATGCACATAGATTGTCATGATTACCACGAGAATGAAGAAATATGTTGGTAAGGATGGAAGCAAGAAGAGACGCAGTCAACAAATATTCTATTCCTCATGGCATTCATTTCATTTGACACGTAAGAAGAGGTAAAGCGGGAATTTACTTTCGTTAACACGAAAGATATGCCGCACATATTGATAACGAGGAAGTCTGCGTCTTCATACGTTTCCTCCTTGAAATCTGTATGCTCTATTATATACTAAGTAGCCCGATCATTGTTTCAGTAATGTGACCCTCTTGTTTGACCCCGTAACGATGAACAGATTCCAAATGCATGTCTCTGCGTGAAAGTAGCTGTTCGAACCCTTCCTGGGTTGTTTTTTGTGTTTTATTGCTTGGAATTCCTGAAGCAGACCACTGTGCCTTCCCCCCTCGTGGGTTAGGTCTCAAAACTAAACCGCTTTGTGTCCAATGGCATAATTTATTCATACAGCATCAGCATAAGACTCTTGCGAGTGAGAGAATGACAATAACAATCGTAACAAGAACAAGCAAATAATGAATGATGTTTATTCCAACGCAGAAAGAGAATGGCTTTAAATATAAAAATCTATATCTATATCCATATCTATTGATCTTTGAGATGGCACAATGAAAATATATTCTTAGCATTTAGTTACTGAATTTAGTTCTGGATGTTTGCAGAGAAAAGGAAAAGTCGGTACTTCTCGCTAGTGTAATATAATGTGAACCAGCAACTACCCTTTCCTTAGAACACGACTCAAGCAGGTCCTCAAGTAGGCACTGCTGCACTCTGTTCCCTGACATTGCTCTGATGACGGTTAATGCAGATAGTTCCGATTATGAAATACAAAACGTATTGCAGGTTAGTTCCTAGGATAGTAACATTAAATTTGCGTTGTAGACGGCACATGAACGTGACGACTATCCATATTACTCATCAATATAAAAAGACAGTATTTTGGGAATTTAACAGGATTACTCAAAATGAATTCTGAAATTGGGTGACTGACCGCACAGGTGCTAAACGTCGTCAAGAGTATACGATGTCCTAATCGCATTAGGAATATGAAGATCGTCTTCGACAGCTCGCAACTTTCACATAGCTAACCCCACCCTACTCCAGACAGCTCTCGGTGGAGTTGCACTACGTTGCCGATGTTATGGAAGGCCTTCAAACCGACAACAGACCACATATTGAAAAATACAAGCGAATTCTCTTGCAGCGTAAGCTTATTGTAACTAATCTAAAAATTATTGGAGAGGAACATTGTCCTATTCAAAAAAGTAAAATGTTACACACTGTTGACGTCAAACGGACATTATCTATGTCCTGTCTTGTGTCCTACTCATCTATAATATCAAGTGTACTATGAAAATGATTATATATAATGGATTGTAAGGTAATGCATTGATACCAGATGGTGGGGGCCGGCCGATGTGGCCGTGCGGTTCTAGGCGCTTCAGTCTGGAACCACGTGACCGCTACGGTCGCAGGTTCGAATCCTGCCTCGGGCATGGATGTGTGTGATGTCCTTAGGTTAGTTAGGTTTAAGTAGTTCTAAGTTCTAGGGGACTGATGACCTTAGAAGTTAAGTCCCATGGTGCTCAGAGCCATTTGATCTATTTTTCACAAAATGACATTAAAAATTTAAGTTATTCACGAGCAGCTAGTTGAGAATATGTATGAACATTAAATGACACGACGAACCGTCATGTTCTGCATATGGATTCAAACCCAGCTCATGCAGACTAAGCAAAGATTTCGTGACTGACGGAAACTAACAGTCATTCCTGATTAGGCATACAGAGAGTGATATACCTCGATTTTAGACAGTATCAGTTAGCAAATATCAACTTTAAATTGCATAACGCAAACATTTTTAACAGACGCGAATTCCTACCCAGCATCTATTGTCCCTGTTGACGAACTACGAGAGATGTTAAATATTGCTTCTTCACAAGTAACTTACTTGAAATGCCGTGAGGTAAAGCTGTGTGTTGGACACGGATTCGAACCCGGAACCTAATCGGATTGCTATCGAAGCACAGTCAAATGTGACATATCGGAATTTCGCGGCAGTAACTAGATGTTATAACTGAAATGACGAGACGAAAAATTAATTTTTTCCTTCCCAGGACTCCAACCCGGCACCTATCGCTGTTATATTCTAGAGAAAACTAACGTTAAATATGGGTTTGTTGCACCAGCAGTGACATGTGAGCATGTTCGAACTGAAATAATATGACGAAGAGTTCAGCGCTCACTGGGAATAGAGCCCCACACATATCGTTGTTGACTACACACAAAGAGACGTCAGCTACCGAATTTTTCTCCACCAGCTGCTCAGAATAGCATCTTGAACTTACAGTCATCTCGCAAATAGTTCTGTGTCTCACTGGGAGTTAAAAACGTCAGATATCGTTAGTGTGACAGCGAATGAAAATACATTAAAAATCAAAATTATTATCCACCAGCAGACAGGTGTTCTCATGCTAGAGCTTGATAATACATAATTAAATCTTTAGTGCCGGGCCAGGATTCGATCCCATTCACGCATAATATGTGAAGGTGTTGAGGAATCTGCAGTTTTGAACAAACAACAAATTGTAGCCGAGCTGTATTGCCACGAAGGGATCAAATTCCGCGTTAAGGGCGGTCTGAGTTGCATTCCCAGTTCAGAACCAATTTTATCGACATACAGAAGCTCAAATAAAAGATGGAATAAGTGTCCTGTGACCATACATAGCGTTTGTGTCGTCACTTGAAATAAATAACTAGTATAAGAAAGGTTACTGGTGGTAGAGTTTCTACATGTCGCCACTCCAGACTTTACTGTGGTTCAACCTACCGTCTACTTGGTAAAGAAGGAATATCATCTTTAATGTGAATTTTCTGACCACGCAGCCATTATATCTCCTTCACTTGGTGTAGCCAGGAGAGAATGGAATCTGTCTCTCCCTATCTAAAATCATTGACAGAAGTGGGAATCGAACCCAGACCATAGGTATAACAACCTACCATCCGTCCAACAGACCACGAAATCCTCTTCTCTGCGAGTCATTTTTCTATCGTAACGCAGTTGCGCCACACTGGATGAGAATTCTGACACACAGGCTCCCTGTAGTAATTTGCAGCATGTTCAGTAAATTCATTTACTTGGTTGACCGAATCACCATGAACTAGCTGCCTCGGCTACCCAGTGCATACATTCGACTATTTTGTAATCACAGAAATAAAATCACGTTACTGCCACCTACACACAACTGCCAACATTGTAGGAAGCAGAAGTTTAAATAAGAAGTGTTCCTTTTCACTTGAGCTATTCTATTGCGCTATCTGTTACTAGAAAACGTCGTTCAGTCCAAAAGAAAAGCTGTAACTGTTTGTCTCTCAGAAATCAAGGCATGGCCATATGCATAATCTCACAGTGCTGTGGAATCCAAAAAGTTCTGGAGGAATAGTTGCCGAGCTCTGGAGCTGTTGTAGTTCCGTGTCAGCTTGTAGCATAGATAAGATGTCGCGAGTTCGAATACATTCAGTGCTACATTTTTTAAAACGCAATTCTGCTCTCTGCTGAAGTTATCAATCTAATGGAACTTTGAACAAATTCCCTTCACTTCTCAACCCAAAGTAGTCGCATGTGGAAAAAGGACTAACTACTGTGACATTTTGTCCTATTCAGGTTTAATAGACAGCAGGCAGCAGATGCATCTCGAAGATGTGCAGGGAGAGCGCATCGTGCCATAATATGTCAGAAAATTATTTTCTACATTAGCCGTCGTGTGGTAGTGATATTTTATTCTTCTTCAAACTCTGATTGACAGAGAACAAATTTTCTACATGCATGTAATCAATAAACTGCATGTGCATTGTCAGACTGTCATAGGTAACATCAGAGGTGGTGGTGGTTGTTGGGATGTTTAAGGGGGACTAAACAGCGAAGGTCATCAGTCCCCCAGGTAACATCAGAGAATTCGCATATATCGTTGATGATTAATTTCTCTCTCATGTTTACTATTGTTTTAACAACACTAAAGGAAACCTTACGAAAATTGTGCACTGTATTATAAGAAATGAAATAAAACTAACGATGATAACCTTACGACGAAAGTATCTGTACACAAGCATGCCTCTATCGACACGAATTAGTAAAATACTACTCACTTAGATTTTGATAGGGTCTGTGTTTAATTGGTATGCTGTGTCATACTCAAGAGGTATGCAAATGTGGCATTTCATAAATATAGTTACGTATTCCTAGAAACCCAAAATTCGCTTGTCAGCAGCGGAAAGAGGCGATACCTGTTGTGCAGCATTGTAAGTTTTTCAACATTGCACTATGAGCTGAAAGCATTTTCTTGCGATTTCCGTATTGATGTTTGATCTGACTGCTTGTAGCTCTTTCACAGAAGGGATAAAAACGTTTCAGTCAGTGAGACTGGAACTGCGAACCGTAACAGACGCTGTTTCACATGTCAGCACGTTACCACAGAGCTGGCGAGGGGGTATGGGTCTCAGCTTCCTATTACGACGGCAATAGTAACTAGAACTCGTAAACCGCTATTTAAAGGTCGAGATTAGTTGCGATTTCCACCTGCAACGACTTTCTTGGGCTGAAAACCGTAAATTTTCAATCTTTTGTTACCCTTCAAGCTATAATAACTCAGATTATTCAATGGAAATGACAGGTAAAATCAAGTGAACTTTGAGGCTTAATTCCGTGCACACCAGGGAGTAACTCGTCGATCACAGAGTTGCCAAACATACGTTGCCTTGTTGCCAAATCTCAGTTACAGTACCAGCAGGAAGAAGACGAACCGATGTGATCCTACAGCGGTCTGGGAAGTGACCATAGCTGGTGTCTCCAAGTCGCGGCTGCTACGGCCTGGAATACGTAATGCGTCTGATTCGCTTTCTGTAACTAGGTTTAGGGACTGGAGCGTAGTTACTAATAATACTCAGAACTGACTGCAAACTGAGCATCATAAATCAGTAACTCTCATTGTTGTTTTTATATTTCTTTCGTAAGTGCACTCAAAACTAAGAAAGTCATTCACAGGCGTTTTCCTGCCTCGCCGATAGTCGAGCAGAACATACAAATAAAAATAAAAAAGAATGTGTGTGTGTGTGTGTGTGTGTGTGTGTGTGTGTGTGTGTGAGAGAGAGAGAGAGAGAGAGAGAGAGAGAGAGAAATAAAAAGCAATGAGAGAGTGTGTAAAAAATTGTTGTAAAGAAATTGAATCATGGTATTTAAAGAAATCTTTCATTAAAATGACACGTTCCACATCATTACGAAATGTCGTATTCATGATCTATGGAACAAGAGTTAATCTAATGTAATGTAATCTAATCTAATCACATCATATTGATTATTAGCCATGAAGAGTCATGAACTACCGAAAGTTTTGCCAATACCAGTAACCAAATCTAAACTTGAAAATAAAAGACGACAATTTTTGTAATAAACCGTGACTCCTATCAAGACCCTTTCATCCCTGTTATCTAACCACGAAAGATGTCTGATATACCTCCATTCTGAAGTAACAAAGTGTGCATGCATTTAAAGATGAAGTGCATGATGTGAAGTTCTGTGACGGAGATACGAACCCAACACGTAATCCGATTGTTAACTAAGAAAAATCAAATGTTACGTATCGGTTTTTCTTACGAGCCGCTAGGTGTCTGAATCTAAAATAAGGATACAAACTTTTGTGCCTAAGCGACAATCGAACTGCACACCTACCGCGCATCCACGAATATAGCTTAAGTATCAGTTGCTTACTCATGAACAGTAAGATGTGTGCGTGTTTGACCAGAAATAACGACACCTGTTGCGATTGTTGGCAACACATGAACAGACATTGAAATTGCGCGTTAATTTTCACTAGCAGGTGGGTGTGCACTTGATAAAGCTAGAAATGAAATTATGAATATTTTTGTACTGGATCAGGTTTCGGACCCACATACTTACCTTTGGAAGAGAGCTAGAGAAGATTGCAGTCTTGGGAACAGGAACTAAATGACTGAACTATACTGTTCCGAGAGATTCAGATCCTCGAAAGAGGAGATACGAATTCGAATCACAGTCCAGCACCAAATTTTTAAACGTCTCTAGTTCAATCAAGTACAAGTAAAATAAGAGCCCTGTCCCTTTAAATGGCTATCGGTTCATCAAATAAAATAAAATTTTCTAATGTAAGTAAGTTTACTGGCGACTTTATTTCTGTTTACCATGACTTCCGCTTTGTCATTTCCCAACGAAAACTGGCTCTGCTCAGTGGGTTATGAAGGAACGTGATGTTTAATGCGGATTCTGGATTATAACGTCTTTCTCTTGAGGTTACCAGAGGTAAAATAAATCTGTTTGTGCCTCTTAAAAGTAAATGCCTGAACCCACGCATTGCATCTGTGATAGCTCGTTCCACCAGACCATTGTGGCCACATTACCCAGCCCCAGGAGTGTGCTGTAACGGATGATGTGCTTAGCTTACAAAATTAGTCACGGTGGAAAAAATGCGAGTCTATTAAATGGTCAAGTAGAAGCAAGCTTCTGACGCAGAGATTATGCTATTCTCATGTCAGCAGGATGTAAAGACTCTTCTAGGCATCATAGGCTGGATGTGAAGCCATTTTGATTTTTCACAAATTCAGCAAATTTCTTAGTTCGAGAAAATCCACTGTGAAGTGTGAAGTTGCCGGATAATTCGATTATTACTGTTATTATTAATATCATTTTATTCATACTGCTGCTGTAACACAAGTGCTTGAACATCATTTAGTATCTTTTGGTCACTATAGAAGTAGTTTCCCAAGAACAGGTTCTTTCCCTGTCTACGGAATCCTTTTCATGTTAATATCAAACACCAGCAATTACTCGTAGATTACATTAAAACTAAAGTAATTGACGAAGACGTTACTTGGTAACAAAAACGCACTGCCTTTCTTCATTTACTTTCGCCTAGAAGTGGCTATCGAGTACTGACAAACCAAAAGGCAAGAGATCTTACTGCCTTCCGATATACGTTGCTGTTAGTTCTTCCACATGATTTGGTCGACATGACCTGTTTCAAGTAGTGTATGACAGACAGTGTTTTAGAAAATCTATTGTTTCCCTTTGCAATAAACAGAAGTATTTTCATTCTAAGCTGTCCAAGTACAAAATTTTCGCAATATTAGTGCACATTTAATATTCGCTTCTATAATGTATAAAAGTATTTCACAGTCGCAAAACTCGCATCCGAAACGTTGACCTTACACTTAGTCGCTGACCATAAATTCTAGCTCAGAGTGACACCAGTTTAAATAACCTAATGTAGCGAAGACTGTTTGCCAGTGCTCTTTCTCACCGGAAAATACGCAATTGACTCATTTGGCTCCATAAGTACACTGTAACAGTAATTTCTGTGTGAAATTTGTCAATAAGCTTTCGCCTTCCAACCGGCAAAATACGGAAGAGTACAGCCGGTAAACAAATCACAAATCACGATTTAGTGCCGATAAGACGATTTCTTTAAACATTGTCGAAGCTGAGGGAATTTATTTTCTGCTTAAATCGTCTTAAGCAGCAACGTTCACAGATATCTCAAATAGGAAAAAGCTGAATATCCAGGTACGAAGGTTGTAAAACAAACTTCCCACAGTTTGTGTCAGGTTGATCTTTTCGTCTGATAACACTGCTTAAGTATTTTGTCTAAGAGGTATCACAAGTAGTATCCCTGTAGCTGTGGGAATCATTGGTTGAAAACGAGTTTAACACCAATGGGTACAGTGCTGCTATATTTTCAAAATTATTATGAACTTAAGTCTGAGTTCATCCACAAACTGAGGCGTATTTATAATATTGAAGCTAGACTGTGTATCCTTGTCTTTCTTGAGTGGTCACTGGAAGGCGTTTACACACACGTATACAATACTATGAATACTTCGAACGCTATGGTTAACGTTGCTCTCATAAACTACTTTTTTTTTAAATTCTTCTGGGTCTTAAGCGAGCAATATGTGTTGTAGATACAGTCTCAGACCAAAAAATTGACCGCCGAGTCGTTCACGTAAGGTGGACAATACAGTCATGCTCCTCTCAGAATTCTATGTCTGGCAATATGCTCGATCTAGCAACATGTAGACTGCGGCACTTCCCAGAGGAAGTCTTGACACCAGTCTTAGTACATTACTCTAGACTACGACCGTAGTCTTGAGGTTAAACGCGAGACCAGCTAATATGATATTGTAGATTCGCTTGAATTACACTCATAGCTTCAGCACCGAGAGGAAAGGGGCGATAAAAATTCTGTCGATATGTGCTTTCGGTCGCCAGACGTCATATTAGCTGGTCTCGCGTTTTACCTCAAGACTACGGTCGTGTTCCATCAGCGGTACGAATAAAATGATATTAATAATAACAGTAATAATCGAATTATCCGGCAACTTCACACTTCACAGTGGATTTTCTCGAACTAAGAAATTTGCTGGATTTGTGAAAAATCAAAATGGCTTCACATCCAGCCTATGATGCCTAGAAGAGTCTTTACATCCTGCTGACATGAGAATAGCATAATCTCTGCGTCAGAAGCTTGCTTCTACTTGACCATTTAATAGACTCGCATTTTTTCCACCGTGACTAATTTTGTAAGCTAAGCACATCATCCGTTACAGCACACTCCTGGGGCTGGGTAATGTGGCCACAATGGTCTGGTGGAACGAGCTATCACAGGTGCAATGCGTGGGTTCAGGCATTTACTTTTAAGAGGCACAAACAGATTTATTTTACCTCTGGTAACCTCAAGAGAAAGACGTTATAATCCAGAATCCGCATTAAACATCACGTTCCTTCATAACCAACTGAGCAGAGCCAGTTTTCGTTGGGAAATGACAAAGCGGAAGTCATGGTAAACAGAAATACAGTCGCCAGTAAACTTACTTACATTAGAAAATTTTATTTTATTTGATGAACCGATAGCCATTTAAAGGGACAGGGCTCTTATTTTACTTGTACTTGATTGAACTAGAGACGTTTAAAAATTTGGTGCTGGACTGTGATTCGAATTCGTATCTCCTCTTTCGAGGATCTGAATCTCTCGGAACAGTATAGTTCAGTCATTTCGTTCCTTTTCCCAAGACTGCAATCTTCTCTAGCTCTCTTCCAAAGGTAAGTATGTGGGTCTGAAACCTGATCCAGTACAAAAATATTCATAATTTCATTTCTAGCTTTATCAAGTGCACACCCACCTGCTAGTGAAAATTAACGCGCAATTTCAATGTCTGTTCATGTGTTGCCAACAATCGCAACAGGTGTCGTTATTTCTGGTCAAACACGCACACATCTTACTGTTCATGAGTAAGCAACTGATACTTAAGCTATATTCGTGGATGCGCGGTAGGTGTGCAGTTCGATTGTCGCTTAGGCACAAAAGTTTGTATCCTTATTTTAGATTCAGACACCTAGCGGCTCGTAAGAAAAACCGATACGTAACATTTGATTTTTCTTAGTTAACAATCGGATTACGTGTTGGGTTCGTATCTCCGTCACAGAACTTCACATCATGCACTTCATCTTTAAATGCATGCACACTTTGTTACTTCAGAATGGAGGTATATCAGACATCTTTCGTGGTTAGATAACAGGGATGAAAGGGTCTTGATAGGAGTCACGGTTTATTACAAAAATTGTCGTCTTTTATTTTCAAGTTTAGATTTGGTTACTGGTATTGGCAAAACTTTCGGTAGTTCATGACTCTTCATGGCTAATAATCAATATGATGTGATTAGATTAGATTACATTACATTAGATTAACTCTTGTTCCATAGATCATGAATACGACATTTCGTAATGATGTGGAACGTGTCATTTTAATGAAAGATTTCTTTAAATACCATGATTCAATTTCTTTACAACAATTTTTTACACACTCTCTCATTGCTTTTTATTTCTCTCTCTCTCTCTCTCTCTCTCACACACACACACACACACACACACACACACACACACACACACACACATTCTTTTTTATTTTTATTTGTATGTTCTGCTCGACTATCGGCGAGGCAGGAAAACGCCTGTGAATGACTTTCTTAGTTTTGAGTGCACTTACGAAAGAAATATAAAAACAACAATGAGAGTTACTGATTTATGATGCTCAGTTTGCAGTCAGTTCTGAGTATTATTAGTAACTACGCTCCAGTCCCTAAACCTAGTTACAGAAAGCGAATCAGACGCATTACGTATTCCAGGCCGTAGCAGCCGCGACTTGGAGACACCAGCTATGGTCACTTCCCAGACCGCTGTAGGATCACATCGGTTCGTCTTCTTCCTGCTGGTACTGTAACTGAGATTTGGCAACAAGGCAACGTATGTTTGGCAACTTTGTGATCGACGAGTTACTTCCTGGTGTGCACGGAATTAAGCCTCAAAGTTCACTTGATTTTACCTGTCATTTCCATTGAATAATCTGAGTTATTATAGCTTGAAGGGTAACAAAAGATTGAAAATTTACGGTTTTCAGCCCAAGAAAGTCGTTGCAGGTGGAAATCGCAACTAATCTCGACCTTTAAATAGCGGTTTACGAGTTCTAGTTACTATTGCCGTCGTAATAGGAAGCTGAGACCCATACCCCCTCGCCAGCTCTGTGGTAACGTGCTGACATGTGAAACAGCGTCTGTTACGGTTCGCAGTTCCAGTCTCACTGACTGAAACGTTTTTATCCCTTCTGTGAAAGAGCTACAAGCAGTCAGATCAAACATCAATACGGAAATCGCAAGAAAATGCTTTCAGCTCATAGTGCAATGTTGAAAAACTTACAATGCTGCACAACAGGTAACGCCTCTTTCCGCTGCTGACAAGCGAATTTTGGGTTTCTAGGAATACGTAACTATATTTATGAAATGCCACATTTGCATTCCTCTTGAGTATGACACAGCATACCAATTAAACACAGACCCTATCAAAATCTAAGTGAGTAGTATTTTACTAATTCGTGTCGATAGAGGCATGCTTGTGTACAGATACTTTCGTCGTAAGGTTATCATCGTTAGTTTTATTTCATTTCTTATAATACAGTGCACAATTTTCGTAAGGTTTCCTTTAGTGTTGTTAAAACAATAGTAAACATGAGAGAGAAATTAATCATCAACGATATATGCTAATTCTCTGATGTTACCTATGACAGTCTGACAATGCACATGCAGTTTATTGATTACATGCATGTAGAAAATTTGTTCTGAGTTAAAGCTGTCAATCAAAGTTTGAAGAAGAATAAAATATCACTACCACACGACGGCTAATGTAGAAAATACTTTTCTGACATATTATGGCACGATGCGCTCTCCCTGCACATCTTCGAGATGCATCTGCTGCCTGCTGTCTATTAAACCTGAATAGGACAAAATGTCACAGTAGTTAGTCCTTTTTCCACATGCGACTACTTTGGGTTGAGAAGTGAAGGGAATTTGTTCAAAGTTCCATTAGATTGATAACTTCAGCAGAGAGCAGAATTGCGTTTTAAAAAATGTAGCACTGAATGTATTCGAACTCGCGACATCTTATCTATGCTACAAGCTGACACGGAACTACAACAGCTCCAGAGCTCGGCAACTATTCCTTCAGAACTTTTGGATTCCACAGCACTGTGAGATTATGCATATGGCCATGTCTTGACTTCTGAGAGACAAACAGTTACAGCTTTTCTTTTGGACTGAACGACGTTTTCTAGTAACAGATAGCGCAATAGAATAGCTCAAGTGAAAAGGAACACTTCTTATTTAAACTTCTGCATCCTACAATGTTGGCAGTTGTGTGTAGGTGGCAGTAACGTGATTTTATTTCTGTGATTACAAAATAGTCGAATGTATGCACTGGGTAGCCGAGGCAGCTAGTTCATGGTGATTCGGTCAACCAAGTAAATGAATTTACTGAACATGCTGCAAATTACTACAGGGAGCCTGTGTGTCAGAATTCTCATCCAGTGTGGCACAACTGCGTTACGATAGAAAAATGACTCGCAGAGAAGAGGATTTCGTGGTCTGTTGGACGGATGGTAGGTTGTTATACCTATGGTCTGGGTTCGATTCCCACTTCTGTCAATGATTTTAGATAGGGAGAGACAGATTCCATTCTCTCCTGGCTACACCAAGTGAAGGAGATATAATGGCTGCGTGGTGAGAAAATTCACATTAAAGATGATATTCCTTCTTTACCAAGTAGACGGAAGGTTGAACCACAATAAAGTCTGGAGTGGCGACATGTAGAAACTCTACCACCAGTAACCTTTCTTATACTAGTTATTTATTTCAAGTGACGACACAAACGCTATGTATGGTCACAGGACACTTATTCCATCTTTTATTTGAGCTTCTGTATGTCGATAAAATTGGTTCTGAACTGGGAATGCAACTCAGACCGCCCTTAACGCGGAATTTGATCCCTTCGTGGCAATACAGCTCGGCTACAATTTGTTGTTTGTTCAAAACTGCAGATTCCTCAACACCTTCACATATTATGCGTGAATGGGATCGAATCCTGGCCCGGCACTAAAGATTTAATTATGTATTATCAAGCTCTAGCATGAGAACACCTGTCTGCTGGTGGATAATAATTTTGATTTTTAATGTATTTTCATTCGCTGTCACACTAACGATATCTGACGTTTTTAACTCCCAGTGAGACACAGAACTATTTGCGAGATGACTGTAAGTTCAAGATGCTATTCTGAGCAGCTTGTGGAGAAAAATTCGGTAGCTGACGTCTCTTTGTGTGTAGTCAACAACGATATGTGTGGGGCTCTATTCCCAGTGAGCGCTGAACTCTTCGTCATATTATTTCAGTTGAAACATGCTCACATGTCACTGCTGGTGCAACAAACCCATATTTAACGTTAGTTTTCTCTAGAATATAACAGCGATAGGTGCCGGGTTGGAGTCCTGGGAAGGAAAAAATTAATTTTTCGTCTCGTCATTTCAGTTATAACATCTAGTTACTGCCGCGAAATTCCGATATGTCACATTTGACTGTGCTTCGATAGCAATCCGATTAGGTTCCGGGTTCGAATCCGTGTCCAACACACAGCTTTACCTCACGGCATTTCAAGTAAGTTACTTGTGAAGAAGCAATATTTAACATCTCTCGTAGTTCGTTAACAGGAACAATAGATGCTGGGTAGGAATTCGCGTCTGTTAAAAATGTTTGCGTTATGCAATTTAAAGTTGATATTTGCTAACTGATACTGTCTAAAATCGAGGTATATCACTCTCTGTATGCCTAATCAGGAATGACTGTTAGTTTCCGTCAGTCACGAAATCTTTGCTTAGTCTGCATGAGCTGGGTTTGAATCCATATGCAGAACATGACGGTTCGTCGTGTCATTTAATGTTCATACATATTCTCAACTAGCTGCTCGTGAATAACTTAAATTTTTAATGTCATTTTGTGTTAAATAGTTCAAATGGCTCTGAGCACCATGGGACTTAACTTCTAAGGTCATCAGTCCCCTAGAACTTAGAACTACTTAAACCTAACTAACCTAAGGACATCACACACATCCATGCCCGAGACAGGATTCGAACCTGCGACCGTAGCGGTCACGCGGTTCCAGACTGAAGCGCCTAGAACCGCACGGCCACATCGGCCGGCCCCCACCATTTGGTATCAATGCATTACCTTATAATCAATTATATATAATCATTTTCATAGTACACTTGATATTATAGATGAGTAGGACACAAGACAGGACATAGATAATGTCCGTTTGACGTCAACAGTGTGTAACATTTTACTTTTTTGAATAGGACAATGTTCCTCTCCAATAATTTTTAGATTAGTTACAATGAGCTTACGCTGCAAGAGAATTCGCTTGTATTTTTCAATATGTGGTCTGTTGTCGGTTTGAAGGCCTTCCATAACATCGGCAACGTAGTGCAACTCCACCGAGAGCTGTCTGGAGTAGGGTGGGGATAGCAATGTGAAAGTTGCGAGCTGTCGAAGACGATCTTCATATTCCTAATGCGATTAGGACATCGTATACTCTTGACGACGTTTAGCACCTGTGCGGTCAGTCACCCAATTTCAGAATTCATTTTGAGTAATCCTGTTAAATTCCCAAAATATTGTCTTTTTATATTGATGAGTAATATGGATAGTCGTCACGTTCATGTGCCGTCTACAACGCAAATTTAATGTTACTATCCTAGGAACTAACCTGCAATACGTTTTGTATTTCATAATCGGAACTATCTGCATTAACCGTCATCAGAGCAATGTCAGGGAACAGAGTGCAGCAGTGCCTACTTGAGGACCTGCTTGAGTCGTGTTCTAAGGAAAGGGTAGTTGCTGGTTCACATTATATTACACTAGCGAGAAGTACCGACTTTTCCTTTTCTCTGCAAACATCCAGAACTAAATTCAGTAACTAAATGCTAAGAATATATTTTCATTGTGCCAACTCAAAGATCAATAGATATGGATATAGATATAGATTTTTATATTTAAAGCCATTCTCGTTCTGCGTTGGAATAAACATCATTCATTATTTGCTTGTTCTTGTTACGATTGTTATTGTCATTCTCTCACTCGCAAGAGTCTTATGCTGATGCTGTATGAATAAATTATGCCATTGGACACAAAGCGGTTTAGTTTTGAGACCTAACCCACGAGGGGGGAAGGCACAGTGGTCTGCTTCAGGAATTCCAAGCAATAAAACACAAAAAACAACCCAGGAAGGGTTCGAACAGCTACTTTCACGCAGAGACATGCATTTGGAATCTGTTCATCGTTACGGGGTCAAACAAGAGGGTCACATTACTGAAACAATGATCGGGCTACTTAGTATATAATAGAGCATACAGATTTCAAGGAGGAAACGTATGAAGACGCAGACTTCCTCGTTATCAATATGTGCGGCATATCTTTCGTGTTAACGAAAGTAAATTCCCGCTTTACCTCTTCTTACGTGTCAAATGAAATGAATGCCATGAGGAATAGAATATTTGTTGACTGCGTCTCTTCTTGCTTCCATCCTTACCAACATATTTCTTCATTCTCGTGGTAATCATGACAATCTATGTGCATGCTGCAAACGATTGCAAGTGGACAAATTCGACATCGAGGTGCAAAGCGTTTGGTATCTTACATTATATTCAATTCGAATAAGATTCCGGTGTATTTTTACTTCGTTTGTATTTTTAGATGATTATGAACGTTACGGAAATTTATCTCACATGCTTTATGTTGAATGAGAAACATTGAATGATCCGTTTTGCTTTCCCTACGTTGAAATGATATAATGTCGGCGTCAACAGCCTTCTTCCACGCCGGAAGCTGAAACTTGTATCATTCTGGATTAATGATAATTGAATGTCTCATATGTATACATAGCCCACAAGGCGACGTCAGAAACCACCAGGGGAGAACGCCGCATAAAAACCAAACGTGCGCGCGCGTCTCCACTCTGAAGAACCGTATCGGAGAATCACGGCAAGCATTTCGCTGAAGAGCTGCCTCGTCAGAGAGCCGAGAAATGGCAGCGTCGTAGCAAGTATTTGTCAACACTCTGATAGTGCATTTACTTCCGGGTGTAGGTCGGCGTTACCTCGCTAAATTCACTTAACATTCGTTTTCCACATCGAAGACTCGTACGATATAATCCACTGCAAGATGACACAATTAGAAAGTATATTTAATTTCTGGACTCCAAGAACGGCGTTCTTCACATAAGTAACACCTGTTTGTGTGTGCATTCGGGAGGACGATGGTGCAATCCCGCGCCCGGCCATCCTGATTTAGGTTTTCAATGATTTCCCTAAATCGCTTCAGGCAAATGCCGGGATGGTTCCTTAGGAAGGGCACGGCCGATTTCCTTCCCCATCCTTCCCTAATCCGAGCTTGTGATCCGTCTCTAATGACATCGTTGTCGACGGGACGTTAAAACAGTAATCTCCACCTCCTCTGTTTCTGTGTTTAAGGTTGCGTTTTGAGGCTCAGGCAACATCGCAGTGACTATAGTCCGCCTCTGGCCGCCAGTGTGTCGTTAGCTCAGAGGTTCCCTTGTGCGTTGCAGTGCTTGTACTATAAGTTCGAATCACGGTAGAAGCCGCTGACTAAAACATTTTATTTTCCATTTTAATTAATGGAGTTGCAAACTGCTAGTAAACATTTCTTATGCGAAATCTGAAGAATGCCTTTAAACATCAATCTTCGTCCGATTTCGACTTAGTAAATTAAGTTAATATCATGGATTTCTGCTTTGCAAATTCCAAGGTGCTTCACTGTAAAATTGGTCCTGAAAAGATTCAAACCGACTGTCAACGATATAAATTTGAGCTTTGTTCGTCATATAGGTCTAACATGTCAGAAGGTTGTTTATGAAGTGCACATGTTCATTAATATAGTTCACATCTTCTAAATTTTTGCAATAGCATTTAACTGTAGACGTTTTCTAACACCGGCGTTAGCAATTCCTTTCCGTTCTCTGAAACCTTCAAAACGACAAATTTATCTGGATTAAATCTGATGACCTTAACTATCACTTCCGATCAACAATAAATACTTCATGAACCCATACATGGAACTCCAAATGTGCAGTGTTCCTGCACTGCTACAGAGCATGCATTGCAAGGTATTCACACAGTATATCGCATAGACTTACCATAAGGAATGAAACAAGAACTGTAATACATTTTACACCACAGACGCTCACTCTGGCTTGACGAAAACATCCAATCATTGACCAAAAGTTGCACAAATAATTAAGTTTGAAAGGAAAAGAAACGAGGTATGAAGCATTTATAAATTCATCGAATGTAGTGAGGTGGTTTAATTTCGTCCCAGTCTATAAAATTAATTTCGGGCCATACTCAGCTCTTGCCGATTACCCGCCTACTAATCAGGGCGTCTGTCTCCTATGCTTTTGAGCGTGAATGGAAATTGTAGAAATTTTCTGTGGAGCAACATTTAATAATAAAGCGTTTCAAATCATCAAAAGCGATGAGCGGTAGCAGGCGCTTTCGATAAAGAACGGGGGAGTGCAGCGCCGCTGCTGTCGCCACGGCCGCTGCCAGTAGCCAGCAAATGGATCCCGGAGCTTTGCCGCATACGGCGTCCAGAGGAGGACAGTCTGCAGGAAATCTGCCGCAAAATCGTTACTAGATAAAATTTTGATATCGGTGTGTCACAAAGCGAAATAGATTGAATCTGCGCTACCATTACATTCACGTCTTCAGCATTCAGACAGAAGAGGCTATAAAAATATTTTATGCCAGCTGCTCTCGATCCACTGACATTATGAACAGAAACAACGCACGCTACCGCTAGACCACAGGCGTAATCAGCCTAGAGTCTCTCTATCTTGGGACAAGTTTTCCTCCAGGAAGTGCCGCAGTCTACAGTGTTGCCAGATTGTGCAGATAACCGGACTTAGAGAATTAGCGAGTTGGCCAGTTTCTTTGTCCCATGTCGCGATCGGCGCGGATTTAGCCTCTGAAGCGGCCGGCCGCCGGTCAAGTTTTATGTCAAAGAGTGTACATAATTGCAGATGTGGAACTGACACAGCAGCAGAGGACCAATAAGTGGATTTAGTAGTCAACTAAACGTAGTGTGTTTTGAACACTCAGAACTGTACTATTACCACAAGTTAGTAACATGTACAAAGAGGCTGAGAAGACAACTGCTAATCAAATATACTCATACTATCTCTAAGAATAAGGTAATCGAAGATGAGTCAGTTAAGTAAATAAAATACAGATTTGTCAGGAATGTACCGAGCATTGGTTCAGTTTTCCGGCCCAGAAATAATAAATTGAGATTAAATAGGATTTATGATTGTATGCCTTGTGCATAAATTTTCTCTAGTACGTGACTAACGGCGTTTTGAGCCATTTGTTTACCGATTTTATGACAGTTAAGTAACCGCGAGAGTAAAATTGAAAAAGTTCTGTTAGCTTTGTTCCAGTAACATATTGAAAGATAAAATGTATATATCACTATTTCATTGTCACCCACCCTTAGATATTAAGTGAACAGAGTCTGAGGCACTCTTTTTGTTTGTTCTACAGGACAAACCAGATAATGGCAGCCTGGTAGCTGTGTGAAAGCGTGGAGTGACTTGGACACAACTCACAGTGACCCCTCCCCTTTCCCCATGTAATTTAGAGTGAACATGAAGGACGCACACCATAGCAACTTCCCCTCCTCTACCCTTGTGAATGGAAGTGTAGAGCGCCAGCCAAAGCAGCTACAACCACGTGTAGAAAAATGAAATTGTCATGATTTGTGAAATTTTCTTTCAGGTTTAGAAAAGACTGCTAAGATATAATTATCTGTTTATGTATTATGAATATCTGTGTTATTTTCTTTGAATTCGTGTATGTAAAAATATTTACAGACAGTTTAATGGATTTAAATTTTCATAATTTTACATATTTTATGTGTTTGTCTATCTAAGGCAATATGTATGCCAAAGTGTTTCATTGATTTTGCTTAAATTTTGAGTGACAATGTTGCTTAAGAGGCAGTGAACATGCCAGCAATTTAAATAATTGAAGTAGTTAATAAGTTTCTTTTAATAATTCTATATGTTTACATTTCAATTTTAATTTTTCATAGGGAGTGAAGCTGTACTCTTGCTTCCCTTCTTGTAATTAATTTTTTTTCATTTACGTTCAAAAAAATTAAGTAGAGGGTGATGTAGGGAAGCAGCCTACTCACGCCTTATAAAATTCACATCAGTCTTTCCATTGTGTGCCAGCCTAGTCCACTGTAACTAGCTCTGACGTCATAAATATTGCGCAATACTTTAAAAATCAAGTAAATAACCTGAAACATTTCTAGCATGTCAGGAGTAATACTGAATCAACATGTGTTGGATATCAGTTCAATAACTTTAACCATTTTCGAAATTTGGACATTTTACTGTAAAAATCATTGGCACAACAGAAAAGAGCTATAAACTTAAAAATTTATATTTAGATTCCTTTAGCATAAAAATTTAGTAGAAACAGTATTCTGGATCTAAAAAATTAAAATTTTACTTGAAATTAATGATTTTCTGGTTTTTGTCTTAGAAATTAAGGGAGCAAGATAGATTAAGTAGGCGAATAAATAAAGCTAGGAAGTTTAAATATAAGTAGAAGGGAGATCCGCTATAACCATAAAGATGTGGGAAGTTTCAACTGAATTACTATAAAACTGTAGCGATAGCGTATCTCCAAAGGGCAAGTTCAGAGCTCGTCTACTGTGTGTAGTGTAATTAAATTAATTATCTTGCCCAAAATATTTGACTTAGCCACGTCAGACTTTTATTATGATTACTTACCTGTGTGCTGATTGCACATTTAAATTGAGAGCTTCATCAGCCATCAGCAATGGAAGCAATGATTTATTCGATAACTTAAAGTGGTGCATTACTAGCCCAGCGGCTAGTCAGGAGAGCAGATTTGATCAGGCGTTCCCTTAGCCGTCCGCACCGCGGCTTCATATGTAAGAACGCTGTGCGAGAAGAGGAAGAGGCCCCAGTTCTCTCCAGACGCTGATTAGCGCACCACCTGTGCCGGGAGTCGCGTCGCGTCGGTATCGTTGATATAAACAGCCTCGGATGCAGTAATAAGTTACTCGGGATACGCGTAACCATGAAATCGTTTTCGAGTGAAGTGTTAATTTTGGGATGACGTTAATGATCTATCTTTAGTTTGCGTCTGTCGTATTTTCACGTGCCGCCACAGGACAGACATTCTACCATTATTAGCGTGGCGTTTGATGAACATTATCATCAAATTATGGCGAGCATTCACTTAAACATTTAATTTGAACAGTTATAGTTGCATCAGCGCATTACACTCTGAACTGTTCTGGTAGTTGGATTGTGTGTATTCTTTTTGATTTGTGACTTTCAGAATATAGTGATTATGAATCCCAGATAATCTCCTAATTCATCAGAGCTATAAGCTGTAGCTATAAATGTATTTCTCAGATGCAGTGGGCACTAGGAATTCTAATTACAGGCTTCACGTTTTGCTAATCACTTTCTGGTTGCCAATATTGTAGTTAGAGAGCCAGTGTTGAGAATGGCCAACAACAGCATTAAATAAATATCAGGAACATTAACAATTATTCCACCCGCCGCCCCACACCCCTCCCCCATGTTTTGTACTCATTAGGGTCCTGCGCCGTGTTTGAGAAAATTTACAATATATGTTAGGGAAGTGTGGTCCCTGATTGGTCGTTCTGAAGTTTAACAATTAAAATACTAGACATTCTAATTGATACATGCCCAACACACAGTGAAGCGTGCAAATGATGAAGCGTTGTAATAAATAATATTGGTGAAAAACACCCGAATTTGGCTGTGCGCAGAAAACTAAAAATTGATTGAACTTCAGGAGCTTTGCACTCAATCATGTTGTTAATAAGCAGTCAGCGCTCAGTTACAGAAAGTCCTTGCTATGAGGCGAAGTGACTCACTTTAGTAATAGTATATACAAGGGGACCACTTTCAACGCTCCAACAAATACATTTTCCAATGAGTCTCAGCCTCATCAGCTAAAACACTTGTTTTTAAGCCGGCCCAGGTGGCCGAGCGGTTCTAGGCGCTACAGTCTGGAACCGCACGATCGTTACGGTCGCAGGTTCTAATCCTGCCTCTGGCATGGATGTGTGTGATGTCCTTAGATTAGTCAGGTCTAAGTAGTTCTAAGTTCTGTGGGGCTGATGACCTCAGAAGTTAAGTCCTATAGTGCTCAGAGCCATTTGAACCATTTTTGAACTTGTTTTTAAATAAGACTAATCGTATGAACTGAAATTTGCACATAACGAACTAGCATGGTGCACTGCATCAAACCATTCTTCAAACTGAAGGCTGCAACATCATCATTTCACATAAACATAACAATGTAGACGACACATTATTCACAAAAGTGAATCAGCTATGCAAATCACGTCGTTGATTATTTCTCTTGTGGGTCAACAAAGTTCAGAACAGGCCAATGTAGAAATCAACTACAATCGAGAGGGTCACTATGGAGACGCTAAAAACTAACACAACTATTTCGACAAAAAGAAAAGAAAACTGCGAAAAAATACAGACTGAAGTAAATACGCCAACATATGAGAAAGTTAACACCGTGAAGATTACCTGTATGTGACGCGACCTTTACTGTTCAGGTTAGATGCAATTACACTGGTTAGAATCAAGGAGGGCCTGTATATTTTCATGCAGAATTTTGATACTTGCAGTGCATGGTACTTGTTAGAAACTTCTAAAGTCAATATGGCGCAGATGGTTGAGCATCTTGAAATGAATACTTTTGAGATAAGGAGCCAATGGCCAAAATGGATGTTTATGTTTTGCTGTCGTTGTTACGCCATTACCTCGCAAACTGACCTCATAACCTGTGGTCAAGCGAGCAAAAGGTTGTCGCCGTATTCCTGAGCCACAAGCTATAAGGCGACGGAGCTGACATGACGGAAGTCATCATCCTAGCACTGAAGCAAGTTTGGTTGCCCCGTGTCTAGCCCCAGCTGCCTGCTGTCGGGGCTGGAACTTTGTCGGCGCAGCACGGTATGAGGGGCAGACCGTCACCACGTAACTTGGACTACAGCATACCTGACTGTGCAGCTGCGCCTCTTCCGGAGTCTATATGATAAAAAATAATGTCACAGCAGGACCGGATCGAGCGACCATAAATACCACCCGCTCCATTTGCACAGTGTCTGCCATCGACCGAGGCATCACTGAGATGTACTCCACTCTAGTCGTCGAACTGATGTAGGTCATCCAGCCTCAACTACTACTAGACACTGCCTCTGCTGACTGTAAGGATTGCCCGCATCTCGTGGTCGTGCGGTAGCGTTCTCGCTTCCCACGCCCGGGTTCCCGGGTTCGATTCCCGCCGGGGTCAGGGATTTTCTCTGCCTCGTGATGGCTGGGTGTTGTGTGCTGTCCTTAGGTTAGTTAGGTTTAAGTAGTTCTAGGGGACTGATGACCATAGATGTTAAGTCCCATAGTGCTCAGAGCCATTTGAACCATTTTTGACTGCAAGGATCGCGGGCCACGTCTATTACTGATGCTGAAGAGAGCTGGACCGGTGCCTTCAAGCTGGGGTCAATTGCTCGCTGATTTCAACCGATTGCAGGGTCTTTGGTTTGCAATCTTTGCTCAGGTGTCTACCGCATCAGGCGCGCCGCAGCCAGCTGGCTTGTCGCCCATTTGTGCCAAACGACGTGACTGGCTCTCGATGGAATTCGTTGTCAAGTTGTGTTCGGGCCTGACTCAGCTCGCCGTGCCTGTCGACGCCCTGACTTGGTACCGTCTCCGCTACTGGCTGTCCCGCCCGGCGACTGTGCTCTGTTAAGCTCCCTTTAGACGACAGACTTTCTTGTCTCAACACTACTCCAGACATGTCCGTCTACTGCTGCGCCCCTGGCGTTTCATTCCCGTACTACGTCCGTTGTGAATGATCATTCTCGTTTACACGTCAGCACCGAAATTGCTTGTTCTGTGAGAGATGTCTGCTGTCTTGCTTGGCATCTGATGGTGAAATTGAGGTTATGAGGGACCATCCTTTTTACGGAAAAATAGAAGTAACTAAATGTAGGAACAAGTAATGACAATAGCGATTATTTACGACAGAAGCAGAATTCATAATGGAAGTTCTTGTCAAATATCGTGTGGTAAACTGCTAATACTTCTGATAATACAAAGAATAGGAAATGTATCTACCTAACATTTCATAATTACTCGCGAAAATACAGGGTGGTCCATTGATCGTGACCGGGCCAAATATCTCACGAAATAAGCGTCAAACGAAAAGACTACAAAGAACGAAACTTGTCTAGCTTGAAGGGGGGAACAAGATGGCACTACGGTTGGCCCGCTAGATTGCACAGCCATAGGTCAAACGGATATCAACTGCGTTTTTTTTAAACAGGAACCCCAATTTTTTATTACATATTCGTGTAGTACGTAAAGAAATACGAATGTTTTAGTTGAACCACTTTTTTCGCTTTGTGATAGATGGCGCCGTAATAGTCACAGACATATGGCTCACGATTTTAGACTAACAGTAGGTAACAGGTAGATTTTTTAAATTAAAATACAGACCGTAGGTACGTTTGAACATTTTATTTCGGTTGTTCAAATGTCATACATATACCTTTGTGTACTTCCTATTTCTGAGAACGCATGCTGTTACAGTGTGATTACCTGTGAATACCACATTAATGCAATAAATGCTCAAAATGATGTCCGTCAACCTCAATGCATTTGGCAATATGTGTAACGACATTCCTCTCAACAGCGAGTAGTTCGCATTCCGTAATGTTCGCACATGCATTGACAACGCGCTGATGCATGTTGTCAGGCGTTGTCGGTGTATCACGGTAGCAAATATCCTTCAACTTTCCCCACAGAAAGAAATCCGGGGACGTCAGATCCGATGAACGTGCGGGCCATGGTATGGTGCTTCGACGACCAATGCACTTGTCATGAAATATGCTATTTAATACCGTTTCAACCGCACGCGAGCTATGTGCCGGACATCCATCATGTTGGAAGTACATCGCCATTCTGTCATGCAGTGCTACATCTTGTAGTAACATCGGTAAAACATTACGTAGGAAATCAGCATACATTGCGCCATTTAGATTGCCATCGATAAAATGGGGGCCAATTATCCATCCTCGCAGAACTACTGTACTGATGGCGTACTGGCGCGACCCCTCCGTCGACAAATGAGTGGTTGCGTCGCCTTTGACGCATGGCTCGAGTTGCTAGCGGGTTGATGTCGGGAAGACGTTTCACGCTCATAGGCGCTGCAGAACGTCGGCAGGTGGTGTGTGTGGTGTCACAGCCAGACACCACACTTGCTAGGTGGTAGCCTTTAAATCGGCCGCGGTCCGTTAGTATACGTCGGACCCGCGTGTCGCCACTATCAGTGATTGCAGACCGAGCGCCGCCACACGGCAGGTCTAGAGAGACTACCTAGCACTCGCCCCAGTTGTACAGCCGACTTTGCTAGTGATGGTTCACTGACAAAATACGCTCTCATTTGCCGAGACGATAGTTCAAATGGTTCAAATGGCTCTGAGCACTAAGGGACTTAACATCTATGGTCATCAGTTCCCTAGAACTTAGAACTACTTAAACCTAACTAACCTAAGGACATCACACAACACCCAGTCATCACGAGGCAGAGAAAATCCCTGACCCCGCCGGGAATCGAACCCGGGAACCCGGGAGTGGGAAGCGAGAACGCTACCGCATGACCACGAGCTGCGGACAGACGATAGTTAGCATAGCCTTCAGCTACGTCATTTGGTACGACCTACCAAGGCGCCATTACCAGTTACTATTGATGCTGTAAAACATGTACCGTCAAGAGCGATGTTCACCAATTATGGATTAAAGTTAAGTATTCCAGCAGCTACGTACGTTTTTTGCTAGTCTAATTTCCTTGTCCTGTTCCAGACCTCACGCCAGCCTGCGTGAGCTGAAACACGTGCCTTTCGGCTTCCTCTCAAAAACGGGGTTGGCTCTCCTGCCAATCCACAACAGTGTGTGTTGCTTAAATCGTTTAATTAATGTGGAAGTCATCATATTCAGCTACCTAACGCTGTTCTCCGATTTTTAATCATGGTTCTACGCAGTTACCCTTAAACAAAATTACCGCTACGCCAGACAAGTCGTGTGCCCCTATATACGTAAGATATCCACGCCAAGCCTGGTCGCTAGTATAACTATAATGATGTTAATAGTAATAATAATAATGAAATTATGTATAGCAATGAATATGTGGAATTTGAGAAACGAGAAGCAAACTGGTCAGGAAAGACCAAGAAATAATAGGAGATGAGCCAAAAGCTTTGATCTGCAGCCAGTGAGAACGTGAGGCAGCTAGATTCATCTGTACCCAACCACGCGTTGAGGATAAAGACATTCTCGCCTTTCCCTTCGCCCGAAGCAGTCAAGCAGGTTTCTCAGACAAGTGTTAATACGGACACGTCCGACCAGCAAACTTCGGTATCGTCGTGAGAATGCAGCAAATCACAAGCATTGAAGTATGGTTTGGAAACATGATAACTAGTAAGATTATGTAAAGTCGTATCGTTCTCGCGTATCTTTTACTGCAGATTCCACATGCTAAATACCGTGTCTTTATTCACAGTTTTAAATGATACAGAAACACGTGATGTTCTGAATCCATCTCTGTGCTAGACATCTGTAAATTCAGATGACTTAGAAGCAAGGTTTTGCATTCGTGTCGATGTTTTCAGGTGACTGGTAAAGTTATGTCAGGCATTCTGAAATGTTCGGAAGGAAGGTAAGATATTCCTACTGCCCCCCTCGTTCTGTCCTGCTGTGTCCTCTCATTGTCACTGTCTCCTTCTTGCTCTCTCTCTTACTGCTATTATCTCATTCAGTCCTTCCCACTGTTCTCGTCTCTTCTCACTGTCACTCTTTCTCTCTTTTCCGTTGTCGTTGTCATAGACCCCGACCTCATTATCACTGGCTTTCACCGACTTCCATTTTCTCCTTCTCTTTATTCCTCTCCCTCTGGCATTGTCTCTTTCACTCTTTTCGTAGCGCTCTTCTGTCACTCTCAACTATGTTTCACTGCCACAGTGTCCCCCTCTTTCTCTCACACTGACATAATTCTCTTCGCTTTGCGTGTAACACAATCACTCTCTACTATCTTCAGGTATTTATTACTTTTCTGTCTCTGCACCACTAGCACTGTCTTCTTGTCTCTCAGAGTAAAAAAGCGCTAATGTTTTGGGATGCCAAAATATTTGAGATAATTTGTAAAGGTGCTGAGGGAGGTCGAATGAGGCAGGTGGTACTCCACTTTTCAGAGTCTTTTAAATGAACTGGAACACACCAGCATTTTTTCTGTTCAGATAGGAGTATTTTTTCCGCTGGTTCCCTTCTTTTCCCTGTTGCAGCAAGATATGTAACTCATACGAAAAGAAATGTAGTGGACAGTAAATTTTAAATAGTTTACTTATGTGAAATTGAAAAAAAGGTTAAACTAATTTTTATATCGAACGTCGCGACGTAACCCTGAATCAGGCGAAACACGAATACACATGAAAATGCATAAGTGTTCTAACATTAGGGGAAATGCATGTGGCGGAAATTTGGTACTCCAGGAAAAGGAGCCGGCCACTGTGGCCGAGCGGTTCTAGGCGCTTCAGTCTGGAACCGCGCTGCTGCTATGGTCGCAAGTTCGAATTATAACTCGGGCATGGCTGTGTGTGATGTCCTTAGGTTAGTTAGGTTTAATTAGTTCTAAGTTTAGGGGACTGATGACCTCAGATATTAAGCCCCAAAATGCTTAGAGCCATTTGAACCAGGAAAAAGTGGTGAATTAACAAATTCACGAAGTCGAAAGGTAGCAAACAAACTATAGAATTTACAAGAAGTTTGTGCATACAATTTCGCCCTGGTGGTGATGAATAAACTAATTTTACATTTCAAGCTGAATTTTACGTGCAAAAATATTTTGTTCTAATTGACAGAAATATGATCAATTACAGTCACCCGCCACGTTCTTATGTCCGCTGAGAGACGAGAAGACAGTGCTAGTGGCGCATAGGCAGAAAAGTAATAAATACCTGAAGATAGTAGAGAGTGCTTGTGTTACACGCAAAGCGAAGAGAATTATGTCAGTGTGAGAGAAAGAGCGGGACACTGTGCTAGTGAAACATAGTTGACAGTGACAGAAGAGCGCTAGGAAAAGAGTGAAAGAGACAATGCCAGAGGGAGAGGAATAAACAGAAGGAGAAAATGGAAGTCGGTGAAAGTCAGTGATAATGAGGGCAGGGTCTATGACAATGGCAACGATAAAGAGAGGGCGGCCGGTGTGGCCGTGCGGTTCTAGGCGCGTCAGTCTGGAACCGCGTTACCGCTACGGTCGCAGGTTCGAATCCTGCCTCGGGCATGGATGTGTGTGATGTCCCTAGGTTAGTTAGGTTTAAGTAGCTCTAAGTTCTAGGGGACTGATGACCACAGATGTTGAGTCCCATAGTGCTCAGAGCCATTTGAACCATTTTTGAAAAAGAGAGAAAGAATGACACAGAAGAGATGGCAACAGTGGGAAGGAATAAATGAGATAATAGCAGAAAGAGAGAGTAAGAAGGAGACAGTGACTATGAGAGGAGACAGCAGGACGGAACGAAGGGGACTTTGGCTGTGATGCAGGAGACAATGACAGTGACAACGAGATTGTGACAATGAGTTGCGCTGAATGAGTGAGTGGGAAAGGGCAAGTGGGAGTGGATGCGTATGAACGACTTACAGCCATGGACTAGTGGGTGTGAGTGAGTTACAGTTAGGTGAACTTGTTGGAGTTTGAAATGAGTTGCATGTTAAAAAAAACCGCGTATATGCTCGAATGCAAAAATTTTTGGGAAAATTTTTAAAGGTGCTGAGGAATGTAAAATGAGTCAGCTGGTACCCTACTTTTCTGTCAGTCTTTTAAATAAACAAGAACTTATTGGTATTTTCTGTGCTCCGATAGGAACATTTTTCCGCTGGGAAAATTATAATATACGACTTTCCCCGTGAATCAGCCTATTAGCTCAAACCGTATCAAAACCCTTACCGTAGTTCCTGACATTATCCAGATGTACTGACAGAATCGAGCAGGGAATTTTCATTTATATTCACAGAGTTTTTCAAAACTCAGCGGCAAAACTTCAGGAATGGTTTTCTGATATAACAAGAAAAAAGATAAGCTATGCCTGTATGGGCCAGGAAGCCCACAGTTACAGATTTCTTCGATCTTCAGTTCCTTCAGACTTTGCTGTACGTTGTAACGCCAGCTGGTACACTCTGGTTACGTATCAAAGGAAATGTTCAAAGTGATTTCCTCTTGTCTGAACAGGAGCCTCCATTCACCACCTCATTGAAATCGGCACACGATCAAAAATGCCTGATGTTGTTCGTACTGTCTGAAAGGCTGCAACAATGCTTGCACAGAGAGTGGCACAAAATGGCTCTGAGCACTATGCGACTAAACTTCGGAGGTCATCAGTCGCCTAGAACTTAGAACTAATTAAACCTAACCAACCTAAGGACATCACACACATCCATGCTCGAGGCAGGATTCGAACCTGCGACCGTAGCGGTCACGCGGTTCCAGACTGAAGCGCCTAGAACCGCACGGTCACACCGGCCGGCACATAGAGTGGGTTCATCTACAACAGCTGTCGAATATACGAGAGGCTACACATGTCCCCACAGGTGAAAGACCAGTAGATTTAAGGGGAATTAGAACGGGAAAAAGTTTTTGTTCACATTTTCAGATTTTTATCCCATTACAAAATTAGCAATTTTCCGGATAAAATTATATATATATATATATATATATATATATATATATATATATATATATATATATATATATATAGATAAGACCTTTGCCCTCCTGGACCTGATACTTGCAATTAACGCATTGCCCAGTACTCAAACAAAACTCAAATGGGAAGTATTTATATATATACAGGATGAGTCACCTAACGTTACCGCTGGATATATTTCGTAAACCACATCAAATACTGACGAACCGATTCCACAGACCGAACGTGAGGAGAGGGGCTAGTGTAATTGTTTAACACAAACCATACAAAAATGCACGGAAGTATGTTTTTTAACACAAACCTACGTTTTGTTAAATGGAACCACGTTAGTTTTGTTAGCACATCTGAACATATAAACAGATACGTAATCATTGCCGTTTGTTGCATTGTAAAATGTTAATTACATCCGGAGATATTGTAACCTAAAGTTGACGCTTGAAACCTCCGACGTTCAGTTGCGTGTTGTAACAAACACGGGCCACCGTCGGCGAGCAGCAACTGCAGGGACATGTTTACGATGACGACCGTGTTTACGAGTGTGGCTGTAGTGCAGTGTTGTGGTTTGGTCTAGCTGTCGCAGTGTCCGCATGTAGTGCTTGCTGCTATTGTTATTCTGCATTCGTCTCCGCACGCAGACCAACTGTACTACACCGTGTTACCAGACGTCTGTGATAGTGTAGTGTTGTAGGAACTGTGACCATGGTGTATTCGAACTCTGAAAAGGCAGAGATGATATCTATGGCGAGTGTCGACGAAATGCAGCTGAAGCCTGCAGGGTGTATGCAGAACCGTACCCGGACAGAGAGCATCCAACGCGCCGCACATTGCAAAACATCTACCGCCAACTGTATGCAACAGGTATGGTCGTAGCACGCAAACGGGTCCGTAACAGGCCCGTCACAGGAGAAGCGGGTGCAGTTGGTGTGTTAGCTGCTGTTGCCATGAACCCACACATGAGTACACGGGACATTGCGAGAGCCGGTGGACTGAGTCAAAGTAGTGTCATGCGCATACTGCATCGTCACCGCTTTCACCCGTTTCATGTGTCGCTACATCAGCAATTACATGGTGATGACTTCAATCATCGAGTGCAATTCTGTCAATGGGCATTAACAGAGAATGCGTTGCAGTTCTACCTGTTTACCGATGAAGCGGGTTTCACAAACCACCGGGCAGTGAATCTACGGAACATGCATTACTGGTCCGTGGACAATCCTCGCTGGCTCAGACAGGTAGAGCGACAGCGACTGTGGACTGTAAATGTATGGTGCGGAATCATTGGCGACCACCTCATTGGTCCTCACTTCATTGCAGCGGCCCAAACAGCTGCAACATACATCGCGTTTCTACAGAATGATCTACCAACGTTGCTCGAAAATGTCCCACTGGAAACGCGTCGACGTATGTGATATCAGCATGATGGTGCACCTGCACATTCCGCAATTGACACTAGGCTGACCCTTGGCAGGATGTTCGACGGGCGTTTCATAGGACGTGGAGGACGCATAAATTGGCCAGCCCGTTCTCCTGATCTTGCACCTCTGGACTTCTTTCTGTGGGGTACGTTAAAGGAGAATGTGTACCGTGATGTGCCTACAACCCCAGAGGATATGAAACAACGTATTGTGGCAGCCTGCGGCGACATTACACCAGATGTACTGCGGCGTGTACGACATTCATTACGCCAGAGATTGCAATTGTGTGCAACAAATGATGGCCACCACATTGAACATCTATTGGTCTGACATTTCGGGACACACTCTATTCCACTCCGTAACTGAAAACGGAAATCACGTGTGTACGTGTACCTCACCCCTCATGGTAATGTACATGTGCGTCAGTGAAAAAGACCAATAAAAAGGTGTTAGCATGTGGGCGTAATGTGCTGTTCCAGTCTCTTCTGTACCTAAGGTCCATCACCGTTCCCTTTGGATCCCTACGTAATTCGGTGCTCTCCGATACACACGATCGAGCAGCAGAGGAGTGGTACTCAAGCGTCAACTTTAGGTTACAATATCTCCGGATGTAGTTAACATTTTACAGTGCAACAAACGGCACTGATTACGTGTTTGTTTATATGTTCAGAAGTGCTAACAAAACTAACGGGGTTCCATTTAAAAAAACATAGGTTTGTGTTAAAAAACATACTTCCGTGCATTCTTTTATGGTTTGTATTAACCATTTACACTAGCCCCTCTCCTCACGTTCGGTCTATGGAATCGATTCGTCAGTATTTGATGTGGTTTACGAAATATATCCAGCGGTAATGTTAGGTTTATATATATAATGTTTAAATTTTTACGAGCATTACTTCAAGATCTAATAAAATCGGCAATTTTTTCATACCGAAGGCTGTGGATTGCTGTGTTATAAAGGTTAAATTACGTGTTTGTTGGTCATGTCCAGAAGATGATGGGCACCAGGTTGAGGAAGTTGAAATAAAGTTTGAGAGACAAGAAACTTTCTGATGGTAAAACCATAAGAGGCAGGCTGACAGACAAAATTATTGGTGAACTATAGCAGTATTATGGTATGGTAATTACAAATAATACTGAGAATTTGTTGAAAATGAAGCAGGCAGTATGGGCTACCTTCTTCCACAGACTGTCAACTGATGAAAAACTAGTACACCACCTTTGCCCTCCTGGACCTGATATATGGTGCAATTAACACAACACATGGATATCATAAAACCTATTTACAGAGACCTGGCAAATCCTGAATTACTGAAGAAGTGTCTGCATGGTCAGACTCAAAATCCCAATGAGCCGTTCAATAATCTTATATGGACTCGCTTACCAAAAAATGTTTTTGTTGGAATGAAGACACTAAAGTGAGGGAGTCAGTGATGCTGTTATTGCTTTTAATGTTGGCGACATTTGTAGGGTGAACGTGATACAGCATATGGGAATTAGTCCTGGAGCAAACTGCATCAGAGAACTTGAACACGACAGATAAAATACGGTTCTCACTATTAGTCGTCCGCAGCTCGTGGTCGTGCGGTAGCGTTCTCGCTTCCCGCGCCCGGGTTCCCGGGTTCGATACCCTGCGGGGTCAGGGATTTTCTCTGCCTCGTGATGACCGGGTGTTGTGTGATGTCCTCAGGTTAGTTAGGTTTAAGTAGTTCTAAGTTCTACGGGACTGATGACCATAGATGTTAAGTCCCATAGTGCTCAGAACCATTTGCGCCACTATTAGTTTCTGCAGTCGAAAATATTTTAACTTTATGCAGTTTGGCCTATTATACTGAAAGATTTCCTGCTGTGGATGTACGATCTTTTAATTTGCAAACTATTTTTATATAACAGTGATCTGGCTTGTTACATATGGAACACGGTATCATTACTGTAACTAACTATGGAATAAAAAATGCCCTTCAATACTTTCATGTCTTGAATGCACAAAAAATTACTCTTATTACCTATACGGAAGTTACAGAATGTTATGTTCATTAAACGTAAAAGCTGCAGTGGAATCTTTTTAAATATATGAACACTATTAACTGCCACGACTAACATGAGAGCATGAAAAACTAAAAAAAAAAAAAAATGAAATTTGATTATTATGATATTAACCTGAACAGGTTTTGCACAACAGTCTTTGATCACACACAAGTAAAATTTTATCACTCATGAATTATTTACGTAACTGATAATGTGGTGTCACCGCCAGACACCACACTTGCTAGGTGGTAGCCTTTAAATCGGCCGCGGTCCGTTAGTATACGTCGGACCCGCGTGTCGCCACTATCAGTGATTGCAGACCGAGCGCCGCCACACGGCAGGTCTAGAGAGACTTCCTATCACTCGCCCCAGTTGTACAGCCGACTTTGCTAGCAATGGTTGGTTTGTTTGGGGGAAGAGACCAAACAGCGAGGTCATCGGTCTCATCGGATTAGGGAAGGATGGGGAAGGAAGTCGGCCGTGCCCTTTCAAAGGAACGATCCCAGCATTGCTAGCAATGGTTCACTGTGTACATACGCTCTCATTTGCAGAGACGACAGTTTAGCATAGCCTTCAGCTACGTCATTTGCTACGACCTAGCAAGGCGCCGTATTCAGTTACTACAAGTACTATCTTCAAGAATGTATTCTGAACAGATAATATTGTGACTCATGTACCGTCAAGATCGACGTTCATCATTAATGGATTAAGGTAAAATATCAAACTAATTTCGTCCGCTTTCTGAATTTTCATTCCTTGTCATGCTCCAGACCTCACGTCAGTATAGTTCTTCCCTCCTCACGCCAGCCTGCGTGAGCTAAAACGCGTGCATTCCGGCCTCCTCTAGTAACACGGTGTTGGCTCTTCTGCCAACACAAAAGATAACACAATAGCAGCTACCCATGTCCACCTGAAAATGACATAATAAAAGCCACAATTTCCCTCTGAAGTTTCCAGGAAGCTGAAATAGATAATTTTAATGTACCGTCAGCTGCCCGCTATATTCGGGAGAACTGCTTTCATTCAGTTTAATTTGAATTTGCCGCGGCAGCGGCTCCTGCGATCGCGGCACGGCTTTGCGTCATGAAAAATTCCTAACATGCTGAAAACTGCTAAGAATGTGGAATGAAATCTTGGGCAAGCTAGCAATAAATTATTACAGGTAATAATTTTAACAATTTCTATATTCAAAAAATCGACATATATTGAACGTACACACCTTTTACAAATATCAGCCTCCAGTGGCGTCTTTCTCGATCAAAGGACAAACGAAGCACTCAAGCGAGCGTCACAGGTTCTTACAGCTTTAACGGCTACAAGAAGACAGAGAGAGTAATGTTTTAACCTCCACTATTTATAGGCAATTTAATGTGCATCTCTGTTATCTCTTTGAATTATCATTATCTGCTTCGATACATACATTCGTGACCACACACATTATTTGTGAAATATAAATACATAAATATTGCACAAACATAAAAATGAAAAATTGTTATTTACTTTCATACATAATCTACAATCATTCATACAGTAATGAAATAATAATAATAATACAGATAAATGTTTATTTTTATTATTTTTTATATATTCTAACGATTTTGTAAATGTCTTGCCAGGAGACGTCGCAATAAGATGGGATCTCAAAAGTCGCGAAATGCTCCAGAAATAAATGATAAATGTTGAACAAGTGACGTCACCAGCTGGCGTACCTCTCCGCACGTACAGTATTTGAGTGTGAAGGGATGACTGAGCGATGCAACACTTACATTCGAGGTGTAAATTTCGAACACCTGTTATAAATGTGATCTGTTGTAAACGTACAAGTTAAAAAATTATTCTCCTCACTGTAACGAAGTAAAATCCTTCTTTTTTGTTTACAGACATTATTTAGTGAAGAAAATGTAGGTCATTTACTGGTAACGACAAAACACAAAAGCTTACACTCACTTACTTGTGATGCAGTACCGTAGGTTTTTGTTGTGCTGTACTTTACTACAAACCAGCGGAGACCGAGACACCGGTATATAAAATAACGAATCATACCTCAATTTAAAGAATAACCAAATGAAAAAAAAGATGCTGCCTTCCAGACGCAAGACTCGACCCCTGAGCTCCACGTGCTTAAGTCGCGCACGTGTTGCCAGAGCCACACCGACGTGACTGCTTGTCTTGGGTTGGGATGATAAGGTGCGACAGAAGAAAAAGTTCATACGCTGCACTTGCGGCGAGGTACGTCATTTGGTGATCTCTGATGTTCAACTTTTGTCATCCAGTTTTGGCGTATCTCCCAACATTTGCGATCCCATGTGTCTTATATTAAATTACTTATCTCCGCGTCATGTACGTCGCTTCGGAGGTTTTTAAACGGTAAGGGGGTTAGGACGTCAAACGGGCTGACTTGGAGCAGGAGAGGCACCGCAGGACATTTTAATTTCCACTGTCTATGGTTCAAATGGCTCTGAGCACTATGGGACTTAACTTCTGAGGTCATCAGTCCCCTGGAACTTAGAACTACTTAAACCTAACTACCCTAAGGACATCACACACATCCATGCCCGAGGCAGGATTCGAAACTGCGACCGTAGCGGTCGGGCGGTTCCAGACTGAAGCGCCTAGAACCGTTCGACCATCCACTGTCTATACTTTTACAAATAAATTCATAAAACTTTGTCAGCATGACCAGGTAGGATTCAGAATTCACACTCATAGCAGTGGAAGTTCGAAAACATAACGAAGTAATTTTTTTTACATGTGAAATTTCATCAAATGGCTCAAATGGCTCTAAACATTATAGGACTTAACTTCTGTGGTCATCAGTCCCCGAGACTTAAAACTACTCAAACCTAACTAACCTCAGGACATCACACACATCCATACCCGAGGCAGGATTCGAACCTGCAACCGTAGCAGCCGCGTGGTTCCGGACTGAAGCGCCTAGAACGAAATTTCATCATTTTTTTCACTTACTAATGCCAGCATTTGTTGCTATAGGTACACTTTTCTTCATAAGTAAGAGAGATGGTTCGATGAATTTTGCACAGCATACAAATCATACTTAGAGGTGTATGAAACTCTAGAATTTTCCAAATCTATTAAAGACTTTGGTAAAAATTGAGGTAATTAACTACAAAATTTGTGTTTTTTTCTAAACATGAAGTTTAAAATACAACAGATCATTCGTTTTTTCATAAATTAAATAAATTCTACAGTTTCATACACCTGTAAGTATGATATGTATGCTGTGCAAAATTAATCGAAGAATCTCTCTAAAGAAAAGTGTACCTATAGCAACAAATGCAGCCATTAGTAAGTGAAAAAATGATGAAATTTCACACGTAAAAAAATGTTATTTTGCTACGTTTTCGAACTTCCACTGCAATGTGTATGAATCCTGAATCCTTCCTGGTGATGCTGACAAAGTTTTATGATTTTATTTGTAAAAGTATAGACACTGGAAATTAAAATGTCCTGTGATGCCTCTCCTGCTCCAAGTCGGCCCGTTAGACGTCCTACCCCCGTTAATAAGAATGATCCAGTGTAGAGAAGAGATATTACTGATGTACCACACAAATTATCACCTCTACTCACTGAGGAAGTCTGAGTAGATGTAAGTGAGTATGGGAAGACTTTAGCATCTCCAGGTGAAGTGATTGCATAAAAAAATAAAATAAAAAAGGAGAGGATGAGGGAGTGTGGCTGGTAGCTGTGCCCTTCACTCAGTTCATGCTCAGCAAATGCGTATTCAGAATCCTGGAACGTCCTGGGTGCGTGCAGACAACTGAATGACTGTCCGAGGCTGTACACAACTCGGTAGTCACACCGCCGTCCGCTTGGAACCGCGAAGCGTGTGAACGCCCGGGGACAACGGCCGCGCCAGCTGATAACTGCCACTCCCCGCCTGGCCGTTGCGTGCCGCCGCTA